>NC_135341.1:10623162-11312328 GCF_023851605.1 Tamandua tetradactyla
AGGAACCCAGAGAGATATTAGAATAAAGAACAAATTGGCAGCTGGGTCTTCCTTTGGGAATCAGAGAGGCCAGCAAGGATGAATTAAATGTTAAAAAAAAAAAAAAGGTGGGGGTGAAATGAGCTGGAATTCTGCCACAGGCTCATCTTGCATCTGACAGCAGCACATATGTCTGTGGAAGCTGAATGCTAACGTGTAGCCTTTCCAGGATAGCAGGATGGCATCGCGGAAAAGAACCCAGGATCCAGGGGGCCCAGTGCTCACTGTCCCCAGCGTCACCCACCACTCTCGCCCTGGCTCATGTCATCTGGCCATAGTGTCCTCTTTGCACTTCCTCCACCTGCCATGCCTGTGCCCATCGCAGACCTTGGCTTTGGCTGGGCCTTCATGGAAGGTTCTCTCCCCATATCTTTCCATGATCAGAACTCCTCATTCCTCGGGTCCCATTCAGATGCCCCGTTTCTACTGAAGCCAGGCATCCTGTTTAAAGCAGCCCTTCTTCCCAGTCCACCATCACTATCCGTCAAATCCCTCTCTTTATTTTCTTTAGCACACCCAGCAAAAGTATCTTGGTTGTGATTTTGTTTACTTGTTAACAGTCTCTCTCCCTTTATTAGAATGTAAACTCTCTGACTGAAGAGATCTGCCTTCTCCTTATTGTATCTCCATCACTTTGCACAATGCCTGGAACAAACAGCACACAGTATATGAATGAATGAATGAACGAACGGAGTCATACAGATGTGGGTTCAAATTCCATCTCTGCCCCTACACGGCCTTGGATAAATATTTGTCTCTTCTAAACAAGTTCCTTATTTTTAAAGTGGGGGTGATAAAAGCTCCCATCTCACTAGATTGTCATGAAATGCAGTGAGATGATCCTGCAAAGCCCACCCACAGCAAGTGGTAGGCGCTAGGTGCTGGCAGCCACAAGGCTTTCTAAAGGAGACCCAACTGTCTCAGGCACCCTGAGCCTCCAAATCCATCATTTTACCAGGACAGGTGCAACGCAGGTCTCTTTATGACTGCTGTAGACTGTTGAAGATAATTATCAAACAAGTTCTAGAGACACAAGTGTTATTAATTGTCACTTGTTTACAACCCTGCTCAAACCTCCGTTTTTGACAATTAACAGGTCCTCTGAGGCAGATTCTAACTTACTCATTAAGGCAGGAAGCAAGCCTCTCTCTACTATCCTCCTACAGCTTTAAATCCAAGTGACTAGAGCCAATAGGGTCCACACCGCGGGCTGACCGGTGGTATTAATTATTTACAGAACTTAATGCTTGCATTATTGGACATATGTATCTTTAAATTCTCAAATTCCCAGCACAAACCTCTCGCTTTATCTCGTTAGCTGCTCCCCACAGGGAAGGGAAATGATAATTTCTATATGATACAGGGGCTCCTGGCAAACAGGCATCCCTTTTCCAGAATGCCAGGGAGGAACCAGTCAGTTTTCAAAGCAGGCTGCTCTCTCTGGCGGCCACTATTCAAACTGCAGGACCAATATACAGCCCCTTCCCCATGGCCAGCTCCCGGGGGGCGGTGGGAATTGGCTTTGAAGACACGCCGAGGACTTTTACACGCCGAGGACTTTTACTCCAGCAGAATGAATACGAGCTCAGCCTCTCTCACACATGATTTTCATTAAGTTATATGGGGAGCAGGGATCATAATCGCAATAGGCTCTTAAAATAATGGGAAGAAAGGCTTTGCCAAAAGGAGGCCACGCCTCAGATTCTTTGCTGTGGATTTCAAAGCCAGCTTGAACCTTGAGGGGAAGGGGATGCGGGGGAGAAGGGAATGTTCAGATATGTTTACGCTGAGCAAGAAAGGGCTTCCTGTTGCTAAGAAAACCAGATCTGAAGCGCTCAGAGCCTCCTTGGGCTGCCAACATTTCTTAAACAAACCACTTTGATGACCTGTGGCGCAAACTAATCAAAATAACGTGGACATGATTTCCCTGGAAATCCACCAGGGCTGAGAATGAAGGAAAATCAAGGCTTGGGGCAGAAAGATGGGGCCGGGGTCTTGCCCAACTAGAGACAAATGGTGGCAGTGGGATGTCTGCCTGGGTCCCAAAGCTCCAAGTGGGTCCAAGAACAATGCCCAAGAGGTCCCTTGGCTGTGGCTGGGGGTGTCTGCGTATCGATGGAGAAACTCTACCAAGATCACTCCTCTTGACAACGTTTTTTTAAAATTGTAGGTGTTTCCTAACGATAAACCAGTATCTTCCCCTATTTCTGGATAAAAGTATTTTTTATTGCTAAAGTTTAAAATATCCAGCTTTCTTTCTTATCCTTTTTGGGACAAAGAGCCAAGCTCTTTCCAAACCCCCAGAACTCCTATCATTCAAAAATTTCCCCTTTTATCATAAATGACCAAAAACCAGATTCTAGGCAGAAGCCCATCAGTGGGGGAGCAGCTGAATAAATGAATGGCATTTCATACACTATTAGAAAGAATGAGTGTAGGCTACATCTGCTGACCTGGCGGGATGGCCACATGTACTGTTGAGTGAAAAAAACAATTACACTATAGAGTTTTACATACAGGAAACCCTTAAGCGAGCATCTATATTTGCTAATATACTTGAATGAACAAAAGGATCTATTCCAAGTATTTAACCCTGGCAACTTCAAGGGGGCATAATGGGAAGGGAGTTTGACTTTTTTTCTTTCTACATCTGGATATCATTCATCTGGCTAAGAGGCATTCCTAGACCATTTTCAAACACCTGCCATGATTCAGGTACACCCTAACTGTCTCTCCCGGAGCCTTTCCTTACCTCCCCACAGTCAGTCACCCCAACCTCCTCTTCACCTTTATTCCCCCTTGGACTCTTGTTGCCAGCTTTCTTGGGAACTGGTTCACGGCACATTTCAGCACGCACAGTCAGGTCTTTTCTGCCCCCCGATTTTGAGCATGTGCAAGGCAGGGAAGAAGTGTCTTGAGAGTCTTTGTAACTAGCCAGCACCTTGTGCAGAATAGTGCTCAATTACTGCTTTGAAAAGCTCAGGAATGGGAAGAATCCGTTAAAAATCTGAGAATAAATTCACAGCTGAGGAGATGATTAGTTTAGAACCACACCACAAATCAAACTGAAGCAGTGAGACAGCGAAGGAGGAAGGGGGAAGGGCCCCTAAGACCCACAACAAGTTTCTCTGGGCACTGCGCACACCCAGCCCTCACTCAGGTCAGCGTCTGAGAAAACCAATGAAAGGTATGGCTCATCAGTCCCTTATAACCAGAGGAGAAGGACCCCTCCAAGTCTTTATAATGTAGAAACTCCAACCTCAGACCCATCTCCTTTGGAGAACACACTCACTCAATTCCTTTGCGTACTTTCCCTACGCATTCACCAGCCCTAGTTGACGTCTCGACCTCTCTGAGAATTCCTGGGGGCTCTCTGACATCAAAACTCCATGTGAATTAAAGAATTAAATAGGAAGAACCAAATATTTCGTCTATTGCAATGGTTCTCAAACATGAACAGGCATCAGAATCTCCTGGAGGACTTGTTCCAACACAGATTACTGGGGCAGCCTGAGTTTCTGATTTTGCAGGTCTGGAGCAAGGCCTGGGAATTGCCATTTCTGACATATTCCCCAATGCTGCTGCTGCTGCGGCTGGGCTGGGACCATACCCTGGGAACCATTGGTCCATTGGTCTTAGGCTCAATTACTCCACTTTTAAGCAAAGGAAGAAATTATAAGCAGAAAGTGAGATTGGATGAATTGTTCCCAAACCTGGTTGTTCATCAGAATTGTACATTCCCCATCAGCTTTAGAAATGCAGATTCCCAGGCCTGGCACCATCTGAGGGTGAAGCCTGAGAGTCGGCATTTTTTTAAACAGATGCCCCGAGGTAAGTCTAAGGTATTGTCAACTATGGGAACACTACACATAATTTAAAACTTTATAGAGTGAAATTAGCCTAAAAGTCACTCCCCAGAGAACCTCTTTTATGGCTCAGATGTGGCCTCTCTCTCTCTAAGCCAACTCTGCAGGTGAACTTAATCTCCTCCCCTCTACATGGGACATGACTCCCAGGGATGTAAATCTTCCTGGTAATGTGGGACAGAATTCCTGGGATGAGCTGAGACCTGGCATCATGAGATTGAGAAAGTCTTCTTCACCAAAAGGGGGAAGAGAGAAATAGGACAATGTGTCTATGGCTGAGAGATTTCAAACAGAGTCAAGAGGTTATCCTGGAGGTCATTCTTATACATTATATAGATATCACCTTTTTAGTTTATGGTGTACTGGAGTGGCTGGAGGGAAGTACCTGAAACTGTGGAGCTGTATTCCAGCAGCCTTGATTCTTGAAGTAGACTGTATAACGATATAACTTTTACAGTGTGACTATGGGATTGTGAAAACCTTGTGTCTGATGCTCCTTTTATCCAGGGTATGGACAGATGAGTAAAAAAATATGGATAAAAATAGAATAAATAATAGGGGGAATGAGGGGTAAAATAAATTGGTGTACATAGAAATACTAGTAATCAATGAGAGAGAGGGATAAGGGAGGGATAATGGGATGTTTGAGGGTTTTGTTTTGTTTTGCATGGGCAGGCAGCGGGAATTGAACCCAGGTCTCTAGCATGGCAGGCAAGAAGTCTGCCTGCTGAGCCACCATGGTCCGTCCTTTCTTTTTTCTTTTTATATCTTTTTTTTTTGCAGTGATGCAAATGTTCTAAAAAATAGACATGGTGATGAATATACCAACTATGTGATGATATTGTGAGCCATTAATTGTACACCATATATGGAATGTACGTGTGTGAAGATTTGTCAATAAAAATATATTTTTTTAAAACTCCATAGGGTGAAAAATAAAAAGAAAGAAAAGGAAAAATAAGGGGGAAGGGACACATTTACATGGAATAGGACAGAAAGCTGAGTGGCTTTGCAAAAAAATTAAATTAAAAATTATAGCTCATTCAGATGTTCAAGAAAAACTTCAAGTCCCCCGCAGTTAAATAGGAAAGGGCTTGAAAAGACAATCACTAATCATAAGAACAATTACCCATCAGGCCCTTCTGGAACTCTGGAATTCTCTAGTACTCTCTGCAGGTGACTCCTCTGATAAAATAATCTTCAGCGCGCCTCTCCAATGAAGCTGCACACCCCCAGAAAGGTTTTAGAGGAAAGGGGCGTTCAACAACCTAGTTCCATCTTCCTGGCCTCAATGCTGCCAAAAGAACAGTAGATGGCCCTAAAACACCAGAAGAAGAGAGAAAAAAAATAACCATCATAATAGCATCAGTAATAGCTGCTTTAGCAAATTCCTGCTCTGAGTCAGGAATAGTGCCAACAACCAGGCTTAGGTGTGTTATCATTTCACAACGGTGAGGAAGTACTTTGTACAGATGAGGAAACTGAGACCCAGAAAAGTTTAAATTACAGTGACACATGGGTGGGCCACGGTGGCTCAACAGGCAGAGTTCTCACCTGCCATGCCAGAGATCCAGGTTCAATTCCCGGTGCCTGCCCATGCAAAAAAATTACAGTGACAGGCAAAAGGAAGTTTGGGGCCCTCAAAATCTTCATTAGCATCCCAGCCCACTGCTCTCTTTAAGAAGACATTTTCTCAGTCTTATGCAAAGTACAATGCAAACAGTAAACGCTCAGCGTCTGCTTTCCCCCAGAAGGCAGACTGCTACCTCTAAGACACTCAAGTCTACACTACATGGGAACAAAACTAACACGGTGTATTGGGCCCCACTGGCATGCTGGGCACTGTGTGACGTAGACACGGTTTCTAAAAAAATCAATGAGATTTATTTTACAGAGGAGGAAACTGAAGTTAAAGAACTTAGGCAACTTACCCAAGGCTGCAGTGAGTGGGGGTTTGGGGATTTTTTTTTCCTTTGCATTTTCTTTTGTTTGTTTTTCAAAATACAAGAAAGGATGTTAGGCCGCAGTAAATCTAGTTCCAGATCTTCCCAGCTCCACCACGCTGCGAGTGAGCCCTGCCCTGTCCCCACATTCGAGGGTCAAGGCGTGGGCCTGGCACAGGGCAGGCTCCGGTGGGAGCAGCAATGAGCTCAGGAAACTGCTCAGGAGAAGATGCAGCCCAAGGGAGCCGGTGAGCCCCGAGAGGTCTGGACTGGAGGCTGAGCAGATGGGCGCTCCCTCCTTACTCCTGAGGACACGGCGCCTCTCTGCTGCCCAGGCGCCCCTCAGTAAGGACTGTGGACCAGGGCAAGGCCAACGAAGTGGAAGCAGGAGGGCAGGCCCCTGCGGAAACAGCCCACTCCCCGCAGACCCTGGAGGCGACTTTGGGCAGATGCAGCACAGGCCCAGCCTCAGATCCTTCCTCCCACCTATGGAGTGTCCTGTTAGGGTGGCCCAATTTTTTAAAACGCATACCTGTGTGCACACACACACACAGGGAATCAGCAGTTAAATTTAAATTTCAGGTAAACAACAAATAATTCTTTAGCATAAGTATATCCCAAATATTTCATGGGACATACTTACACTAAAAAGTAATTTGTTGTTTACCTGAAATCCAAATTGCACTAGGCTCTGCATTGCATCTGGCATGCCTCGCTCCCAGCCTTCTCAGGTCTCAAAGCGCAGAGGACTGAGCTCTTGGGAATCTGGCTGGGGGCTGCCTCCATTACCCTCCCCCACCATCCCCCTTCCCATTCATCCCTTCTGCTTATGAGATTTGTTCCTGGTTCAGCCAAAAACTGTGCTAAAAACTTAAATTTCCGTTATGATTTCTTCTTGGACCCCTGAGACATAGTTTTACATTTCCAAACACAGGAGGGCATTTCCAGTTTTGTGGGTATTCATTTGTAACTCAATTGCACTGCAGTGAGAGAATTTGGTCTGCGCTCCTCTCTACCGTGCTCGCTTCACTCGAGCCACACTGCCCTTCTTGGTCCTTCCCATCTAGCACTCCCACCTCATGGCCTTGGGATACCTTCAAGCCTCGCCCCTTCACTTCCTTCAGGTCTTTGTAACCCCCTCATGTGTCACCCTCGCCCCCTCATATATTCGGTCCCAGGTCTGCACTCCCTACCTTCTTTACCCTGCTTTGTTTTCCATATGCATACTATGCACTCCTGAAGTATCAGTGATTTACCCATTTTCTGCTCATTGTCTGTCTTCCCTGGAATGAAGACAATACAACTGATTCACCGCTGTATTTGGATCCCTTTAATGGTGCCTGGACCATAACAAACACTCAGTAACTGTTTATTGAATGACTGAGTAACCTATAATATCAATAATGCAGATTTGTTGCGATTTGCTTTATGGCTTAGTAGTGATCACTTTTTCTAACTGTTTCCTGAATATTGATGTGTCTTCTCTCATTGTGAAGTGCCATATTCTAAAGATGCCCCTTAAAACAAGCTTGTTGATGATGAAATCTTCACATCCTCATTATGTTTTCATCTACTTAGCTATGCCCAAATATCCCACTGTGATACTGGATGTAGCACTTCAGCACCTTACACATTATCTTATTTAATTCTCATAACACTGCTCCAGTTACTAATGCTATGTAATAAACCACCCTCCCAAATTTATGGCAAAAAAAAAAAAGTATTTTATTATGCTTGCAGAGTCTGTGGGTCTGGAATTCCCGTCGGGCAGGATAGAGTTGGCTTGTCACTGTTTCATAATATCAGGGGCTATTTGGAAGTCTTGACACCTGGATTGTCTCTAAGGCCGGAGACTGAGCTCAGCTGGAGGTTTGCTGGTTGGTGCTGGCTGTTGGCTGGGACATCGACTGCGTTATTTCCAGGAGCCCGCTCCCTGTGTTCTCTCTGCACATGCTGGTTAGAGCTTCCTCACGGCTGGCTTCCCAGGGAAAGTATTCCAAGAGAGCAAGCCAGAAGTGTGTGGCACTTTCATGATCTGGCCTCAGACGTCACATAGCATCACTTCTGACATATGTAGCTTTTGTGATGGGAGAAATTGCTGTAGCCCACTTGGGAAAATACCATCTGCCACAGCAACCCGCTGAAGGAGATTTTGCTTTTCTCAAATTTTAAATTATGAGAACTTCGACACAGGAAACACTTTAATATCCCAAAGTCACTCAGCTAGTTAATTGCAAAATGAAGGCTAAGTTCTAGGTCTTCTGACTATACAATGCACTTGTATATGTGTGTGTGTGAATACATATTCATGTACACTCAAGCATATTTAAAAAAATAATTTAAGATGACTTAAATGCAAAATTATAATGTTACATTTCAGAAAATAATTACCATAACTCATTCATCCACAGCTAGTATTTTGAGATGTTTAATCAGGGAAACCTGTTGAGCCACATTTCCCAGGTGGAAGACTGGTTTTAATCTTTGCTTAACAAGTCATTAGAAAGAAAGTAAACCAACAATTAAACAAGAATTAATCAACTTTGTAGAGCTCCCCTTGGTTCCTCCCATAATAGTCTTGGGGTGGGGGTTGGAGAGCAAAGCTCTCCCCTCCGCTGCCCTCCCCAGCCGGGAGTGGGGGCGGCTTGCCTCTTACCCAGGTTTTCCCTGGGGAGATGGCCCCATGATGGTACTTGGATCCCAGACAGGCTGCAGGAGCCCGCTCCTCTACTCCCTGTCCCCAGCTCCCATGAACACGCCAAGCACGTGGGGTCCAAGTCACCAAACCCCTGGGAGAGTTCGGGTGCAGCACGTTTCCCAAGAGTTCCCTGAATTGCTGAGGATTACACATAGAAGACATGCTCGAGACCCCCTGATCAGGTGGTTCTTGAGCTGTCGTGGGCATGTTTATTAAAGGCTCCCCAAGTGAGCCTGACCCCCACCCCTGGGTTAGGCTGCCCTAGCCTAACCCCCCTCATTCATCTGGTAAACTGAGTCACAAAGGGTGCACGTGATCCTCACGAAGTGACCCAGCAGGTTAGGGGCCGGGTTGGGGCTAGAACCCATTGTGGGACTCCCGTGCTGGCAGCCTCCCTAAGATTTCCTTAAAATACCTCTTCTCCACTTTGTCGTGTGCTGTAGGATTGAGATTGTCAGTTCATCAGATTGAGCCTCGGTAAAAACATGCACAGTTTAAAACATTGCAATGACAAACTGCCAAGATGAGCTCATAAATGTCACAAGAACCACTGCAGGCCAGGCTGTCTCAATTATACAGGCTGCCTCCATTCATCCACACTACAAGGCCAAGGGGCAAACTTCTGATTATGTCCATTTTACAGATTGGGAAAGAGGACCCCTGATTTGGCTGGGCTCAGACAAAACCTGGTCAGTCCATTGCTGCTGTCTCTGATTCCCTAACAGATAAGCCCACCTGCCAGACAATGAGGTAGGCTCTTTACAATTAGGAACACCTGCATGCAAGGATTTTTATCAACCCTGAGCAGTAGGTACTGTTACTATTCCTATTTAACTGATGATTCACTGGCAGTAACGTGTATTGAGGACTTAATATGTAGCAGGTGCTTTGCCAGGTGCTATTGCATGCCTCTTGGCATTTAATCCTTTCAATAGTAGGTCCTCTTACTCCTCTCATTTTAGAGACAAGGAAACAGGGAACTGATAGCTGCTAAATGGCACCAGGGAGATTTGAACAGGGCCATGCTTTTAGGCTTACTGCTGTGACATTGTCCATCTCCAGAACTTAAGCTCCCTGAGAGTGGGCTCTGGCTTTGCACACCCCTCTTGCTCAGCTCCGAGCACAATGGCTAGCACACAGTAGGATTTCAATTAGCACGACGCCCACTAACCCAATGCAATTAAATACACTCACTACAACAAAGACTGACATTTTAAAGCTTCTCCTGGAATCAGATAAAACTAATCAACCACCCTCACCCCTCCAGGGCCGGGCACCCAGTATATGCTCAGAAGATAACCACTGAATGGTGAATACTTTCAAGGAAAGGTGATTTCTCCTCCTGAGTATCCTTGGATAGGCTCTACAGAGAGGCCTCTTTGTTAGAAGCTAAGCGGCAAGCCCACCCTTTGGGGAAAGTAGAGCAGAAGCCAGGCATGTTACAGTGGAAGTGCCTTCCACCTGGCTCACCCTCCCTCACTGCCAGTTCCCTCTACAGAGCCAGCAACCCCTGGGGTTCCAACAGTCGCTCCTGTCAAGACGGGGCAGGAAGCTTGTCCTCCAGGTTACAAGTTCTTCCAAAGCACTGATCAGTCCCCTGAAGGGACTCCGCCTACGGATGCAGGGGGCGTGGGGTGGGGCATTCTCCTGGAGTGCTTCACTCAGCTGTTGTGTCCCCACCACCTTCCCTGGAGACCAGGGCCTTCTCCAGTCTCACATTTGACCGCAGGTTTGAACTTTGTGCATCATTTGTTTTCTTCACTCAAGGAAATCCAACATAATGTCGCCAGACCATAGAGTGGTATTTCGGAGCGTGGGTCCTGGAGTCCGAGAGATGCATGTTCGAGTCTCTCCTCAATACTTAGAGGTGGGTGAGCGTGGGCAGGTCTGGTTTCCTCTCTGCTCCGGGGCTTCCTCATTTCTAAAATCAGGAAGGTGAGAGCTCTGGCCTCAGGGAATAAACGCTGTGCACGGCAAAGTGGGTAGAGCTGGTGGCCCAGCATGGGGATGCAGGAGGGTTCAGGCGGGGGTCCCAGCATCACCGGCAGCCTGGTGCAGGCTTTGGCTGTTGCCATGGCCATGTGGACCCGAGTGGTCTTGCTCCCAGGGGGAAACAAGGGTTTGTTAGTGTCCACTAGATTGGCTGCCCTCAGAACCCAGGGGCTGGCACTTTTCACACTCATTTGAAATGAGCTATGGTGAGGGCCCTACTATGTGCCAGCATAGGAGTAAAATACACTCCTGGTCTTCTGGAATTGTCTAGACTAACAGGGAGGAAAAAAAGAGTGTGATAAATACTAAAAGAAAATTTATATATTAATTTATTTATATCCCCTCTTTGTTAAAAAAAGAAAGAAGAAAAAAGGATGGACTTTGTTGATTTTAAAACATTTTAAAAATGTGAAGCACAGAGTAAATGAAGATCAGAAAGGAAGCTGCAGCCAAAAATGAGTTTGGTCCTTCCCCAGGGCACATCTGGACTCCTCATTCCGGGGATACAGACACAGCCGTTCAGTCCCAGCAGTCTCTTCTGCAGAGCCTGGACACAACCTCAGAATCCCTCTCAACACATTGTTCCATGTTCAGTCCAAGACATTAACCATCCCTGCTCCCTAGTTATTAGTAGAATTTCCCAGATTTAACTCTTACTTTTCTAGCAGCTGGTTCAACTAACGCTGTGGTGGTGGCAGAAACCACGGGAAATGCCAAGCTGTGGACAGCAGATAGGAAGAGGGGTACCTGGGCAGGCCTTGAAGGAGGAAGTGAGCAAGAGGAGAAGGCCGGAGAGCCTCCTAGGCAGCAGGAGCATCACAGAAGGGAATGTGGTTTCACTGGAAATTGAGAACAACTGCGTCCTTGTTAATGGAAATACCTAGATTCCCCAGCAGATAAAAATCGAAGGGCTTCTCAGTAACTCACTGCGTGAGCATGTGGCCTCCGCTGATGGGGCGGTGACAGGCGTGGTGGCAGTCAGCACTCCCACAAACCTGATTTTCAAAGTTCCCATTACAAAGTCCATTCAGTCACGGATCCAAATCTATAGACCGGCTATCCCTACTCTCTCATCCAGGCTTGATGTCATAAAATATGGGGAAAAAATAATATTGAAAATTCATGAGAATCTGGAATCAATCACCCTTTTAGAGGGACAAAGCTCTATTTTCTTGTCCAAAATGATAAAGAAAAGGCAAAGAAAGTTTTGATTAAGCCACATTAAATATTTTTTGGATTCCAGGAATTCTTATACATAATTATAAGACTGTGAGTATAAAAACATTTATTTTAATTTTTAAATAATCTTTAAGCCCATTTCTTTAATATTTTACAGACTAGAATTGGAAAAGCATCTTAACAGCAAGGAAAACTTACACCACTGAGTTAATTTACTTTCCTGCTTGTTTTCATCATTTGACAGTTCCATGGGCACAGAAAACCAAATCATATAAGCTATTTTTGTTTTACGATGCCATCCTGTAATGGGCTCAATTCACTCAGAGATTGAGTCACCAAAATAGTTGTTTTGAGAGCATGTTTTGCCTGTTTTCTGGAGGAAGAGTGGCTAAATAATGCTCCTGATACAAACCTTAGGAAAATAACTTTCAGGATCCTACAAACCATTAGGCTACAACCCTTGTGACCTAGGCTTGTCTTCTCCAACAGCACACAGGAGGACTGCCACACTTCAATCACAATTTGACAAAGAACCTAAATCTTAAATATTCTCCTTATTCCCACTCACCCCCCTACTGCTTCCCAGGCCCCTAGCACATGACCTCAACTCTTACTTCAGGTCGGGAGGGAGGAAGAGGGAGGAGGGAGGAAGAGGGAGGAGGGAGGAAGGAGATAGATGGGAAGAAGGGAGGATGGGGCAGAGAAGAGGAAGACGGAAAACGATCTAGGTTATGCTCTTTGAACCAATGATCCTACCTCTAGGAATTTATCCTACAGATACACTTGTCTATTTGTGAAATAGAAAAATAATAAAAAAAAATTTTTATTAGCAAAAAAAAAAACTGGCAAGAACGTAAAAAGCCATCAAAAGGGAATAAACTTGATACTTATTAGGGATTAAAATGCATGAAAATATGAGGTAAGCTCATACAGCTGTAAAGAAAAGAATAAAGAAGCTTTTTCTGAACTGCTGTGGAATGATCTTCAATATACACTAAGTGTCAAAAAAATCACAGCCCAGCACTATTCCATTGGATGCTTCCATTTGTGTAAACAGGACTGAAATAAAAAGATGTGTATATATATATATTTGAGCACAAAATAGATCTAAAAGGATGAATAAGATACAGGTTAACACTGGTTACCTTTACAGAGACTCAGGGATAGGATCATTTTTGTCTTTTTAGAATTTTGAATCATATGATTATATTAGCCTTTCAAAATAAAGGTTAAGTTAAATGTTTAAAATGGTCAAGGCAAATGAAATCCGGGAACCCTGGATTGCAGGGTTCCCTGTGCTCCAGGTCGACAAACTTTTTGTTCAAGGGCCAGATTGTAAATATTTTAGATTTTTTGTGGGCCGTAGGGTTTTTTGTTTGTTTGTTTGTTTTCAGGGTTTCTATTGCTGCTACTCACCTCTGTCCCTGAATTTTTTTTTTTTTTTTTGAGAATCAACTATCCTTTTATTAGCACAAAGTAACCCCAACCCGGGAGCCCCGGGGCCCGGGAGTAAGTTAAGGCACTGAGCAGGCGAGGGGGAAGTGCCCAGGCCCGGGGCCTTGCACGCCCCAAACTTCCCGAGCAAACTCCCGAAGGGACAGGGCGCTCCGAGGGTCCTGGGGCGGGGGGGGGGGGGGGGGGGGGGCTTCTGCCGTGAGATGAGACGGCGGAGCGGGACAGGGTCCCCGGGGGCCCCCAGCGGACGTGGCGGGAGGGTGGCCTCACCTCTCCAAGTAGGGCAGGTAGCAGAACTGGAAGCTCCGGTGACCTTCAACTGCGCAGTGGATGAAGATCACGTGGTAGACTCCTGGGACCAGCACCCGGAAGCCCCGCACGAAGACGATGGCGCTGGAGAAACCTGGAGAGGGGCCACCTCCAGTCCCACGCCGACCACGATCAGCACCAGCCCCCGCAGCAGGAGTAGGAAGGCAGCCAGCACCACCCGGCGGTCCGTTCAATGTTCATTGCCAGAATGAATGGGTGTGGCTATGTCCGAATAAAACTTTGTGAATGCTGAATTTTTAACTTCCTATAATTTTAACTTCCTATAATTATTCTTCAAACGACTATTCAACTTAAAAACATAAAAATGATTCTTAGGGGGTGCAAGAGTGGTTCAGCGGTAGAATTCTCACCTGCCATGCAGGAGACCTGGGTTTGATTCCCGGTCCATGCTCTTCCCAAAAAACAAACAAGCAAAAAACAAACCAACAAAAAATTCAACAAGTGGTGCTGCAATAACGGGATACTCACATGTTAAAAGAATGAATTGTGACCCCCCCCCTCCACTCTACAACATACAAAACAAAAACATTCTTAGCATAGGAAGCCTACAAAAACGGGCAGCAGACTAGACATGCCCCGTGGGCTGTGTCATGTGCGGCACCCAGCTCTAGGAGGAGTCCCTTCGTGTCCTACGGCTGCCATGACAAAGAACCACAAACCAGGTGGCTTGGAACAACAGAAATTAATTGTCACAATTTTGGAGGCTAATAGTCCAAAATCCAGCTGTTGCCTGGGCTGCGCCCCCTCTGAGGCTCCAGGGGAGGGACCTCCTTGCCTCTCCAGCTTCTGGGGGTGGGCGCCAGCCCTTGGTGGGCCCTGGCTCCATCACGCCAGTCCATGCTTCAGTGGCCATACGCTCCTCTGTGTCTGTCTGTGTCTTTCTGACCAAATTTTCCTCTTCTTATAAGGACACCAGTCACTTCATTAGGGCTTACCAAAATTGACTTTATCAGCAAAGATCCTATTATAAAATAATGTCACATTCACAGGTATCATGGGTTAGGACTTCAACTTAACTTTTGGGGGAAACACAATACAGCTCACAATAAGGAGGAAAATTGTCGCTGATCTCTTCATTTGTACAGTAATCCAACTACTCCAAGTGTATTAAGTCAGGGTCCTCTAGGGAAACAGAACCAATAGGAGAGATCTGTAAATTTTAAGTTTTTTTTTTTTAATGTTTTTATTGTAAACAACAAACACAAACATTCTATACATGGTGTTCAATCCATGGCTCACGATATCATCACATAGTTGTGTATTCATCACTATGATCATTTTTTTGGACATTTGCATCTCTCCAGAAAAATAAAGAAAAAAGAAAAACCTCAAACATACCATACCCATTACCCCTTCCTCTCATTTAACACTAGTAGTTCAATCTACCTAATTTATTTTAAGCTTTGTTCCCCTATTATTTATTTTTTGTCCACATTTTTACTCATCTGTCCATACCGTAGATAAAAGTAGTATCAGACACAAGGTTTTCACAATCACACAGTCACATTACGAAAGCTATATCATTATGCAATCATCTTCAAAAAACATGGCTACTGGAACACAGCTCTACAGTTTCTGGCACTTCCCTCTAGCCACTCCAATATGCCATAAACTAAAAAGGGATATCTATATAATGTGTAAAAATAACCTTCAGGATAACCTCTCGAGTCTCTTTGAAATCTCTCAGCCACTGACACTTTATCTCATTTCTCTCTTCCCTCTTCTGGTCAAGAAGGTTTTCTCAATCACTTGATGCCAAGTCCGAGTTCATACCAGGATTTCCATCCTACATTGCCAGGGAGGTTTACACCCCTGGGAGTCATATCCAACGTAGAGGGGGGACGACAGTGATTTCATTTGCCAGGTTGGCTTAGAGAGAGACAGGCCACATCTGAGCAACAAAACAGGTTCTCTGGGGGTGACTTATGCATAATTTTAAGTAGGCTTAACCTATCCCTTGCAGGGATAAGTTTCATAGGGGAAAACTCCAAAATCAAGGGCTCGGCCTATTGATTTGATTGTTTCCAATATTATGAGATTTATATAAGAAAATTGTCTCACATGACTGTGGGATGCACATGTCCAAATTTCATACGGCAGGCTGAGAGCTGGGAACTCCGATGAACGCTTTTGATGAATTCCCAGAAGAAGCTGAAGTAGAGATGGAAATGGTCTCTTTTGGCTGTTGAAATCATCATGTCCCCTTTTAAAGCCTTCAACTGATTGGATGGGGCATCTCTCATTGTTGAAGGCAGTTTCCTCAGCTGATTGTAGACGTAATCATCCATAGATGCAGTCAACTTAGTGATGATTTAAATCCACGAAATGTCCTCATGGTAACAATGAGGCCAGTGCTTGGTTGACCAAACGACTGGACACCATCACCTGGCCAAGGTGATACAAGGACCTAACCATCACACCTGGGGTGCTATGTCCAGCTTGGGGCACCCCATCTTAAAAGGAATATTAACTAGTTCACTGGAGTGTGTCAGAGGAGCATCATTAGTCTAGGATGGGAGGAGCGTTGAAGAAATTGGGGCAGTTGATCTTGAGAAAAGAAAATTGGTGGGGGGAGGTGGGTAGGGGTGGGGGATGGAGTGCTGCCTTCAAATATGTTGTAGTTTGTCTAAGAGTGAAATAGGTCTCAGAGGGAGAATTCAAGTTAGGGGAAGGTAGATTTGGGGCTTCACCCAAAGGAGAATTTAACTGTAACAGAGCTGCCTGGGACCGATAAGAACTCCCAGGAGAAGGACGCATCAGTGTCTCAGATGCCCTCTGGCCCTTGGTGCCCCCAGGCCTGTCCTTACCCCTGCAGGGCACCTGCCTAGCCTCCAGGGCCTGCACCTGCACTTCTTTACTTGCCTGCTTTCTCCACCTGCCCTGCCTGCCCACACCCAGGAGGCAGACCAGAACCCAGGGAATTAACCTCCCTCAGGGTAGCTGCCCCCTTTGGGGGCTATGACATCTCCCAGAGCCCCCAGCGGGACCCCAATTTGGGTGCGGTAAAAGAGGCACTCAGACTCAGGGCTGCACAAGCTTTTAAAGCTTACACATTTTATAGGGACACAGTGAGGTTTGTCAAATTTAATTGAAAAAAATCTTGAATGGAAATTCACATTCCAACTCTGAATATTCTTTCTACCTGAGAGAAGACAACTGCATTAAGTTCAGCTCTTCTCTTTGATTTCCAGGATTGTTATGTCTCTTTGGATTTAAAACCTGATCCTTCTGAGGGCTCCTCCTTTGCCCCTTTCTCCTTCCTGGGCTTAGGGGATGCCACAGGGTGCCTCTCCTCAAAGGACTCACAGCCCAGTGGCCGACTCAGTTCTGGGCTGCATATTTCGAATATCTTCTCTTGAAGCCCCGAGGCTTACAGCTTTATAAATTTACTCTCTATTCTGCCTTGTCACTAGGACCCCAAAGCAAGTGGTGCACATCTGTAGCAGGTAGCAGGTAAGAAAGAGCCGGGAAAGCACCTCAACTGGTACTGCTACATCCAGCCGCCTACTCAACCCCTTGCTTGGTTGTCCAGCAAGCACTGTAGACATAACGTTTCAAGACAGGACTCCTAAAGCTGGCAGAAAATCTTGGAACCATCTTGGCTCTTGGCTCATTTTTCCCTCACAGTCCATATCCAATCTGTCAACACCTCAAAATGTATCCAAATTTAACCACTTCTAAATGTATCCAAATATAACCACTTCTTTGAGGCCTCCCTTTCTCTCTGTCTCTATCTCATCATGCCCTTTCATTTTCTCCATAGAAGTCATCACTTTCTGAAATTATCTTGCTTATTTATTTGCTCATTTGTTTATTTTCCATTTCCTCCTCCAAAAATGCAAGCTCTGTGAGGACAGAGACACTGTTTTGTTCAGAGAAAGTGCTTACTAAATATCTCATAAGGCAATGAATGAATCACTTAAATAAAATGATTAAATAAAATTAAATGATTAAATGATAAATTAAACAAAATGATCACTTAAATAAATGAACTTGCAGACTTAAAAAAAAAAAACGGGCAGCAAACTCAGCTTCCAAAAACTTGAAAAATGAAATTCCATTCTGTCTTTTCTTTGGTGCTCTGCCTCTATTCCGCAGTTGGTTTTCTTTGCAGGCCCTGCCCTAACTCTTTCACACCTGAGGGTGACTTACCCCACTTCCCTCCCAGAATTTATTGTTTGTCCATCAAAATGTCTTTGTCACTTTTCACTGCATGGCTCTGTCAATAGCACTCCAAAAATGTTGTATACATGTCTACTGTTGTGGTTGCTTAGAAGTTTGTTGAATTATATTGTTTTGATCGGACTGACACCTCTGAAAACTTGTTGCTGATTAAAAACATATGCAGGACTTTAAAAAAAGAAAGAAAGAAATCTCCACCGTCATCTTGCAACTAAACACATTGTCACAAGAGGGCACCACACGGCCGTGCTTCTGTCCCATATAAAGCTGGTGGAAACTTAAGACCTGGTGGGGACTGTGCAAAATGCTGCAACCCTAATGCTCTTTCTACATTCCAGGATCTGAATCTCTCATTGATAAAACATCCTTTTAGAAGCAGGCTGGAAAAAAAACAAATGCTGGTGCAACGTCGTCATCACCATCGTCATCATCATCATCATCATCATCATCATAGGCTGCAGAACTTCTTCCAGATAGTAACATGTTTACCAAAGTACCACATTTCCTTTTAAAAAAAAATATATTTGATCATGGTTGGGTGGAAGTGTATAGATTAGCAGCCACAAGCATTAACTGAAGAAATTTGATACTCCTGAAAACTGTAACCTTTAGAAATATTTCCCCTGTAATAGACCCTCCATGGAAGTCTGATGGAGTAGTTGAAAGGGATGTAAAAAGAGGACTCAATGAGGGCTGCTTGCCAACCTCTTAGGTAGTGATACGCTCACAGGAGGGTTTAAATACACAAGTCAAGGTTACAAATTGCCTTCTAGGATGAGGCAAAAGGGGGAACTGAGACTTTAAAGTCAGAGAACCCCATTTAACCTTTAACTAGCTATATGTCTGAGAGATTAATTTACTTCTCTGAGCTGGAATCTTTCTAATCTGTATTGTGGAGAAAGTAATAGGACCTATTTCAGGATTGTGAGGATTAGGAATTGTGAGATTTACTTCTTTAAATCACTGGCACATACCAGATGGCTTTGGTAATGACCAGTTATTGCACATACCTGCCTGTAGGACTGGAGAAATGCAAGTTATCGGTGCCAATTTAAAGAGAAATATTTCTTTGTTGCTGTAGATTATGAATTAGGTGCTCACTGACATTCCTCAAGAGATGCCAGGAAAGATTTCAATAGTTTTTAGTTAAAATAAATTCATGAAAATGACTATACACCTTGAAAATTGCTATTTGCTTCAGATCTTCCTACCATAAGGAATGAAGATATATTTAAGCACATGTTTAGACTTTGTTGCTACCAACGACAGGTCAGTGGATGAAATAAAAGCATCTTCAAATACTTTGTAATGCATTTGAGTAATGTGGGATTCACAGAACATCCAAAGCCTATTTAGTGCAATGTTTATCCAAAATGAAGGGAAAAAAAGGGATTCAAAACCCCACCTCCTGTTTCAAAGGAATCTCTCTTCATTAAGGAAAAAAAAAAAAAATCATGAGTTTAAAACCACCAGAACAAGAAATGACTCAAGAATTCCCTGGAAGATCGTATCAGCAGATTTTAATTTCAGGTTTCCATTGACCACAAGATTTTTGTGGCCAAGATTTATAAAACACTACTTGGAAAATCCATCACTTGATACACCAGGGTTTGGTACTCAAGCTTTGGGATTTTATTAACAAGTAAAATTTATGATTTTTGCTCCACCAAGCTATAGCATGAGGTTTTCATTCTCATGCTGGTCTCATAGGTGGAACTTGGCTTCTCACTTCAAGACTTGGGTCTGAGTTACATGTAGGAAGAAAAGGCAAGGAGAAGGAAGGGAAAAGGCATAGGGTAAGGGGCAAAGGGTAAAGAGGCAAAATGCAAAGAATTTTCTCCTGGCAAGGAAATGCTTCCCCCCACCCCCATCCCTGGGGACTCCTTTTATCTTATTGACCAGAGCTGTATCACATAACTGTCTCTAGGAGGCTGGGGTGGCCAATCATTCACTCTTCATCCTTTATAGTTAAGGTAGATGTGCTGGTTTGAAATTGCTGTGTATCCCAGAAAAGCCATGTTCTTTTTCCTAATTCAATCTTTTGGAGGCAGACCTATTGTTTAGGGTGGGGTCTTTTTGATTAAGTTGTTTCCATGGAGAGATGGTTTCCATGGAGATGTCTTCACCTATTCAAGGTGGGTCTTAATCTGCATATTGGTGTCCTCTAAGATGGAACCATTTTGGAAAAAGCTTCAGAGCCTGCACAGCCAGAGACCTTTGGAGATCCTGAAGGAAAATGCCCCCAGTGAACCAGAAGCCAAAGGACCAGAAGATGCTAGCCACATATCTTCCCATGTGACAGACATCGGCCTTTCTTGAGTGAAAGTATCTTTTTCTGGATGCCTTAATTTGGATATTTTTATGTCTTTAGAACTGTAAACTTTGTAACTTAATAAATTCCCTTTATAAAAGCCAGCCTATTTCTAGTATATTGCATTCCTGGCAACTTTAGCAAACTAGAAGAGTAGACAAGAGGAAAGAGAATTACAGTGGCTTTGGTGTGGCCATTCAATAGTGCCAAGGAGCCCAGTTAATGGTTTTCAACTTTTTTTTTTTAACCAATTAAATTTTTCTTTAAAATTTCCTTTTAGCAAATAAAACACCACCTACTCTCACCTACTATCCCATCAATTCACAAAAGAAAAGACATTTTTCACACTGCAAAAGGCAGAAAGACAAGCTCAGGATAACGGTCAGCCCTATATAGTGAATCAGTTTAGTTATAGGAAATGACCCTCATCATTAAGTTTCTGCATTCTTCAAAATCCAGGGGAAAAAACTTTCACATAGACTGACACCAGTTCTACAAATGGTGGTGAGGATGGCTGCACTAAAGGCTTATGTTGGCAGTGAGTCATGTAAAAACTGCACAAAAGAGTTTATGGCTTTTAGACATATGAAAAAGATTTTTTTTTCCAGATTTCTTCACATAAATGATCATAGAATACATTTTAGTGGACTTGTCCTATTAAAACTCTCACCAGCTGTCACAGAGATATACAGCATTTGGCCAAACACACCTGTTTTTGTTCCAGATCATGATTATTTCTATTAATAGAAACCAGTTGGGAGCTGAGATTCCCAACTGCTGAATGAATAGTAGGTGATAAAGTGGGAGGGGTGGGGACACATCCTCAAGAAACTGTCATCCAAAGGCCTTTGCAGAGAGACAGAACATTGTCCAAAGTCTTGACAGAAAAAGGAGACAAAGTCAATCTGTCAGGCTGGTCTAAGCTTAGATGGCCATACCTCCACTGGGTGACAACTGACAATGAAGCTTGGTGTGATGGTGGCTTCTAGAGGATGTGTCGTCCTTTCAAATCTGTGAGTAGATCTCATGACAAAGGAGTTTTAATCTTCCCCTTCTCTCCCCAAAGAAGATTCTGCATTTCTCACAAACGATAACCCCATTTAAAGGAAGTAGGCCAATTTCACCTGGAAGAGAAAACAAGTAGACTCTTTGGTCAATGACATTAAAGGTTATTTCTCTGCTGGGTAAATTCTAGGCATTTCATTCATTGGTAGGAGTCGTTTTCTGCTAATTTTCCCTCAACCTCAGCTAAGGGTTAGAGCATTCTTGTCAAATGTAGGGTCAAGACCATTATGAGTAACTGCAAACTTGGAGGGTTTAGGCGTTCATTAAATAAGGGTTGGCAAAATCTTTTAATAAAAGGCTGGATAATAAATATTTTAGGCTTTGTGAGCTATACAGTCTGTTGCAACTATTTTGTTGCAGCATGAAAACTGTCATAGATAAAAAAAGAATGAGCTGTGTTCCAAAAAACTTTATTTATGAACACTGAAATTTGAATTTCATTTAATTTTTCATGTCACAAATTTGCTTTACTCACTCCCTTACCTCCTCTTCCCATTCCCTGGTAATCTCTAACCTACTTTCTAGCTTTGTGGATTTGCTAATTCTAGATATCTCTTGTACGTGACATCATACAATATTTGTTCTTATGTGCCTTGTTTATTTCACTAAGCATAATGATTTCAAGGTTCTTCCACATTGCAGCATGTCGCAGGACTTCATTCTTTCTTATGGCCAAATATTCTGTTTCATGCATGTATCATATTTTGTTTATCCATTCATCTGTTGATGGACACTTGGGTTGTTTCACTTTTTGGCTATTGTGAAAAATGCTGTTATGAATGTTGGTGTACAACCATCTGTCTGAGACCCTGTTTTCAGTTATTTGGGATGTATATTTATAAGTGGAATTGCTAGGTCATATGGTAATTCTGTTTTAACCTTGTGAGGCCCCACAATATTGTTTCCCACAGCGCCTGCACCATTTTACATTCCTGCCAACAATGCACAAGGGTTCCAATTTCTCCACATCCTCTCCAACACTTATTTTCCATTTTTTTAAAAAACAGTATTTATACTTATGGATGTGAGTGGAATCTCCTTGGGGGTTTATTTGCGTTTCTTTAATGTCTTATGTTGTTGAGCATCTTTTTATATGCTTACTGGTCATTTGTATATCTTTGGAGTAATATCCACTCAAGTCCCTTTTCTCATTTTTTAACGGAGTTCATTATCTTTTTATTATTGTATTATGCAAGTTTTTGATATATTCTGGATATTAAGCCCTCATTCTATATATGGTTCACAACTATTTTCTCCCATTCTGTAGGTTGTTGTCTCCCTTTTTTTGATAATGTCCTTTGAGGTACCAAAGTTTTTAATTTTGATGAAGTCGAATTTATCTGCTTTTTCTAGTATGTCTTTGGTGTCACATCTAAGAATCTATAACCAAATCCCAAGTCATGAAGATCTTGCCCCTATGTCATGTTTTAAGAGTTTTAGTCTTACTTTTGTATTTAGGTCCTTGATTCATTTTGAGTTAATTTTTGTACATAGTGTGAGATAGGATCTAACTTCATTCTTTTACATGTGGATATCCAATTTTCCCAACATCATTTGTTAAAGAGACTATTCTTTCCCCAGTGCATGTACTTAGCACCCTTGTCAAAAATTAATTGGTCATCAATGTATGGGTCTATTTCTGGACTGGAATTTCAATTCTGTTCCATTGGTCCATATGTTTATCCATACTGTTTTGATTCCTTCGCTTTGCAACACAATTTGATATTGGGAAATGAAGTCCTTCGTTTTTATCAAAATTGTTTTGGCTATTTGGGGACCCTTGCAATCCCATATCAATGTGAGGACTGGCTTTACCATTCTGAAGGAAAAAAAAGCTGCTGGAATTTTGCTCTGTACAGCATTGAATTTATAATAGCTTTGAGAAATACTGAGATCTTAACAATATTAAGTTTCCAATCCATGAACATAGGATGTCTTGTCATTGATTTAGATTTTCTTTATTTCAGCAGTGTTTTTCATTGTACAAGTTTTTACCTCCTTGGTTAAAATGAATCCGTCTTTTTTTTTTTTTTTTTAAGATGCTATTGTAAATGGAATTGTTTTCTTAATTTCCTCTTCAGGTTATTCATTGCCAGGGTAGAGAAACACACTGAGTTTTGTGTGTTAATCTTATACCCTGCCACTGTGCTGATATCATAGTTTTGTTTCAGATTTCTTTGGTTACTCTGTATATAATAAAATCATGTCTGCAAATAGAGACAGTTTTACTTCTCTGTTTTGAATTTGGATACCTTTTTGTTCCCCTGCCTTATTGCTCTGGCTAGAAGTTCTAGTAAAATATTGGCTTGCGGTGGTGAAAACAGGCATCCTTGCTTTGTTCTTGATCTTCAAGGCAAGGCTTTAAGTCTTTCACTAATAAGCATATTAGATAGAGGTGGGTTTTTCATAAATAGCCTTTATCATGCTGAGAAAAGTTCCTTTCTATTCCTAGTTTATGCAGTATTTTTATTGGAAAAGGGTGCTGGATTTTGTCAAATGCCTTTACTGCATCTATTCAGAAAATCACGTTTTTTTCCTTCATTTTATTTATATGATGTAATACATTGATTGATTTTCTTATGTTGTTATGTTACCCTTCCACTCCTGGGATAAATCCCACTTGGTCATAATGAATGATCTTTTTAATATGCTGTTGGATTTGGTTTGTTAGCATTTTGTTAAGGATTTTTTGCATCTATATTCATAAGGGAAATTGGTTTGTAATTTTCTTGTCTTTATCTGGCTTTGGTAGCAGGGAAATGCTGGCCTCACAAAATATAATTTGCTCTTGGATTTTTTTCAACTATTAAAAATATGAAAACCATTTTTACCTCCTGGGCCATATAAAAACAGGAGGCAGATCCATGGGCTGTAGTTTGTTGATCCTGAATGGAGAATAAAATAGATTAAGCATCCAGGAGCAAGCTTAACAAGAAATATGCAAAACCTACATAAAGAAATTTAAGAGACTTGTGAAAGTCACGAAAGTAAAACTGAACAGAAAGATGTACAATGTTCTTGCTTAGAAACATTCAGCACCATAAAGATGTCAGTTTTTCCACAGTTTTAAAATGTATTGCAATTCAAATTAAAACACCAACAGATCATTTTTCTGGTATCACACAAGCTGATTCTAAAGTTCATATGACAACACAAACAAGCAAGATTAGGTCTGGAAAACTCAGAAAAACAGGACCAATGAGGAGGACACCAGCTGTACCTGAAAATAAAATACACTCTAAACATCAACAATTAAACCAATGTTGTATTGGCACATGAGTGGAGAGACAGAACAATGGAGCAAAGTAGAAAAGTCTGGAAATTCACTCAGAAATTTATTTATTATGTGATAAAGGAAGCATATCAAATTAGTGAGAAAATAATGTGCTTTCTAATAAATGGTGTACAGGCATAAAGCCAAATGTAGATCCAAACCTCACACCAGGAAAAACTCAGTGGATCAAGTATTAAGTGTAAGCAATAAAATCAAATAACTTAAAATGGAGGAAGCCTTTCTAAAAGTCATTTAAAATCTGGAACCCCAAAAAGAAAAACCTCAAAAAATCAGCTATAAATTATGTATGTATATGTTTGCTTATGTTTTCTGTCATTCAAAGTCCAAAGAAAAAAGATCACCTGGAAAAAAAAATATTTGCAGCTCATATCACAGAGTAAGGGGTAATTTCCAAAACATATTTACAGTTCTTAGAAATTTGGAAGAGATAGACAGATCGTCCAATAGGAAAATGGGTAAAGGACATGAACTGAGAGTTTACAGAAAAAGAAATACCAATGACACTTAAACCCATGAAAACATCCACACTGTTGGGGAGGCTGTGGAAAAGTGCACTTTCATTTACAGACCCTGCCATAGGGCACAACCGTTACATCCAAGGTGAAAAACGTCATTTGAGACACCCTACTTAGAATAGGATGACCCTCCCTGCACTCCCTGCTTTATTTAGCTCTATAGCATTGGGGAAAGGGGTGATAAACACTTTGTGCTTGTCGGGAGACATGGTTTTCTCTGGAAAGATACAGCAAATTCTTTTTAAGTGCTTTGTTTTTAAAATATTTTATTACATGTAGTGTTTACTGTGTGCCAAGGACTTTTCTAATGCTTAATCTTAACAACCCTAGAGTGAAATACTTCATCTTCCCTATCTTACACAGATCACAGTCAGCAAACGGCAGAGCCAGGCTTCAAACCCACCCGTGCTGCCTCACTGGTAAGAGCACTCACCTGCCCCCTCTGGGGGACTGTAGTGAGGAATTCGGAGTAAGGGTAGTAAGAAGGAAACAGTCTGGTATATACTATTTTGTTCTATTTGAATTTTTGCCATGTCTAGTTGAAGGAGGTTTTGTGGTGGGAAAACATGGGTGAAAAAAAATGTTTTAGAGAGATACAATGAAGACAGACAGTGGCCTGCATGGAATGCAAAACCAAGAGCTTGGGTTTTTGGTGTCTGACAAGGAAACCTTTTGATGTACCTGAATATGGTCAAGTTGAAGTAGTTCTGAGAACCTCTGGATATTTGGAGTGGTTTCCTCTATGCTCTCCACCTCCTCAGTCTCCACTGCTCTTCCTAGTTCTTCAAAACTAAACAGCATCTTAGCAAAATGGATAAAAACCACAAGGCTTTGGAATTAGAGGCCCTGGTTCTCACTCTGACCTCTCACTTTCCAGAAGTTCCAGAGCAAGTCTTTATTTTGAAATATCCAATCCATAAAATGGAGTTGTAGTAAGCACCTCACTGGATCAATGGGGTTATGACAAATGCATTACATGGAATTCAAATTGAACACTCAGGGCGGGCCGCGGTGGCTCAGCGGGCAAAGTGCTTGCCTGCTATGCCGGAGAACCTCGGTTCGATTCCCGGCCCCAGCCCATGTAACAAAAACAAAGAAACAAAATACAATAAAACAAGAAAATGTTTAAAAGATGTTTCCCTTTCTTCCTTCCTTCCTTCCTTCTATCCTTCCTTCCTTCTCTCTGTCTTTCCTTTAAAAAAAAAAAAAAAAAAAAAAAATTGAACACTCAAACACCTGTCTTTTCTGTGCTCTTATTTTTTAGAGAACTTATGAGCTATACTGGAAATACATCCTCATCTCCTAAACCTGGAATATACATCTAATATTCAATAACAAAAATAAGACATCATGACAATGACCAGACACTGCAAATTCAATTGCCCTCGGAATCACCAAATGCTAGGATATATTTAGTAGTTCATGTTAAATCCATAACCCCAGACTTTCAAATAACTAACATATTCACAAGCTGCTGGACCTTCCCTGACACATATCACTTGTGAAGGAGTCTACAGTTGAACTGTTTAGTAAATGGCCCCCAATTTCCAGTAGAATGTTATAAATGCTATATTTAACTACTATGGTATACTCACAATAGAGACTAAATAGCTTCTCACCTAATGGCCTAAAAATCTAGTCACATTTAAAATAATTTATATGGAAAACTGTGTTCTCAATTTTGACCAAATAATTTTAGGGACCTGGCCAGTTCTAAGTGGAGATTTTGTACATCCCTAAAGGCACATGGACATGGTTAGTTACCATCAAGTTTACCATTCCATTCTATAACATCACAGACAATGCAAAGATTAATGATATGATCCAAAATGAAGATCATTAGCAGAATACTAATCACATACTTATCCCTCAAATTCTCAGCATAAATAAGCAATAAAAGCCACTCAGTCTACTAAACTATGGAAATTTCTTAACTCAAGCATTTATTGACTTGATATCAAGATCAAGTCCCATTATACCATCTAAAGCAATAGCAAAACTTTCCACATGTAAACACCTGTCTCCTATTAGATATTGCTATGCCTTTCTACAGGACAGGGCAGCTCATCTTAACTAGTTAGACAAGTCTACTATTGCAGGGACACATTATTTCTTGGTGGTACAATCCAAATGCCCACTGATCTCACATGAAATGTTCAAAAATGCGTATTGCTCCCAATGCTATAAACATAGCAACAAAGCCTCCATGGGTGAAATTAAACTAGATGCAGGAAGTTAACTTAGAAACCCAAAGCAGATTGTGAACACAGTACCAAAAATAGCCCCTTTGCTTTTGGATTTGTTACCCACTTGGCAAGCACAGAGCTAGCTTGTGAGGTTATAAAGATGAGTCTGACAGAGGAGTCTGCCGACTCCCCATACAGTATACTCCTGATTTCAAACAAGCCAGTAGTTAGAGATCCTATAGAGACCCTACGACTTATTCCTACTCAGTGGAAGAATCATCTTCTGCTGCATTACTTCTTAAATAATAAAAATTAGCTGGGGATAAGTTACAGGGATCAAATGTGAGTAAGAAGCTAAAACCCAAAAATATTTAGTTCAGAAACATGTTGACTAGTACTATGAAGTACTAATTTCAACGTTCAAGCCATGACCTTGCCATCTGCTCTCACCTATTGTTCAATAATGTGCATAAGGAAATGAATATTGAATTGAAAATATACTCACCCTCTGCACTCACGGCAATTAGACTTAAATTGGAGTTGTCTGAAATGGGAGATTTAACTCAAATATTAAGTATCTGTCCATGCAAGCTAGTGCCAAATTATACCAACAAAGAATGTAAAATGGTAAATCTGGATTTTGTCAGAAATCAGGCTTGGGTTGCCTAGCAAAGAACTATAATTGTCCATTTAACTCAGGTGCACCCTCTCTGCTGAAACATCTGGTTATCACTTAAGGAACAAAGAAGTAATTAAGTCATGTATTAAGATTTCCTTCCCATAGATTTGGAACACCGCTTATGGCTCTTGAACTATCTAAGGTGAAGGGTGGGGGTTGATTTTGGCAAATAAGAAAATAATTCCACACTTGAGTCTTCTAATTTGTATTTTATTGCATTACGAAAATAATACATTTGGCAAAGCAATCTAGGCTCCAAGTTGAAATAAAAGGCTAAAGAAAGTGTACTGATTATTTTTTTAAATGTGAACTATTAGATGTATTCTAACCAATACAAAGTAGCATTCTTTTTAGGCCAATAATCCAGTAAACCTAATTTTAATAATTTCATACGAAATTACAAGGTGTTTTAGCATTCATCCATTTTATAAGCACAAATCTTCAGAACTGAGCTTCATTTTATCAAAATCAATGTATTTAAGAAACTCCTCTTCAGAAGACAATTTGAAACACTCCCCCAAATTTTTAAATTCCTTTGGTTCTACAAATTGCAAAACTCATCCCTACCATAAGTTACATTTTTCATAATCAACATTTTAGCAGCTTTAGATTCTGCCCAAGTACCTTTATAAGTAAACTAGTATATTACATTTACATTATTTGAAAAATTGCTGTCTGATTTTACAAATGCAAAAGTGCATAAATACATGCCTATCTACACCGGCAAAACAAAACACTGAACCTCAATGCTTTAACAGGCTACACTTCCTGGCCCAGAACTTCTGGGTTGCCTTTCTAAACAAAAGGGCTATGGTTCCCGGACTGGAAATCCAACTGTTTAGTTCCCACTTTTGAAAGGTATATTAAGATAAATGCTAAGTGGATTAATTAAATTTATCTAATAATCAACATTTAAAATATGACATCTTCACCATTTATTCTGTTCTGCTACATTTTCAGAACTGAAAAAAGATGTATTTTGAACAATGTGCTAGGATAACTTTCCACATTAAAGGAATAAGTTCTAAAAACAAATATATACTCTCACTTCCCTCATCAGCATCTTCAAATAATTTTTACATTTTGGATTCAGAGTCCAGAGTCTAACAGGTAAACAATTTGCTCCAGGGCAAAAAGGAAATTATTTTTAATTATTCAGATCCTTCAATATGACTTTGCTTGATGTGTATTAAGAAAACGTGTCTAAAATTATCCTTTTAAAAATTCACAAATTAATCAGTTACTATTAAAACTGACATTTTCATTAAGCAAAGCCTATGTAGGTGCACCTATGCATACTTGAGGAATTTTACTTCCAAATGGCCATCGATACTTTAAACCAGTTGAACACGGTTCCCTAATTTAACTACAGAAATAACCCACCTATCCTAAAGAAGATATTCCATGAGCATTCTACAATTATCTGTATAAACAGCAACAAATTTGATCTATGATCAACATATGAATATCTAATAAATAGTAAACTATAGATTAAAATGCAGATCTCTCATAGAGTTAAGTGATGGCATTTTGGTACATTCACCATAATTGTACTTTATTTAATAAAGAAATACATTTGTCCTTGCAAAAATAGCAATTGCAAGTTTACAAATAAAACCACAGACCTCAAAGTCATGATGCTATCTATATGCTCAACTTACAACCAATGAAAGTAAATTGGTTTGTTTACAAATGGTCCATGGCACTACAATTAAAATTAAAAATATCAGGTCACAGGATCTTAAAGAATAGGTTTATTGACAATAATTTCATAAATATTCTAAAGAAAATGCAAAATCTCTAAACTCAAACTGTTTAAAATCCATTTTCATTGGCAAAATATTCCTCAACAAAATAAAGTAATAGGTCACTACAAATAAATGTCACTTAAAATTGGCTTCATCTTAACATTTTTGCAAAATTAAAAAAAATTTACAATGTCTGATTTTTTCCCCTTGTGGGTACAGTAAATCAATATTGTTTTTATTAACTATTAGACATATTCATAAATATATCATCTAGCTGCTGTGAACATGACAGTTAAGTCAGTCAGTAGTATATTACCCTACATACATAAACGGAGCCAAATCATTTTGGTAATTTATAGTCATAGGAATTTAAGTAGTCAAAACGCAAAACTTGTGTTTAAACCCCAAAGTATATGATACAGTGTCAGAAACTGTTTGCATTAGTTTCATAAGTTCATATGTGTACTTGGGTATCTGAAACTAAAAAAGGGATTCTTTCATATTTTGATAAAAATGTACTCAAATATTTCATAACATTAATATTTATTGCTTTATATGAATACTGTATTGAAAGCCCATTCAGTTTACACACAGAAATTATACAATTATATACCGCTTCACAAAGGCAGTGAACACATTACATTCTACAAAATCTACTTTACAGAAATTTAAAAATTCTAAATATCAAAAGGTACAGCTGAAGAAACAGGTAGAAATTTGGCAGCCAGTAATTTTGACAGGGAAGTTGCAGCTTGCATGACTTTAAATATGTGAATTTGAAAATATTGAGTTTAGAGTAATCATTGTGCTTTGTGTTGATCTGAAAAATATAACACTGGCTGTCGAAGAAGCATGTTCAAAAATATTTAATTCACTTCAAAATGTCATACAAATTATGTTGGTTTCTATGCACCCCTAAAGCTTCAATCATTTAGCTCAGGTACATTACTAAAGTAATATATTAATTCTTCCAGTACAGTGGTGTTCCATACCATTGACATTTGCATACTCTAGAATAATTTAGAAAGAAATGTGTAATATTCACAATGTTCAGAAAAGCAAGCAAAAGATCTAGGAACCTGCCTGGTTCTTCTGAGATGGTCTCATGTCAGCTTCATAAGCATTCATTCTACAAAATAGTAAGCTAATGTTTGAACACAATTTCCAAGATAAAGCACATTTTCTCATAAATAATGAAGTATTTTTCTCAGGCACCTCAGAAGTATACAAAAGAATTTTAGTTTGAACAGATCTCTTGGAATGTGTTTAACCTGGTATCTTAATAGACTTAAGATTTCCAGGGGTTCACAAGGGCCAGATTGTATTTCAATTACTCAGAAGAGAAAGTAACTGTCTTCTGAAAGAGGTGAACTCAATCATTACCAATAAAAAAGTATCCACCGTATTCATCTCTTATAGAAACAGAAAAATATAACATTTCCCCCCTTAGAATAATATATATATATATATGTATATATGACTTAAAGTTCCATTGTACATAGTCAAACCATAAAATCTGGAAACCAGCATGGAACCCTATAATTCCGATGTTAAAATGTTGAAACTATGACCAAAATATGAAAACTGCTAGTTGTCAGAAAGAGACAGGACAAAAGCTTTCTTGCATATGTATAAACTAAATGTGATAATCTCCAAAAGGTTTTCAAAATTATAATTATTACCTTCCAGTTTAAAAATTTTAATTCTAAATTAAAAAAAAAAACAAAAAAACCCACATCTATACACAAACCACTGATTTGACCAGACCAAAAAAAGTCAGCGGTAAGCAGGACCCAGAGGAGCTGATATTCACAGTTCTTACATGTACAACTCTTTCAGGATTTATCCCATAAAGTACTTTATTTTACAACCTGCTTCTCTTGTAAAACTTTATAAAGGTCCACTTTATTACATAAAAGTTTTATACAGTGTAAAAACAGAACTGTATGTAAAATACTGCATCTAAATGTTTCTAAATCGTTAGTCTTGTTCCATAGGTTCATCTGTGACTTCTGTGGTTTCGTCGTCATTTTCCATGAATGATTCTGAGAGAACCTCTCCTGTTTTACTGGAATTGGATCCTACTAATTTTTCTCCTTTATGGCAGTCAGAACCACTACTTACAGGGCCTGTGTTTTCACTACCTTCAGAATGTAAATCTTTCTCAGCTTGAGACAGACCAGATTCCTCCATTTGATTATTTTCCTCAGAAGTGTCTTCATTCACAGTTAAGGCATCACCAGATCCTTTTTCTTGATTTTTTCTTTCTGGGACCATTTCTCTTGATGTCATAAAAGACTCTAAAAATAAGCAAATGTTGTTGTCGTTAAATTTTATTTTCAAAATACTTCCACAGTTAAGTTTCATGAATTCTGATACTCTACAGTTCAAATCATAGCCCCTGACAGCAGCAACTATATACATGTGGGAGAAAAGCCCAACATCAGCATTATAAGGAGTTCCATTATGTTACATTCTTTCACGCAAAAATGAAGTGCAAGAATTTGAGGATCTCCTTACTCCACCCTTTTACAGACGGTCTCTAAATACCTTCTTCTTCCTCTTCATCCTCTTCCTCATCCTCTTCTGTACAGTGCTGCCTGGAACAATGACTTTCTTTGTCTTTATCCTGAGATGAAGATGATGCTTCTGTTTCTTCTACTGTAACTGAAGAAATTTCACTGGAAGTTGTTTGACTGGCTGTCTCTCTGACTTCACTTTCTTTGTCAAATCTGAGTCTTTTTACCTCATGGCCCTCAGCTTCTACAGCATCTTCATCTGGATGTTTGTTTTTTATAGGGCTCACTGAGGAACTTTCCGATCCAGATGTCAAGGAGTCACTGTAAATGTTTTTTAAAGTATCATTAATAAGATTTTCCTCATTTTTTACATTCATACTTTTAAGCTCAATTTAAGAAAACAGTATCTCCATGCCAAAGTTAAATTACAACATCTGGGCAAAGGAAAACACAAGAGAATAATTTCAAGGGAACCAAGCCATTTCAAAATATTTCTTCACTGAAACTAGTCAGCAATTTAGAAGATCTTTCTGCTCAGCTCTTCAGTAAGTTAAATGTCCACCTATAATAAAACTACAATCTTCCATATGGACATACTTCTAAGTTCTCTTGTTTATTTGGTCTTCTTTCCTTTAATATGATAAAGAAAATTTGAGATCGGCTATAAATAAAAGGTTTCCTTTTATGATCTACAATGAGATCATCAGTCGTCACAAAATTTCAAATCAGGATTAAAGATCCCTTATTACTTTTTGACTAGGTATTAAAAAAACCAAAAAATAAAATGCATCATGACTACTCAAAATTCTTTAAGATCCTGTATAAACAGGATCAGTTCTATTGCTCAGAGGAATAGTAAATCGTACATAGTAAATAATGAATATGAAAACTATTAATAAATATTAACTTTTTATGAAAACTTCTGTTATTTTAAAATATAAAACACATACAAACCTGTGATTTCTGTCCTCACTTTGCTGTAAATTTGACTCTTTGCTGTCTGTGCTCTCAGGTAAACCATTTGTTGTCATTGGGACTGACAAAGAAACCTTTGGTCGATTAAGTGGCCTGGGTGTTCCAGGCCCATTTATATTAGACCTATGATAAGAAAAATGAACATCTATTTTCTGTTTTGGTAAAGAGTCAACCCCACCAACGTATGCTTAGATGAACATATCACAGATATGCTGCAATTTTTACTTTTTCAGCTCTATGGACACCCAGTTAACTATACAGTTTATCTGACAGTAGATTCTATATCCTACATTAAACACGTTCTAACTCCCCATGCCTCCCCACCATTGGGGAAGTGGGGGTGGGTGGGTGGGTAGATATTAAAAATCATATTGATTTTTAAATCTTACCTCTCAGTATAACTTGGTGAATTTCCAGGGAACATAACACCATTCATTCGATTCAAGCTACTGGAATTGTTTTTCCTATATTTAAAAAAAAAAAAGAAAGAAAGAAAAAGCACACTATAAATAAATACATACATATAAATATACACACACACTTACATGTTTTAAATTATTTAATTTTGAAGAATCATGTCTAAAAACATCCTTTTTTTTTAAAGATCACATTTCCACAGAACAGATTTTTGTGAGAAACAACTTAGGCAAACACTATGAGTATTTAAAAAAAAAAAATATTATCAGTCAGTATGATTTGTTTTGTACTTCTTTATAAATTTTTTCCACAATAGCTCACGTTCATTATCAAAATAAAAAAACATTTCAAGTAAAGTTAAATGGAAGATGGCTCTCAATAACTTTCATAAAGTAAAGCACCTCCTTTCGGTCATATACACATTTTAAATAGTTTCTCTGCCAAAAAACATCATATTATGAGACTATCTCAGTATCTTATTTAACAACACGTCTTCTTGAAAGAGTTCTAATGTCAAACTTACTGCTGTTACTTTTACTCTGTGAAATTCAAAGTCTAACCTTAAACCAGTAGTTCTCACTCAACAAGGACAATCTCTACCCACCCTCAGGGACATCTGGTAAAATCTGAAGACATTTTTGGTTGTCACAAATTGGGGGTAAGGGTGGGAGATGTACTGACTAAAATTCCTACAATGCATAGAACAGTTTCCTTAACAAATAATAACACGCTTTATAATGTTAATTAAGAGCCAAGGCTGAGAAACCCAACCCTACCCTGAGTTAATGTGTTATATAAATATTGACAACTGAAAGTGCTTTTCCATCAAGAAGAGGAATGTATCAGGTAGCTATTCCAAACCTAGGAGTCATGCCTAAGAGATGCCCTGAAAAGTTAACCAGGATGGGATCCCCAGGGCTCTGAGTGCCATGACAGTACACAAACCCAACAATGCTAAAATTACAGTAAATGACTAATCTCTTTAATACAAATTTCTTTATAGGAGAAACACACAGGTAATGTTACTGGTAATATTTTACTTTGAGGAACGGGCGGGTAGGCATTCACTAGTATTTATAAATGTTATTTTAAGCTTAATTACATATAAAATAAATACAACCTATCTTCTAAATAATTTATTAGAAATAAAAAAACTCTGTAATACTTACTCTGAAGAAGGATAAACACAGCTAACAACCATCACATTCTGCAATTTAAAAAATCGGTGATTTAAAATGAGGAAGAACATTTTAACATACAGTTTAATCATTTGTTTTTAATTTTTCAAAATCATCCTGCTGGGCTAAGTTTCCATTTATTTGGATTTTGCTAATTAAAGAAAACAAATGGTTAAAAATGAAAACTTCTTGATCTAACTACAAAATAGCTAAACAACAAGAGATCAAAATATAACACCTTACGAACTTTTTTTTTTTTTCCCTTCTTCTTTTTTTAATCCTAATCAAGTTACTCTGGAATCCAGGCATCTAGGTACTATACATAAGAGCGGAACCATGCTCTCTTATTTTAGCAAGAATCGCTCAAAAATAGTTCAAGACTGAACTACTAATGCCAAGAAAAGCTAATTATAGTGATTTTCCTTATAAAGCAGTACCCAATCCAGAGCTTTTAAGTGTAGCAACATATACCTGAAGGAAAAAGATGCAAACCTTTAATATTATGTATTAAAAATAACTTTAATAATAGTCAATAACTGCTGAAATTTTACTGAGTCAAGTAAATGATTTACATTTAATCCTCCTCCCACCCATATAATTACCTTTTACAGATGAGGAAACTGAGACTTAGATTAAGTAATCTACCCAAGGTCATACAACTACAAAGCTGAGAGCCTTAGTTTGAATGCAGAGCTCCAGCATGACTACTCCGACACAATATTTCTCCACTTACAGATTGTAAAAATCTGGGAGTAATTACTAGAAATATCCTGAACATTGGGAACCTAGTCAACTGAAGGCCTGATGCTCAACCAAACACATTAATCCAATTAAAGACCTTAAAATGTATTGCAAATCCTTAAGTAATGGTTTTGGATACCTGCTCCAAGGATAAAATAAATTGAATGTGAAGCAGAATCTTAAACACAAGACTATGTTGTATCATCAATCTTCAACTGAGGAAATAGCAACCTATTGGCCCAACCTTGATTCCCACAGGGTTCCTTCCCTTGTTCTCACTCCAGACAAGTTAACTGTTTACTTTTCATTCTCTCAAACACTTCAATGACTTTGTCAGGTTGTTTCCTTTGTCCAGAAGCCCTTCTCTTATTATTAACATATTCTCCCCCTTAGCTAATCACCTTCAACCACAAAAAACCTACTGTTACCCTCCTTCTTAAATCTGATCTAAATCCCCCCACGTAATACCCAACTTAAATATTTGGTACCAGTGATTTTTCAAAGTTACATGTATCTGAATTTCAGAACTAAGAAAATGAATTTTATGTGCAAATAAGTTTTCAAAGCACTACTAAAGTTAAGAATAGGTTCCTCAATTGTAGAAATTATTTAAAATATTGATGTGAATTTGCACAAGATGATAATATGCTGCTTTTCTCAAACTTAATTGATCACAAGTCCTCCTCTGTCCCTCCTATTAAATCTCTCTGAAACATAGAACACACCTTGGAAAACAATTTTGGGAAAACTTCAGCTAGGCTTGGAAAACTTATTTGAAGAAAAACAGCATGAAACAGATCTTACTCCAAATCTATTAGAGTACAATGTAATATAATTCCAATAACAAACTTAATACCTTTTCTACTCCTCTGAGAAATTTGTCTGTTCCTGTATAGTTTCTCCTTGGATCTGTTAGCAATTCACATAGTCGCTGAATAGTAAAAGGTATACTGCAAAATAATGTAATTTTATAGTTTGAGGTCATTAATAATCAAGAGAATTAGAAAAACATTACTATTCCTACTATTTAAAGCTTTATCTGGTCACAGTGTATTTATTAATCAACAAAAGAAAATGCTACAAGAGGAAAATGGATGACATAGAAAAAAGCAATGGCAAGACTGTAAGCACACCTGGCTTCTTTAAGTTTATAAGACAGACAATACAAAAATTATCAGGTTAGAGTTTATTTAAACACAGAAACTTTTCTTCAAGTGTTATGTGCATAAAAGTTTCTTCATAGTACTCTGAATAAAACTACAAATGATTTTTGTTATTGGATGGAGTAAGACAAATGATTCCACGAAAAGTATTTTTAATATAGTTGTTTTACAATTACAATTTTATGTACAAAATGTTTTATCAAACTTAAAATACATACAAGGTACATGCATTATTTTGACACTCACCTTACTTTTGTTATCAAATACTTAAAACACAACCAAATTTTCACTTGGTCATAGCAAATACAAAACTGATAAAAATATTCAGATGAAAACAAATGTTTTATTATTTCAGAGGCCAAATATCTATCTTTTCTCAATTAGCATCCAAACCTACAACTGACCAAAATACTGTACTGCCAAAAGATGGGGCATGAACTATATAAGATGAAATTTTTGACCAATTTTGCAAATACTCTGAAGAAGCCAGAAATACAAAACCTCTTTGATGTTCATTCATCACAAATGTTATAGGAAATTCCTTCAAGTTGCTGAGAAAATATTCTTTACCATGCTTTTGAAAATCTAGTCAGAATGAAGCATACTATTAACAATTAAAACCTTTAAAATGGAAAAGAGAAAAACAAAGCCACCAACATTAATAATGAAATAGTAAGCTTCTATGACTGTGCGATTCACTCTTTTAACAACACAATTGGAAATCTACAGATAATACACAAAGCTGTAAACTACATTAAAAAGTTTTAGAAGCACTTCCCCAAGCAGCATATATAATAAACACAACATCAGTTTCTTAACTATATTTTTCTTAATACTTGATTGAAAGCTTCTTAAGGGTAAAGGTATTATTATTTATATACATATATATCTGAAATGTAATACCAACATGAATTGTAGAATATTTGTGGTATGCCTACAACTTAACCCCTATTCTTAGTTCACTATTCTCTAAACTTTAAACAAAGACACCAACATACGATATTCCTTCATTAGGTATCTATAAACACAACGTATACATTATGCAAAAATAAATGAAATAGCACCCAGTGTTAAGGTATTCAACAGTACTTGAACTGACAAATATTTAAACAGATACTGTGTAGTTATGCCTTTTCCTCCAATTCTTAAAAATTAGCTTTAATAAATCAATATATTTACCCCATTTAACAATGTTTACACTAAATGTTTTGGCTAATCTTGTTTAGAAAGGTTAGTACGTAACTGGTAACCATTATTATTGTATTTGCTGGTGAATATTAAGACTGCTTTTGGCAGTGGGGGGAGGAGGGAGGAGGGGCGAATTATGCGTTTATATAGCAATACCAACAATGATAACCTGTTGATAAAATGAGCTTGCATTCTTGGAGACTTCTTAAGTCATTTTACAAGCTGTCCAATAGATGGCACTAAAATGTCATAGACAAGCTAAAATGAAATCAAAAATTACTTTCAAATACAAGTATCCACTGATCATTTTCTTGATAACTCCAAAGGGTCTCTTTACATAGTCTGTAATTTTAAATCTTTTCCATAAATGAGAGCCAAACTATAAGCTAGAAATAGCTATGTAATTACATTTATAATAATAAATGCTTGCAAAATTATGTGCATGGTTCATGGAGACAGAATAAACTGTTCTAGGGAAATAAACACAAATCTAAGAACACTTAATTTGAGCTAGCTCTTTAAAAGGATACATAATAAACCAGATAAACCAATCCAAATGCCTGCATTTGGTACAAGTGTATGAAAAACTTTTGTCTGTTACTGTGGCATTAAACATCACACAAAAAATAATTGTACTATATACTAAGCTAATTAGGTTTCTCCCAATTAAAAATCACTAGCTAAATTAAGATAGACATGATAAAGAAGGCACCTAGAAGAATAAAGAGCAAATATGAATGCATTAGGGGGTGGGGGGTGGACTTAAACATGTCACTCACTCATTCAGTGAATATAAAGGTGTGAAGGAAAGACATTAATTAGCAAAGATGTATAGAAAATGTAAATAATTCTGTAGAAAATTACACATTCGGTTTGCTCTTCAATATGAAATATTACCTTACTTGCCCATATAAGATAAAATATTAAGACAATAAAAGGAAACTAAAATTTCAAAAAAATTTAAAAGGACAGAACTAAGGCGGGCCACAGTGACTCAGTGGCAGAGTTCTCACCTGCCATGCTGGAGACCCGGGTTCGATTCCCGGTGCCTGCCCATGCAAAAAAGAAAAAAAGGACATGACTAGCTACCATTTTTAATTCAATTTATATATTGCCTATAAAAACTCAATAGAAAATAAACAAATACATTAAGTAAAAGATCCAAAATAAATGCTACAGAAATCTGTCAAGTGCTCTACTTTTTATTAATATTTCTTTTTTTTTAAACCTTTTTTTATGGTATAACATAGGCATACAAAGCAAAGAAAGAAAAAAGTAAGTTTTCAAAATACTCTTCAACAAGCACTTATAGGACAGATCCCAGAGTTTATCATGGGCTACCAGACCATCATCTTAGATTTTTCCTTCTAGCTGCTCCAGAATATAGGAGGTGAGAAGGAATATTCTTTTTATCATCATACTCGACTATTTTTTTTCTTTTTTGTAAAGAATAACATATATACAAAAAAGCAATACATTTCAAAGCACAGCACAACAATTAGTTGGAGAACAGATTTCAGAGTGTGGCATGAGTTACAATTTCACAATTAGGTTTTTATTTCTTGCTGTTCTAAGTAAGATACTGGAGACTAAAGGAAACATCAATATAATGATTTAGCAATCATATTTGTTTGTTAAACCCTACCTTCTCTGTACAACTCCACCATCACCTTTGATCTTTCTAGCCCACTTTTTAAGGGTATGTGGGCTATGGCCATTCTAACTTTCTCATGTTGGAAGGGGCTGTCAATAATATGGGGTAGGGAGATGGAACTAGCTGATGTTCTGGAGAGGTTGGGCCCTCTAGGTTTCAGGACTTATCTGGTCCAGAGACCCATCTGGAGATTGCAGGTTTCTGGAAAGTTAGTTACTCTAGTAGTACATATTGCCCTAGGTGTTCTTTAGGATTGGCTGGAATGGTTTTGGTTGCGGTCTAGTAAATTATGCTGAAGCTTGCCTAAGAATGACCTCCAGAGTAGCCTCTCGACTCTATTTGAACTTTCTCAGCCACTGACATTTTATTAGTTTCACTTCTTTTCCCCTTTTTGGTCAGGATGGAATTGTTGATCCCACAGTACCATAGCCAGACTCACCCCTGGGAGTCATCTCCTCTGTAAATGGTCTACTTTTAATGTACAAGTTATGAGGTAATGTGGGTAAAAAAAAATCCCTTGAAAACAGGATTCTGAAATGGTTATCTTGAGGACTAAATGAGACAAAATGTAGTTAATCATGGATAAATACCTGAGGTATTTTAAAAAATATTCCATAACTCTTATCTCCTTTCATTATCATCCCGATCCCATCAACTATTTAATGGACATGGTGAAAAGGCACAAATGCTCCAAAAACCAATTAGAGATGAATAACACCATAAGCACACCTCTATCTTTAAAAATATTTCTTTTGATTCTAAGGAAAGTAACTCTAATTAAATAGGAATATTTGCTTTAGTTATTTATCTGAATTTGACTATAATCTGCAGGTTTACTGATTTTTAAAAACAAAGTTCAGGCCTTGGATATCTTAGAAAGCTAAATGGAATTCAACTAGAGGCAAAATTTATTGTATTGGGCTTAGCAGAAATTTTTTTTTTTTTTAATAAATCAAAGGTTGGTGGCAACTCTGCACAAAGCAAGTCAACTGGCACTATTTTTCTACCAGCATAAGCTCACTTCATGTCTCTGTGTCACATTTTTATAATTCTCAGAATACTTAAAACTTTTTCATTATTATTTTACCTGTTATGGTAACTTGTGATCCACGGTCTTTGATGTTACAGGAACCGTACCCATATAAATTGGCAAACAATCAATAAATGCTGCATGGATTCTGACTGCTCCACCAATCCTGCCATTCCCCCATTTCCCTCTCCTCGGGACTCCTTATTCTCTGAGACACAACAATACTGAAATTAGGCCAATTAATAACCCTACAACGGCCTCTATGTGTTTAAGTGAAAGGAATAGTCTCATGTCTCTCACTTTCAATCAAAACCTGGAAATAATTAAGTTTAGCGTAGAAGGCTGAGAGTGGCCGAAGGCTAGACCTCTTGAGCAAAACATTTAGCCAAGCTGTAAAATGCAAATACTACTCCAGTGAACACACAATGATAAGATAGCAAAACAGCCTTATTATTGAAATGGATAAAGTCTAAGTAGTCTAGACAGAACATCAAACTAGCCACAACATTCCCTTAAGTCAAAACCTAATCCAGAGCAAGCCCCTAACTCTCTCCAATTCTAGGAAGGTGAAGAGAGGTGAGAAAGCTGCAGAAGAAAAGTTTGAAGCTAGCAAAGATTGGTTCATGGGGTTTAAGGAAAGAAGGTATCTTCGTAACATAAAAGTGCAAGGTAAAGCATAAAGTGCTGATGTACAAACTACAGCAAGTTATCCAAAAGATAACTGATAAAGACTGCTACATTTAAACAAACTTTCAATGCAGACAAAACAGCGTAAACTAGAATTAGAAGTGGAGCCTTCAGATGTGACTGAATTGCTGCAATCTCATGATAAACCTTAAGCAGATGAGTTACTTCTTATGGATGAGAAAAAAAGTGGTTTCCTGAGATGTATACTTCTGGTGAAGATGTTATGAACATTGCTGAGATGACAACAAAGGACTCAGAATACTAATACATAACTCAGCTGATAAAACAGTGGCAGGTTTTGAGAGGACAGACTTCAATTTTGAAAGAAATTCTAAAGTGGGTAAAATGCTATTCAACAGCAACTCATGCTACAGAGAAATTTTTCATGAACAGAAGAGTCAATCCACATGGCAAACTTCATTGTTTTACTTTAAGATATTACCATAGTTACTTCAACCTTCAGCAACCACCACCCTGATCAGTCAAGGAGTCATCAATATCAAGACAAAACCCTCTATCAGCAAAAAGATAACAAATCGCTCAGATGGTTAGCATTCTTTAGCAATAAAGCATTTTTTAAATTACGGTATCTACATTGTATTTTAGATATAACATTATTGCATACTTTATAGACTTCAGGATGGTGAAACATAACTTCTATCCACTGGGAAACCAAAAAAAAAAAAAAAATGCTGTAGTCAGGAAGCGAGCCCCCTATATTTCTGAGGTATGCCTGTATCAAGAAATCAGCTGAGACTCGGAGAGCGAAGAAATCGATGTTGTAACAGTGGAGAAGAGACAATCCTTGGGTGTCCATAAGCCAGTCACCCTCATGGTACAAGCAGATCCTTTGGATCCCTCCATGAGACACTACCACACCTCTAATCCATGAGCAACAGCACAACCATGCCACCCACCTCCCTCCAGAAAGCTGCTACAAAAAGACGTTCCAGAGAGAGGTCATAAAGAAGAGGCTCTGGAGAGAGATGCTCCCAAGGAAAAGGAAGATGAGAAGGAAGAAGAGATTGTGAGCCCCTGCCTGGAAAGTGATGTATGCACTCCACTCCTGCCACCCCAAACCTATCAGTTTATCAGTTCAGGCACTGAAGACACAGCCAAGGGGGAAGAACCACAAATTCCTTGAAGGCAAAAGGCAAAATGACCTCCATTCGTGGTTACTGGCCAAGGGACCAGGTACCATTCTGGTCAGTTTCTCCAAGGTTGCCAAATTAGTGATCCTAACCAAGGCCCTGGAACACTTGCAAGCCGTGGTGGGTATGGAGAAAAGGATAACTATGGAAAAAAGGCAGCTATGATGGGGGCAACAGCAACTGCAGAAAAGAACTGCATACTTCAATGGCTCTAACTAACCAAAAACTCTGACTGCTCTGTCTTACAAAAACATTAAGTTTACTTTTTTAAAAAATCCTTCCCCTTCTTCCTTAGCAATTTGCACAATTTGGTTACAGTGGAACAATCTGAACACAGATCCCAGAACGCATTGCAGCTGATGCACACACAAAAGCTTGCATTCTTGGAAACTTTGAAACCTGGCTCTCCCTCTTTCCTGACCCACTGGACTTCTCAGGAAGGCAGCTGACTAGCTCAGAAGAAAAGCCTGACAGATGTTAGGCAACAGGTGGCGACATGTGGGCTGGGGATGGGGGGTTGGGGTGGGGGAATGGAACTCTAGCCTGCATGAAATCTCACACATAAAGAAAAAATTAATTAACTCTCTACAAGTTATTATCATTCATTTCAATAAATTTATTGGAGAGGGTATCACAATCAACCACTGGGCAAGGGTAGGTGGGGAAGTAAGGAGGGAGGGCTACCAAATAACTCAAATTTTCCACTACTTATGCTAAAAGATATAAAAGGAATAACAATAGATGAAATACATTTTAACTAATAGATTTAATATGCTCAGCAAATATTGACATAAATTATTGACATAAATTATTAACAGAAGTACATAACTGTCATCTTTCTTAGTCAACTGAGGAACAGAAAGTCTAGAAAGCAATAAAATGGGTCAAGGGAATCAGAGAAGGAAGTAAAGAAAGGCTAAGGACCCCTATTCTTTGTCCCTACATAATCTTGAGCTAACTGTAGCTAAAGTCAAATAATACAAAATTTTAAAAGGGTATGTGTTTTAGATCTACAATTCAGATTTTAAGGTATAAAAACTCATACATAATCATAAAAGAAACTAGAGGAGAAAATGGTCAGAAAGATTCTCATATCAAAAGATGATAAGCAGTCCTTTATTGTGACTGACTAGAAATGATGTAACAATGGAAGATTTTTACCTATCAACTAATTATTTTTAGGTATCATTTAGTTTTTCCAGATCTTCTCATAAATACAATACAATGTCTATTTTAGTCTACTATCCACAATGAATGACTTCCTGCTTCTATCAGAGAAGTCTTGGATCTAATAGCATTATCAAAGTAATGCCAAGAATTAGTGATTAGTTTGACTTGATATTCATTACTCTTTTGTTCTGAATAATTTAGAGGACACAAAATCTTTTTAAAACTAGGAACGTAAGCTGCATTCTCTCTACTTCTCCAGAACTCCCTTTTGTGCATCATTACAAGAACAAACATTAGCTCCTAGCAGTTTCAAAATTATGTTCATGCTATTACAGGAACAGAATCTTCATAAACGGCTTTAGTTTGATTAAGCCTAAATATTGATGATTTTAATCCCAAGCAGAGGGCATAAAACGGCAACAATTATCTTTTAATTGAATATTTCATGAAAGGTTTTTTTTGTTTTATTAATTTTCATTTTTGGTGTTACCACTCCCATCAAAATTGTAATTTCAAGTCTTAAGAAAATCTACAACCCACCTTTTCCTATAAAAATTTAAAGCTCAAACGTAATTTTAAAAGAATGAGAAAATATGACAAAAAATTAACATTCAACTTATGTAATTCTTCCTCGTCCTGGTAATCAGAATAAAGATAGAGAAATGTACTTTTATTCCTTTCATTCGTCATTCATCCATTCTTTCACTTACTCAATAATTGTTTGAGACCCTATTATGTGTAGGCACTCACTAGGGACAGTTAGCCCTGCCCTCCAGACGCTTACAATTTAGGAAATCAAGCAACTAAGTGAACAATTTCATCTCAGAAGAAAGGAAATTTATATTATGACAATATACTAAGTTAAAATAGAAAATAGACAGTCTTTCAGGTGGCAAAATACTGTGAATCATTCCATATGCAGCTTCAGAAATTAAAAGCAGTAAGACAAAAATTAACAGCAAAACAAATTTACCTACAAAATCAGCAAAAGAGTAAGAAAATTTAAAAATGACTATGAAATGGCATGTCACAAAAGATGCATTAGGGTACACAGATGGTTCAGTGGTAGAATGCTTGCCTTACATGTATGTAGGAGACCCAGGTTCAATTTCCAGAATATGCACACCCCCCCGCCCAAAAAGATGCATTAAACACATAAAAGATGTTCAATATCACCTGCAATCAAAGAAATATAAATTCATATACACACAGACATTAAAGAATCATACTAATATGTAAAAATATTGCACTTATGTATATATGGAAACATAGACATTTTGTCAATTTGGCACTATCAATAAAAATTTTACATGTATCTACTTTCTGACCTAAAAATCCTTTTTCTACAAATGAAAAATCACCAATCCATACGTATATTAAATAATGATATTCAAAGATATATACAAAGATATTCATTATAAACAGTGCCTGCAATAGCAAAAAAACAAACCTCACAAATCAAAAAACTAAGGCAAAAGCATTATAACCTGTCCAAATAATAGAAAATAATGCAGCCTTTCAAATAAAGAGAAAAACAATAAACGAAGCTTTAAATAAACAGATATAGAGAAGATATTCAAAGTTCTCCTAAAAAAAAAATACATCATATAACATGGTCCCACTTTCATTCTTTATGTACTTCTATGGCATTTGGAGATCTTTTGAAATATATTAGCATACATCATCAATTAATCTATATTCCAAACATGAAAACAAAATTGGAAGATGAGACATACTTCAGCATACCAAAATAATTCGGACAAAAAGGGTAAATTTAAAAAATGAAGAATCTTAAAATATCACTAATAAAGACATGAACTTTATGTAATTAGGAAAGGATTCATAAACTGCAATTCTAAAAAATTAAAAAAATATGCCTATATAAATGTTTTATTATTAGACAGTGTTAAATTACAATACAAATGTGTTGCTGAAATTGTTTTAAAGAGAATATTTTAATTTTATGTAAACATATATATAAAAAATTCAAAATACTTATGTTCAGTCACTGAAAAACGTTTTAAGGTAATTATGTTTAAGTATGCTTACGCATTTAATGACTGCTCAAATCATTTTCTGAAAAAGGTCAGTTACTTATTTTACAGGTTAAGAAATTAAAAATGTTTAGACTTATTTAATACTGACTCAATATCATAAGTGAAGTAGTATAACATTCAAAAAGCAAAGGTTAAAAAAAAAAGCAGTGGTAGAATGTGACTTGTTTCACCTTTATTCTATTTTTAAATGGTAGCCATAATTTATTGAAATAAAAGACTAATCACTATAAAAACCTAAGAACATAACAGCCCTATTATAAATATTCCCCAAAGAAGCATTCTTATCTTGAACATTCAATTCAATAGTTAGTCTTACACAATACATTTCTAATATATAGCATGCGGTTTCTTCTTAGTATGTACTTAAAAAAAAACATAGTATTGAAAAGGAAATTTATGCATATGATTAAATAACTTTTGAGAGTCCAAAAAAAAGATTCCTTTCCCTGCCAGACCCTAATGGCAACAATAATCAGTGGACCTCAAACATACAGCTATGATTTTTTTCTCCAAATAATAGATCTGAAGCCAAAGCCTAAGGACTCATATTTTAAAGCAAGACCCCCTACTTCAGAAACAAAGGAACAATATATAGCATAAATTAGCTGGATTATACTGTCATGTTGTAAATTCCATGTGACTAAATACTTGAAGAAAAAATTCAGGCCATTTATACTACATGAAAAAGACCACAACTGAAACCCGTTCAAATAAAATCTACCCTTAATATGAATTCACTGTAACCATACCCACATTTTATTAAATTTAGTATTGTCATCCCAAACTCAAACTTTCAATATCAAACTAAACATAGAACAATTAAATTTCACAAATACTACTTCCCTCCAATAAAGGTAACCCTAAAAAGATAAAGAACTAAAAGGAAAGTATTTAAAACAACAAAGAATCTGAAACACACCAATATTTTTTAAAAGATCAACTTTATTATAATGCAGAATATCCTGTGGATGCAATGTTTTAACAAAGGGCTAAAAATGATTACTTGTTGGGGAAATAGAGGGTCTCCAATTTTTTTTTTCCAAATAAATACTAAGGAGAATACTTTATAAATTGATATTTTTCATTGTCAAAGTAATGTGAACTTATCTTGATGATACACAGGTTCTATATAAAATACAAAGACTTAAAATATGTATAAAAAAGGAAAGAAAATCATTAAAAATATTCCCTGGTAAGTGAATGTTTCCACCATCACATACCCACTCAAAATCTGAATGCAACTGATACCCATTAGGTGATTCAAGGAAAAAAGAAGCTATAAATACTTGTAAGAGAAAAAAGTATAACATGTCACTAGAAACACAGAATTCAGTCTAGAATTCTGATGGATAATCAGTTATGAAAACAATCAGAAACAAACATTTTGTAACATTTTGCTAAAACTTAAGCCTTTAAAAAAGTGCATACCCATTAAATCCAGTGACAATTTTCAGGATTCTTTCCTTCATTTCATCAAAGGGAATATATTCGACATTGGGGTTGGGAGGACCTCTTGGTTCAGGAGCTGAAGTTCTGAAATCATCCATCACTTTCTCCAGTTTGAAAATAAAATAACCTTTAAATTGGGACCACTGAATCCTATAAGCAAAAAATTAAGAAAATATAATTTCATGTAGCTTTACAATTCTTGAACACAAAACACAAATACAGAAAATGTTTTCATTTTCCATGACACTAATACTAACAAAATTAAGATCCAAACAGAGTATGTAGTAGTGAGAATATCTTTGGTTCAATAATAAGCATCATCCCTGATCAATCTGACTCACAAACTAAAGACTGTTTCAATCCATCCCCCTTCCCCAATCAAACAAAATCCAAATCTCGGATTAAAACCTTTAAAATGAACTACCTCTGACTGAAAGCCCATTGTATGATTGGTGCCATTTTGACTCTCTCTCACATAATAAACTTTTTAACCAGAGAGATGTTATTTTCCCATTTAAAACAGTTTATTAAGAAAACAGTCCCAGGTCACATTCATAATGGTCAATGAGTAAGTCAGAATGAATATTGGAGCTCTTCACATATAAATTTCATGGAACACTAAAAGTCTGTTTTTTTTCTGTTAAGTAACAAAATAAGCTTCAATTTCTCCTTTAAGCTAATTATTTTCAGCAACTCATGTAATTTAAAAGGTTTGTATCATAGGTTTATATCCAACAAGTATCTGCAAAGTAACAGTACATTGTTTTCTTCTGTACTTTTCCTATTTATTCACTTATTACATACTTACTCTGGGACAGAAAGCAAACCATCAGTGGCAGTAGAGAGAGCTCTCAAACCAGTGACAGCTTTAACAAAATTACAGAATACTGTGGATGAGGAATGTGCTACTCTGCAATCACTTTATCCTCTAAATTAGGGAAACAATCTTCAAAATGTGGTCCAAGAGCTCAAATTTTCCTAATAAAATTTCCTGCTTTATTCACTGTACTGACATCTACACCAATAATGCAAACACAATGGTGGGTAAACCACTAGCACTTTAGCCCAAACCAAGTCAGTAGTACTAATACTAGTAGTCAGTCACCACCTTCCTCACAACCACAAGCACACAGTAAAAAAAAAAAAAAAAAGGAGGGGGGATCTTTTTCACTTAAGAAAGCTAACTAAAACAACAGAGATGTTAATTTTATTGCACGTCAATACTTGACTACTTCTCTTTTTAACATTTATTTGACAAATGAGATAAAGACCATTTCTGTTGGATACCAAAGTACTATGGAGAGCTCAAGGCACAACATGAGTACTGTTGCCAAATGATTTTCAGAGACTATTATTTTTATAGTTGAAAGAACGACCATCACACAAATTGTAGTTATTAGATCATGGGAACTTAGTAGATACTTCCTCAATGTCTACCAATGAATGACCCTGTCATTTCAAGAGAAATAACTGATGGAATTTGTTGTCAATGATAAAATTAAAACTTTCAACCTAATAGTTGGGAAATTTTATTCTCTATTATGAGCTTGTCAGCTTTCTGACAATTTCCCAAAACTTCTCTAATGTGATCAGTGGTGCTATAAAAGATTCTTCACTTTTTTAAATATCGTCTAATGAGATACTACAACAACATTTGAAAAATCTGTGTAACTCAATGAGCCAATATTTTCCAGTGATCAATGCATGTTATGAAATCATGCAGGGGTAAAAGATACATTCAAAGTGCAAAACAGGCCAATGAAAATTTTTATGTAAAAGTACAGCAAAAGTTCACTGACTATGCCAAAACTAAATGTCAATAAGTGGGGAATATGGAAGAGGGATACGGGATTTTTTGTGAAAGAAAAGGAACTGTCCTCATATGGATAGATTCTGATGGTGAGAAGGCATAGATAGCTATGTAGTTATACCGGGAACCACTGATGTTTTACTTAGGTTGGACTATAGGATGTGTGACCGAAACTGTTTAAAAATGAATAGGAAAAAAAAAAAGGTCATTGATATGGCTTCACACTCCAACTTGCACTTAATCTTTAAGAAACTGCTTCTTACAGGTTTTGTTGCTATATCAGAAAAGATCATCTACAATTACCAAAAAGGGTACTAAATTCTCCTTCCTCTTCCAATTATAGCTGAGTTTTTAAAAATATATTTCAACTAAAACACAGCAATGGATGAAATGCCAGACGCTGTATTACATTTTTCATGTTTGAAAAAAAATTAGCACTAATCTCACTAGACGTTTTTAGTAAACTGTGGTTTTTAAAAAATGTTAGTTGGGTTAACACGCAAAGGATTTATTATTGTTATTTTTTAAATTAATAAATACACTTTTAAATTATTCAGTATTAAAATATTATAACCAAAAGCTCTTTGTGACTAATTTTTTAATGCACTAATATAATTTATTCCAATATATCTGAAATATTTCAATATGCACTCAATATAAAAACTGAGATATTTTACTTTTTTGTCAACTAAGTCTCTGAAATCATGAGTTTGTAATTATACTTTCAGGACATCTCAAATCAGATTCAGCATATTTCAAGTGTTTAACACCCACATGTGGCTAGTGCTAATTTTTAAGAATTTGTAAAGGGAACCTATGTCCAAAAACTTTGAGAACAACTAGTTCTCCCTAGTTAGGGAGACTGATATATATATATGTGCATGTGTGTGTGTGTATAGTATTGCAACTGCACTGGTGTAAAAAAGGGACGCTAGAGATCCTTTCCTTACGAGAATAATTTTTATATCAACAAAGAAATCATGAGTTAGATTACTAAGTGTAGGGTGAAAACATGGTAGCACACAAACTAATGGGAAAACTCCCTTCACAAAAATGTCAACTATTAAATAATCATGTTAAGTAACATGAAGAAAGCATTTAATTTTGTTATATATCATGCAAACAATAACCAACAGAGTGCTGGGGTGCCAATATTGTTATTAGATAAAGTGATACTAAAATACATCATCCCTTTGTTACAAGCGACAAAGGTCACTATATACTGATAAACTGGTCAATTCAATAAGAAGCTATAAGTATAATTATACATACACCAAATGGCAGAGTCCCAAAATAAATGAAGCAAATATTGACAGATTTGCAAGGAGAAATAGACAGCTCAACATTAACAGAAGACTTCAATATACCACTTTCAATAATGGCTAGAATTTCTAGACAGAAGATCAATAAGGAAACAAACACCTGATCTATACTATAAACCCAAAGGGCTCAGGAACCATATGCTGAATACTTCATTCAACAGCAGGAGAACACACATTCTTCTCTAGTGTACATACATGGATCATTCACCAGAGCGTAAGTTACAAAACAAGTCTTAATAAATTAGAAATACTAAAATCATACAATGGATCTTCTCTGCTCACATTGGAATGAAACTAGAAATCAACAGGAGAAGGAAAACTGGGAAGTTACCAAATATGTGGAAATCTAACAACATAAGTAGATATTACAACCAAATGTAATATGATATCCTGAATTGAGTCCTGGACCAGAAATAAGGGACATTAATTGGGTAATTGGAAAAATGTAAATATCCATAGCTCAGTAACACTGATTTGTTTACATTATTATGTTGTGGTTATAGAAAATGTTAACATTTGAAGAAGCTAAGTAAAGGATATATCCTTGTACTATTTTTGTAACTTTTCTAAATCTGAAATTATTTCAAAATGAGAAAATAAAAAAACATGAATTAAAAAAAAATGAGGGAAAGATTAAGACATTTCCAGACAAACAATTACTGAGGGAGTTCATCATCAGTAGAATGGCCCTACAAACAGAGATTTGCAGGTTGAAATGAAAGGTCAGTAGAAGCCTCATATAAAACCAATATCTCCAGTAACAGAAACAACAGGGGGTAAACATAAATGCCAGTACAATTGCATTTTTGCTTTCTAGCTCCACTTTTTACTTCCTACAAGCTGTAAGAGGTAAAAACATAAAATGTAACAATAAATCAGTGGTTTTGGACTCACAGTGTATAAATGTACAGTCTGTGAAAGCACTCTATAAAGTTGGGGGAAAAGAAGGGAAGACTCATAGTTGTATATTATTGAAGGCAAGAGGGTATCAAAGCAACCAAACTGTTATAGATATAGGATGTTAAATTTAAGCCCCCTGGTAACTACAAAGAAAATATCAGTATTAGAGAACATGTGAGCCATAAATGCAAAAGTAAAGTTGCTAGAGACAGGGGCAATAGCAAGCTAATGCACAATGAGTTGCAGGGGTTTCTATCAGGGTGAAGGGAAAGCGATGATGGATGCTGGTGAAGAACTAATACATTGTGAATGTGATTAAGCCCATGTAATGGTATGTTCAGGGATAGGTGAGGCATAAAAAAGAGCAACTGAGACAATGACAATTAAATGTAATATGTTATCCTGGACAGGATCTCATAAAGGGAGGAGAAAAGGCTCAAAAGGACGTTATTACAGGGATATATATATTTAAAAATTGGCACATGGACTGTAAGCTCTATACAAATGTTAAATTTCTTCAACCTGATAGCTGCACCTAAGGTGCTGACAGCCTCTTAGGAAATGTACAATAGGTAAATGTACATACAGTATTGTATTTAAGGAGTATAATGTATACATCCTACATTCAAATGTTCAGAAAATGGATTACTAAATAGACAGATGGACTAACAGAATGATACGAGAAATGTGGCAACATGTTAAAGCCGGTGGACATAGGAATCTGGAGATATGTAGGAGTTCTCTTTATGGGGTTTGTATTATTTTTGTAACTGTACTGTAAGCTTGAAAATACTTCAAAATAAAAAGATTTAAAAAAAAATATTATGTGAAAGAAGCCAGTTACAAAAGTTCACATTATCATATGATTCCATTTACATGAAATACCTAGAATAGTCAAACCTAGAGAGACAAAGTAAATTAGTGTTAACTAGGGCTAATAGGGGATTGAGAGGTAATGACTAAAGTACAGAGTAAATTGGGTTGAGGGTTGCACAACTGTGAATACACTAAAACCAATGACTTGCACACTTTAAATGGGTGAATTGTATGACAAAGTTTATCTCAATAAAGGTGTTACCACCCCCCAAGAAAAAATTGAGTGTGATTAAAGGTATGTGCATTATTTTTTTCTTCCCTCCATTCCTTATCTATTTTGAGAAGGGAAAATTGAGATCTATTAAGCAGAGGCAGCATATTACAACTCCAGAGACACCTAATATTAATTTCTCATTAAGGACAATTGCCAATGATTCCTAAAATTTACCTTTAAATTTCATGAGACACTCAACAAGCTAACTAATACGTAAATATATCAGGTAAGGCTACGGCAACCACCACTGGAACAGGACTGTTACAGTTGTCATTTCTTAAATAAGAATTCTTTTTATAGCTTGAATAACCACTCACTAATTCATAATCTGTTTTATGAATAGGATTTCCAAATTCACTACGGATTTTTATCCATCTTTGCATTAACCACTTGCCAATTCATTTGCGCTATCCTAAAGCCCATTAACAGAAACAGTCAAAAGAAACAAGTGAGTGGCACCAGGTAAAGGAAATTATGGGAACTTCAAAGAATTCATGACACTTAACTCAAAAGGCAGGGCATTTAAGTCCCACAATCTGAAATGAATTATGTACACACTGCATGTGAAGTATCAAGTGGATCAAGCAAAGTTACCCTAAATTAGATCCGAGAGACCTAATTCAACAGATTCTATTATGCCATAATGCAGATGGAACCCCCTCCCCCCAAAAAACACATCTTCAACATATGAAAGATAAAAGCTTTTTGGTGGAACACAACTAAAAACGCTCCCTTAAAAATCATATAATTCAGGAACAAAAACAGGCCATGAGCAAATCAACAAAAATTTGGCAACAAAAGTAATTTTCTTAGGAATGTACTAATTAGTTGAGTGTAAACCAGAAAATCTTTTTTAAATCTTGTGTTTTTTAATATGAAAATGAAAGTATTCTAAACAGATGTTCATTAGAAACATTTTCAACTGAAGAATAAATACCTCCAAATAAAATTTTTCTCTAAAATACAATACACACCCAAGAATTTGCTCTGCTGAAATAAGCTCAAAAATTTGCTGAAATTCATTACCCATTTTTTCAAGTATCGTGCTCCCTTTCATTTCAGTTTCTTCTTGTTCCTTTTCATTTCCCCTTTTTGAAGTTTCTCCCCAAAAAAGGTAAAACAACTCATATGATTAACAAATATATCCTGCCAAACTCCACACTGGCCTATGCTTTTTCTCCATAAGTATTCATGAGTCCACATTAAAACAAACATTCCCTCACAGTCCTCCAAAGAACGTAAGATATTTATCAGTGACTCAAGGACAGAAAATCCAGCTCATTTTCCCACCTGGTTCTAGAGCATTTTAGCAGCCACTGGCTACCATCTTAACTTGATACCTCCTTCTATTCCAAATTCCATTAAGATTATGGAAGTCCTTCAATGTCTTTACTTTTGTTCTGTTCAAATCTTATCTTCATCTACTCTTTACTCAGCCTAACAACATTCCACGTAAAATCTGTGAGAGAAGCTAATACTAGAGAACAGAGGAAAGCCCTACTACTGCCAAGGGATAGTAAATACTGCACTCTTTGTAAACCTGAAAGGGAAATATGGGAAGAATGAATGAATAAAAACAAAATGAAACCTAATGAGAATGATCTCTCAAGGAACACGAGAGGCTTATAAAACCCTTAATCTTCAAAAAGCTGGTATTTGACTCGGGACACTGAGTTCAGTTTCACAGAACTCAGTCTTAATCATAAGACTGGGTCAAACAAAAACAAGTAAATTATGCAGGAGACCCGGGTCTGATTCCTGGAAAACACACACACACACACATATGCACACTCATTCACTCACACACACACCGCCGCCCCCCCCCAAAAAAAATTTAATCTGGGTATTGAACTGAACAGAAGATTGGCAAAAGTAAGATAACACACTGCAAACCGCTTTACATAAAATCATAACAATATTTTCAAGAACTAATTTAAAATTTGTATTACTACCTAAAAAAAGCTACAGGGGAGACCCAAACCTGAGAATGCTCCTCTCACATATGTGTCATGTCATATTATATCATAATATTATGTTCTTTTATCTACATATCAATTAATTGTACAAACATTAAAATAAATCAGTGGAACAGACTGAAAGGCACAGAAGTAGACCATACATAAACGGAAACTTGCTATATGGGAAAGAACAAACTATTCAGTAAATAGTCTGACTAATATCAGAACTACCCCAAAATTTTACTGGTGCTTAAAAATAAAACATATTTTTTCTTTTCTGATTATATCAGCAATACATGACCAATGCAAAAATTTCGAAAATGCAGAAAGATGAAAACTATCAGTTATCTATTTATCCAGTAAGTGACATTACTGAAGTACATTTTAGTGTTTTTCTTGCCTGTCTTTATTCTATAGTATTCTATGTATTTAATTAATAAAATTTGACATTATTAATACCCCCTTTTTCCCACCTGATCAACTGTGAGTATTATTAATGGGACAAATATCTTGAGAATAAGATTTTTAATCACATACTGTTGCACTATAATTTATTTAATAACTACCTATTTTTTTAATATTTCATTTACTCTCAGCTCATTAAAATTAACTCTATGGTTAACATTCTAATTGTAAGCACTGGTTTATCAATTTAGGACTCATTCCTACAAAAGGAATTACTAAGTTAGAAGGTATGAAGGATATATATCAAAACTTCTGATATTTTCATGTCTTCCATAAAAGCTGTATTCCTTTGCCTTACAGACTCAGCAGTATATGGAAACATTTAAGGTTAACTATAACAATCTTTCAAAAAGGGCTGTTTGGTAAAAGAAAAATACTTTAACTTGGATTTATTTCATTTCTGATGAAATTAAATATTTCTCCTACGTTTACTGTCCACACCACATCTTTTGTGTTTGTGAATAGGTCCTTTGTAATCCCTCACCGCAGGATTTCTCAACCATGACACAACACACATTTTCAGTTTTGTGGTGAGGGAGCTGTTCTATATATTATAGGATGTTGAGCAGCATTTATTGGCCGCTATCTACTGGAAACCAGCAGTACCAACTCAGTTGTGACAACCAAAAATGTCTCCAAACATAGCCAAATATTCCCCAGGGTACAAAATCAGATAAAGACCATGCCCAATCCCCTCAACCTTTTAAAATCGCGTTTTCCTTATTCCCATAGTATTTTTGAAAAACCAAATTACTATGTGTAAACCTAATTTCTGAATTCTCTTTTGCTACTGGCTGCTTCAAAAATCAAATTTGTTATTTTTAACACAAAATTTGTTATGTTTAACACAAACGTTGAAATGACAAAAAATTATTAAATCATACTCTGAAATTACCTTTGAAATATTACATATTATGTTAATATACTCATATCTAACTATCTGAAGACGGCAAGACACCTTCTCCTAAGCAGTGAAGCTCTTACAAAAATTCTGAAGGGAAAGTATTTGCTACTGAATTTTTCAAATTAGAATGCTAAACATCTCATGATGATTATATACATAAAGGAGCCAATGAGAAGGAAAAGAAAGCTTCAGCAGGTAACACGAACTTTCATATGACAGCTCAAGGTAAACTTGGGTTTCTTTTTTGGCAACTTGTATATTCATAAGAAGAATTCTAAAATGCTCAAAGATTCAAGTTACTACTGTCCATTCACTCACCCCTGCCTACCAACTTAAAACAAAACAAAAAAAGTTCAAGAAACTGTGGGCTCAGGCAAACTTTATGCATAACTCTTTTTTATGTATATAAAAATATACTGGAATATACATAGAGAGAGATATTCACATACCAAATAATCATCCAAAGTATACAATCAATGTCTCAGTATCATTGCATAGTTGTGCATTCACCACCATAATCAATTTTAGAAATTTTCATTACTCAAAAAAAAATAAAGAATATAAATAAAAAAGAACACCCAAAACATCCCATACGCCTTTATCCACCCCTATTATTTAGTTAGTCTTTATTTTCTTACTTACACAAAGGATAAAAAGGGGCATCAGTCACAAGATTTTCACAATCACATGGTCGTGCTAGAAATCTTTATGCTTGCCACCTCTTGTTTAGCCTTTGAGCCCTTGCTGAAAATTTTTGTAAAATCTATTAATATGCCAACACAATTCCTTCTGCTCCATAAAAGAGATGAACTGAAAAATGATTTATCTCCTCTAATGGCATGATTCAGCCAGAAGACAGCTGACTAAGAAGGTTCTGGGTTTTTTAAATAGCAGAGTTAATTGGCTGAAATTAATCTACTGTCCTCCCTGCTACTAGAAAGTCACTCCAAAGACTGGTCCATTCCTTCTCCCCCACATATGTCAGATCCCAGGTAGGACCTGGGCCCTTTCTTCATTCTACCAATTCATTTCATCACATCAAGTCTTCTAAGTATAGAGGAAATGTAAGACACTGATTACTGAAACTAACAAAATTAGTTTTGTAAAACAAGATATAAAGATATTAAACAAGTAGAAAATAGAACAATAAAACATAAATTAGAGATTTTAGTGATGGTACAACAGAACCTGGAGAAAAGGAAATGATCAATGTGGGCTTACAGCCATAAAGGAAAGGCTCCAGGACAAAGACAGGACTTTAAGTGGGACCTTAACAGGCTGAATATAAAAAAAGAAAGGGAAAAGTATGCTCATTAAGTAAAAAGAGGCGGAGCTTAATACAGACAATACAAAGGTTTCTCAAAGTTAGTACTATTTGTTGGGCCAGAAAATTACAGAATTCATTAGACAGTCTTCGTAGTCTTGAAGCCACATGAAGAAATAAAGATCTGCAATAAAGGTAATTACGAAGGCAAATATAAAAACCATCATTATTGTATTGTAAGTTTGCAACTGCACTTTTTATCTCTTACATGATCTAAAACGCAAATGCAGGAATACTCATACATCTATTTTACTGCACACACATGCAAAGATGTAATTGTGACAAGAATACAAGGAGAAATCAGAACAATACAGTTTGTATGTTATCAAAGTTAAGCTGGTATCAATGAAAACTAAAATGTTAAAAATTTAGGATGTTAAATGTAAAGCCCATGGTAACCACAAATTAAAAAAATACAGTAAAGGATATGAGAATGGAATAAAAATGATTCACTACCTAAAACACAAAAGGAGTAATGGAGGAAATGAGGGACAAAAATTATAAGGCACATTAAAAATAATGGCAACATGTTATCAATATTAAGTTTTGAACTAAATTGTTTACACTTTTGAATCAAAAGACAAAATTGGCAGAATCAAATGACAAAAGTTGGCAAATTGAATCAATATGAATGATCCAGTATATGCTGCATATAAGAAATGCACATTAAATCCCCAAACGAAAAGGTTGAAAGCAAAAGGACTGAAAAAATATTACATGCAAATAGTAATCAAGGAAGCTGAGTGACTATATTAAGATAAAATAGATAGACCCTTTCATCTATGGACATTTGATCTTTGATAAGGCAGTCAAGCCAACTCACCTGGGACAGAACAGTCTCTTCAATAAATGGTGCCTAGAGAACTGGATATCCATATGTAAAAGAATGAAAGAAGACCCGTATCTCACACCTTATACAAAAGTTAACTCAAAATGGATCAAAGATCTAAACATTAGGTCTAAGACCATAAAACAGTTAGAGGAAAATGTAGGGAGATATCTTATGAATCTTACAATTGGAGGCGGTTTTATGGACCTTAAACCTAAAGCAAGAGCACTGAAGAAAGAAAGAAATAAATGGGAGCTCCTCAAAATTAAACACTTTTGTGCATCAAAGAACTTCATCAAGAAAGTAGAAAGACAGCCTACACAATGGGAGATAATATTTGGAAATGACATATCAGATAAAAGTCTAGTATCCAGAATTTATAAAGAGATTGTTCAACTCAACAACAAAAAGACAGCCAACCCAATTACAAAATGGGAAAAAGACTTGAACAGATACCTACCAGAAGAGGAAATACGGATGGCCAAGAGGCACATGAAGAGATGCTCAATGTCCCTGGCCATTAGAGAAATGCAAATCAAAACCACAACGAGATATCATCTCACACCCACCAGAATGGCCATTATCAACAAAACAGAAAATGACAAGTGCTGGAGAGGATGCAGAGAAAGAGGCACACTTATCCACTGTTGGTGGGAATGTCAAATGATGCAACCACTGTGGAAGGCAGTTTGGCAGTTCCTCAAAAAGCTGAATATAGAACTGCCATACAACCCAGCAATACCATTGCTAGGTATCTACTCAAAGGACTTAAGGGCAAAGACACAAACGGACATTTGCACACCAATGTTTATAGCAACGTTATTTACAATTGCAAAGAGATGGAAACAGCCAAAATGTCCATCAACAGAAGAATGGCTAAACAAACTGTGCTATATACATACGATGGAATATTATGCAGCTTTAAGACAAGATAAACTTATGAAGCATGTAATAACATGGATGGACCTAGAGAATATTATGCTGAGTGAGTCCAGCCAAAAACTAAAGCACAAATGCTGTATGGTTCCACCGATGTGAACGGACATTCGAGAATAAACTTGAAATATGTCATTGGTAACAGAGTCTAGCAGGAGTTAGAAACAGGGTAAGATTATGGGTAATTGAAGCTGAAGATCGGATACAGACTGTGCAACAGGACTAGATACAAAAGCTCAAAAATGAACAGCACAATAATACCTAATTGTAAAGTAATCATGTTAAAACACTGAATGAAGCTGCATCTGAGCTATAGGTTTTTTTTGTTTGTTTGTTCGTGTTTTTTTACTATTATTACTACTTTTATTTCTTTTCTCTATATTAACACTTTATATATTTTTCTGTTGTGTTGCTAGTTCCTCTAAACCGATGCAAATGTACTAAGAAACGACGATCATGCATCTATGTGATGATGTTAAGAATTACTGAGTGCATATGTAGAATGGTATGATTTCTAAATGTTGTGTTAATTTCTTTTTTTTTCTTTCCGTTAATTAAAAAAAAAACTGATTTGGAACACACACACACACACAAAAAGATAAAATAGAAAGAAGGATATTATAAAATTATAAAAGGATCAATTCATGAAGAAATAACAATTATAAACAATTTTCACCTAATCACAGAGCACCAAAATGTATGAAGCCAACATGATAGAACAGAAGGGAGAATTAGTCTCTAAAAGTAATTAGAGCTTTAATATACTACTTTCAATAATGTACAGAAAACATTTATGGAGATCAATAAAGAATCAGGTCTTCAACCATACTATGTATCAACCAGACCTAACTGATACATCTAACACTCCATGTAACAGTAAAATGCACATTCTTCTCATGTCATTCTCCAGGACTGGCCATATATTAAGTCACAGAACAATCCTCCATAAATTTAAAAAGACTGAAGTCATACAAAGCATCTACTCTGACCACAATGGAATGAAGCTAGAAATAAAAAACAGACAGATAACTGGAAAATGAACAACTACGTGGAAATTTTTTAAAAATACACTCCTAAATAAAGAATGGGTCAAAGAAGAAATCACAAGGGGAATTAGGAAATTCTTAAGAGACTCTTGAATAAAGAAAACACAACACAACATACCAAACTTGAACAGACAAACAAAATGCTCAAGAGAAATTTTACAGCTGCAAACAACTAAATTAAGAAAGAGAAAAGGTCTCAAATCAATAACCTAACTTCAAATGCTGCTGAGCCAGAAACAGCAGACCAAATGAAAGTTAGCAGATGGTAAGAAATAATAAACATTACAACAGACAGAAAATAGAGAAGAGAAAATCAATTGGGAAAACAGATGAAGACAAAAGATAGTTCTCTGACAAGATCAGTAAAATTGACATTTAGGTAGACTAAGGAAAAATAAAAGCATTGACTCAAGAAAAAAGAAAAAAAAAACCCAATAGTCCTAGAATAGAGACTGAATCAGTAATAAAAACCTTTCAACAAAGGAATGCTAGGAGATGGCTTCACTGATGAATTCTTCCAAACATTCAAAGAACTAACACTAATCCTTCTCAAACTCTTCCAAAAATTCCTAATTCATATGCTGAAGTCAGCATTACCCTAAGCCAAAGTCAGAAAGGAAAAGATAGACATCGCAAAAAAAAAAAAAAGAAAATTATAGACAAATTTTCCTTAGAAACATAGATGAAAAAATCTTAGAACAGTAGCAAATAAAATTCAACAGCATATTTTTTCAATGATATATATTACATATTCATACACCTTATAACCATCCAAAAGTTACAATCAACGGTGCAATATCATCATACAGCTGTGCATTTGTCATCACAATATACAACATGAATAAGATTTTTTTCTTTGTGAAAAATAACATATATACAAAAAAAACAATAAATTTTAAAGCACATTGCAGCAATTAGTTGTAGAAGAGATTTCAGAGTGTGGTGTGGGTTACAATTCCACCAACTGTAGGTTTTTACTTTTAGCTGCTCTAAGATAATGGAGATTAAAAGAAGTATCAATACAATAATTCAGCAATCACTCGTTTTTTAAACTCTACCTTCTTGTATAACTCCACCATCATCTTTGATCTTTCTCCACTCCTTAGGGGTATTTGCACTATGTCCATTCTAATATTTTCATGTTGGAAGGGGCTTTCGATAATATGGGAGAAGGGGATGGAACTAGGTGATGTTCTTGAGAGGCTGTCTCCTTTGCACTTCAGGATTTATCTGCTCCAGGGATCCATCTGGAGGTTGCAGGTTTCTGGAAAGTTACTCCAACACATGGAGTCTTTGTAGAATCTTATATAATGCCCTAGGTCTTCTCTAGGATTGGCAGGAATGGTTTTGGTAAGCTAAGATACGTAGCAATGTCTAACCAAAGCTTGTGTAAGAGTGGCCTCCAGAGTAGCCTCTCCACTCTATTTATTCTCTTAGTGGCACTGATACCTTATTTGTAACACTCCTTTCCCCCCTTTCGATCAGGATGGCATTGTTGATCTCATGGAGTCATGGCCAGGCTCATCCCCGGAAGTCATCTCCCATGCTGCAGGGAGACTTTCACCCTGTGGATGTCATGTCCCATGTAGGGGAGAAGGTAATGATTTCACTTGCAGAGTTGGGGTTAGAGAGAGGCTACATCTGAGCAACAAAAGAGGTCCTCCGGAAATAACTCCTAGGCATAACTACAGGTAGGCTAAGCTTCTCTGCCAAAAAAAATAAGCTTCACAAGAGCAAGACTAAAGATCAAGGACTTGGCCTATTGATCTGGGTATCCCTAATGTTTGACACACTATCAGGTGTTCCCTGGGTGGTAATATTTAATAGTTCCATATTTTTTCTTCCATTTCTCAAGGAACTTTGCCAATACTTTTTTGATTATCTGCTTAATATACTCTGGCATACATCCAGGTATTACATTAATCTATGCAGGATTAAAAGCCCTCATTCTTATCCTGGGCTCCCTGTGTTTGGACTGTTTAAATGATCTATCCATTCAGGCTGAGTTAGATTATGTGCTACAGAAAATTTAGGTTCTGGACAAAATTAACCTTTTTCCTTTGGTCTTAAAGAGTAGAGGTAAGGGGGAGGTGCAAAGATGGCAACTTAGCAAGGTGTGGGATTCAGTTTGTCCTCCAGAACATCTACTAAATAACCAGGAACAGTACAGAACTGCTGGGGCCACGTCAGTGACCGAACAAACAACGTAGCCCAGTCTGGACCAGCAGGATTGGCTGCGAGCATCCCCAGAACTGAGAGGTCCGAAGCCACGGCAGCCAGTGCCTGGCCCTGCAGGCTGCTTCCCAAAGGGGAAAGGAAAGACACTTTACCAGCAGCAGGGGCAGAGTGCAACTAAGGCTCAAGTGTGGAATTAATTCACAAATTCTGACTACTGAATATAGTTCAGGTGAATCTGGTCAAATCGGTGGTTGCTGATTTTTGCCCTGGCGCCGGTAGGGCTGACAGAAAAAGGAAAAAAAAAAAAAGAAACAGGTTTTTGTGGCTCTGTTTCTACAAAGGCTTGACTGCCTTTTGATACAGCGGCAGGGCTTCTCAGGCCAGGAATAGGCAGAAACAAGCTTGTTTGAGAGCTTGCGTAGAGCTTGTGCCTTCCCCAGGGGAGGTGAAGGCCCAACTCAGGTGTAATCCCCCCCTCAAGGAATTCAGGTCCCAGGGCTTGGAAATTTGAAGCCATTAAAGCCAGCCTAGAACCTCTCCTCTGGCTCCATCACACCATCAGCAGGGAGAGTCCGCCAAAGTTAAAGTACCGCATCATCTTATGCTGGTGGGACCTGCAGGCAGACAAGCACCACATACTGGGCAGGATAAGAAAAACAGAGTTCAGAAACTTCATGGGAAAGTCTTTCAACCTGCTGGGTCTCACCCTCAGGGAAAACTAACACAGGTGACTCTTTCTTCCTGACAGGAGGCCAGCTTGGTCTAGGAAAATCTGGCTGCAGTCTATAATACCTAAGTAGACCCTCCTAAGGGTGGGGGGGGGAAAGGCACCATACAGACAGGGCAAGAAACAAGAAAACAAGAACTGAAAAATTCTGCTCTGTTAAACACAACCTAAGCAGGTGGTCCAGAATGAGCTGAACTAAATGTCAAAGAACACACAGACAACAAATTCGCCCAGCAAGAAAATCCTAGATAAAAGAAGTGAAAACAATCTCCAGACTAAACTAATTAAGGTAATTAAATGCCTAGATGACAGCAGAAAATAACATCATACTAGGAAAATTGAAGATATGGCTGTTCAGGTTTGCTAGCTGCTGGAATGTAACACACCAAAGATGGATTGGCTTTTAATAAGAGGGGACTTATTTCATTGGTTCCTCAGAGGAAAGGCAGCTAACTTTCATCTGAGGTTCTTTCTTACATGGGAAGCTCAGGGTAATCTCTGCTGGCCTTCTCTCCAGGCCTCTGGGTTTCAACAACTTTCCCCAGGGTGATTACTTTCTGCATCTTCAAAGCCCTGGGCAGAGCTGCCAGTTGCAGAGATGAAGTATGCCGAGCTGTTTGGGCTGTGCTACATTGTACTCTCTCATTTAAGCATGAGCCAATTAAGTCAAACGTCATTCACTACAGCATGCACGCCTCCTAGCCCACTGCAGACGTAATCAGCAACAGATGAGGTTCACATACCACTGGCTCATGTCCACAGCAACAGAACTAGGTGCATTCACACGGCCAAGTTAACAAATGAATCTAACTACCACAATGGCCCAGTCAAAGGAACATACTAACAATTCAATGAGATACAGGAGTTGAAACAATTAATTCAGAATGCTCAAACAGACATGGAAAAACCTCATCAAAAATCAAATCAATGACTTGAGGGAGGATATAAAGAAGACAAAGAATGAGCAAAAAGAAGAAATCAAAAGTCTGTGATTCACAGAAGTTATGGGAATGAAAGGCACAGTAGAAGAGATGAAAAAAACAATGGAAACCTACAATGTCAGATTTCAAGAGGCAGAAGATAGGATTAGTGAACTGGAGGAAGGAACATCTGAAATCCAACAAGCAAAAGAAAATATAGGGAAAAGAACGGAAAAATATGAGCAGGGACTCAGGAAAATGAATGGCAATATGAAGGACATGAATATATGTGTTGTGGGTGTCCCAGAAAGAGAAGAGAAGGGAAAAGAAGGAAAAAAACTAATGGAGGAAATTATCACTGAAAATTTCGCAACTCTTAGGAAAGACTTAAAATTACAGATCCAAGAAGTGCAGCGTCCTCCAAAGAGAATAGATCCAAACAGACGTACTCCAAGACACTTACTAATAAGAATGTCAGAAGTCAAAGAGAAAGGCAAAATGGTAGAAGAAAGCACTACCCATACAGTAATAACACTAAATGCTAACGATAAAACTGCCCAATCAGAAGACACAGACTGGCAGAATGGATTAAAAAACAGGACCCATCTATATGCTACCTACAGGAAATACATCTTAGACCCAAGGATAAAGAAAGGTTGAAAGTGAAAGGTTGGGAAAAGATATCTCATGCAAATAACAATCAGAAAAGAGCAGGAGTAGCTATACCAATATCCAACAAATTAGGCTTCAAATGTAAAACAGTTAAGAGAGACAAAGATGGACACTATGTATTAATAAAAGGACTAATTCAACAAGAAGACATAACAATGAAGTATTTATGCAGCGAGAGAGAATGCTCCAAAATACATGAGGCAAACACTGAAAACCCTGAAAAGAGAAACAGAAACATCTACCATAATAGCTGGAGACTTCAATTCCCCACTCTCATCAATGGACAGAACATCTAGACAGAGGATCAATAAAGAAACAGAGAATTTGAAGAATACAATAAATGAGCTAGACTTAACAGACAGACATTTATAGAACATTACACTCCACAACAGCACAATACACCTTTTTCTCAAGTGCTCATAGATCATTCTCAAGGTTAGACCATATGCTGGGTGACAAAGCAAGTCTCAATAGATTTAAAAAGATTGAAATCATATAAAACACTCTCTCAAATCATAAAGGAATGAAGTTCGACAATAATAATAGGCAGAGTGCCAGAAAATTCACAAACATGTGGAGGCTCAACAACACACTCTTAAACAACCAGTGGGTCAAGGAGAAATTACAAGAGAAATCAGTAAATATCTTCAGACAAATGAAAATGAAAACACAACATATCAAAACTTATGGGATGCAGCAAAAACAGTGCTAAGAGGGAAATTTATTGCCCTAAATGCCTATATCAAAAAAGAAGAATGAGCAAAAATTGAGGAATTAACTGTCCACTTGGAAGAATTAGAGAAAGAACAGCAGACTAACCCTAAAGCAAACAAAAGGAAAGAAATAATGAAGATTAGAGCAGAAATAAATGAAATTGGGAACATGAAAACAATTGAGAAAATCAACATAACCAGAACATGGTTCTATGAGAAAATCTATAAGACTGATGGACCCTTAGCAAGATTGACAAAAAGAAGAAGAGAGGATGGAAATAAATATGATCAGAAATGGAAGAGGAGACATAACCACTGACCCCAAAGAAATAAAGGAAGCAATGACAGGATACTATGAAGAACTTTATGCTAATAAATAAGATAATGTAGATGAAACAGACAACTTTCTAGAAAGGCATGAACAACCAACATTGACTCGAGAAGAAACAGACAACGTCAGCAAACCAATCACAAGTAAAGAAAATGAATCAGTCATTAAGAAGCTCCCCAGAAAAAGTGAATTCGCCCAAACATTCCAGAAAGAATTAGTACCAATCCTGCTCAAACTCTTCAAAAAAATTGAAGGGAGGGGAAAGCTACCTAACTCATTCTACGAAGCCAAAATCACCCTTTTACCAAAGCCAGACAAAGATATTACAAAAAAAGAAAACTACAGACCAATCTAATGAATATAGATGCAAAAATCCTCAACAAAACTCTAGCAAATTGAATCCAGCAACACATTAAAAGAATTATACATCATGACCAAGATTCATCCCACGTATGCAAGGATGGTTCAACATAAGAAAATCAATTAATGTAATACACCATAGCAACAAATCAAAGCAGAAAAACCTCATGATCATCTCGATTGATGCATAAAAGGCATTTGACAAAATTCAACATCCTTTCCTGCTGAAAACACTTCAAAGGATAGGAATGCAAGGGAACTTTCTCAAAATGATAAAGGGAATATATGAAAAACCCACAGCTAATATCATCCTCAATGGGGAAAAACTGAAAGCTTTCCCCCTAAGATCAGGAACAAGACAAGGATGTACACTATCATCACTGTTATTCAACACTGTGTTGGAAGTTCTAGCCAGAGCAATTAGACAAGAAAAAAGAAATACAAGGCATCAAAATTGGAAAGGAAGAAGTAAAACTCTCACTGTTTGCATATGATATGATACTATATGTCAAAAATCCCGAAAAATCCACAGCAAAACTACTAGAGCTAATAAACGAGTACAGCAAAGTGGCAGGTTACAAGATCAACACTCAAAAATCTGTAGTGTTTCTATACACTAGTAATGAACAATCTGAGGGGAAATCAAGAAACGAATTCCATTAACAATAGGAAAAAAAAGAATAAAAAATTTAGGAATAAATTTAACTAAAGAGACAAAAGACCTATACAAAGAAAACTACAAGAAATTGTTAAAAGAAATCACAGAAGACTTAAATAGACAGAAGGACATACCATGTTCATGGATTGGAAGACTAAATATAGTTAAGACGTCAATTCTACCTAAACTGATTCACAGATTCAATACAATACTAATTGAAATCCCATAAACTTACTCTTCAGAAATCGAAAAACCAATAACCAAATTTATCTGGAAAATCAGGGTGCTCCAAATAGCTAAAAGTATCCTGAGGAAAAAAAAAATGAAGTCGGAGGTCTCACGCTACCTGACTTTAAGGCGTATTATGAAGCTACAGTGGTCAAAACAGCATGGTACTGGCATAAAGATAGACACACTGACCGATGGAATCGAATAGAGTGTTCAGATATAGACCCTCTCATCTATGAACAATCGATCTTTGATAAGGCAGTCAAGCCAACTCACCTAGGACAGAAAAGTCTCTTCAAGAAACGGTGCCTAGAGAACTGGATATCCATATGCAAAAGAATGGAAAAGGATCCATATCTCACACCCTATATAAAAATTAACTCAAAGTGGATCAAAGACCTAAATATTAGATCGAAGACCATAAAACTTTTAGAAGAAAACGTACAGAAATATCTCATAAATCTTATACTAGGAGGCAGTTTCCTAAACCTTACACCCAAAGCAAGAACACTGAAGAAATAAATAAATGAATGGGAACTCCTCAAAATTAAACACTTTCGCACATCAAAGAACTTCGTCAAGAAAGTAAAAAGACAGCCTACATAATCAGAGACAATATTTGGAAACAATATATCAGATAAAGGTCTAGTATCCAGAATTTATAAAGAGATTGTTCAAAACTCAACAACAAAAAGACAACCCAATTACAAAATGGGCAAAAGACTTGAACAGACACTTCTCAGAACAGGAAATACAAATGGCCAAAAGGCACATGAAAAGACGCTCGACTTCCCTCGCTATTAAGAGAAATGCAAATCAAAACCACAATAAGATATCATCTCACACCCACCAGAATGGCCATTATCAATAAACAGAAAATGACAAGTGCTGGAGAGGATGTGGAAAAAGAGGTACACTTATTCACTGTTGGTGAGAATGTCAAATGGTACAACCACTGTGGAAGGCAGTTTGGCGGTTCCTCAAAAAGCTAAATATAGAATTGCCATATGACCCGGCAATACCATTGTTAGGTATCTACTCAGAGGACATGAGGGCAAGGACACAAACAGACATTTGCACACCAATGTTTACAGCAGCATTATTTATAATTGCAAAGAGATGGAAACAGCCAAAATGTCCATCAACAGACGAGTGGTTAAACAAACTGTGGTATATACATATGATGGAATATTATGCAGCTGTAAGACAGAATAAAGTTATGAAATATGTACAACATGGATGGACCTTAAGGATGTTATGCTGAGTGAGATTAGCCAGAAATAAAAGGACAAATACCGTATGGTTTCACCCATGTGAACTGACATTAGTGAATAAACTTGGAGAATTTCATTGGTAACAGAGACCATCAGGAGACAAAAATACGGTAAGATATTGGGTAACTGGAGCTGAAGGGATACAGACTGTGCCACAGGACTGATTGTAAAAACTCAGAAATGGAGAGCACAATACTACCTAACTATAATACAATTATGTTAAAACACTGAATGAAGCTGAATGTGAGAATGATAGAAGGACGGCTGGGGGCACAAATGAAATCAGAAAGAAAGATAGATGATAAAGACTAAGATGGTATAATCTAGGAATGCCTAGAGTATATAATGATAGTGACTAAATGTACAAATTTAAAAAATATTTTTGCATGAGGAAGAACAAAGGAATGTCATTACTGCAGGGTGCTGAAAATAGATAGTAATTAATATTTTAAAATCTTAACTTCAGTGTGAGACTAAAGCAAAAAAAATCTGGTACAAAATTTATATTTTGACTAGTGCATTTCCTAATATAACTTATGTAGATAGTTTGGTTGAACAACATAAGTACATGGAACCTTGGGTAAGACATGAGATTTTGTTGGTTTGTCCAGAGTGATGCTCCAATGAATCCCAGAGTGATTTGATCAGTAAGCGGAAAAGTATTTGCAAAGTTCACTTTGGGGAATGGTGAGAACGGGAATGATGAGAACGGGGGAAAATTCAACCTCCCCAAGTTGAATTCTTGATATTCTCACAAGCAATGTGGACAACCAAAGAAAAGGCTGAGCCCCCAGTCTTGGGGTTTGTTCATATGAAACTTAACCCTACAAAGGATAAGTCAAGTGTACTTAAAATCTAGGCCTAAGCATCACCCCCAAGAGAGCCTCTTTTGTTGCTCAGATGTGGCCTCTCTCTCCAGCCAACACAGCAAACAGACTCACCACCCTTCCCCTGTCTATGTGGGACATGACTCCCAGGGGTGTGGACCTTCCTGGCAACGTGGGACAGAAATCCGAGAATGAACTCAGACTCAGCATCAAGGGATTGAGGAAAAACCCTAGAATGAGCTGAGACTCAGCATCAAGGGATTGAGAAAATCCTCTCCACCAAAAGGGGGAAGAGTGAAATGAGACAAAGTGTCAATGGCTGAGAGATTCCAAACAGAGTCGAGAGGTTATCCTGGAGGTTATTCTTATGCATTAAGTAATTATCACTTTGTTATCTATGAGGAAATGGAGAGGCTACAGGGAACTGCCTGAAAATGTAGAGCTGTGTTCCAGTGGCCATGTTTCTTGATGATGATTGTATTATGGTGTAGCTTTCACAGTGTGACTGATTGTGAAAACTTTGCCTATGCTCCTTTTATCTACCTTGTCAACAGATGAGTAGAACATATGCAATAAAAATAAATAATAGGGGGAACAAATGTTAAAATCAATTTAGTTTGAAATGCTAGTGATCAACGAAAAGGAGGAGTAAGGGGTACGGTGTGTATGGTTTTTTTTTTCTGTTTTCGTTTTATTTTTCTGTTGTCTTTTTCTTTTTCTGAATTGATGCAAATGTTCTAAGAAATTATCGGGATGATGAATCTGCAGCTATGTGATGATATTGTGAATTACTGATTATATACATAGAATGGAATGATCACATATTGGGAATGTGTGTTTCTTTCTGTAGTTTTTTTGATTAATAAAAAATTTTTTAAAAATAAATAATAGAAGGAACAAATGTTAAAATAAATTTAGATTGAAATGCTAGTGATCAATGAAAGGGAGGGGGGGTAAGGGGTATGGTATGTATGAATTTTTTTGTTTTCTTTTTATTTCTTTTTCTGAGTAGATGCAAATGTTCCAAGAAATGATCATGATGATGAATGTGCAATTATGTGATATTGTGAATTATTGATTATATATGTAGAACGGAATGATCAAAAGTTAAGAATGTTTGAATTTGTTTGGTGTTATATTTTTTAAAAATAAAAAAATCAATAAAATAATAATAATTTAATAATAATAATAATGAAGAGTAGATGTAGTTCTAAAATACGTCTTCTTTACCCCTGTATTCTGAGTTACCTTAATCCCAATCTGATTGGCTTTGTACTTATCTCAAAATATCAGCCAAGCGCATTATTAAAAGGAAAATATAACATGAATAAGTGATATTTTTACAGAAATGCAAGAATGGTACAATACATGAAAATTAGTGAATTTAATAAACCACATTAAGAGGCCAAAGGAAGAAATCCACACAATCTCAACTGATGTAGAAAAAGTGTTTGACAAAATCCAATACTCTTTTGTGTTTAAAAACAAAACAAAACAACAAAAACAAACTTAAGAAAACTAGGAGTAAAAAGGAACTTCCACAACATGAGAAAGGACATATGAAAAACCCACAGATAACATAGTAATGGTGAAAGACTAAAAGCCTTTCCCCTGAGGTCAGGATCAAGACAAGGAGATCCACTTCTGCCACTGCTATTCAATATCGTACTGGAAGACATGGCCAGAGCAATTAGGGAAGAAGTAAAATTATTTCTACTCACAGGTGAGATGATTCTACACATAGAAAATCCCAAAGAATCTACAAGAAGACTTTAGAATACACTTATTAAGCAAATTTCAAGGTATAAGATTAACACAAAAATATCAGTTGTGTTTCTATATACCAGTAATGAACAATCCAAAATGGAAATTAAGAACAAATCTATTTACAATACCAGCCCAAAAAATAAAATACCTATGAGTAAATTAACCGAGAAAGTCGAAGACTGAAAATTACAAAACACTGTTGAAAGAAACTAAAGAAAAATCTAAATAAATGGCAATAGTTCCCATGTTCACATATTGGAAGACTTAATATTAAGCTATCAGTATTACCCAAAGTGATCTATGGATTCAACAGGCCCTATCACAATTCCAGCAGCCTTTTTTGCAGAAATGGAAAGTTGATCCTCAAATCCATACGTAATTCTATAGGGGTCCATAGTCAAAATAATCTTGAAAAAGAACAAAGCTGGAGGGTTCACACTTCCTGACTTCAAAACTTAATACAAAGCTACATTAACTGAAACAGTGTGCTTGTTATAAGGATAGACAAACAGACCAACAGATTATAATTGAAAGTCCAGACCCAGACAATGATGGCCAAGTAATTTTCACAACGTTTCCAAGTAGATTAAATGATGTCAGGAAACCTGGCAGCCCACATGCAAAAAAAAAAAAACTGAACATTAACTCCTACCTCACATCATATACATAAATTAACACAAAAAGGATAAGTGACTTAGAATAAAATCTAGAATAAGAGCTAGATATGACACCAAAAAAGCATGAGCAACAGAAGGAAAAAACTCTCTAATACAGCAAAGTATACCAGCTTGATCTAGCTTTGGTATTAGGATGATGCTGGCTTTGTAGAATGAGTTAGGTAGTATTCCCTCCTCCTCAATTTTCTGCAAGAGTTTGAACAGGATTGATATTAAGGAATGATCTGGCAAAATTCACTTGTGAAGCCATCTGGTTCTGGGCTTTTCTTTGTTGGGAAGTATTTGATGACTGATTCAACCTCTTTACTTGTCACTGGTCAATCTCTTTACTTGTCACTGGTCTGTTGAGGTCTTCTAATTCTTCTTGAGTCAGTGCTATGCTGTCTGTATATTTCTAGGAATTTGTCCACTTCATCTAAGTTATCTCTAATTTATTGGCATACAGTTCACAGTATTCTCTTATGATTCTTTTTATTTCTGTGGGGTCAGTAATGATGTCCTCCCTCTCATTTCTGATTTTATTTATTTGCATCTTTTCTTTTTTCTTTTCTCATTCTAGCTAAATGTTTGTCAAATTCATTGATCTTTTTAAAGACCTAACTACAAGTTTCATTAATTCTCTATTTTTTTTTAATTTTAAATTTCATTTATTTCTGCTGTAATCTTTTATTTCTTTCCTTCTGCTTGTTTTGGGGTTAGTTTACTGTTCTTTTTCTAGTTCCTCCAGGTGTGCCGTTAGGTCTTTAATTTCAGCTCTTTCTTCTTTTTTAACGTTTAGGGCTATAAATTTCCCTCTCAGCACTGTCTTCACTGTATCCCATAAATTTTGACGTGCTGTGTTTTGTATTCATTCGTCATTTATTCCTGTTTTAGTTTGTAAGGTGCTGGAATGTAATATAACAGAAGTGGAATGGTTTTTAAAAAGGGAATTTATAAAGTTACAAGTTTACAGTTCTAAGGCTGTGAAATGTCCAAATTAAGGTATCCAGAAAAAGATACCTTAACTCCAAAGAAAAGCCCATGAAGTTTGGGGTTTTTCTCTTAGGTGGGATGGTACATGGCTATGTCTGCTAGCTTTCTCTCCTCATTCCATAAGACTTCTCCAGGGGCATTTTCATTCTATATCTCCAAAGATCTGACCGTGTAGGCTCTGTTGGCTGAGTCTTCCCCCAAATAGTTCTCTTTTGAAGGGCCCCAGTAAGCAACCCCACCTTAAATGGGTGGAGACACATCTCCAAGGAAATCATCTAATCAAAAGTTACCACCCACAACTGGGTAGGTCACATCTGCATGGAAACAATAAAGGGGATCCCATCCAGAAGAGTATCTATTTAGGCATTTACACTAAGCAGTATGGAGACTGTAATTACAATAGGCATCAGTATAAATTTTCAGCATAATGCAACTGAGCAATCAAATGCAGTGTTTCTTTTTGACTTTATTTATTCCGCAGCTAGGCGAAAGGTACATGATGTATAGAATTAGCTTATATTTACATATTAACAAATCTGAATTATCTCTGCACTGGACTGTACTTGAATTCTCAGCATTATTTATTTATACTTGAAAATAATGATATAGAAATGAATTTTGTGTACTTTCATGTGTTTTTGTTAAGAAAAATAAAGTTGATCTGGCAGCAAAAAAAAAAAAAAAAAAAAAAAAAAAGATTCCACCCAGCAAAACTGAATGAGAATTAAAGAACATGGCTTTTCTTGGGTACACAACAGATTCAAACTAACATATTCCACCCTCTGGACCCCAAAAAGACATATTCTTTCCAAATGCAAAATATATTCATTCCATCACAACATCACAATGCCTTAAACCATTTCAGTAACAATTCAATTCAAATACAATACAAAGTCAGAAACAGCACAAAAGCTCATCAAAGTTGGCTAATGTCCTAACAGCAAAATTCTCCTCTGGCTCTGGACCTGTAAAACTCAGAATAAGTTATCTGCTGCCAATATACAAAGGAGGGACAGTCACAGGATAGATGTTTCCATTTCCACAGGGAGAAACTGGAAGTAACACAGGGGTCACCAGACCCAAACAGTTCTGAAAGCCTACAGGGCAAACTCCATAGGATTTCAAAGTCTGAGAGAAATTTATCTTCAGGGTTTTAGAAAGTTGCAATCCCACCCTTTCCAAGGGCCTAGGCAGCAACTGGCCCTCTCCAAATGCAAGCTAAGGGGACACTGGGGAGACTACCTTTTTCTCAGTTCCACCCTTTCCCAATCATCAGGGCTCTCTTGCCATATCCAGGGCACACACTCAACCCCTCCAGAACAACGTAGTGGCAGCCAGGCTCTCCCCAATCCCCAAGGAATGTGCTCCACCTTCTGCGAGGCCTGGGAACTGATACTCATCTCCTGTGCCTTCAGAGCAAACTCACTCTAAGTACATGGATGGTTCTGCTCTTCTGGTTGAGGTTTCTTGGCTTCAGACCTTCGTTTCCATGGTTCTGCCTTTGACGTTATTTTTCCTTCAATTTATCCCTTTTCTGTCCCTTTTAGCCCAGACTGGCAGTGGTTCCATTTATATAGATCCCACAGCACTCTTGTTGGCTTTCTATGTAGTAGGCAGGGATCACAGCCATCAGACAATAGGACTTACCACAAATCTTTCCTGGATAACTCCATCTTTAATCGTGGTCTTTTCTGAAATGGCTGACTGGTTCTGTATTTGGTAAAATCCTCACATGGTGAACTATTCTCTGGGGTCTCTGTTTCTGGAAGCCCAGAATTCCCCAGATCATCAATTTCTAGTTTCAACCAAGAATTCAGTTCTCAGCTTATCTCTTTTCTGTTGCTTTTCACTGTAAGCTGCAAGAAGAAACCAGGCCACACTTTCCACATTTAATTTGGAAATCTCTTCTGCTATAAGTTCCTGGCTTTTAAAATCTGCCTTCCATCTAAAACCAGTAGCCAATTTTGCCAGATTCTTTGCCACTTCAGAACAAGAATTGTCTTCCTTCCAGTTTGCAATAACACATGCATCATTTCTGTCTAAGACCTTATCAGAGGTATATTTAGAATCCACATTTCTACCAACGGTCTCTTCAAGGCATTCTAGGCCTTCTTTATTTTCCTCATAACTTTTCCAGAATTTTGCCCTTATGCATTTAAAAAGTTGTACTGACATGTTTGGTATTTGCAAACCACAGCACCCCATTCCTGATACCAAAATCTTAATTCATAAGCTGCCAAAATGCAATATATCGGTTTTTAAAAAGGGGATTTATTAAGTTGCAAGTTTATAGTTCCAAGGCTGTGAAAATGTCCAAATTAAGGCATCCAGAGAAATCTTAACTCCAAAGAAAAGACCAATGAAATTTGGGGTTTCTCTCTCAGGTGGGAGGGCACATGGTATGTCAGCTAGCTTTCTCTCTTTTCATAAGGCTTACCTGGGGGCATTTTCCTTCTGCATCTCCAAAGGTCTCTAGCTATGTGGGTTCTGTTGGCTCTAAAGCTTTTTCCAAAATGGTTTCCTCTTAAAGAGCTCCAGTACGCAACCCCACCTTAAATGGGTGAGTCACATCTCCATGGAAACAATCAAGGAGATCCCACCCAGCAATACTATATGAGGATGAAAGAAATCCTCATCCTCACAAGATAGGGCAAAGATTAAATTAAAACATGGGTTTTCTGGGATACATAATAGTTTCAGGCCAGCACACTTACCTTGCAATTTCTTCTTTGACCTACTGATTGTTTAAGAGGGTTATTTAACTTCCATTTGTGAATTTTCCAGTTTTCTACTTGTACTGATTTACAGCTTCATTCCATTACAGTCAAAGAAGAGGCTTTGTATGATTTCAATCTTTCTAGATTTATTGAGATTTGTTTTGTGACCGGACATGTGGTCTCTATCCTCAAGAATGATCCATGGGTACTTGAAAAGAATGTATATCCTGCTGTTTTGGGATGCCATGTTCTGTACATGTCTCTGGGGTTTAATTCATTTATCATAATATTCAAGTTCACTGTTTCATTATTGATCTGTCTACATGTTCCATCTATTGATGAGAGTGGTGTATTGAAGTCTCCAACTATTACTGTAGAGACATCTATTTCTTCCTTCAATTTTGCCAGCATTTTTCTCATGTACTTTGGGGCACTGCAGTTAGGTCCATAAATATTTTTGATTGTTATTTCTTCTTGGAAAATTGCCCCTTTGTTAATATAGCGTCCTTCTTTCTCTTATAACAGCTTTTGAGTTAAATCTATTTTGTCCTATATTAGTATAGCTACCTGTGCCGGTGTGAAAGGATGATGTACCCTAGAAAAGCCATGTTTTAATCCTGATCCATCTCGTGGAGGCAGCCATTTATTTTAATCTCTATCCAGTATTATAGGTTGGAAATTGATGAGATTATCTCCACAGAGACGTGGTGCTCCCGATCATGGGCATTAACGTTTAATTAGAGGGAGATGTGACTCCACCAATTCCAGTGGGTCTTGATTAGTTTACTGGAATCCTTTAGAAGAGGAAATATTTTGGAGAAAGCCACAGACCCACAAGAACCCAGGCAGTCAGAGATCTTTGGAGACAGAGAAGGAAAACACCCCCGGGAGCTTCAAGAGACAAGAGGCCTGGAGAGGAAGCTAGCACACGCCATCATGTTCACCATATGCCTTTTCAGTTGATAGAGAAATCCTGAACTTCATTGGCCTTTCTTGAGTGAAGGTAACCTCCTGTTGGTGTCTTAATTTGGACAATTTTATAGACTTGCTTTAACTGGGACATTTTCACAGTTTTAGAACTGTAAACTTTCAACTTGATAAATTCCCCCTTTTAAAAGCTGTTCTGGGGTGGTGCAATGGTGCCTCAGTGGCAGAATTCTTGCCTGCTATGCCAGAGACCTGGGTTCAAATGCCCATGCAAAAAAAAAAAGCTGTCCTGTTTCTGGTACATCACATTCTAGAAGCTAGCAAACGTGAACAATACCCAAGCTCTTTTTTGGTTACTACTTGCATGGAATATCTTTTTCCATTCTTTCATTTTCAACCTATTCATACCTTTGATTATAAAGCTAGTCTCTTATAAACAACATACAGTTGTTTATAAATGGGATTTTTTTTTTACCCATTCTGGTATCCTGTGTCTTTTGACTGGGGAGTTTAATCCATTAGCGTTCAGTGTTATTACTGTAAAGACAGTACTTACTTCAGCCATTTTTATCCTGTTTTTTGGTTTTGTTTTGTTTTTGTTTTTTTGGTCTCTCTTTTCCTTTGTTGCAACCTCTTTTTCTGTATAGAGGATCTTTGGTGATGCATCTGACTGATCCCTTTCTCATTTCGGTTTCTATGTCTTTTTAAAATTATTTCTTTGTGGTAACCCTGAGGTATATTACACAATCTACATCTACAACCCACTAATTTGAAAAGATACCAACTTAGCCTAAATAGCATGCACTTTCTCTACTCCCATATACCTCTGTACCCCTCTTGATGTTGTTTTGGTCCCACTTTACTGCTTCATATTTTGCATGTTCATTATCAGGAAATATATTTTTTTCTTGTTCAACTGTAGTCTGATTCTTATATGAACTAAACAGTAGAGTAGTATATTAAGGATACAGAACTAGAGGGTTTTACATTTATTTACCTTTTTGGTTACCCTTACTGTGATCTCATTTCTTCACACTACTCCAGGCACTCTCTTCTGTCCTCTTTTCAACCTGTAGAACTCCGTTTAGTAATTCTCATAGGGCAGGTGAATTTTATCAAACATTCCAACAAGAATTATCAATTCTGGTCAGTCTTTCAAAAAACTGAAAAGAAAGGAATACTGTCTCACTCTGAGACCATATTACCTTAACACCAAAGCCAAATAAAGACACTACAAAAAAAGAAAATCACAGGCCAATTTCTCTAATGAAAACAGATGCAAAAATCCTCAACAAAATACCAGCAAACAGAATCCAGCAGCATTATTAAATGAATTACACACCATGACCAAATGTTTTATCCCAGGTATGCAAGGGCAGTTCAAAACAAGAAAATCAATTAATATAATAAACACTAACAAAACAAAGGAGGAAAAAAACCACGATCTTCTCCATTGACACAGAAAATATAACTGACAAATTCAGCATCCTTTCTTGATAAAAGCACTCAGAAAATAGTAATAGAAGGCAACTTCCTCAACATGCTAAAGGACATTTATGAAAAACCCGTAGCTAACATCATACTCACTAGTGAGGGACTGAAAACTTTCCCTCTAAGATCTGGAACAAGAAAAGGATGTCCACTGTCACCACTCCTATTAAACATTGTACTGGAAGTTCCAGCCAGAGCAATTAGGCAAGAAAAAGAAATAAAAGGCATCCAAAGTGGAAAGGAAGAAGTAAAACTTACACTATTTGCAAATGACATGATCCTATATACAAAAAGTGCCAAAACCTACAACAAAGCTATGAGAACTAATAAACAGATTCTGCAAAGTAGCAGGGCACAAGATCAACATGCAAAAATTAGTAATGCTTCTACACACTAGTAGTGACCAAACTGAGAAAATCAAGAAAAAAAATTCCACTTATAACAGCAACTAAAAAATCAAGTATCTAGGAATAAATGTAGTGAAGTGTGTAAAAGACCTCTACACAGAAAACTACAAAACTCCTAAAACAAATTAAGGGCCTAAATAAATGGAAGGACATTCCACGTTCATGGACTGACAGACTAAATGTCATTTATGATGTCAAGTCTACCCAAAATAATTAATCTCAATCAAAATTCCAACAGCCTACTGTGCAGATATGGAAAAGCCAATTATCAAATTTATTTGGAAGGGTAAGAGGTCATGAACAACCAAAAACATCTTGAAAAAGAAGAACCAAGTTGGAGGACTCACATTTTCTAATTTTCAAGCATATTACAAAGCTACAGTGGTCAAAACAGCATGGCACTGGGACAAAGATAGATTAACGCAACCAACAGAACAGAATTGAGGGTTCAGAAATACACCTGCAGATTTCTGACAAGGTTAGGCTGCCAACTGGAAGAAAACAACATGATCTTCAACAAATGGTGGTGGGAGAACTGGATATACATATGCAAAAGAATGAAAGAAGACTCCTATCTCACACCATATACAAACACTAACTCATAATGGATCAAAGACCTAAATATAAGCACCAGGAATATAAAACTCCTGGAAGAAAATGCATAGAAGCATCTTCAGGATCTTGTGTTAGGCAACAGTTTCTTAGACTTTGCACCCGAAACACAAGCAACGAAAGAAAAAAAAAAATACATGAGCAGTGAGACTGCCCTTAAAATGAAAAACTTTTGAGCACCAAAGGAATTTGTCACCAAAGAAAAAAAGACAACTTATTAAATGGGAGACAATATCTGAAGACCACATATTCGATCAATATTTAATATCTAGAATAGATACAGAAATTCTACAACTCAACCATACAAAGACAAACAACCAGATTAACAAATAGGCAAAGACTTGAATAGACACTTCTCCAAAGAGGTTACACATATGGCTAAAAAGCACATTAAAAAAATGCTCAACATCACTTTCTATTAGGGAAACACAACTCAAAACCAAAAAGAGATACTGTTTGCACATGACCACTAGAATGGCTACTACTAAAAAAATTTAAAAAAGAAAATCACAAGTGTTGGAGAGGATGCGGAGAAACAGGAACATGCATTCATTGCTGATAAGAATGTAAAATGGTGCAGCAGCTGTGAAACACAGTTTGACAGTCCCTCAGGAAATAAAGAATTACCACATGAACTGGCAATCCCATTATCAGGTACATAACTAGAAGAACTAAAAACAGGGACTCGAACAGACATTGGTATACCGAAGTTCATAGCAGTATTATTCCCAGTTGCCAAAAGATGGCAGGAAACCAAGAGTCTATCAATCAATGAACGGATAAACAAAATCTGGTATGCATATGATAAAATGTTATTCAGCTGTAAGAAGGAACTGCTGAAGTTTAATAACGTGTTTTTGAAATAAGGATGAACATATATAAACATATATGCACCGAAAAACTCTGTAAAAATATACACAAGGCTGGTAACAGTACAGTATGATTTTTCCCCCTGGGAGCATTTTTTTAAATGTAATAAATGGTTTACTGACATATATTACAAAAGATATGTTCAATGACGTATCATGGCAAATTCTTGATATTCCTCAGTAGTAATGTTAGTTTAATCGGAGCTGCAATGAATATGGGGCATTGACACATTTAGGTCAATTTCTGCATACTACAGCATTTACATCAATCCCTGAAAGCATTTTTTATAACTAAAAATTTCAGCAATCATTGAGTATTTTCACATCATGGGCACAGTAATCACTACTTAACCCATGTGATTCATTACACTCAAAATGTAGTTATTCTCATCAATGTTCTCCTTAACCAAAAGAAGATGTAAAAATGGAAATGTATACGATATTCTCCATATTTAATTTTCTTAATACTATGAAAGACTCACTAAAAATCTTAACACAAATTTTTAAAATTTACCAACTGTTTGTCTACCCATGTAACATTTTGTCAGAGAATAATTTTTAAAGTGCCATACCATGGCTACAGCACTGATTTCTGCCATAACTTAGAAGAACTAAAATATTAAAATAAAAGTTCACAAAATTAAATAGTCACAAACAATATATATAAGAAAATTAAGTAACAAGGTTTCACCCATAAAAATTCTGATATGAAGAGTTAGGATGAGATTAGTGAGGCATCAATATCTGTACAGGAGGAAATAGAAGACTTTACGACTTGGCACCGTGAAAACAGGAAAAAACCCAAATTGACCAACAATACTCACTGGGGAAAGAGAAAACAACTCTACTGACATTCAAGATTGCTTGCAGAAACACCATAGTGTGCTAAGGCCCTAGGAAAAATTGGACCAGTCTCCAGTTGCTCACCAGCCACAAGTCACCCTGGAAATGACAGGACCACATTCCTAAAGTAAGACCATAAAATAAAACACTATCCAAAAATACTGAATATACTTTAGTATACACAAGCAATTATGAATAGAAATACTTTGTGTATTTGTTAAGCAACAGCCAGAAACCTATCCTACTCTCCCTCCCAGAGATATACAAAACTGCAAAAATTACAAATGTACCTGTATAGAGACCTTTTACATCCCTCAAACTTCAATACTACTACAACATAAAACCCCAGTTTTATCATCTGTTAACTGGGAATATTATCACCTACTTCCCAATGTTGTTGCAAGGATAAGATTTTTGGTCAATTGAAGCTAATGAATCCAAAATGTATATATTAAGCCAGAAAGCTAGGCTCCTAAACTTTCAGTTAAAATGCACACACCATTTTTATCACCTATATAAGTCAAATGTATGCTGTGCAAAACTACAATTACTAAAAGTTGTTAGCCTTGAGGTCATGCAAGATATCAAAATTACAAGGGGTACATCAGTCAGGTATATGACTGATTCCTCCAGTAAATATTCTCCTAACAAACAGTATTTCTTAAATCACAAACCACTACACATAACCCTTACCCAACCTGCCACATCTCTTCTGTTTTAGTGTCACAGCTTGGGCCCCATCATAGTGTGCCACAACAAAAAAAAGGGGGCTGGACAAGAACATGAGGTCAAGATCAGGTGAGCAGCAGGAAGAACAGGAACAACAGCGACAATAATTGGCAAAATGCATAGTCTCAAATTCTAATGGTAGTTTTGAAAAGACTCTGAGAATACTACAGCAAAGAGGGAAAATATTGTAAGAAGACATTTGAACAAGGGAGAGCTGGTATAAGGTAAAGGTTATGAGAAGATGTGAAGTCAAAATGCTTGGGTTTAAACCCGAATTCTATCATTCTTAAGGTGCACAAACACGGGCAAGTAATTTAGGTTCTGTAAATTTTAGTGTTCACATTTTAAAAAAGGACAGTAGCTTTAAGAATTAAGTTAGGCTATGCATCTGAAACATTTGATAGTATCTGGCACAAAACAAATGTTCACTAAGCTATAGGCTGAGCCCCCAGTCTTGGGGTTTGTTCATGTGAAACTTGGACCCACAGGGGATAGGTCAAACCTACTTAAAATTTAGGCCTAGGAGTCACCCCCAACAGAGCCTCTTTTGTTGCTCAGATGTGGCCTCTCTCTCTCCAGCCAACACAACAAGCAAACTCACCACCCTCCCCTCCTCTACGTGGGACATGACTCCCAGGGGTATGGACCTTCCTGGCAATGTGAGACAGAAATCCTAGAATGAGCTGAGACTCAGAATCAAGGGATTGAGAAAATCTTCTCGACCAAAAGGGGGAAGAGTGAAATGAGACAAAGCGTCAATGGCTGAGAGATTCCAAACACAGTTGAGAGGTTATCCTGGAGGTTATTCTTACGCATTAAGTAGGTATCACCTTGTTATTCAAGATGTAATGGAGAGGCTGGAGGGAACTGCCTGAAAATGTAGAGCTGTGTTCCAGTAGCCATGCTTGTTGATGATAATTGAATACTGATATAGCTTTCACAATGTGACCGTGTGATTGTGAAAACCTGTGTCTGATGCTCCTTTTATCTACCTTGTCAACAGATGAGTAGGACATATAGAATAAAAATAAATAACAGGGGGAACAAATGTTAAATTTAGTTTGAAATGCTAGTGATCAATGAGGACGAGAGGTAAGGGGCATGGTATGTATAATCTTTTTTTTTTTTCGTTGTATTTCTTTTTTGTCTTTTTATTTCTTTTTCTGAATTGATGCAAATGTTCTAAGAAATGATGAATATGCAACTATGTGATGATACTGTGAATTACTGATTATATATGTAGAACGGAATGATATGTTAATGTTTATGTTTGTTGTTAAATTTTTTTAATTAAATAAATAAATTTAAAAAAATAAAAAATAAACGTTCACTAAATGCGTCTTTTAGGAAGAAAAAAAACAACAACAACCACCCAATGTTAGGCCATTAAAGACAAATCACAATTTCAGGTTCACCATTAAAATATTAATGAAAGGTTCTAACAGTAGGAATAATGAGAAGCATCACAAATAAATAAATAAATAAATAAGTAAGAAATAGCATTAGGAGAATAAAACAACAAAAAAGATATTAAAGTCACAGCCCCTTCAAGGAGCCTAGTCAAAACAGAGGGAGACTGGAGGAGAAAAGTGCAATGTATTAAGTATCTAAGAGAGCCTAGGTCAGATCTGGTTATAGGAAAAAAGCGCATGAACACACACGTAAAGCAAAGTTTTGGCAAAACAAAATAGAATGGCTAGCTCAATCATTAGTCTATCAAGAACTTAATGAGCCTTAAGGAAGTAAAGAGCCTAGACAAAGTTATTCAGTCAATACATTTCCTTTTTTAAGATTCCATTTCAATAAGCTATACAATTTAGGTATCAAAATTAGTATTAAATAAATAAAAACCACATATACAAGTTACACTAAGATAGGCATTTCAGGAACCTCTGTGTGGCTTCAAGTTTAGTGGTAATACTGACTGGTCTTTCTAATTCAAGTATAGATCTGACAGTCAGGTTTTTTTTACTGTCTCCAAGCTATTCACCTATGCAGCATATTACCAACAGTAACACCTTTCCCCACCACCAGTAATAACATCAATGGTTATCCCATTTTTCACACCTAATCACTGCTGCTACAATACCACCCTCAGCTAACCAGTACTACAGCATAGAAACTTGCACAAATTTTTCAAATTAGAAGGAACTTTGGAAATTATCACAAGCCCCTTCTTTAATAGCCAAGGAAACTGTTTCATAGTAATTTAAGTGGCTGAAGTAACTGAAGTTAAAACCGTTACAGTAAATCCCACTGGGGGGTATCACTATGCACCAGTCACTAGGTTTAGTAATTAATATGTAAACTCATTTAATCCCCATGATATCCCTTGAAGATTTATTTTATTATCCATATTTGATGGATAAGGAAATAAAGGCCCAGAAATGCCAGCCTTAGTCAAACAGCAACTAAATGATGAAGCTGGGAATTCAAACCCAAATCTGTCTTGTGCTCTCCTGACTCTCAAAGCAGTACTCTTTGGACAAGATGAAGTACCTCAGACTTGTTTCATGAACCAATCTATACCTATGCCCAGAAATAGACCATTCTGATTCATACACTCCCTCTGAAATTTTAATAACTATAGTTTAGTTTTATTTATTCAAATTCTCACAACAGCTGAAGCAACTAAAAGGAATAAACCACATTTTTCAAACGAGGAAACAGGTTCACACAAATTATTTGTCAAAGTCACATGTGAAAGAGGACAAGTTAATCTCAGAACTCTGGCTGTGCTTCACGAAAATATAACACCTCCCCACCACATACTTACATGAAATTAGGGGCCCAATCAACTACCAGTTAAATCTGCATCAAGACTCCCAGGGGTGGGGGACACAGCCCGCTGCCTGGGCCTCCCCTGTGCCCCGCCCCCCATCTCCGTGCAACAACACTGTCCACCGCAAAAAAAAAGACTCCCAGGGGTGTAAATTCCCTGGTAATATAGGACATCTCCCTCGCAATATGGGACAGAACTCCCCAGATGAGCTGGGACCCGGAATCAAGGAATTGAGAAAGCCTTCTTGACCAAAAAGGGAAGGAGAGAAATGAGACAGAACAAAGTTTCAGTGGCTGAGAGATTTCAAAGTGTCGAGAGGTTATCCTGGAGGTTATTCTTATGCATCATAGATATCCCTTTTTAGTTTATGGTATATTGGAGTGGCTGGAGGGAAGTACCTAACTGTTGAGCTGTGTTCCAGTAGCCTCGATTCTTGAAGATGACTGTACGAAGACAGAACTTTTACAATGTGACTGTGTGGCTATGAAAACCTCGTGTCTGATGCTCCTTTTATTCAGGGTATGGACAGGTGAGTAAAAAAATTATGGATAAAAAATAATAATGGGGAGTATAAGGGATAAAATAAATTGGGTAGATGGAAATACTAGTAGTCATTGAGAGGGAAGGGTAAGGGGTATGGGATATATGAGGGTTTTTTTTTATTTCTATTTCTGGAGTGATGCAAAGTGTTCCAAAAAATGATCATGGTGATAAATACACAACTATGTGATGATACTGTGAGTCACTGATGTATACCACGTATGGACTGTGTGTGAAGATTTGTCAATAAAATATATATTTTTTAAGTCTGCATCGAACATGGAAGTTGTTCCACTATTCTAGTGAGCTTGCTTCGGCACAAGGAGAATGCAAATTAAATCAGGAAAGTTAATGATAGAAAAGTTGGCATGACTTAGCTTCCAAAGCATCTAACTCAGCTGTGCAGGTTTACTGTATGATGTAATGAAAAAAAATTAAAACCATAACTTTTTCCATGTTCATACATAAACACTGCAGTTAATGGATATTTAGAAACAGGGCATCCATTCAATTAATATTTACTGAAAATCTATATGCTTCCTCTGTGCTTCCCAACTGTGATGATACATGAAGATTTTAGGAGGTATGCAAATAATTCATGTTACATATTTTAGGATTTATAGATTTTAAAGTGTCTTAGAAAAATATAACTAATGCAACAAAACAACGTTTAAGGTCTTAGAACTTATGACAAGACAAAGAAGTTAAAATCACCACAATGATTATATTTCTGGGGAGGGGTAAAATGAGGGCTTGAACTCTATCTTAATATTTTTCCATTTAAAAAAACCTGAAGAGAAAGCTTACTTGACGAAAAATATTAACTAAATAATTATATACACGTTACCAGAATGTGGCAAAAATCATGAAGGTGGTATCTGACTAATTTTAGAAATAACGTTCAAGTGTTCAGTCAATACTATACTGGACAAAACAAAATTCCCTCCCTTAAGAATCTCAGAAAAGATCTAATAGCTTTCATAGGTTTAAGGAGATTTTGTTCTTAATAATACAAGTCTTAGCTGTTGATAGCTACTACTAAGTAATCTAACTTGTATTTTCTTATGATACATCAAAATAATTGAGCACAGGGAACTGAAACTTTTAAGGAGGAAAAAAAGCAGACTTAAAAAAAAGAACTATCTACAATGTAGCATTAGGTAATATTTTTTGAGCATTTACTATGTATACCAAGCACTCTGCTGAATTTCCTATGTATTTCTTACCCACACTATAAGGTATTATTATTACCTCCATTTTAACAGATAAAGAAACTTTTATTACGAGAGAAGTTTTAAAAGTGGAATTCCAAGAACATGGCAGTGATGCTACAGTGTTTCAAAACTATGAAACTCTCCAAAACTATGTTGGAACAACTAGACAAGAAAATTAAAACACAATGGATAACATTAAAAGTAAAACTAGCTGATAAGGTAGTCCCACAACCCCCCAAAAATAAGTAGGTGAGAAAAATCCACCAACAGCCGCCTAACTTGTGTACTATCAGGATCTGTGCAAGAGAAAGCAGGGAAGCCATGATGCACCTGGTTAGGCCTAAGAACAAAAGAACCACAAAATAGTCAACACATATTCACTGGAAATCGTGGTAAGCCAATTTAAGGACAGCGGGTAAAACTGGGATGGGTTCTGCCCACTCCAGTGTGAGTGAACGAAGGGACTTGTAGTGATATCTGGAAGCAGAAGAAGCAATCTTGCTCCCCTAAGCTCTTAAAAATGACCCCCAAGAGCTCATTCAGAAATGAGTACCACAATGAGGAGAAACCACAAAAACTGGAATAGAAACTGAACATGATAGGGATAACAGAGATGAAGAAAAGACAACATCCAGATAAAAGGAGGAGTGAAGAACAGCCTAGAAATTTCAGAAAGCAAACTGTCATGTTTTTAAACACTTCACAAAAACAGTGAGTTCTATGAATTGGAAAAGTTACTCTGAAAAGCTTCCTCCTAAATGTTGAGGAAAAGTAATTTCACATAAGAATGAGCAACAGCAAAAAGAGAGGATGAAACACAGAACAGCATCCCTACAGACAACAAAAGCAAGCCAGAAAGACTTGTTCAAAACAGATCAAAACTGTATCATAAAATGACCATGGTGATAAATATCCAACTATGTGATGATATTGTGAGCCACTGACTATACACCATGTATGGAATGTCTTTGTACGTTAAGATTCATCAATAAAATATTTTTTAAAAGCTGTATCATAATATTTCAAAGGGAGCTAAAAGACACTGAGAAAATGATATAAGACAACATAAGTCAGAAATAGAAAAACTCAGAAAATGTGGTGACAAAATTCAGGGAAGAATTAGAAATAAGTAACAGAAAAAGTTATTTCAGAAATAAGGACTAAATTAGATGCCTTAAGAGAAAAGGAAGGAACTTCTGGAAATATTCTTCCTTTGAAGGAGAAAGACAGGAATTAAATTTAAAATTTATTTTCAAAAGACTATAAAAGAATGAAAAAATAACAAGAAAAGATCAGTCAAAAAAAGGGGGGAAGGATTTGCAAATCATACTAGATAAAAGATTTGTATCCAAAATATACTAAAAACTCTCAAAATCCAATAGCAAGGGATGCATGGGTAGTTTAGTGGTAGAATTCTCACCTGCCACAGGGGAGACCAGGGTTCGATTCTCGGTCTATGCACTCCCCCTCCAAAACAGAACAAAACAAAACAAGACAAACCCAGTTTTTAAAATGAGCAAAATATTTTACAAAGATATACAATAGCAAATAAACCCATGAAAAGATGCTCAACATCATTAAATAATTAGGGAAATGCAAGTTAAAACCCATACAAAATATACATGTATTAGAATGGCTAAATTGAAAAAGACTAACAATACTAAATGCTAGATTAAGATGTGGAGAAACTACACTCAATTCCCACACTCCTGGTGAGAGTACAAAATGGTACTACCACTTTGGAAAATATGTGACACTTTCCTGAAAAGTCAAACATACATCCATCATATGATCCAGCCATTCCACTCCTAGGTATTTACCTAGGAGAAAAAAATACACAGGTCCACACAAAATTTCAACACAAATGCTCATAGCAACTTTACTTATGATAGGAAAAAACTGGCAACAACCAATGTCCATCAACAGGTAAGTGCAAAAAAATGTCATATGCATAAAAGGAATGAACTGTTATATTCACAACATGGATTAATCTCAAAATAGTTATGCTGTGTCCAAGCCACACAAAATTACAGAGTATACTGATGCTAGATAAAATTCCAAAACATGGATATGACAAAAAGCATGACAGTGACAAAAAGCAGATCATTAGTTGACTAGGGAGAGGAATTTGCAAAGGAGTACAGGGAAATCTCTGAGAGTGATGTCGACACAGTCTTGATTGTGGTGATGGTTTCATGAGCGCAGCAGACGTCTTATAAAATTGTACATTTTCAACAAGTGAAGTTTATGTCAATTATATCTCAATAAAGGGTTTTTTAAAAATAAGGAATGAAGAAAGAAAAATATTGAAGATATGCAAAGAAGATTCAAATTGGAACAAAAGGAGTCCCTGAAAAAGAAAACCAAGGTAAGGAAGTAACGCATGCTGAAGCTGTAATTCAAGAATCACTTTCCTGGAATTAAAAAAAAAAAGTGGGGTGGTACAAGGGTAGTTCAACGGAAGATTCTCGCCTGCCATGCAGGAGACCTGGGTTCGATTTCCAGCCCAAGCACTTTCCAAAAAAAAAAAAAAGACTTAAAAATACATACTTAAAGCACACACCACATACTTAGCACACTGACCTATAGAATGTCCAACATCAAAACATTGTAGAAACATTTTAGACTTTAAAGAAGGAAAAATTCCTTTAGGTATCTAGGCAAAAACAGTAGGTAACTTACACGGGAAAGAAAATCAGATTATCATCAGACTTCGATCATTAATTACACTTTAAGTTCAGGGGTGGGGTGGGGTAGAACAGAGTTAACATATTTAAGAATCACAAGAACAGAAAATGTGATCCACAGATTTTCCTTCCAGAGAAACTGGCCTTCAAGAATAATGGTTAAAAAAGTAGAGCAGTTTATACAATAATAATATGCTCAGATACTGTAGATACAACTTTTTTTTTTAGATGGGGGATAGAAGCTGGGCGAGCATTATGTAAAAAATGTAAACATTCGCAATAATTATGTGGTAGTAGTGATAGTCAGTGGTAGCAGGAATATTATTCCTAGACTTTTGGGTGTGTGTTGTTATATACAGTCAGTGAGCATGGGACACCCTAATTCTATTATGCCCTATGTCCTTAAGAACTAGGATTTTTGGTGTGGAATTTGAGTAAAAACTCTGTAGTCCTGATTTTTAATTGGAAGTAACAATATGAACTCATGAACTACTTTATCTTACTATCCACTAACAAAGTTAGAAATAATGACCAAAATAATAAGCATCTCTAACAACCAGATTGTAGTCGTTAAACACCATTTCCCACTTAAAAGCAGGATATCTTGAGAAATGGCTGATTCTAAGTCTGGGGCAGGAAACGAGCTCAGAAAACCTCAAATCAGAAAGCAAGGAAGCTATCACATACTACTAGGAGCATGTCAAAAGGACTCAGAAACCAACTGGAAGAAGACACTCCCATTGGCCAAAAATGGAACAATCTGACCATCTAAAACGATAATAACTGCAACTAAAACCCAGTACGCGTGAATCCATGACTGAAACCCATCAAACATGTTTCTGTTGACTCAGCATTATGTTAGGAACTAGGTTACCTTCAAAAAGTGCTATTCAAGGAAATGTTTCATTTTCAGGAGAAAGTAAAATTTTCAATATAAAAACTTTTTTGAAGTGGACAGAAATAATTAATTTGAGGACTAATTCTTTTAGTTATATTGTATAAATAATTCCTCTGAAACAGTTTAGTACCCCATGTTTTAGCATGTTTCCTAACTTGCTACATTAGATGTGTATTGATAATTTTTTATAGACTAGGAAGGAGAATTGCTCCAATGCTTTTTTATTTTCCCAGTCTCCTCCTCTGAAAGAACCAACATTTACACAATTCTAAAACTCAAACACAAGGGTAAAATCAATTGCTTTTCTTTAATGTAAAAATAAATAACCTAGGCTGTCACTAATTTTTATCCATAAACAAAGTTTCTCATATTTCTTCAGCCAATACTTTCCCTGCTATAATGTATCAGTGAAACAGATGATCAGAACAATGGAATCCTTATCTTAAGCAACCCACTCATCCTAAAAGTGTCAATCAGATCTGAATTGCTTGTTTTTAGATTTTTGCTCTCATGTTACAATCTTATAAACTAGAGAGCTCAATTCACCCACAAATGGATAACAGAATCTCTAAATTCCACTATCAAAAAGCATGCCCGCATTAATAAAAAGAAATCAAAAGTTACAGCTAAATGTATAAACACTAGCTTCAATGGTAAAATAAAAAAAAATTCCATATTTTAAACTCTACTAAAAGTTAAGAATGCCAATCATTTTAATACAAAATGCTCTTAGCAAAGATACCAACACCTAATTTGGCCAATAGAAATAAACAAATAGTACAGAAAAATTAGGTCAAATTTCCCTTGCTACTTGGTCAGCCAGGAAGACAAGATATTAAAATGATCTTAAAAGCTTTCAACTCTTCAAACATTTGCAGCCAGTGTATTTTATCAGAAAGGGAAGGCAGTTTGTACAGAACTGATAAATACTAAAGATTCCTTCTCTTATTGTTTCTCTAAACAAATAATCTGACATAATCCTGTATACGTCTTTCTCTTGATATTGTGGAAAGGAATTAATTTGGACCAACAAGTAATACAAGAAGTACAGTGGAGATCCAAGCATCTATGTTTTAGCAACTGTATTTTTGGAAACTGATATCTAGTCATATTTAGGCTTATTTATGTAATTAAATACAAATTAGCTATTATGTAGAATTTTTTAAAAATCAAGGTATTCTATAAGAAACTATACTTTGGTGTAAAACTGCTATTTAATCTTTTTTCCTAAAGGGTCCATTTTAAAAATATAATACATAGAAATATATGATTGAACACATCACAGTCATATTCTTAAGCTGACTGCTGTATTTTAATAGAGCACTTAGGAGGGTAAGCTTATCTACATCATCATTAAATCAAGCATTAGGGTATAAGAGTCTTTTCTCCTTTCTAAAACTAGATTAATTATTAGAAGGCTAGACTTCAACCCTAAGCAAATCTTGTAAGAACTCTTGTAAGAAACTGGAATAAAACCAGAGAACTTAAATACATCACTTGCCGAAGCTTACACTTTTAGGCCTCAAAAAGAATTGTAAAAGTAGACAAGAAGTATGGGAGCCAAAAGAGAGCTCATTTATGAAAATTGTACCCAAAGAAACCTTTTCCCTTTACCGCTCCCCTCACCGACACCCAAAGAAAAGACTACCAAAAAAAAGTTATCAAGCACTGCCCTTTAAAATTTAACTTAGCCACAGTGTGAAAACAACTCCTGCCAAACACACACACAACAGTCAACAGGAATGTTCCTTTTGAAAACAGTCCTAAACTTTATAGTGTAAGTTTCAGATTCAGAACACTTGGAAACAAGCCTAATAAAATGGTGAGCATATGTAACAAGTTAGCTATCCTAGAAAGTTTACAGGACATTCAAAACTGTAGCATCTGGAATCTGTCAGATAATCACTCCGAGCCCCCAAGAGAATAGAAGTGACACTTCAAACACCCACCAATATAAATACAACAACAAACGGTTGGATACAAGACAATGAGAAAATAACACTAACAAAAGAATCTGAAATAGAATCAAAGCCACAAAATTCTGGTAATATCCCTGTTTGTTATAGCCAAAAACAGTTATAATGGAATAGGCATTTTTCCTTTCTCTAGCTCTTTCAGACTAATAAATTTTAAATGGGTTTAAATGTAAATATAAAAAAATCAATGAATTTTAAAAGTTCATCACAGAAAATGTGCTTAATAAAGTACATAGTTTTTTAAACTGGGAACTAACTGTAGGGTTAGACAGCTGAGTTACTTAATTCTTCCAAAACGTACTTTTTTCCCTTTGCTATACAATACTAAATGATACATAAGTCTATTATCATGAATGCATGTTTTCAACTCACATTGTTTCTCCAGTCTTGGCTACATGACAAAGAAACTGATCCAGGACAGGACAGACTTCCTTTTTCCCCCTCTTCTCAAAATCTAGAAAAGAAAACAAAAATAGTCATTATTTCTCAAAGCCTATCAACCATTCTCTCTAAAACAAACTTTCCTCCCAGATCTTGCCTGTCCTGGGTAATAAAAAAAAATCAGCGTCTCAACCAAATATTGACCTCCACCCTTGAAGTTTCACTTCAGTATGTCACTCTTCACTGGTAACAATGATCTCCTAAAGGGGGCACTCGACCTCTCCACAAACAGCCGCCTTACTGCAGTGTTTCTCAAAGTGTGGTCCAGCGGAACGCCAGAATCTGATTCACCTGGGAATCTGGATAGAATAGTAATTTCCAGACCCAGAACCCCACAAACTGTTTATGGAGGTGAGGTCCATAAACCTGGGTTTTTGCAAGCACCAGCCAACCCACGTTAACTCCCCCAAATAGTTCTGAATGTCAAAGCATAATTCTCAAAACGTTTAAATCACAATAGCCTAAGTTTGAGAACCTACTGTTCTCAAGCCTGTTGCTTGGAAGGCGACCCCCTTAGAACAAGGGCGCGTGGAAGGATGACTTCAGAAGCCCAGAAAGGCTTCCTAAGACAACTTAAAAGTTGCTCTGCCACCATCACCACCCCTAACCTTTTACTTTTTCTCTCACCCCCAACGCCTGGTGTGTGGGGATCTGACGGAATACGGAGCCTGTCTGGGAAGGGGCTGCCGGCCCACAGCCTGCCCCCGGGTAAGTGGGTACAGGGGCTAGGGCCCCTCCAAGGGCCTCCCCTGATCCCCTCCCCCAGCCCAGACGCCGACGGTCGACACAAAGCCAGAGTAGGGCGGGAGGGAGCTGCCCACAGGGCTCCCCGCCCCTGGGGAGGTGGAAGGGGGATGGGAACTGGGAAGCGCCCCCTCCCCCCAGCCCCGGTCCTCACAACAACCCTCTCTGGAGAGAGAAGAGAGGAACGCGAAAGGTGAGCAGGATGGGAGAGGGGCAGCTACCCCCACCTTTCAGCGCCTCCTGCAGCCTCTCGACGTCCATGGCTTCCCGGAGTCCCTCGCAGCCTCCGCCTCCTCCGCGGGTCTCACGGGGACCGGAATGCCTCCCCCCACCCCCCCGACGCCCTCCCCCTCCCTCGCACACACTCCGGCACGCAGGCGACCGGGGGGGGGCACCGAAGGGAGCCGGGGGAAGCGAGCTAGAGAGCGAGACCGAGAGAGCGAGCACCTCCCCGAGCCGCTACCACCAGCCCTCCAACATGGCGCCGGGCACGTCACCGCGCGCACGCTCCCTGCCGCCGTCCTCGCGCCCGCTGCGCGCCGCGGCCCAAGAGCCCAAGAGCGCGTGCGCGGCGGGGGCGTGCCGCCAGGGCCGACCCGGCGACCAGGACTGACGGCGGCTGTCCCAGCCTTAGGTCACGTAGTATTTCCCCGACGTGCCTATGCAGTGCTGGAGACCCGAAGGGTTAAGGGAGGGTTTGGAGGCAGTTTCCCTGGTTTTGAATCCGTGCCATTTGCTCGCTATATGACCTTGAGCAATTTACTTTGTCTCTCTGAGCCTCACTGATTTCCCCATCGGTACAATGAGGGCACTACCAAGCGAACTAGTAGAGAATTAGGCGTGGAGTTCAGAGTACACATAAAAACATTCAGTATTACTAAATACTGAACCCACCGTTCACCACTGACCCACCCATGAAGAGAAGCAATTCATATAGCAAGATGATTAAGAGCTCAAGGGTTGGAATCAGCTGGAATCAAATCCCAACTTCACTCACGACTACCTGTGTGACCCAGGAGTAGCTACTCAAACTCACGGAATCTCAGTTTCCTCATCTATAAAATGGGATTGAATAAAATGGTGAATCTGAAGCATTTAGCACAGTGTCTGGCACTTGGTAAGCGCTTGGTTAAGGTGGCTGCTGGTTTTACTATCATTACAATTATGATCACATTACAAAAGGCCCCCGGAAGTTAAAAAGGGAGGGGACCTCAAAAGTCTTCTCTAGCACTAACATTTTACAAATAAGAAAGAGCAAGTCCAGCAAGACAGCAGCCGACAACATCTGGCTCCCAGCCAGTGTGTGGATATTTTTATATTCTTCTCTTGTTTCTGAGCTTTTAAAGGAGAAGGTACTGAACTGCTCCACCTTCACTTCTTAAAGCCTATCAAACTGACATGAAAGGAAGGAAGGAGAAGGGTGGAGGGAGGTTGGAGAAAACTTGCTTCTTGACTTGTGTTAGAAGACAGATTTGGATGCAGCCATTACAACTATTGACCCTCTTAAAAACTAGGGCTCTGACCCTAATTCTAGGTGGCAGATGTAGGTAAAATCCCCCAAAATACCTCTCTCAAAACTTGCAATCAGAAGATCAGATCCCTGTGTCTTTATACCTTTTTATATTGGAAAGTATTCAGCTCAATTACAAATAATCTTGCAGGGAGAGGTAATAGAATATCATCATCAAATATTTGGCAAGCATTTACCATGGTTTAGCATGGCTTATCATGGTACCTTCTATTCTCAAGGGGCCCATTCTCCCTACTTGGCAAAGTTTAGCCTCCACTTGTCTCTGACACTCTGTCCTCTGTTTAGACAGGTGTCTTTCTGTAAGAGCCATATTGTACAATACAAATTTCCACTAGTCTCATGTTGGTATTTAAATATGATTAAAGTTAAATACAATTAAAAATTCAGTTCCTCCGTCGCACTAAGCCATATTTCAAGAGCTCAGTAACCACATGTGGCTTCAGGATACAGAAAATTCCCTTATCATTCTTTTGGAGAGCACTGTGTAAGAGGACCACACCATGCTAATTTCTTCTTCCTTGTTTCGTCCCTTTTCCTCAGCTGTTCCCATCACTTGGGGATACCGCTGTCTTCCAAACACTGGATACCGGCTGTGATAGGAGACACCTCACAGTGACAACCTAAGGGAAACTGGGAAAGTTTCCCAGAGGAAGTCATATTTAAGCTAAGACCTGAATTAGTGAGAGGAAGGTCACCAAGTGAAGTGGAAAGAAGGAACTTTCAAACAGAAAAACTGCAGGTATGAAGCCCTTGAAATGGAAGAAAAGAGTTAGGTAGGTTCTAAAGAGCCATAAGAAATTGAATCTGACTTAAGCTGAAAGTGGAAAGGGAGAAGAGGCAAGAGATGAAGAGTTATTTCCTTTATTCATTTCTTCCTTCTTCCTTGGAATTCCTCCCTAGCCAGCAAGTATCCCACAATCGATAATTGCTAACCCTGCTTGCACTAATTCTCTTGGAGGAAAACTGAATATGAATGTGGCACAGACCCCAATGATCCTCACCTCTGAGCTTCATGCCCTTTTGTAGCTCCTTCGACACTGAAACAGAGCTAGTCTGGGTGACCAAAGAGCACGGTGGAGGTAACGGGGTGTAACTTCTGAGGTTGGGTCATAAAGGGCACTGTGGCTTTTCTGCCTTGGTTCTTGGATAAATCGCTCTGGGAGAGCCTTGTCATGAGAACATTAGAGCAGCCCCATGCAAAGGCCCACATGATGAAGAGCTGAAGTCTGGGAATTGGATCCTTCAGTCCCAGGAAAACCTTTGGAAGACTGCGGGTCTCAGCTCACACCTTAACTACAGCCTCACAAAAGACTGCAAGTCAGAATTACCCATCTAAGCCCATCCTCAATTCCTCATCCTCACAAAATATGAAAGATAAAAAATGCTTATTGTTGTTTTAAGCCAATAAATTCCAGAATAATTTTTACCCAGCAATAGATAACTAATAACATAATAAAAATTTGGATAGTAATGGCTAATATTTATTAAAAGTGCTTCTCATGTGCCTGGCACTCCTCTAAGCACTTTACAAAAATATCTAATTTAATCTTCACAACAGTCTATGAGGTAGATGATATTAATATCCCCACTGAACAGAAGAGAAAAATGAGGTATAGAGAGAGGTGAAATGACTTTTCCCAAGTCACACGAGTTTGCTGGCAAGTGACCAAGTAAGGATTCAAATCTATACTGACTCCATTGTCCTCAAGATATTTGCAAAATATCAGGAGAGATAAGACTTAACCACAGACCCTGGTGCAAGGTAGAAGACGAGTATGCAAATCAGGTATTCACAGTCCTGTGAAATCTCTTCCAGGCAGGAATGAAAGTTGCTTTAAGATGGGCCTTGTCTAAAGATTGGAAAATATTTGCACCTATAGAGAAGGACCTTCCAGGTAGAGAGAATGGCATTAACAAGGCAAACAGTCCACGAGGACCTCCCAGGTGCTGGGGAGAAGAGAGTGTGTAGTCTTTCTTTCCTCTACAGAGCTCATACTCTAACAGAGGAGAGGACCTTAAACACACATGAACATGTAGGAAGAGTGCTGGCAAGGCAAAGGCCCATTGCTCTAGGTGTGTACAAGAGGGAAAAGGCCTGAACTTGGAGAATATACAGAGTACGAGATAGGCGATTGAGACAGAAAGAGAAGCGGGACAGTGAAAACATTAAAATATTTATATGAGAGGATCTTCTTATAACCCTGGAGCGAATCACTGGAGTTTGGCTGTCCCTTTGAGATGGGTCTGTGGAAAGAGACAAGAGCTGGAAATTGAGTAAACACCAACATCCAGTCTATATAAGCTGGAGAAAAGAGAACAGGGCTGGGCTAAAATATCACTATATAAAGCTTTGGAGCTTCTTTCATTCTCAGGGCCTTTTATTCATGCCTTTGAGTCATTAGTTGCATATTAGAATGTGTACTTGGTGTGATTGCTGCTGGTCATCTTGTTGGGTTTAAGAGCAGTGTCAAAGGAGGAGACTGGTAAAGAGTGGTGCTGCCTAGGTGGAATGTGTTAAGTTTGATTACAATGATAGAAGTTGCTTCATGTTGCATGAGAGAAATGGGATTTTATTAGAAGAGTAGAGTTTTCCATAGGATCTCAGCAAATCAAAGAGCCATTCTCTTCTTCAGTTCTATACATCTCTCTCACTCTCTCATCCTCTCCCTCTGTCTTTCTCTCTCTCACTCTTTCATTCAGTGTTCACTGCTGATGTATAGAAGTCCTCATATGAAATGACTTCTTAAGACAACTGTCCACCATCTTGCAATCACAATCAGAATATCTGATTGGCCTAGCTTGGGCCAGGTGTCCATTCAAACATGGCTGGGCCCCAGGATCTCCCAGCGTAAACCATGCTGCTGTGCTCATGGATGTGGAGGCAGTGAGGCCAGGCAGCGGAGATTTCCCAAAGCAGAGTGGGGAGGGAGGACCAGAGCCCCCCAAACTAACCAGACTCGCAGAGGAGGCAATATAGTGCCATGTGGAGCCCAAGCAAATGAGCAGTCTGAGGGAAAGAAGGCATCATTTAGAAACAAGTGAGAGCACACTTCCCCACAATGTGCAAGAAATACCATATCCCTCTCTCCCTTAGATAGAGCTGGATAGATACCATTTGATTTTTGCCTTCAAATTTCCACTTTTTTGCCTAGAGATCTCTCTCTCTCTGCCTATATATGTGCACACACATTATATATACACACAGAGACTCATGCCCACATACATATATATGCACTCAATATACAATAATTGAATATGATAAAATTCAATGATATGCTGATTAAGAGAAAAGAGTCTAAAATCAGACATTTGAGTTTAATCCCTGGATCATCACTTCCTAGCTGTGTGAACTCAGGTGAATATATTAAATATCAAAATGTCTCAATTTCCTCATCTGTGATTTAGAGTTAAAAGTAGTACCTCACTGTCTTAGTTTGCTGGGCTACTATGACAAAGAACACACAATGGTTTGGTTTAACAATAGCAATTTATTGGCTTGTGGTTTTGGAGGCTGGAAGTCCAAAAGCAAGGTATCAGCAAGGCTGTGCTTTTTTCCCAAAGTTTGCAGTGTTCTGGTGCTGGTTTACTGCAGTGCTTGGGGTCCCTTGGCTTGTATCTCTGCCTCCCATTGCAAGGCCATCTCTCCTCGTACCTGCTCTTACAGTTTCTCATGACATTTGGCTTCTGACTCCTCCTTATGGGTTTCTCTGACTTCTATCTTCTGGTTTCTTCTCTTTGTAAAGCTGCCAGTAATATGTGTTAAGACCCACCCTGACTCAGTGATTCACCCACAGGAATGCGGGTTAAGATTAAGAATGTATCTTTTGAGGGGTGCATAATTCGATCTACCACAGTCACTCATAGATTTGCTGTGAGACTTAAGCTTGATTCAATCAATGTTAGATATTGTTGTTACTTACTTAAGAATTACAAAAATAATCTCTGTGGTTTTGTTTTCATTGAAATAATTCAAACTCATGAAAAAGTTGCAGTACAATACAAAGAACATTTTTTCCTAAACTGCTTGAGAGTAAATTGCTGACCCAACACACCAAGTGCCCCAAAACTTTAAAATGTAATTCCTACAACAAATGCATTCTCCTACATAACTGCAATAAATTTTATGACCAAGTTATGGTCTTAAAATCAGGAAATTAGCATTGATATATTATCTCCATCTGATCTGAAAATCCCTTTTAATGTGCACTAGTGAACTCAATAACGTCTTTATAGGAAAAGGATCCAGTCCAAGATAATGTGTTGCATTCAGTTGTTATGTCTGTTTAGTATCCTTCAGTCTGAAAAAGTCCCTCAGTCTCTCTTGGACTTCCATTTCCTTGATATTGTTGAAGATTACAATTGTAGACTGTCCCTTAGTTTGTGTTTGCGGGGCTTTTCCCCATGATCAGATTCAGGCAATGCATTTCAACAGGTATGTCACAGAAGGAGTGCTGTGTACTTCTCATTGCATGCTATTGGGTGGCACACAATTTCAATTTCCCCCATTACTGATGGTGTTCACTTTGATCACTTGATAAAGGTAGCATCTGACAGACTTCTCTACCATAAGATTGCTCTTTTCCCCTTTGCAATTGTATAAGTTTCCTATGGCGGCTGCAACAAAGAATCCTAAACTGGGTGACTTAAAACAACAGAAAATTATTTTCACACGATCCTGGAATCCAGAAGTCCAAGGTCAAGATATAGACAGAGTTCTGCTTCCTCCAGAGGCTGTAGGGGAAATCCATTTTTTGCCTCTTCCAGCTTCTGGTGACCATTAACATTCCTTGATTTCTGGCTGCATCCCTCCAATCTCTGCCCTTATGGGCATTGCCTCTTCTCTTCCTTCTGCCAAGTCTCCCTCATACTCACTTTTAAAAGGGCAGTTGTCATTGGATTTAGGATCCATCCAGATAATCAATGATGATCGCCTCATCTCAAAATCCTTAACTTAATTACATCTACAAAGACCCTTCTTCCAAATAAAGCCACTAGGTATTCAGATGTGGATGTAGCATTTTTGGGGGCACCATTTGGCTCACTACAGCAACTAAGAAGCATTTTGTGGGGAGGTACATTGAGACTTTGTAAATATCCTATTCCTCATTAAACTTTCACTCACTAATTTTAGCATCTGTTGATGTTTCTTGGCTGAATAAATTATTACTATGATAGCTCCCAAATGGTGATTTTCTAATTCTATCATTCCTTTTACATTTATTAGTTGACTTTCTAACATAAGGAAAGCATTTATTCTTTCCTCTTCTCTGCATTTATTCTGTTTATTGATTTATGTTGGTTTTGGCTCACAAATTCTTATTTTATTCAATGGGTTTTGATCCATTACTATCGTTATTTCTTTTAGTAACTAAATTGTCCTAAGCTTGGCTAGGGGGAGCTTCTTCCAGCTGGCTTTTGCATCCTTTTGACATGTCCCTATGATTCTCAGAGCACTTCCTCATTTTTTGGCACAAAAAGCTATTGCAGGCTCATCTTGCATCTTCCCAATCCTGAAATCAGCTATTTCTCCAACTAGTTCCAATTCCTTTTAGTGGAGAATATCACTTAGGAACCTCGATATTGGTGCTAGGGTGCTCATTGCCATGGGGTATTACTGCTCCCAGATACTCTCAGGGGGACAAAGCCACAGAATGTATAGATATGGCTCCCATTATCACCAACATACTTATTTACTGTATCTGTCTCACCAGAATGTAACCAATCTATTGTTGCCGTCAACAATTCCCTTTAGAGTTGCCCAGGCTCTCACACCCTATATCAGGCTATTCTTCCCCACCTCTCCCTTAGATTCCTGCTTTTCTTGGCCAGACATGACTGGTTTTAGACTGAATTACTTGGGAAGTGTGTTAGTTTGAAACTATTGTGTACCCCAGAAAGGCCATGCTTTTTTAATCCTAACCATTATTGTGTGGCAAACCTATTGTTTGGGTGGGACCTTTTAATTAAGTTTGTTTCCATGGAGATGTGACCCGCCCACCCAATTGTGGGTGGGACCTTTAATCAGATGACCATATGACCCTCCCCATTCAAGGTGGGTTTGATTAGTTTCCTGAAGCCCTTAAAAGCGCTCACAGAGAAAGAGTTTAGAGTCCAGAGAGCCGATGCCTAGACACCTATGTTTGGAGATGCAGAAGGAAAGCCCCCTAGCAGAGGCCAGCAGGACCCACAGAAGCTGAGGGAGCCATTTTGAAACCAACCCAGGAGAGAAGGGCCAGTAGCTGTCGCCATGTGTCCTCCCATGTGACAGGAACCCTGAATGCTACCAGCCTTTCTTCAGTGAAGGTATCTTCTTGTTGATGCCTTAGTTTGGACATTTTTATGGCCTTAGGACTGTAAATGTGTAACTGTGCTGGTTTGAAAGGATGTATGTCCCCTGCCATGTTTTAATCTAAATCCCATTTCATAAAGGCAGAATAATCCCTATTCAATACCGTATGTTTGAAACTATAATCAGATCATCTCCCTAGATGATGTGATTTAATCAAGAGTGGTTGTTAAACTGGATTAGGTGACGACATGTCTTCACACATTTGGGTGGGTCTTGATTAGTTTCTGGAGTCCTATAAAAAAGGAAACATTTTGGAAAAAGGAGATTAGAGAGAGCAAAGCAGAACTGTATAGCCATGAGAAGCAGAGTCTACCAGCCAGTGATCTTTGGAGACGAAGGAAGACGCCTCCCGGGGAGTTTCATGAAACAAGAAGCCAGGAGAAGAAGCTAGCAGATGACATTGTATTTACTATCTGCCCTTCCAGATGAGAGAGGAACCCTGACTGTGTTCACCATGTGCCTTTCCAGATGAGAGATAAACTCGGACTGTGTTCGCCATGTGCCCTTCCACTTGAGAGAGAAACCCTGAACTTCATCAGCCTTCTTGAATCAAGGTATCTTTCCCTGGATGCCTTTGATTGGATGTTTCTATAGACTTGTTTTAATTGGGACATTTTCTCGGTCTTAGAACTGTAAACTAGCAATTTATTAAATTAAATCTCCTTTTAAAGGCCATTCCATTTCTGGTGTATTGCATTCCGGCAGCCAGCAAACTAGAACAGTAACCTAATAAATCCCCTTGTAAAAGCCAATCCATTTCTGGTATATTGCATTCCGACAGCTTTAGCAAACCGAAACAGAAAGGAAGGGAAAAATATATTTTTATTTACTCAAATAACTGATGAATAATGTTTCATAAAGCAATTCAAACAATACAGGGGAAAATAGCCCCTCATCACCATCCGTGGTAATGGATGATGGGGAAGTTAACACAACACTGTGAAAGTGATTAACACCATTAAATTGTATACTACAAAGTGGTTAAAGTAGGAAATTTTATGTTGTATATATGTTACCACAACAATTTTTTTTTAAAAAGTACAACACCAAGACGATCCCTAATATAAACAATGGACTTTAGTTTATAGTTTAAGTATAATAATATTGGTTCATCAGGTCTAACAAAGGTGCCACAGTAATGCAAAATGTTAATAATAAAGAAAACTGAGGGGAGGGGAACATATAAGAACTCTGCACTTTCTGTGCAATTTTTCTGAAACCTTCAATTGCTCTAAAAATAAAAAATAAAAATTTAAAGATTGGATCATGTCACTCTTCTACTCATGACCCGACAGTTGCTCCTCATTTCTTGTGGAGTATAAGCCACAGATCTTGTAATGGCCTACAGGGCAGCCCTTTAGGCATAATTTGCCACTCCTTTTCCCTCCTAACCTCCTCTCCTACCACTCCCCTTCTCTCCCTTCTTCAAGCTCTGCCAGCCTCACTGGCCTCCCTGATGTACCTTGAACCCACAGATTTATTTCCCCATTTAGGCTCTTCCTTCTGCCTGGAACACTCTTTCCTGGGACGTGCACTTAACTCCCTCACTTCCTCAATACCATCTTCTCAGTGCAGCCCATCCTGATCGCCTTAATTGCTGTGGCAATCTCCACGCTCCCTCTGGGCTCCTGGATACCCCTACCCCACTACATTTGTTTCTTTTGTCTATAGCACTTTTCATCTCCTAACATGTTGCACAATTCACTTTTTTTTCTTTTGCATGGGCAGGCATTGGGAATCGAACCTGGGTCTCCGACATGGCAGGCAAGAACTCTGCCACTGAGCCACTGTTGCACTGCCCAACATAATTTACTTTTTAAATTGAGTTTCTCATATGTCTCTGCATCAGTAGAATATCAGCACTGCCAGGGCACTATGTTTCAGTCTCTGTTTTTCTTCAGGTGCTTTGAACAGTGTCTGCACACCATAGATGCTCAATATATAAATCATTTCCACATAAATACATTGAAATAGTTACTTTGAGCTTCAATTTCTCTCTCAGTCTATAAACGGTAACTTATTAATCAGCATTTGGATTTTTTCCCTTTGATGTGGGATTGTTCCAATTTATCTCACAAAGACTTATTTAAATCTTATTTTGCATGGTACTTCAAAGTAAGGATAAAATATCACTTATTTAACCAGTCCTCTATGAATGGATATATAGGATTGTTCAATTTTTTCTATTATAAGCAATGATCTTCTATAATCCAAATCTCAGTGTCCTCTTACAAAATAGAATTTACTTCATAGAATGAGGATTAAATGAGATCCTAGAAAAGTGCCTGGAAAACTGTTTGATATGTTTTTGTATTATTATTACTATTACTTCTAGTATTACCACATGCCTTTTTATTTTTCTAGGAGCAGAAGTGCTGGATTTGTGCATTTTTAGTCAATACTGCCCACTGACTGTTCCCAAACAGCTTTCTCACCTTCCCGAAATGTGTAAGTATACATGCCCTTGTAAACTTGGTGATTTTTGTCAAGATGATGAGTTAAAAAAAATGATACCTCTGTGTTGTTTGATTTACATTTTCAAGAATTATCAATTACTTTGAGCACTTTTCCCACATTTTTTGGCCAACATATAATTTCATGTTTCTTTATGCTTCACTCCCTAACAACTGCTGAGACAACCCAGTCATGCTGATTAGATTTGGGTGTCTTTTGGGGATTGTCATAAGGCAAATCACTTCTGCAATTGCCCAACTGGATGTGGATATTATTAATTCACCATCCCAAAGGAGGGGGCTACTAGAGTAGGGAGGGGATCAGCCTATTTCAGCAAAGCCACAGGCTTGAAACATAAGGCAGACCCAAGGAAATCCTCTGGGCCCAATATTTCCTGCATAAGTATTACATGCCAGCAACTGGTCTGTGGTGATGGTAGTGAACAGAGCAAACAGGGTTCTTTTCCTCATAGATCTTATTGTCTAGTGGGATTGATAGAAATAAAGAAGTTGACTGTTAAGTAAAAGCCCAGGAATTGCAAATTTCCTAAATGCTTTGAAGAAAGTAAGAAAGCATGATATAAGAGTAACATAGGGTAGCCATTTCTGGCCAGGAGATGGTGAAGGTGTCTCTGGGGAGGTGTATTTGGGTGGACACCTGAAAATGAGCCATGAGGAAACAAAAAATGTAAAGGCTTTGAGGCAGGAAATGGCGTGGTGTGTTCAAGGAATCTGGAAGAGGGCTGGAGCAGGGTGGGTGAAGGAGAGAACAGGACAGCAATAGGTAGACAGAGGCCAGGAACTGTGGGTCTTTTATGCCATGATAAAGAGTTTGGTTCTCATCTTAAAGGGCAACAGAAAGACAGTGGAACGTTTTAAGCAAGGAAATGACACAATTAAATTTATGGTTGTCAAAATCATCATGGTTTCTTATCCAATCTTTCTAGGAGCCTATGATAGGACACTCCTCTTGTAGGGATAGTCTGGTTCTTGTTGCCTCTAGCATGTTAAAAACTACAATTGATTCTACTCCACCTAGACCTCTTGGTCTCAAAATTTAGAGTGAGTTAGAAATTTTTGGAGATCTTGATGAAAATGGGTATATCTAGGTGCTTATCCCAGAGTTTTGGTTTAGTAGGCCAGGGGTGGGAGCCAGGAATCTCCATTTTAGCCAACTCTGTGGTCACTGGTTCTCAAACTTCAATGTGCATTGCAATTACCTCATCGGGGAGGTGCTTATTAAAACAGAAATTACTGGGCCTCATCCCCTAATTTTCTCTTTCAGTGGATCTGGGGTAAGGCCCAAGAATTTTCATTTCTAAAAACTCCCCAGATGATACGTATGTGCTGGTCCCTTTTAAGAATAACTGCCCAGACCTATTGTTGACTGAGACATTTTTATTAGGTTCCTTCCATGGAGATGTGACCCATCCAATTCAAGGTGGGCCTTAATCTTTTATTGGAGTCTTCTAAGAGCTCAGGGAAAGAGAGAGAGCTTAGAAAGAAAATGGCCCAGGAGAAGCCAGAAGGACCCACAGGAGCTGAGAGAGCCATTCTGAAACCAACCTAGGAGAGAAGCACCAGAAGAAGTCACCATGTGTTTTCCCATGTGACAGGGGAACCCTTGACACCATTGGCCTTCCTTCAGTGAAGGTGTCCTCTTGTTGATGACTTAGTTTGGATATTTTCATAGACTTAGAACTATAATTTGTAACCTAATAAATCCCCTTTGTAAAAGCCAAAAAGTAAATAAATAAATAAATAACTACTAGATCACTAGGGTGATTCTAGTGAAGATGATCCTCTTTGAGAAACAGAGACTAAAACTAATCTAACCAGTAAAACGTCCTTCACAATACTTCTCTGACCTATCTTTCAATCCTCATCTTGTTCTACCCACTCTCTGCCCTGTGCCACCTCCTAGTATTCTTGGCTCTTGGCACAGAAAACTTCTCACCATTCTTGGAACTTATCGTGGCACATTTCCAGGACTTTGCACATGCTGTTCCTTCTCCCTGTGAGACCTTTCCCCCAAACATCCCCTTAAAATTCAGCTTAAATGTTATCCCTTCTATGTTGAGTATCCTCAATTTCCTGCTAGAGATTTGTTGTTCCTTTCATTGGATTGCCTGACACATTATATATGCCTCTAACATAGGGACTTAAAACTATTTGACCAAGACTTGTAGTAAAAATTCATTTTACATTGTGTTCTAGTTTGGTAGCTGCTGGAATGCAATATACCAGAAGTGGAATGGCTTTTAAAAAGGAGAATTTAATAAGTAGGTAGTTGACAGTTCTAAGGCCGAGAAAATGTCCCAATTAAAACAAGTCTATAGAAACATCCACTCAAAGGCATCCAGGGAAAGATACCTCGGTTCAGGAAGGCTGATGAAGTTCAGGGTTTCTCTCTCAAGTGAAAGACCACATGATAAACACAGTCAGAGTTTCTCTTTCATCTGGAAAGGCACATGATGAACACAGTCAGGGTTTCTCTCTCATCTGGAAGGGCACATAGTAAACACAACGTCATCTGCTAGCTTCTTCTCCTGACTTCCTGTTTCATGAAGCTCCCCGGGAGGTGTTTTCCTTCTTCATCTCCAAACGTCACTGGCTGGTAGACTCTGCTTCTCGTGGCTATATCATTCTGCTTTGCTCTCTCTGAATCTCCTTTTTCCAAAATGTTTCCTTTTTTATAGGACTTCAGAAACTAATCAGACCCACCCAATGGGTGGAGACATGTTGTCACCTAATCCAGTTTAACAACCACTCGATTAAATCACATCATCCAGGGAGATGATCTAATTACAGTTTCAAACATACATGCTGAATAGGGATTAGAAGAATTGGCTGCCTTTACAAAATGGGATTTATATTAAAACATGGCTTTTCTAGGGTTCATACATCATTTTAAACCAACACACGCCTTCATCTCCAAAGGTCCCTGTCTGTGGACTCTGTAGTTATTGAGTTTTTGCTGCTCTAGTCATTCTCACACTTTCTCCAAAATGCTTCCTCTTTTAAAGGATTCCAGTAAAGTAATTGAGCTGGTCTGAATCTGTGGTGGACCCCAGAAAAGCCATGCCTTTTGATCCTCATTCAATATTGCTGGGTGGGAGCATTTTGATTGTTTCCATGAAGATGTGACCTACCCAATTATGGGTGGTAATTTTTGATTAGATGATTTCCATGGAGGTGTGTCTCCACTCACTGAAGGTGGAGCTGCTTGCTGGAATCCTTTAAAAGAGGAAACATTTTGGAGAGAGTCCCTTTTTGGTAGAGTCACGTGAAAGCCAGCAGATGCCGCCATGTTCGCCATATGCCCTTCCAGCTGAGAGAGAAGCCCTGACTGTGTCTGCCATGTGCCTTCTCATTTGAGAGAGAAACCCTGAACTTCATCAGCCTTCTTGAACCAAGGTATCTTTCCCTGGATGCCTTTGATTGGACATTTCTATAGACTAGCTTTAATTGGGACATTTTCTCGGCCTTACAAGTGTAAACTAGCAACTCATTAAATTCCCTCTTTTAAAAGCCATTCCATTTCTGGTATATTGCATTCTGGCAGCTAGCAAATTAGAACAGTAAACAAGATCCACCTGGAATGGGTGGAGTCACATCACCCTCTATTCATAAGTTAATACCCAAGATTGGGTGAGTCACATCTCCATGGAGATAACCTAATCAAGTTTCTAACCTATAGCACTGAATAGGGATTAGAAGAAATGTTTGCTCCCACAAGATTGAGTAGGATTGAAACATGGCTTTTCTAGGGTACATAAATTCTGTCAAACCGGCACACATGGTAAACCTATAAACATATGCTCATATATTATATATCATTAAAATATAATTTCATAAAGTAATGCCTTAATAAATGTGATAAACTCTGATATATTCTACTCTATCACTTTTTTTTAATGCTGGCTGCAGCTTTTTAAATTGACTGCAGTATGAAAAACACAACTCTAACGCACACTTCTCATATTGCCTTATAATTATTTTTGTATTCATCTCCTCCATTAAATATAGGTCTCTTTGAAGGTAAGGATGTGTCTTACTCATTACATCTCTCCAAAGCCTTTTAGGGAGTTTAGCACTTAGTAGATATTCAATAAGTATTTAATGGATGAGTGAATGAATGAACATAAATGTCTATTACCTTTTATTTTTTTTGTTCAGTATTGATCCAAATAGTAATAACTAGTTAAACACAAGTCAGTTGGACCAATTATTGAATCTACTGGATACCTCTATGTAAAGATATGAACATTGGCTCTTACCTCTCACCATATAAAAAATTAACTTGAAATGGATAACATACCTAAGTGTAAAACCTAAAACTATAACATTTCTAGGAGAAAATATTTGGGATAGACAAACATTTCTTAGAACCCCAAGTATAAAATTAAAACGTTGATAAATTGGAAGTTTTCATCATAAAAACTTTTGCTCTTTGACAGAGACACCATTAAGAAGATAAAAAAAAAATCAAGACTGAGAGAAAATATTTACAACATATATATCAAAGAACTTGTATCTGAAACATATAAAGAAATTCCAACTTCAATAATAAGACGCAATAAAAAGCATGGACAAAACATTTGAACAGACAGTTCCTCAATAATATATATAAATGGCCAATAAATATGAAAAGATACTCAATATCATCAGTCATTAGGGAAATGAAACTTAAAACCATGATAAGATACCTCTTCACAACCATTAGACTGGCTAAAGTTGAAGACTATCCATATAACCTCAGTGAGGATGTGGACCAACTGGAATTACTACTGTAAATTTAAATTGTAAAACCACTTTGGAAAAGTTTGGTAGTTTCTTAAAAAGTTAAACGTACACCTACTGTTTTGGTTTGCTACAGTTGCTGGAATGCAACATACAAGATATGGAATGGCTTTTAAAAAGAGAATTTATTAAGTCTCAAGTTTACAGTTCTAAGGCAATGAATATGTCCAAACTAAGGCATCCAGACAAAGATACCTTGGCTCAAGGAAAACCAATCTGGGAAGGTATGTGGCTGGTGTCTGTTGGTCCTTGTTCTGGTTTGTTGCTTCCACCTCTGATGCCAGTAGTTTCCTCTTTAAGCATCAGTGGGCTTTCAGTTAGTTTCTCCAGAACACAACTCTAAATTCTGGCTTGCTTAGCATCTCATGAGAAGGCACATGGCAATGTCTGCTGGGCTCTGCTCTTGTTTGGGCATCTGCTCTCTCTGTCAGCACTCCAGACATCTCCAAACATCCATGTCTCTGTCAGCTCTGAAGCAACTGTCCTCCAAACATCTGCATCTGAGGTTTCTCCAAAACGTTTCCTCTTTTAAAGGCCTCTAGTAAACTAATCAAGACCCATCTTGAATAAGTGGAGTCATATCTCCATCTAATCAAAAGGCTACACCCACAATTGGGTGCATCACATCCCCATGGGGATAATCTAATCAAAGATTCTGCCCTACAATATTGAATCAGGATTAAAAAAAACAGCTGCCCCCACAAGATTGGATCAGGATTAAAACATGGCTTTTCTGGGGTATATAATAGTTTCGAACTGGCACACCTACCCTACAACTCACCTATTCCACTCCTAATTTTTACACAAGAAAAACAGGAACATATGTCCACACAAAGACTTGTACATGAATGTTCATAACAGCTTTATTTATAATAGCCAAAAACTGGAAATAACTAAATGTCTATCAATGGGTGAATGTGTAAACAAATTATGGTAAATTCATAGAATGAAATATTACTCAATAATAAAAAGGTATGCTGTACTGTTACATGCAATGGCATGGATGAATCTCAAAATAATTACACAAAAGAGCACATACTGTATTTTGCTTTTACATAAAATTTTAGAACATAGAAATACATATGTAATAACAAAAAGCAGATCAACTGATTGGCTGGGGACAGGGGTGGAGGAAAGGAATGGATTGAAAGGGGGCATAAAGAGCCTTTTGGTGGGGGTGAGGAGGAAATGTTTGTTATCTTGATTGTGGTACTGGTTCCAAGGGAACATATATAAGTCAAAATTCATCAGATTGTACTGTTTAAATATGTGTAATTTATCTTATTACAATTAACAAAGTTGCATGAAAATATTAATGATTTAGTTAAACACAAATCAGAAATGAAAGAAAACCTAATCTAATTATACAGTGCATGCAAAAATACATACCTCAAAAACAGTAAGGAAGGGAAAATAGAACTCAAAGCATTTGGGGATCTTTGGAGTTAAAATAAATAAATCACTCAACTATGTTACTATTCATAACGCAATTAAAATAATAGCCATGCTATAGACCATAGTGTAAATGTTCTAAATGTTGAATAAATAAAATAATAACAGCTAATAAAATTCAGTGATGGGAAGTAAGTGGACATATAAGAATATTATTTTCCAAATATTTTATGCAGAAGTTAATGAAAAGTTTCTAAAAATGGAAATAAAGATTAAAAAGAAGACGTCAGAGTCTCACAATAAGTAAAATAACATCATAGGTATTATTTAATTCAATTTAGTACTCAAACTAAAAAAAAGATTTACCAATTGCAAATAAGACAAAGGCTTGAGTACAAGTGGTTTATTTGGGATATGATCCAAGGAAATGCTTATGGAAGAGTGAGGGAGTGAGACAGGGAAGGGAAAGCAGCTAATAAAAAAATCTATTATTGAGGAAGTTACTCCTTTGGGCAATATAGAACTTAATCCTGCTGGGGAATTTGAAAACAGATGCCCCAGAGCAATCCCACCTGTCTTTGTTTCCTCGGACTGCTGTAATAAAGTACCGCAAACTAGGTGACTTACAAGGACAGAAATGTACCGTCTCACAGTTCTGGAGGCTAAACATTCAAAACAAGGTTTTGGTAGAATCTGCTTCCTGTGAAGTCTGTAGGGAAGAATCTGTTCCATGCCCGTCTCCTGGCTTCTGGTGGTGTTTTGCTAGTGATTCATTGTTCTCTGCCTCTGCAGTCACATGGCATCTTCTCCCCTCCTTATCAGTACACCAGTCAGGTTGGATTAAGGGCCCATTCTATGCCAATATAACTTCATTTTAACTCACCTTAATTCCATTAGTGAAAATCCTATTTCCAAATAAGGTCACAATCTTGAGTACTGGGGATAAGGACTTCCTCATATTTGGGAGGTGGGGGGGGGAGGGTCACTATTCACCATCACATCACCACCCAAGGGAAGAGGGAATAGGCATACTTATCTACTACCCCTGTCAGTCAGTGGTTGAGGTCTTCTCTCAGAAGGTGTTAACAGTCTACTGCTACAGGCAAAAAGAACAGGCTGAAGTAGCAAAAAGGAGCCCCCAGGCAAAGACTCATAGGGGCTGGGAATTAGATTAGAAGTGGCATTTTGCAATTAAATGTGCTAAAGGAGGGCATGTTACCCTGGTCATCTACTACATGGTAGAAACTATAGGATATAAGTAGATATACTTCAAGAAGCACACCCCACCAGACACATGCAAACACCAGCAGAGTTTCAAGGGAACTGTTATAAACAACTATCAAGCTTTAAATATTCATTATACCATAGCTGACACGTAATCCTTTTGTTTTTCCTTCAACCCTATGTTCAGGCAATCATTTATTATAATAATGAAATTACAAAATAACTCAACTTCCTAATATGACATTTAGGCTTGTTTTGCCACTAGACCCAAAGTAGTAGTGCCAAGGAAAGAAATTCTATTATTTTGAAAAACCCCAAGTGTTCTGTGAAGAGGCACTCCCAGGAGTATCTTTATTGTCATAGTCTAAGAAGATAAATCTACACCCATGACTTTGAATTATCACCTCCGGGGGGTTAAGAGAACTATATAAAGAGTGGTGGTAAAGCACTGTGGTCTGAGATCAAGTTTATGAGAATGGGTCTGCCCTTCCTCCCAAAAAATCATATCAGATTGTTGAATCACTTCTTGTTTAAGGGCTTTATGTGGTTAATGGTAGTTCTTAATGATGGAAAAAAAGATATATTACAATTTTCAAACAAACAAGAGAATAATTTCCTTGACATTTTGACTCAGGTTGGCAATACCATTTTCCAGGAAGATCCAGAGACAATGTATTTTTCCAAAGATGGAATGAGTCTATTGAAATTATATGAAAATGTTTATGGCTGGACTCCTAGAATGATGTGTGGTTTTTAATAAAATAGTAATGAAAAAAAGCATTGTTAAAATGACACATTTCCCTTGGCATCATTTGAGCCTTTGGATCTAGAGCTATTTTTGAACTTTTCACTTACATGATACCAATACATTCCCATTTCTTCCTGTACTACTAGAAGTTATGTTTGCTGTCACTTGCAATTGAAAGAGTTTTAGGACTAGAGAAAGTGGTACCATAAATAAGGTGATTTCCATGCAGCCAAAATCCAGCAAATATCCACCACAGAACCATAAAGAACAGATTGTGGAAATACAAAATGTTTAAGTAGAAACTTAAACATCTGTTGACATTTTTTTTTGGTCATTTTATAGATAAGTAAATAAATTTCCAGAAAATTAAGCGATTTAATAGGCTCATACATTGAGACTTTATAGGGTGGTTATTATAGCTTGTATCCAAAACATTTACAGGAAAATATTTTTGAGAGTAACATTCAAAAATCAATATAATGCATTGTAAAGTTTTGCTGGTAGGAATTGGTCCCAGTTCATGCTGCAGCTGAATCACTCATTTATTTATTCATTAAATATTTTTGAGAAGTATGTCAATCATTGAGTTAGATTATGAACATAGAGCAGCAAGGTCCCAGCTATCAAAGAAATTTGTGCTATTGGGGAAGGCAGTCAATAAACCAATTGTTTTTCACAAGTAAGTATTGTTGCTGTTACAATAAATATCGCAAAGAAAAAGTGCTGGGGGATATGAGTGAATATAAGAGAAGGATCTGCCCTTATATGGGACATCAGGGAAGGCCTCCATGAGAATATGGCATTTAAATAGAGACCTGAAGAACAATAGACATTTGCCAGGTGAAAGAAAAGTGGGAAGAAAGGTGGAGAGTTCCAGGTATATGGAAGCCCTGAAGTGTGAAAGAGTTTTGCTTCCTAAGGGAAAGAAAGCAAACCAGTATAAATGGAAACTAGTGAGGTGGAGGAAAGTAAATAAAGATGAGGCTGGGGAGGTAGCGGAGGTAGATCACACAGGGACTTTGTGGGATACTTGGAAAGGTGTTTGAATGTTATCCAAAGAACAGACAGGAGGCATTAAAGGGCTTGACATGGGGTGTGGGTGGCTTGTGGATTGGAGAAGGCCAGAGTGGATGCAGAGAGGTAAGATACATTAGAGCAGCAACCCAGCCCAGAGATAGGGACCCAGAGAAGTGGTTTGAGTGAAGGGAGGAGTGAAGATGAATAGAAGAAGCTGACTTAGATCATATTTAGCAGGTAGGAGCCACGCTTTCTTTTATTTCCCTGTACACAACTGAATTGTATTATATGCTCTCACTTGCAATTCAAAGAGTTTTTACTACTTCCAAAATTGGTACCAGGAGTGTGGTGGCTTAGTGATGAAGTCATGATTTAGTGATGAAGACAATGTGAAATAGGAAGAAGGAAGAAATAAGGCTTATGTCCAGGTTTCTGGGATAAAGCATGGGGGGATGTTGGTGATATTTACTGACTTATGGAGCAATGGAGGAAAAGAAGAAAGGGGACTATTAAGGGTTTGTGATGAGGTTCTTGAGAAGGGGTTACTTTTGAACGGTGGGCTAGGTAGGACTTGACAGGAAGCAAACAGAAACAAATTGCAATGGCAATGGTAAAACTACTGAAACCAGAGATTCTCAAACTCTTCCACATAAGTTCCTCTAAAAAGAAAAGGAAGATAGAACTTCAGCTTGTGAGTCCTCTGGCAGGTAAATAACTGATATCATTGCAGATTAATAACTTGTCACTCTTTCAATCTGACATTCTTTAAAAATCCACTAGTCATTTATTTAGTGGAGGCAAGGAGAACCAACAAGGATTTTTTTTTTTATTTGAATGACAGGTTTTACTTAAATTCACCCAAACTTAACTATTACTACAATAAAAAAAGAATAGTAATGCAAGGTAACCTGCTAGGTTAGGACTGGCATTCATTTGGATCCTGAGTTGGTCCAAACCAACAGATTTTGATGTACCACAGCTGATGGCTTCCTGTAGTGTCAGCTAACATGCATGTACTGAGAGTCTACCACATGCCAAGCACCTGTTATGTGCACAATCCCTTTTAATCATCACAACAACCTTGACAACCTCACAACAATTCTCACAACACTCTACTAGATTAAGGCTGCAGGCAGCATAGGAGCCCATTCTAGTGGGTGAGAAGTCTGAAGTGCAGAGGGAGGGTAAGGTGACCCGGTCACAATCAGAAAATGTTGAAACCAGGATTTAAACTCAATTTTGCCTAAATATAATGCCTGAACCTCACTACACATCACATAATAATTTGAGCGTAAGTTTCCAGTTATCCCAGAAAACCATTTCCCAATACCTTAGTATTTTAAATGTTTTAAAATAAAAGGGGAAAACTCAATAGACAAATTGAGTACACTGTGTTGATTTTTAAAAGACATTAGGGATTGAGAAGAAAAATTTCTTAAATAGATTTAAAGATCTTGATATGGCTCAGTTAATGTTGACATATACTAGCTAACTTAACAAGTTAGACTCTATTTTGCTATGGAAAATGTAGGAAAGTGCAGAATGAATTTTCACACTCTCCAAACTTTCTTTCTTCTCTCTTAACACACAAAGCACCATTAAAACCAAATAACATAATTCATAGTATGTGTGTCATAAATAAATCAGCATTTTAACAATGATTTTAATAGACTAAACTACTTGCTAACCACACATTTCTTTGAACATTAGGACTAATATATTCAACTAGAAAATAATAAAGTTACATTTTAAACTTGAAATATTATAAAGGAAAAGAAACACACTTCAAAAACAACACAAAAGCCAGGGTATGTTTTTAATTAAAAAAAAGTTAAAACAGGACATGGCACCTAAAAAGACAAGATAATAATTAAATCATGGTAATTGTCTTCTTTTTAATTTGCTGTAATAATTCCTGTCCTTTGGAGTTTTCTTTTTGATGTTCATTTCTTCATGAAAAGATTACCCTCACCAAAAAAAAAAAAAAACGTTTTGTAACACACAAAAAGTGTATTCAAGTTCTCCTTGGGGGCTATAAAAAAATGGGTGTGCTTTTTTTCAGAGATATCCAAACCTGTAAAACTGCTGAAGCAGAAATTCGCACCTAATTCTTATATACTCAGGCATATGGTGATACAAACATAAGTGCTTTATCTTGAAGACTCAAGAGAATATATCCAGTTTTGACCTGTGAAGAACAGAAACTGGGACAAAGCTCTCCATCTCTTTGCCAAAGACATCCCATCAGCTTTAAATATCAGAACTGCAACTGAGAATTGATATGACCTAAGGTTTCACTATCTATTGTTCTTTAATTCACAGATAATAAACAAATGCTGGCTCCTCCTTTAAAAGGAATATATATTGTGTGTGTGTGTGTTTTGTGGTGTTTGTTTTCCAGTAAAAGTCATATCATAAAGATTTGATGTAAAAAATAGAATATAGTTCTGTCTGTACAGGCATCCCCAAGCTCTGTCACTCTGCCACTAAAGCCACATCTCTTGGTATGACTCAGAAGCTTACTTTTTATAGCTAGGAAGGGAAAGGCAAAAATTAAAAAGTGGAAGATGATAAAGTAGGAAAGGAAGAGAAAAACATAAGAAAGGTTGCCTACCATTTTATTAAAGAATATAATGATTTCTGCTTCCATGGAATTCAACATACTTCTGAATTCAATCATGAAATCATATTCATTTTGGTTTATTAAACATGCAACTTATCTTTTATACATAAATGTCAGGCAACATTTATACATAAATATAAATTTATATGAATGTTACCCTATTTTCAGAGTGGGCTGAAGTGATTATTCCATTATTGAATCACTTTTGTGGCTATGAATAATAAGGTTTTGTAGGCTTTGTTTTGTTTTTGCTTGCCAACACCATAATTGCAAGGAGAAATACAATCTAACCTCTATACAAATGCCCATTTTCAAGATAAATTAAGTAAAAGTCACAGCAATTTGCAATGGAAGTACTGAATGGGAAACAGAGATTATTACAAATAAATAGTAAAGCTTATGGCATTATATTTGAGATGTTAAATTGTCATTTTGGAAGTTGAAGGAAAACTGAAATTGATTTTCTAGCAGGTTAATGTTTTAAATATTGGGATTTTCAACATAAGTCATGATATTTGTGAATTATATTGGAAAAAAAAATCAGCAAGAAAATATTGTCAGCATTTTTGGTGAACCTGCTATTGAAAACCTCAATCTCAATGCCTATAAAAATATCGTCACATTTTGCTATTAGAAAGTGTTCACTTACTCCCCAATGCTACAGTTATATGCATCAAATATAATTTTAAAAGACGAGAAGAGAGGAGACCAGAGGACAGGACAGGACAGAGGCAGGACAGGAGAGGCGAGAACTCGCCCCATGCTTTTCTCAGTACGGCATGGGTAATAGAAACTTTGGCAAACTTCAGACCACAGACTGATGTTTTAGAAGTCTTGAATTAAAACTTGTGGTTCCCAGACTTCAAAAATGCTAATTAACAGTTTGCTGGGAATTGTCAAAGGTGGAGAAAATACTGCCTCGTGGTAACATTCTAGCTATAGAAAATAATTAGCACTTTCAGCAGTGGGGACTGGAAGAAGAGCAAATCATCATTGAATTTTCCAGAAACTCACCTCAAACTTTAGGATTCAGCAAAGGAGTTCCAAGGTAGAAAATCACACCAGGTTTCACATCTCATGTTACATCTAGAATGAACTCATTCTAGAATGTTCTAGAGTTCCATTACTGATCTCTACAATTATTCAGACCAGCAACTAATAGTTAAGAGTTGTGGGTAAACCTGGCTTTCATAAAAGGAAAGGCATTACCATACCTGAAGTCTTCACAGCAGATTTTTTTGTGGGATTTGACAAAGGAGGGCTGTGACCCACCAACAAATCTGAGTGATACTTGTGGATTTTTTTGGCCATGCTGAACAAGTGGAAAGAAAACTGGAATGAAGTCAGGAAATCATGTTCACATCCTGTTACTTTCACTAAAAGCTTACTTGTGAATATAAAAAGCCTGTTTTCCCCCCATCCGAACGACAATCCAAAACTGCCCATTATAAGAATGAAAGGCCTAGCCCCAAAGATATAAAATAATGTTGTCACCTCTAGTAGTGCAATAAGGAACATAAAAGACATCAGCAAAGATAAGAGTTTCATATCAAATGGTAGTTTTCTTAACAAAAATAACAACCACAGGCCATCCAGCTCGATCAAAAGTAAAACGCAGATTATTACCCTAACATTTTATATTTAAATTTGTTACTGCCCTAATGGTGCTGCCTACTAATATCCATTCATGTCTGTATTACTTAGGGTTCTCTAGAGAAACAGAATCAACAGGGAACACTTGCAAATATAAAATTTATAAAAGTGTCTCACGTGACCACAGGAATGCAGAGTCCAAAATCCACAGGGCAGGCTGCGAAGCCGATGTATGACCTGGATGAACTCCGCAGGAGAGGCTCACCAGCCAAAGCAGGAATGGGACCTGTCTCCTCTGAGTCCTCCTTAAAAGGCTTCCCATGATTAGGTTTAGCATCACTAATTGCAGAAGGCACTCCCCTTTGGCTGATTACAAATGGAATCAGCTGTGGATGTAGCTGACGTGATCATGATCTAATCCTATGAAATGTCCTCATTGCAACAGACAGGACAGCGCTTGCCCAATCAGATAAACAGGTACCACAAGTTGGCCAAGTTGACACATGTCCCTAACCATGACAATGTCCATATACTTCTTTGCAGTGCTGACATTTTCATATATTTTTTCAGGGTAATAATGTTTTCTGTTGCTATAATAGTCTACGATATCCTAACAGACTCCATTATATAGGATACCATACTTACATTAATGAAATAATTTTTCATATCATAGTTTTAGATTGCTTTTTATGTGATGAAAAGTACTTAATATTTCTATTTCCAAAAATTTCTCTGTAAAATGAGGTGCATAGTATACATACCTCTGTGTTCTGTAGAAAAATTATATTGGATATATTGGGTTTGGTTTTTTGCATGTTAGAAGCTCCTTATTTACACAATGGGGATAATACATGCCCTAATAATTTTGCTAGGCTGCTGCAAACATCAAGGAGATTATTTATACACAAGCCATTTGAGATGTCCTTACGCTGATACCAACTACATGAGCAAGTAGGGATTACATCAGATCTCTTTAGAGAATAGAATATAGAACTTCTTCTACTGTAGCTAGGAGATAAGACCTGCCCAGTTCCTTGGCTAACACCTGGGTAACCCTAGAGAAAAGAAATTTAAAAGAGGCCTTTCTAGAGTTGGTAAAAAGTTGAATTTTCTTGCCAATGGAATCAACTGAACTCTTCATTTGATAGACATTAAATTTGAAGTTGGCTTTTGATTTCCACCTATTGCCTAAGAGCTGAAAAAAGAAAGATGGTCACACCTACTGATGACTTAAGAGACAAAATGTTTTTGTCTGTTGGCAAACACAAAATCACATCTCTTTGCTAAACAGACCCCTTGGGTTTAACACAACTACTGAATTTCCTTTCAGAAACAATGTACTGTAGCATAGAGTTTTCTTCTGGGTTAGCCTTCTTTTTTAAGTAACACCCCCAGACATACTTCAGGCCCAGTGAACTGAATCTGAGTGCTTCCCTCAGAAATATTGTAAATAAAGGACTACAAACCCAATCTTCATCATACAAACCCAATAACTCTTTTGTCTCCCACATAAAAACCTCAGCAAAAGGGCCAGGTTTTGCTCAGACGGCCTGTTTTAGATCCGTGCTTTAATGGAAAAGACAACCAGCAAACAAATATAGGGATAGAAAAAAAATGTCAACCACATTAAGTTGACAACAATCTTTTACATTAGTTGGTAGGACTATGGCCCATCTAATGTTGATTTTGGCACACTGATCTATATTTTCTAAAAGATTATTTTTTTACAACTAGGATGTATTACTGTTATAACAAGGGTGGGGGTTAATTGCATAGACAGAGCCTCAGGATTGCTACAGAAATATAACAAGTTACAAGTTACAGGGTCTCAAACTGAAATGGTCTCAGACACTTAGGAATTGGAATGCTCACAAATGTTCCTTTTCACACTCAGCTTACACTGTTTGAACAATGTTATATGAGTAATAATTAAAAACAAACAAACTCAGACAGATAAACAGCATTTTAGAATAAAAATAAAGAAAATCATATTCCCTTTTAGGGGCAACTAATTTTGCAAAATTTAACAAGGCTTAAATTCAACAGTCATGAAGCACCATTAAATACTCAAATAAAAAAGATCCAGGCAGCTTAAAAAATAGTATTTCCTTGATCATGAGATGCCTAGCTGACTTTGCCTGCAATCCAAAAACAGAAAGGACGAAAATAAGAAATATTCAGTGCATCTGATTGGCGCCAACATGGATGATGACGTGCTTCTCATAAACTCTCCTCATTGTTTTCTCAATCTGCTTCAGAAAAACTTGTGGGATTCGTCCACATAAAGTGTGAACCGTCTCCAAAAACTTTAGCTGAAGAGGGTAATACATGGATTGAAAGAGATTGTCTTGAAAGGGAAACTGAAAGATGATAAAAAAAGAAAAGAAAAAGTTTATTTTAGTAACTGAAATACCAATTAACATGCAAACAACTTACACTAGAGAAATGAAACTGGGGAATTTCTACAAGGATGCAGTCACAGGTTTTGTATGTTCTTAGATGCCCTGCAGTAAAAAGGTCCTTGGGGACCTAGCCTTAAATCATGACGTGGCTGTGTGACATCAGACAATCACTTAACCTCTCTTGGCCTGAGTTGCTTAAACTCTGGGAAAAAAAAAATTATTTAGGCCCTTAAAGCTCTTAAAATCTAAAGACAAAGTATATCTCTAAGGCCAACACATTCTGTATCTGGCTCATTCTTGTTGAATAAAACCAAGACTCAAGTAGAAGTCTGCCACAACAAAACACTGAATTCTTCCTATTTTTTTTAAAACCTTTGAGCAACGTCAAAGAAGCGAGTTACGGGTATGTCTAGAGTAATTTCACGAAATTGAGAGTTTAGCAATTACTAGTAAAATTTGTTAGCGATGAGCTTTAGTTTCATAATTCAGGTACCAAATATTGGTTGTTTTTTTCCACTTAATATTGGGCTTTTGTGTTGTTGTTGTTGTTGTTTTAATTCTCCTGTTTTCCCACAGAATGTGTTCATGAGCCGTATTTTCCCAAATAAATCATTCGGACCATTTAATTATGAGCATGTGTCAGTTTTATTGCAATCTTGTTGCAAAGGAAAAGGCCTCTAATAGGCCATCAAAGATTCATTCTTGGCAAGAACATTTTATAAAAAAGACTTAATGGGGGAAGGAATCAGCAGAGTGGGTGGGTGTCTGGTTTCCTAGAACAAGTCTTAATCTCTTTAAAGTTAATTAGAAATATTGCTTAAGCATGTTTATCAGAAATGTTCATTTCTTCCCAGAAGGAGATTATGCATTACGCAACGCAAGAAGCTTCCGTCCCAGACCAGGTTCTGTCCCACACCACTCTTTCTTCCCTAGCAGAATGTAAACAATCTATAAACCCCTTGAGGCCAGGCTTGACTCTCCTTATCACTCTATCCCAGTGAACAGAACAGAATGGGTCAAAAACTTGTTCCTTGATCCTTCTCTTTCCCTCCCACCCCTCAATCCATCAAAGAGTCCTATAAATTCTTTATTCCAAACATGGCCACTTCTTTCCATCCTCCCACTGCCATGTAAGTCCATGCCACCCCCCTCTTTCTCATCTGGATGGTGGCGATGAGTCTCATAAACAGCCTTCATGTTTTTACTCGTGCACTGTGCTCACCAAGTTGCCCGGGTAAAAGCATAAATCAGAGCATATCACTATCCCATAGGCAATTAGAATAAGATTCAAACTCTCCCCTTGTTCTAATGGTGCTATATGACCTGGAAGCCTCCACTTTCACCTGTTCTTCTCTTCCCTGACCTCCCATTCTGCTCACTGTAGCCTCTTCCCTGTCTCTCGGGCACACTAAACTCATCCATGCACCCAGGACTTTCCCTGGCTTATTTCTTTTGTTTAGCAGAATTTTCCCCTAGCTACTACCATCTACCAAGTGTCAGGCTTGTAGAGGCTCCCACCTGGTTAACGTAACACTCCTCTCCACCCCACCACTTCTCTTGCAGCGCTCTGGTGCCTTTTTATTTTTTGCCATGGGCAGGCCCCAGGAAGCGAACCTGGGTCTCCAGCATGGCAGGTGAGAACTCTGCCTGCTGAGCCACCGTGGTCAGCCCTCTGGTGCCTTTTTAACACCTTTCAACTATCTGATATGATCTTTACGTGAGTACTGTCTGGCTTCCCCCACTAGAATATATGCTTCATAAGAACTTGGGCTTTGTCAGTCTTGTTAATTTCTGAATTCCTAGAACTTAAATTGTTCCTGGCATAAAATAGGTGCATCATAAAATGACTGTTGAAAGAATTACTGAAGGAAGTCTGATAGATGACTTACCTTAAGTCATGATGGGAGAAAACTACATCAACTCTCCACATAAGCACATACATTCGCAGGGTTAGGGTTAGAGTTAGGGTATGTGAGTGCATGAGAGACAGAGAGAGATGGAAAGGTGGAATGGGGAGGCAGGGTGAGAGGAAAAAGAGATGAAAAAATGGCATGGGGGAGGGGAGAGATAATATTTTCAGAGAGAGATGAAGGGAGAAAGAAAAAAATATAGATAGCGAGGGAGAAAATATTTATCAGCAGGAAGAGAAGAAGAGAGAGAACAAGTGAGAAAGTGAACAAGGAGTGAAAATTACCATCAATACATCAAAACAACTTCTAACTATCAGGCACAGTTGTATGTCAGGAGCTGTACTAAAAGTTTAAAGACCATTATCTTGTTGAATTCTCACAACACATTTTTGAGGCAGATAAAATTATTATCCCCATTTCACAGATGAGGAAATAGACAAAGAATGTAAAGACAAAGCGTTAATGACTGATTACCAGAAAGTGACACAACTGGGATTTGGAGCCATGTCTAGACATCTCCAAAGCCAAGCTCTGACCCCGCTACATTTTGGTGCACAGCACTGCTAAAGGATGGGAAGTATATCCCTTATGATCGGGTCTGTCTGAATTTCTCAAATTTAGAGGTGAGTTAGTGATATTCTTGATCAAAATGCCTGGGTGAAAATGTTTAGTCCCAATTGAGCAATGTCATTGAATATTCTAGGCAGGATCACTGATGAAACAAAGTTAATTGTTCCTCTTTCTGGTACCCCAGAAAACAAGTAAGTTATAACTCAAGAGATCCAAGTGAAAAGAAAGGATGGGAATGCTGAAAACTCATGCTAAGGCTGGTTGTCACTTTCCATGGGTCCTTCTTGCTATCCATTAAATGATCAGTTTGTTCTTGGGAGGAAAGAAATCGTCAAGCTGTGGTCAAGTTGATGGCCATGTACTCTGTGATCAGAAAGGTGAGGGCAATAGGGATTGTCTACATTCACCTTGAAAAGTAAGGTAGAGCTCAGACGTCTGAGAACCCACTTGCTAGATGTGCCAAAAGTATTGCCAAAGATGGGCAACTGGATACACACTCCTCAGCAAGCAAAGCCATTCGTCTGATACTCCAGCCCTGAGCCTGCTCAATGGCCATGGCAGGACTAGGGAGGTGAATAGTTAATGCCTCCCTTTTACTTTGGTGCTTTTTTGTGTGTATATGTGTGTGCATTAGAATAAAAAAAAAAAAAAGAACCACAATCACTCAGTTCCCAACCAGAGCTCACAGATGACAAAAGAAATCTGAGAGCTGCTCTACAGTGCACAAAACTGCTGCATCCTCGTTGAACTTCCGCTTGTACTCCTAAATGGGTTTGCTCCTGGAGTCAGTGCTTGAATATCTGAATGCAATATCATATCACTAAGTACAGAACAAACTTCTTACATAATTAAATTATCTGGCCTTTGAAAAATCAAATGGCAAGAAATACAAGAGAAGAAAGAGGTGTTAGCTTATATGCATACTACACAGAAGACAACCATGAATTTCAGAGTCGGAATTCCACAGTTGAAATTCTCTGGGACGCTCTATAGCAAAATGTACACTTTCATACACGCAAAAAAAGCATTTCCACATCATGGGATTTACACCCCACCACACACACACCCAAGTCCATTCAAGAAACTCTGAGAGTTCTTTGATCCTTTAGAAAAAAAATCTCTGCTAAAGTCCACATACGCTACGTCAGGGGTTGACAAACTGTTTCTGGAAAGGGTAGGAGAGCAAATATTTTAGACTTTATGGCCCCGTCTCTGTTGCAACTACTCAGCCCTGCTGTTGTAGAGCTAAAGACAGGCAATATGAAAACAAATGAGCGTGACTGTGTCCCAATAAGAGTTTATTTGTGGTGGCTGAAATCTGAATTTCAAACAATTTTCTCATGTCAGAAAATACTATTCTTCTTTTAATATTGTTCAACTACTTAAAAATGTAAAATCCGCTTTTAGCCCACATGTCAGACAAAAACAGGCAGCAGGCCAAACTTGCCCAAGTTCGCCAACCTATGCTCTAGGTCTTGGAATTACCGTTTCAAAAGTATCATCCCTGAAAGTAACTTTTACTGGTTTTTCACCTAGCAATCTCAAGGTAAAAGGTGATGTAGAATGCTGTGTTTCCCAAAGTGTGTGATGCAAGGTGCTAGCAGGTAAGACTTGACATGTTTTTAGGTGGTGTCCTGGTTTGAAAGGATTATGTGCACTGGAAAAGCCATGTTTTAATCCTGAAGCAATCTTGTGGAAGCAACCCTTTCTTTTAATCCCTATTCAATAATGTAGGGTGGAATATTTTTATTAGATTATCTCCATGAAGATGTGGCTCCACCCATTCCAGGTGGGTCTTGATTACTTTACCAGAATCCTTTAAAAGAGCTTCAGGGCCATGAGAGAGCCATGAGAACCATGAGAGCCCACACAGCCAGAGAACTCTGGAGATGAACGAGAATGCCCCTGGGGGAGCTTCATGAAGCAAGAAGCCTGGAGAGGAAACTAGCAGATGTCACCATGTTTGCCATGTGCCCTTCCAGTTGAGAGGGAAACCCTGAACTTCATTGGCCTTCTTGAACCAAGGTATCTTTCCCTGGATGCCTGACATTGGACATTTCTATAGGCTCGCTTTAGTTTGGGCATCCATAAAGATACAGGAGCCTTTTGTTCAGGGCTCCTTGGCCATGAGGTGAGCCCCTGCCCTGTCCAAGTTATATCCACCTGACTCTCTCCCGGCACTGTTCCATGAGGGAAGAAGGGAACACTGGGGAGCAGCGCCTCTTTCTGCCTCTTGCTTGCACAGCTGCAGTAAGTGAATGAAGTCTTGATCATTCAGTTTCCTTTGGCTCATTGTCCCAACTGACCACCTCGACACTTAGTTGCACAACAGAATGGAACTGGCAACCATGCAATGTATTTAGCTTGAACTTAAATTTCATTTTTATCGTATCATCTTTACCCTTTCTTGTTGGCCTCTAATACAGCAAATAGCATAGCTTTCCCTTCCTCTTTAAATTAATTTATTTAAGGGGAAAAATGAGTGAATTGCTTGGAAATATTCAGTACAGAGGACACAGTGAAAACAGGATGACTGAAGTTGGGGAAAACTGGTACAACTCAATGCTTTGGGGGAATCATTTGACCTCCAAGAGGACTGGTGACCAAAGCTCCCCACATTGCTAAGCATGTTCTGCCTAACGGTGATAAGAGCACACTTACGTCCCGTATTGCTTCATAGAGTGCTTTGAAAGTCGGCTGCTTATCATCATGGTAGACACCTCGGTTCCCGTGCAGAACAGACACGCCTTCACGCTCGGCCATTTTGCAGTTGCTTCCGTACATACAGTGATCGGGACGATAGTTCCAATGGCAGGGGAACACATAGAGACACTCTGGTGGTGACAAGAGAAAGATGCATGTACACAGTGAGTGCCAGCTCTCACCTGCATGCCTGGTGATTAAACCAACAATTCCATAAACTGGACACTGCACAAAATGTAAATGCATAGGAGTGTGGTTGTAACTCCCAGATCAAATTTTACCACTTTTGTCAAATTTTTGAGATCAGAAATTGAAGGGGTACACACATGAGTGTTCAGTATCATGGACAAAATGGGAAATTAGGGTCCGAATTCCAACTCCCTCACTTAAAACAGTGAAACCTAGGTTCAGTGACTTAGCTTCCCTATGCTCCAGTTTCCGTGTCTATGAAGTGGGAATAACAGAGCCTTTCCTTTATTTTGATCATTAAATAAACATAATGTAAAGTGTAAAATGCTTAGCAGCGTACCAAGCACACACTAGTGCTTATTACTATAATCAACTCTTTGGAAAATTTTCATGAAATGGACAGAACTGAAAAATAGGAGTCAAGCCTGAAGCAAAGATTCCTCTTTGGATTAAAAACAAACAAAGAGCAAAGAAAAAACAAACAAACAAAAAACCAGCAAAGGGAAAAAACCCAAAGGCAAAAAACATCCCTATGCCGAGGCGACTATTATACACTGTCAGCGTGATTGCACCCACATGTACTGGTATGTGTTTGTAGTTTGAATCTAGTGCATCTTAATGAGAGGTGATTTTGGCCCCCAAGGGGCGCCTGGCAATGTCTGGAGGCCCTTGTGGTTGTCACATGTGGGGGAAGCTACAGGCATCTCGTGGGTAGAGACCAGAGATGCTCTTAACTTCCTACAATGCACAGGACAGCTCACCACAACAAAGTATTTCATCAGTAATGCCAAAGCTGAGAAACCCTGCTGTAATCCTTATGAGTTCAGAAAATTTCCCCATAGTGTTATAGATCCCCCACAAAGACATGTTCAAGTGCTAGCCCTCAGTCTTGCTGATGGGAATTCACTGTAAATAGGATCTCTGAACATGTTATTCATTAAGGTGAGGCCAAAATGAATCATGGTGGGCCTTAATCCAAATGGCTGGAGTCCTTATAAACAGAGGAAATTCGGACACAGCAGAAGGAGACAGAAGGAGATAGATTGCTATGTGCTGGACGAGAGTCTGAGTTATGGATTGCTGGCAAGCCACCACCCGACTTTACTTCCTACAGACTTCAGAGAAGGCTTTGATTTTGGATTTCTAGCCTCCAAAACTGTGAAGCAATAACTTCCTGTTGTTGAAGCCAACTAGTTTGTGGTGTTTGTTACAGCAGCCCTAGAAAACCAAGACACTTGGTGGCTAGAATTATAAAATTAGTGATAAATTCATGATCTGCTCCCTTCTCCCTAACTCTCTTCCTTGTTCTACACCTTGATTCCTTTAGGGCTGAGGTTAGAGGAATTATAGATCACAGCTATCTTAAATGTGTGTCACTGATCACGAGAAACGCCTGGAGAGAGAGAGTACAGAAGGGTTAGAGCAAATCAATGACCACTATTGGAAAAGCAACTTCCAGAGGTACTGAGTTTTCCTTGTCACTGAAGATCTCCATTCCGCCATGCTGTTACTATCATTAGCACTTGCCTCCACACCTGCACACACCTAGTCCACAGACAGGGTGGGGGTGTGATCATCCTGAAGTCACACCACCTAGATTTGATTTCAACCCCTCTAGCTTTTACCTGTGTGACCTCTCTGCAATTTAGATCCCTCATCTGAAGAGGGGAAAGTGCAATTATAAGTTATCTAGCAAGGTGGATGTGAAGATTAAATGAATAAAAAGATCTGAAAGGCTTTTGAATGGTGCCTAGCACATGGTAAGCACACCACAGCTCACCTGCTCCCTTCTGTCACCCGGTGGGTCACATGGCTTATTTAGGATGCCTGCTTGGGAATTTGGGTTTGCAGGCCTTGCCCAAGCAAAACTCCTGCTAATGTTCCCTGCCAAATGAATTGTCCTAAAATCCATCTCTGTTTTTGTAGATGCATGATCTACTGAGTCAACAAATATTTATTGAGTGCCTGCTATGTGCACTGTACACAAAGCCAATAATGGGACTACAGTCTCTAGTTTGATGATGAATGTCTTTGCTTCTTCCTAAGTAGTTAAGGACTCCACTACAGTAGGAAACTTCTTTTCTCTCTTTGCAGCTTCCTCAGGGACCCAAGCCCAGAGAGGTACACTCTAAAGCAGAAGGCAAAGTAGAAAATGCATGGGCTTTGGAATCAGACAGGTATAGATTTAAATTTGACCTCTACCACATAACTAGCTCTAGTTCAGTTGCCGAAACACTTGACGTTTGTTTAGAAGCAAGACAGAGAAACCAGATTATCCAGGTTTGATTACCAACTTTACCACATGTTAGCTATGACCTATTAGAGCAAGCTCAGGAGTCACCTTCTTGGGTATGAATACAGAACTCTGCCACTGGTTGAGTAAACTGAGGCATATTAGCTGACTTTTCTGTGCCTCGGTTTCATGGGAAGAATGATAGATATTACCTATTTGATAGGGTTTGGGGGAGTATTAAATGACTTCATATAAATGCTTAGAACAGTTTCTGACATGTAAGAAGCATACAATAAATGTAAGCTATAATAATTATTATCATTATTATAACAAGATCTATTGCATTAGGTTGCGGGAAGGATTAAACGAGATAAATTGAACAAGCTGTGCATAGTCGCCAATAAACATTAGGCCTGTGATAAATGTTTTACTCTAATTGCTTCTAGACATGCAGGTGACCAGTCACTCTTAGCCTTTTATGGTTCACAGATCTCTCTGAGAATCTAATCAAAGCTTTAGCCCCTGTCTTCGGAAAATACACCTGGCTATATATAAAGAACATTTGCTTACAAATTCAGGGATTTAGAGATTCCCTAAAGACCATCTAAGAACCCCAGACGTTGAACTTCAAATGAGAAACTGGATCAGGAGAATTCAACTCACATCTTTACACTTTCTTTCAGAAATTTCGAGAGTAAGAAAAGGAAAACACAATGAGTATATAATTGAAACAAGTATTCATTCACCATGATTTCAAGGCATTGGTGTCACTGGACAATAAGGGGCTGCTCCTGCCCTCAAGGAATTTATAGTCTTGTTAAAGAGCTAGTACAGAGTGCTGTCAAAATGAACAAATAGGGCGGGCCACGGTGGTTCAGCAGGTAAGAGTGCTTTGCCTGTCATGCCCAAGGACCCGGGTTCAATTACTGGTGCCTGCCCATGTAAAAAAAAAAAAAAAAAAGAAAAAAAAGAACAAATAACGAGCGGGCCACAGTGGCTCAGCAGGCAGGGTTCTCACCTGCCATGCTGGAGACCTGGATTCAATTCCCAGTGCCTGCCCACGCAAGAAAAAAATCAAATATTATGTTTTATCAGGATTCACAGAAAGGAGAGTTCATTTCTGGGAAGAGAGGAATCTCAATAAAGTTTCATTTGAACTTTGGCCGATAGGGAAGAATTTTGACAGAAACAGAGAACTTGAAAAGCATTTGAGGAAGAGAAAACAGACTGATCATTGAGAAAGGCTTGGAAATCAGAGTGTGTTTCAGAAAAGACAATCCATTTTAGTTTTGCTGGGGCAAAGGCAACCCCTTCAAAGGGGGAAGATAATGGTGGAAAAGCGATCACATAAATACACAAATTTTGGCTAAAATATACAAGAAATATAAGCCTATATTAGGTTGCAAGTAATCCAGTTTAATTCTAGCTTGTTAAGTCAGAAATGACAAAAAAAAAATTCTTTTGAAAGAAAATGGGGTATCACATGAAATCCAGGTAAAGGCATTAAATGGGGCAGCTCCTGGGATATAAAGGGTGGGGATGAATTAATGTCAGCCTTTCAACATGTGGCCAGGGTGAACCAACCTTCGCCACTTTCTTTTCTTGGATCGTTCCTCTCAAGAGTCCAGTTCCCAGGAGACAGTCAGATTGGCTTAGCAGGAGTCAGGAGCAGGGAGGCTCTAAGACTCCATGCAATGGGGGAAGAGCAAGTCTCCTAAGGAAACTGGGGTTACCAAAAGAAAGGAAACAAACAGTGGGCAGTTAAAAATAACAGATATGTCTTTTTCTTCATAGACACATGTACACATGGGTTGCACAATGAAATCTCCATTTTGGCAATGGGGGTGGGGTTAAACTAGCCCTGTGGGGTGGGTGGGGATGAAGATGGGAAACTTCTGTAACTCAGCTAATAAATATGTAGTGTGGACTAATGATGGTTATTTGGCACATGACCAATACCTGACCGAAAATGGACCTATTTTAAGCAAGATTATTGGGGCTGTCAATACCCGACGTTTAAAATACACAGTATGCGAGACTTCTAGGAAGATGGGGGAATGGGATATGCTGGGATCACCCTTACACCGTGGAACAACTAGAGAAAGGACCGAAAATGACCAGGACAGCAGTTCCAGGGAACAAGTGGCCAGAGAGGAACTTCTACATTATACAGGGAGGAGATGGATGAAAAAGTGGAGAAATTGCAACTGAGGGGTGGGTACATTTACTCAGTTGTGACTGCACCTGGCGCGGGCTGCAAAGCACAGGGAGGAATGGGATGGGAAGAAGTGGCATGCTCCCGCACTCCCACCTCCGTGGCCAGCTGGGGAGACCATCTGTCTCAGCTCTGCAGCTGGAGCGCCCGCCCATGTGGAAACCCAGGAGCCAGGAGTCTTGGTTTCCTACACAGAGAGACCCTGCTATGGTGCACAGTGCCTACCCCCACCTCTGAGGCAGGCTGCTGTAGGCACTTGGTTTAGGGGGAGATGGGGTGCCCTCCCCTCTGGAGGAGGTGGGTATGCAGAGCAGAGCCGATCTGACAATTGGCCAGCGAAAGAGAAACTCTGGGTCCTGCTACTTCTATCCTTCCTCCAAGGAGCTCCAAAGTACATGAGGCAAACACTGGCAAAACTGAAGGGAGCAGTAGGTGTTTCAACAATAATAGTGGGAGACTTCAATGTACCATCTCTTCTATAGACAGAACAACCAGTCAGAGGGATCAATAAGGAAATAGAGAATCTAAACAACGTGATAAATGAATTAGACCTAAGAGACATTTCTATATATCATTACATCCCAAAACACCAGGATATACATTCTTCTCTAGTGTTCATGTAACAATTTACCGGACAGATCATGTGCTGGGGCACAAAACAGGATCTAATAAATTTAAAAGGATTAAAATATTCAAAGCACTTTCTCTGACCACAATGGAATGAAGCTGGAAATCAATAACTACTAAAGAACCAGTACTTCCGCAAATAGATGGAAACTAAATAGCACACTCTTCAAAAATCAGTGGGTCAGAGAAGAAATTTTAAGAGAAATTGGTAAATATCTGGAGATGAATGAAAATGAGAACACAGTATGTCAAAACTTATGGGATATACCAAAGGCAGTGCTGAGAGGGAAATTTATTGCCCTAAATACCTATATTAAAAAAGACGAAAGAGGGTTGCATGGGTGGTTCAGTGGTCAGAATGCCTTTCATGTGGGAGACCTGGGTCCGATTCCTGGACCATGTCCAAAAAAAAAAAGATGAAGGAGCAAAGATCAGGACTTAACTGCTTGCCCAGAGCAAACAGAAGAAGAGAAATAACAAAGATTAAAGCAAAAATAAATGAATTGGAGAACAAATAAACAATAGAGAGAATCAATAAAAACAAAAGTTGGTTCTTTGAGAAAATCAATAAAATCAATAGACCCTTAGCTAGGATGACAAAAAAAAAAGAAGATGTAAATAAAATGAGAAACAAGGGGGGATTATTACTGTTTTAGTTTGCTAAAGCTGCCAGAATGCAACACACCAGAGATGGACTGGCTCTTAATAAAGGGGGATTTATTTAGTTAAAAACATAGTTCTTCAGAGGAAAGACAGCTAAATTTCATCTGAGGTTCTCTCTTACATGGGAAGACACAGGGTGATCTCTGCTGGCCTTCTCTCCAGGCTTCTGGGTTCCCGCAGCTTTCCCTGGGATGATTCCTTTCTACATCTTCAAAGGTCTGAGCTGAGCTGCAAGTGCTGAGATGAGGTATGCTGAGCTGCTTGGGCTGTGCTACATTGAGCTCTCTCACTTATGCATCCAGCCAATTAAATCAAACATCATTCATTGCAGGAGGCACTTCTCTTAGCCAACTGCAGATGCAGTCAGTGACAGATGAGCTTCACATGCCAATGGTTCAGGACCACAGCAGCAGAACTAGGCACCTTCACCTGGCCAAGTTGACACCTGAACCTAACTACCACAATTAGCGTGGATCCTGAAGAAATAAAAAATAAAAAATAAAACACTAAGCGGCTACTATGAACAACTACATGCCAACAAACTAGACAACTTAGATGAAATGGACAATTTCCTAGAAACACACAAACAACCTATACTGACTTGAGAAAAAACAGAAGACCTCAACAAACCAATCACACATAAAGAGATTCAGTCATCAAAAACCTTTCTACAAGGAAGGCCTGGGGCCAGATGGCTTCACAGAGAAATTTTACCAAACATTCCAAAAAGAATTAACACAAATCCTGCTCAAACTCTTCCAAAAAAACTGAGGAAAAGGAACACTATCTAACTGTTTTATGAAGCTAGCGTCACTCTAATACTCAAACAAGCTAAAGATACTACAAGAAAGAAAAACAACAGGTCAATCTCCCTAATGAATACACAAGTAAAGATTTTCAACAAAATACTTGCAAATCGAATCTAATGGCACATTAAAAGAATCATACACCATAACCAAGCGGGGTTTCTTCCAGGTAGGCAAGGGTGGTTCAACACCAGAAAATCAATCAATGTCATATAACACATCAAACCGAAAGGGAAAAATCCCCTGATCATCTCGACTGCTGCTGAAAAAGCTTTCGAAAAAATTCAGCATCCTTTTCTGATAAAAACCCAAGGTAGAAATCAAGGCAACTTCCTCAATATTATAAAGGGATATATGAAAAATCCACATTCAGCATCAGACTCAACACAGAGACTAAAAGCCTTTCCCCCAAGACTGGGAAGAGACAGGATGCCCTCTGTCACCACTATTAATTCAACATTGTGCTACAGTTCTAGCCAGAGCAATTAGGCAAGAAAAAGAAATAAAAGGCATCCAAATCAGAAAGGAAGAAGCGAAACTCTCGTTATTTGCAGATGATATGATCCTATATCTGGAAAACCCCAAGAAATCTATGACAAAGCTACTTGAGCTAAAAAGTAAGCTCAGCAAAGTGACGGGATACAAGATTAATGTACAAAAATCAGTAATGTTACTATACACTAGTACTGACCTAACTGAGGAAGCAATTAAGAAAAAAATTCCATATATAATAGCAACTAAAAGAATCATATATTTAGGAATAAATTTAACTGGAGATGTAAAGGACCTGTACACAGAGAACTACGAAACATTGCTGAAATCAAATAAGATCTAATATGTGGAAAGTCTCATGGATAGGAAGGTTAAGTGTAGTTAAAATGTCAATATTACCCAAACTGATCTACAGATTCAAGGCAATACCAGTCAAAATTCCAACAACCTACTTTGAGGATTTGGAAAAACTAGTTATCAAGTTTATTTGGAATGGAAAGGGGCTTTGAATAGCCAAAAATATCTCACAAAAAGAATGAAGGGGAAGAACTTATACTTCCTGACTTTAAAGCTTATTATAAAGCCACAGTGGTCAAAGCAGAATGGTCCTGGCATAAAGATAGACATTAATCAATGAATCGAATTGAGAGTTCAGAAATAGACCCGCAGATCAAGATTGCCAAGTGATTTTTGACAAGGCCCCCAAATCCACTGAATTGGGACAGAACAGTCTCTTCAATAAATGGGGTTAGGAGAACTGGATATCCATATCCAAAGAATGAAAGAGGACCACTACTTCACACTCTATACAAAAATTAACAGCAACTGGACTAAAGACCTAAATGTAAGAGCCAATATTAGAAAATTCCTAGAAGAGAATATAGGGAAACATCTTCAAGACCTAGTAATAGGAAGTAACTTCTCAGACTTTATACCTGAAGCAAAAGCAACAAAATAAAAATAGATATATGGGAACACCTCAAGGTTGAACACTTCTATGCTTCAAAGGACTTTGTTAAAAGCTGAAGAGACAGCCAACTCAATGGGAGAAAATATTTGGAAGTCATATCTGATAAGGGGTTGATATCTGGTATATATAAAGAAATCCTATAATTTAACAACGAAAGGACAAACAACCCATTATACAATGGGCAAAAGACAGGAATTTTTTCGAAGAAGAAATACAAATGGCTAAAAGGCACATGAAAAGATGTTCATCTTCATTAGCTATTAGGGAAATGCAAACCCAAACCACCATGAGATATCACCTCACACTTATAAGAATGCCCACTATTGGGTGGGCCACGGTAGCTCAGCAGGCAGAGTTCTTGCCTGCCATACCAGACACCCGGGTTCAATTCCTGGTGCCTGCCCATGCAAAAAATAATAATAATAAAAAAAGAATGCCCCTATTAAACAAACAGGAAACCATAAATATCGCAAAGGATGTGGGGAAAACTGAACACTTCATGTCTGGTGGGAATGTAAAATGGTATAGCCACTGTGGAAGACAGTTTGGTGATTCCTCAGAAAACTAAATATCGAGTTGACTTACGACATAGGAATTCCATTACTCACTATATACACAGAAGATCTGAAAGCAGTGATACGAACAGACACTTGTACACCAATGTTCACAGCAGCATTATTCACAATTGCCAAAAGATGGGAACAATCCAAGTGCCCATCAACAGATGGGTGGGTACACAAAATGTGATATATACATACAATCGAATATTACGCAGCAGAAAGAAGGAATGAAGTCTTGAAGCATTTGACAAGATGGATGAAACTTGAAGACATAATGCTAAGTGAAATAAGCAAGACACAAAAGGACAGATATTGTATAATTTCACTAATATGAACCACCTAGAAAATGTAAACTCAGGTTCTTAAAATGTAGAATAGAGAGAACCTAGGGATAGACAGAAGCCAGAGAAGGGGGAGCGGTTACCTAATATGTACAGATTTATTAATGAGGTTGACCTTAAATGTTTGGAAATGGATAAAGGTGATGGTAGTGTGTTATTGGGATCATAAATCATAGTGCCGACCGAAGAGGAATGTGATTGAAGGGGATTGTCTAAAGTTCGTGTAGCTCACTGATTAACACTACAAATATAAATAAATTCTTGCATGAACTACTTCAAATGTATGACCGTTGTACAAAGAATTAATAATAGAGTGATATATGGGAAAAATCACCTATATGGGATATGGGGTGCTTTGGGTTTTCTTTTAAGTGTGGCTGTGTATATCTATTCTTTTTCTCTTTGGGGCAATGAAATTGCCTAAAATTGAGAGGTAGGATCATTGTACAACAAAGTGAGGATACTGGTGAGGCACTGATTATATACTTTTGATAGAATATATGGTATCTGAATATATCTCAACAAAAACTGCAGTGTCAAAAGTGAATGAATGAATAAACAAATAAATAAATAACTGTGGTAGTTAGATTCAGTTGTCAACTTCACCAGGTGAACGTGCCTAGTTCTGTTGCTGTGGACATAAGCCAATGGTACGTGAACCACATCTGTTGCTCATTATATTTGCAGTTGGCTAGGAGGCGTGACCGCTGTAATGAATGCTGTTTGATTCAATTGGCTGGTGCTTAAATGAGAGAGTTCAACGTAGCATAGCCCAAGTAGCTCAGCATACCTCATCTCAGCACTCGCAGCTCAGCCCAGGCCTTTGGAGAGCAGAAAGGAATCACCCCGGGGAAAGATGTTGGAACCTAGAGGTCTGGAGAGAAGGCCAGCAGAGATCACCCTGAGCCTTCCCATGTAAGAAGAACCTCAGATAAAAGTTAGCTGCCTTTCCTCTGAAGAACTAACAAAATAAATCCCCTTTTATTAAAAGTCAATCCATCTCTGGTGTGTTGCATTCTGGCAGCTAGCAAACTAGAACACTAACTAAATGAGTAGAAGGATACAAGCCCTGGAGATGTGGAGAGAGAGGAATACTTATTCAGTGTTGGTGGGGAAGTAGAACGGTGCAGCCCCTCAGTAGGGTAATGTAGCAGAGCCACAGAAGACTAAATATAGGGTTACCATAGGATTAGTCAATTCCGTTACTAGGAGTATACTCAGAAGAACGGAAAGCAGGAACACGAATAGACATTTGCACACTGATGTTTTTGGCAGCATTATTCACAATAGCCAATGGATGAAGAAGGCCAAAGGGTCCATCGACTGAGGAGCAGACGGGTGAAGTGTGATGTATTCATACGATGGAATACTGTGTAGCTACAGAAGGGAATGAAGTCGTGAGGCATGCAATGAGGTGAATGAACCTTGAAGACATTATGTTGAGCAAAATAAACCAGAAAGGCAAATAAGGTCTCATTTAGAAAATGCTTATAAGAAAATCAGGCCTAGATTGTAAGTTCTTATGTAGTCACATCTATTCCTGAGTGTTGTGTTATTTCTAAATTCTGAGATGCTGAGCTCTCTGTGTGTAACTTGGTAGTTCCTTGGATCTATGCGTAGCTGTGTGATGCATGAGACTCAGAGCTGGCGTCCTACCGCCCTGAAAGTCAGCATTACTCCACACAGCAGCTGTTAAAGAAGATGAAGAAGAGACCAGGCTTCAATTAGAGATATGAATCAAGCTGATTTGGTTTGCTAAGGTATTACAGAACACAGGGTAAAGGATGACATTGTCTGGATTTTAAAACTTCAACTTCTGTGTGAGACTAAAGGACGAGATATTTATTCTGTCCAAAATTTAAATTTTCTGTAGCGCATTATATAACTTAGCCAGTCTGGTCAGGTGTCTAGAAATATCAAACTTATGTAATAAGTATAAGGCCACAGGCACAGGATTTTGTTGGCAATGTCTCCAATTATGCAAGAATTTGACTTAAACTGTGTAAATTTCTCCAAGAATCTTTAACTCTGTAACCAATAATTTTAATATTTAAAGGAATTTAAAATAAAAATTATCAAAGACCTGGTTAAAAAAAAAATCACAAAAAGCATTCCTGACACTTATTTGAACATCTCAGCCATAGCCTAATATTTCCACTTGGTTTTCTTTAATGGAGAAAGGAAATAACTGTTTCCAAATGACATAATAATTGATTTCTAGCCAAACTTTTATATGAATAATTGAAAAATTAAATATACCCCCAACTGAGTATGGCTTCAAGAGGTGAGCAAATCCTAAAGTGATTTCTCATCTTAGCCACAGAGAAAGGAGATAGGACACTTAGGACCACATAGTCACAGGAGGGTTAGGACTAGTCCCAGGCAGAAATGGAAAGGGGAAGTTCACCATTCCCTGCTGGCTTTAAGTATTTAGAGGTAAAGTATCATGAATGTCTGCAACTTGATTTTTAAAAGGGTTCAGATATATACACACAATATACACATACATATATAGGGAATTAAGACAAATGTTTGGAAATGTTAAAATGTGTAAAAATGACATAAACGATAGACATGAAGGTGATCAGTGTATTATTTTAATTTTTCTGAATGTTCAGAAATTTTCATAATAAAAAAATTGGAAAACAAAACGAAACAAAGAAGACAGTACACAGAAATGTTCAGGTTGGTTTTCCCATGGCTGAGAAATATACAGGAAATAGTTTAAAAATTCCAAATACTCAATCCACTGTAATTTATTTTAAAATAGTTTTATGCCAATCTATCTCCAAACCCTAGGTCTTTGCTGTTTTTTTTTCTTTCTCAATTTTACATAGATAAAGCAGCTCATTAACTGATTATTATGGGTCTGAAATCCCTTAGTGATCCCCTCAGGAGACTGCATTTATTTCCAGAGCCTCCGAACTATTTGCCAACTACTATGTGAACTGATTGCTACTTACATTTCTGCTTCATCCTTTTGGGATTATGGGGTAGTTTCCGCCTGATCTTTTCACAGTAAAACAGGCCTGCTATTCTCTTCGACAGAAAAGAGACTGATTGTGCTTTAATAGTATATATATATTTTTAATGTCCTGTTCTAGAACTAAGCTTTCTCAGAATTCCTTTCTTCCTTTTCCCAGAAAGCATCTGCTCCAGAAAAGGACAATTAATTCTTCCCAGAAGACTTCTCTGACCACATAACCTAAAGAAGCTTACCTCTCCCTCCAGCCCTTATACTCACTTTTTCAATTCCTCATTTGTTTCCTTCATAGCAATTATCACAACTGGTACTGTTCTTTGGGAGTATACTTCTTCCAACAAAAAAGTAGGTTTTGTGAAAACAGGAACTTTACCTTGTCTGCTGTCATATCTCCAGCACATAGCACTGTGGCTGGCACATAACAGGGGCCTAATAAATATCTGCTGAATGAATGAAACCTTATACCTCCTTCTACCGTACGCATCTTTTATCTTTCTATTGCTTTCTCCCTGTCCTTTCTCTCCCTCTTCTTTTCTCTTATTTTCCTTGTCATAGTTTTTTTCCCTGCCTTTTCCTTTCACCCACCCTATCACTCCCTTCTCCTAATTCCATTCATTCAGTCAACCCATACTGTAAAGTCCAACTCCATTTAAGGCACTAAGCTATGCATTGTGAGAGATAATGGGATAAAGTAGACAAAACCCCCTCTGTGAGAGCTAATTTTAAGTTCAACTTGGCTAAGTTATGGTGTCCAATTGTTCGGTCAAACACTAGCCTAGATGTTTCTGTGGAGGTATTTCACAAGAAGTGATTAGCATCTATAATCATTTGACTTTAAATAAAGGAGATGACCCTCAGCAGTATGGCTGGACTTCATCCAATCAGCTGGAGTCCTTGAAAGCAAAGAATTGAGGGTTCCAAGAAGAAGAAAGTCTGATTCAAGATTTCAACATCACTCAGAATTTCCAGCCTGCCCTACAGACTTCAGACTTGCCAGCTACCAGAATCACGTGAGTCAGTAGCTTAAAATAAATCTCTCTCTCTCTCTCTCTCTCAAATATATACTCTGAATGTGTGTGTATAAAAATCCTGTTGGTTCTGCTTTTCTATAGAACCTAATATACCCTTTCACAAGGAGCTTACAATCACTATCCTTTCTCTAATACCTTATATCAGAACTCATAAAGTTCCCAAACTTCTCAAACAATGATTGATTCCTGGTTTCCCAGAACAGTCCTAACACCAAATCAATGGACCTGTTCACCCCATAACACACTCATAATTGCCAGTTGCTGGGTGCCCTTTGGTACAGTAAATGCTAATCCCAAGCAGGATGAGAACAAGGCTCTGATAGTGCCATTGAAGAGGTCTGTAGATAACTGAGGCAAGGGCAAGAAAGCCCCTTTGACTGTGTGTCCTGCTCCCCATGGCCCCAGCTAAACCACTCCGACTCCCTAGTATCACACTCAACTCTACACATAAACAGTCTACATGTTTATACCACGTACACTTCAGCTCTTCTCTCTCTCACTGAACCCTACTGCTTCTACTTTGCCCTGATGCCCTGCCTTGACATTTACATCTAGCCTGTTCATTTCCTTCCCTGCCCACAGCCCGCTTTTCTAGAAATTGCCCCTGAAGAAGGGGCAAACCTAAGCGGTCATGCTTGTGCCACTTGACCTTGCCCCTCTGCCCACATGACCGGATCAAGGGAAGTTTCCCAATCCAGACAGAACCAATTCATAGTTGGGCAAGGATTCAAATCATAGGCTGGATTTGACCAGTCTCTCTCTTTTTTCTCTCAAGAATCTGAATTAGGAGACAGAGGAACTCCAACGTTGTTGTTTGTGGCCTTGCAAAGTTGTACTGACTTGGGGCTGGTAGTCATGTTGACCAAATACAGAGGATTACCAGCTGAGAGACAGAATTAAATCAGATAGAGAGAAAAGCAAAGATGACCCAAGTCTATGAGGCCTCTGGGGGATGAAGAAATCAGTTTTCCTCCCTTGCAGCGTCCCATAGAGCTGGTTCTCAAAAGATCTGACTTCACCTGATCCATTTGTTCAAGAGATCACTCCAGGATCTTTATAATATCTGCAATCCAAGTGCAGGAAACAAACCCATCTTTCAACTGAAGGTTCTCTTTTGGCCACTGCCAGCTTCACCTCCTCTAGGAAACTCTACCATTGACTCAAGCTCAGGTGTAAAGAGGCGAGTGCAGCCTTCCCCTTGAGGAAGAGGGCTTGGCTTACCTGTCAAGAAATGTCCCATGGGATGAACTACCTGGATACTCCACTGGCTTCAGCTGTCTCCTCCTGAGTCAGTCCTTAACCCAGCATTGCAATTACCCACCCATAGGCATTTACAGGATCTAATTATAGCAAGAGTTTTAAAACATTTTTTTGAAGCATGTTTGAGAAAGTGTTGTTATCAGCTACAGGCAGCCATAGTCATAATAACATTCCAGACATATGCTACAGGCTTTATGTGCATTGCTTCACTCATGGCAACCCAATGAATCATAACAATAAACACGCTTATCTCTTATGTTGGGAACCAACATTCACTTGCTCCTTCCTTTCCATGGATAAAGGTTACAAATATGTTTTTCAAATACACTTTGTTCTGGCATACAGAAATTGCTCACAAGCAATCGAAACAAACATAAATCTTTAAATATGACTGATACCACTGGGTTTCTGTTCAAAGAGCTCATGTTTAATAAAGTACCTGGGAAAAGCATGAAACAGGAAGATCAAATGCAGGTCACACAAAGAACAATCAAGGTGTTATCTAACACTCCCTGATCTAAAGCCAGAAACCTTGGTGATTTATTTGATACTCATTGGAACCAGGATTTTGAACAAGTTCAGAATTATTTTACTATATCGCTATACTCAACACACATCTGGATCTAAGACAGTGAGTGCAGAGCCATTAAACTCAGCTGGTTTTTAGCCCCAATTAAAGACAAGGGGACTCGTGTCTAATTGCAAGGCTGCTTAAGACTGCCTTCAAGTATTATTTACTCATTGATCGCATCTTCAAATAATTTGCAACAAGCTATGAGGATTTCTAACTATATAATAGAGAGGAAAGTGGGATATTTATAGGAAGGAAAGAATACAGCAGACCAATATCTTTTGGGGTAGCTGCCCATTCTTCTACAGTACTCCCCTCTGTGGGAACTTCTCCTCTCCCCCAAATACACAGGGCCAGAGTTGGAGTGGTCTGAGTTCATGTACCTGCCTGAGCATTCCCTCGCTGTGACCACAAATCACCTCTTCCCTTTGGTATCTTTATCTGTAAAATGTGGATTATACTTCAAGTTGATTGTGTGGATTAAATATGATTAGAACAGCATCTGGTACTTAGTAAGGAATAAACGTTAGCCATTATTCCTTAGCTCCATGCTCCCAGCCTAGCTGATACAAGCTGGAAGCATCTGATTTTCTCCCCTGGGAATTAGGAATTGGGATAAAGTTAGTCTTTCCATGTAGCTAGAACCGTGTCAGGACACCTTGGTACTCTGATTTGCAGCCTGAGATGCAGAGAAAGAGAGAGGAGTAAATGACCTCAATGGGAGAGAGTCGCCCACAGTCCACTGCCTGACCTTTTCTGCTGAGCCAGCCTGCCCTCCTACCCTTGGCTTCCATGAGACACCTGTTTACTTATAGAAAAGTTGTCCTTTTTGCTTAGACTAACTCAGGGGGTCTGTAATTTGTAACCAAGAGTCCTAACCCATATACCTAAACCTAGAAAAAAGATGAAATATGCTTAGGAAGAAAAGGAGGTGCAGACTTTAAATTCTCTGTTACTGGCAGAGTGAAATGGATTAAAACATGCAAAAAGTGAACGTCCAAGTCATTCCTTCTTTTCCAGGATTTGATCTTTTTAATTCAAGGGCATAGGAGATTAAGTTTTATTTCAGAGTTTGTTTTTGAAAAATAAAGGTTTATGGGGCGGGCCAATGGTGGCTCAGCAGGCAGAGTTCTCACCTGCCATGCTGGAGATCCAGATTCGATTCCCAGTGCCTAACCATGCAAAAAAATTAAAAAAATTAAAAATAAAGGTATTTGGGGGTTGCTTCAACCCCCACATAATCTCAGGCAGAAGTCGATAAATATGAGTCTCTACCTCAGAATTTTTAAAGTCTAAGAAAAGTCCTAGGTTGGGGTGAGGATTTATTTTATTTCCCCAAAGATCTTTCTCAAGGGGAAAGCATGGTTTTGATTTTAATGACATTAAATTACATTTTAGTAGAGAAAAAAAAAGAAGAAAATTCTATTAGCGTTAGATGGCAATATAAAAATAGAGACCAGAACTTTTCATCTTCTGCTCTTTCCCCTCCCCAACAAGTCTTTGACTTAACAGCATAAGAATTTCTTTTGCTTCCAATGAAAAGAAAAAGAGCTTTGGGAGTGTGAGTCTTTATTCTAGGCTCTTTTAACACCGAATGAGTAATCATTTAACTCTAAAGATCCTTTAAATCCAGGACTTGTTTAGGCTGTGGAGGGTCTGATATGTAGAGTATAATATTTTCATTTAGTTGTGTGCCTCAAATTAATTTCGACTCTACTATTTAGAAGAATGGTGCAGCCAAATCTAAAAGATACGCTCTAAAAATGGAGTGCTTTGTTGGAGAGTTCAACATTGGCCTTTTGTGTCGGCAGCGTGAGGCCATGCCTCCGGCAGATACCCACAGGGGCTGATGAAAAGCACAACACAGCCTGCCCTGTGTACAACCCAAGGCTAGTCAACAGCAGAGCCTCACACAGAAAGGGCTCTCTGAGGTCGAGGTGTACATATTCCTACATACATGGCATTTTCCAAAGAGAACCTACCTGGATTGAAATAAAAAATAATATTTAATAAATCCTGGTCTCCCCATGTGATGGCATTCTTGTACTTCTGGTACAGAGGGTACAACATGTCCTTCCAAGCCAAGCCTGTTGGAATCATGCTATTCTGGAAAAGAGAAATCCATGAGAGCACCTGAGGCCAAGAAAATATATCCTTCCCTCCATGAAAAAATTCAGGGGGTCAGCAAATAGAGGAGGGAGTCCTGCTAGCTCCTGGGCATAGGACAAAGCAAAATGAAGGCTGTTGATTTAGAGTATTGCCAGATGTACATATGGACACTCAATGGAGAGGGAGCTAGTTTCATAGGAAACCCTGCCAGAAATTAAACATCTTTCTTATGCTTAATTCTTGTCTCTAAAAAAAAAAAAGGAACAAAATATAGACAGTCGAATTAAGGTAACTTAAGGGAAAAGAGCCCTTCCTTATTTAAATAATTATATATTTATAAAATAAAAGCAACATGCTCACAGAGTAAAAATTCTAAAAGCACATAAAAATATAAACTGACAAAGTAAAAATCATCTTCTTCCACCCCCCCCCCCCCAGAATTTCCATTCCTGCTTTCTCGCAAAGTATTCACAATTAGCAGTCTCTTTATATATATTATATATATATTTAGAGATCTTATAGACCACATGGAGAAATGAGACCGCTTTTGGGTGACCTAATTCCTTTTAACAGGGAGACAAAAAATTTTTTAACTAGTTTTCTACTGATGTTCATTTAGGTTCTTTCTAGTTCTTTGCTTGGATAAAAGATGAGGCAATGAACATCACCTTTTATATACAAATATCTCCGTATATGTATATAAATAGATCCCTACAATAGTTTCTAGAAATTGTCCACGGTGTTTTGAAGTCTCAGATATGCACAGAGTTCTGAATTATGGAATTCAGAAATGCAACATGATATTCTTTGGAGCTCTAAATTCTATAGCCACCAGGGCTTTTCCTGAACAAACAATTAAATTTCCATAATTTTCCAAATATTTTTCTTTCCCGGGCTCCTCCCATCCTCATCTACAGGCCACCCATTTCCCAAATCAGCACACTGACATTCTCTAAGAATATCACTGTTCAAAAGACAAAGACCAGATTTTTAAACAAGGAACTTAAAAGTATATCCTTACCTTGAACTGGGTACTTCTGATGCGTGTTAAATTCATCAACATGACTCCTGAATTAACTCCTGCCGCCCCATAGAAGGGGTGCCGAGCAAAGCGGCTGTACCAGCCAATCTTGGGGATTTCATGCTCTGGGGCCATGGCAGCAAGCTGGGTGGAATTAAACTGCCTCAGAAGCTTCCAGATATCATCAACAGGTCTCAGAAAGAGAACATCGGTGTCCACATAGAGAAGTGAGTCCACATCCTTTAAAATCACCTTTGTGTGTATTAGGGAGGGAAAGAGAGAAGAAAAAAAAATGGGTCAGAAACAAAGGAAGTGGCCTGATATATAAAGAACGTCACCAATTTCCACTGATTAATGTTGAATTCTAGAAAGCATATTGCACTTAGTTCCTTTCCTCCATTCCCCTTGGATTTCAGGGAAAAGTGTCAATCAAGGGGCGAAGTCTTAAAGGAAGATAAATTTTGGTCTGGATTAGTCCAATTTCAGGATTCTGGACTAGATTTCATAAGGGTTGAGCTTCAAAAGGATAAAAATAAAAAAAGAAAAACTCAGCAAATTACTAAGGCTTTCTCTTCTTCATCCATCCTCCTATGAGGCCATCTGTTTTTCTTTCTTAGCTTTTCGTAGAAACTGCCAGCTCTGGCTGAGAAACCTTGACGTGGACAATCTCTAAACTAGCTCATGCTGGGCTTTCTGGTACACATTTTCTGTTTCTGGATCCACGTCCTCTAGTGTTGATGGATATGGCCCGGCGTCTCTTTTGAAAGGCTATTTTCAACTAAGGTTTAAACAAAGGAATAGGCAATGTGAGTCTTTGGCCAGCTTTATTTGTAGATCAAGGATTGACAAGCTTTTTCTCCAAAGGACCAGATAGTAAATATTTTAAGCTCTATTGGAACTATTCAACTCTGCCGCTGTGGCATGAAAGCAGCTATTGACAATATGTAAACGAATGAGAATGGATGTGTTTCAATAAAACTATTTAGGGACATTGGAATTTGAATTTCATATAGTTTCCAGTGTTATAAAATATTCTTCTGATTTTTTCCAGTCCTTTGAAATGTGAAAGCCATTCTCAGCTCATGGGTTTTAATTTACTTACCTCTGCTGTAGATAATTTAAACCAGTCAATTTAGGTAAATGAGATCTTCTGTGCTAACTGCTTAGACTTCCCAGAGTTTTGCCATAAAAGTTGAGATTTCAAAGCCTTAGTTCATAGTAAAGTTTTATTTGCCTTGTTTTGCCACTGTTCCCCAAATTTAGGGGTAGCTTAACCAAGGAAGGATTTGATTCTTCCGTGGCCTAACATTATCCTAATACCATAAAAACACCATTGATGAGCATGGCTATTATATGATACAGATATCATGGGGATTTCAGACTTGAATGGTTTTGAAGGTTGCATGATAAGCCACAGGATTTATCATTCTTTCTTTTTCTAGAAAAGGAGTGGATTTTATAAACCAAGAAAATGAAATTAAAAATAACTATCATCTGACATCATCATCATTACATGAAAGAAGATTCTCTTGGCACCCATCTTACCAACTTTAAGATCCTAATTTCAGAATGAGGATAAATTCTTTAAACTGAATATACTAAACTCTTTAAAACTCCACCACATTATCCCTATTTTTCCATATTTTGCCAGGAAAGGTGAAAACTTTGTCATAGCATAACACTTGTCTGTTGACTATTTTTCAAAAACTACAACTTCAGAGTACCATGGAGAAAGGACAAAGTTTTTATTAAAGCATTAATAAATGTGTTATGATACAAACTATATATGCATGTAAATATAGGTTATGATGTCTTGCATGCCAAAGACCATCATGCTATCTTGCCAATTTCATTTTTCTAAGAGGGAAAACTGAAAGAAGAATGTTTTACCCAAGTTCGTATGGCAAATTAATGCTAGCTGTGGCTGGATTTTGGCAAATAAAGTTATAGCAAGATAAAGTCATTGTCTAGAATGTTTCAGGGAACAAGAGACTACATGGTGTTCCAATACAAAGCTAATTGAGAATTACAGAATCAGAGAGGAAGAGAAAGCTATTTCAACCCATGCAAAATAGTACACATCTCCAGGAATCCCACTTTTAGGTATATACCTCAAAGATTTGAAGCAGAGACTCAAACAGATATTTGCACACCAATATTCACGGCAGCATTATTTGTGAATAATAATATCCAAAAGGTGGAAGCAACCCAAGTGTCCACTGACAAATGAATGGATAAATAAAGTATGGTATATACATTCAATAGAATATTATTCAGCCATAAAAAGGGATGAAATTCTGATACGTGTGACAGCATGGATGAATCTTGGAGACATCCTGTTGAGTGAAAAAGCCAGACACAAAAGGACAAATACTGTATAACCTCACCAATTTAAAACAATTAGAATAAGCAAACTCCCAAAGTGAGAATATAGACTACAAGTTGCTAGGAGCTGCGGAGAGGGTAGGGAATGCGGAATTAATGCTTAAATTGTACAGAATTTCTATTTGGGTTGATTGTAAAGTTTTGTTAGGGGAGATGGTGATGGTAACACAACAGTGTGAACATAATTAGCAGCGCTGAAATATAGTATCTGAATATGATTAAAAGGAGAATTGTTAGGCTGTATATATGGTAAACAGGATAAAAAATTTTAAAAATACATAGAACTGAACACCCCAAACAGTGAATCCTATTGTAAATGATGGACTATAGTTAACAGTACAATTATAAAAATGTTCTTTCATGAATTGTAACAAACGTCCAACATTAACGCAAGGTTTTAATAATAGAGTGGCATATGGGCACTCTGTACTTTTTGCACGATTTTTCTATAAACCCACAATTTCTGTAACAAACAAAATTAAAAATAGTACACGCTTCTCTTTATGGCTGATTACTTAATAAGGTCTGAATAAAAATATATGATACTAATGCTGTAAAGGTAATGCAGAAATCTACCCAACAAATTCAAACTCACTGACTTGATTAATTTTTTTCTTGGTCTTAAATCAGCCCTACTGTTGAAATTAACACTGATCTCCTGAATTGAAAGAATGTGATCGCTGCTCCTTATTAAAACAAAAAAGAAGAAAGCAAATAGACTTGAAGAAGGTCCAGAAGAGTAAAACTAAAAAGATCTGGAGGATGGAGATATTCCACCATGAAGCTATGCTGCAAGAAATATTTTTAATTAGGAAAGAAATGGCCAACCAGGTTGTATCAACAAAATTTATAAAACAATCTTAAATAGGCTATAATTTTTATTTAATTTTGATATCCTATTAATTGACATGCGATTGCTCCTTTACTTTTATAAAGACGAGCACAATGGTATCTTTCTAGGGAAATTTCTGAGCACAAAAGATGTCATTTCTTTTCTTTTAAATTTAGTAAATATTTATATGGTTCAAAAAATACATTTATTAAAGTAAATTCATGGTTAAGTTTCTCTTCCTTGCTAACCATCCATCTACCCTGGCCTCAATGCTGTTCCCAGAGCGTACCAGGTGCAAGCTCGATGCTCCAGTCCACGTCCCTGGAGGTGCCCTTGACTTTTTTCATTCTCTCAAGTTCCACCTCCAATCCATCGCAAAATCTTGGTGGCTCTAGCTTCAGACGATACTTAGGGTTTGACCACTTCTCACTCCCTGCATTGCAGCTGCTCAAGTCTAGTTACCTCCCTTCTACATATATTCCCTTCCTGAAATAAAAAGAAGCCCAGAGTGGTCCTGGGAAGAGACACTCTGCCAGAAGTTTTCTGGTGTGATGGTAAGAGTCTAGCCCTTGACCACGATAGTAGGGGCACAGGTACTAGGTCGCTCATCTCAGCATACACAGTTTTGGTGTGCTCTTTTTGGGTATGTAGATTATTATTATTATTTTTTTAAAAAAGGAGACCTAAAGACATAGTAGGAATACAATGTTTAAGAATCTTGAGTCAAGCTCTGCTGAGTTTACTGCTGACCCACCAGCACTGAAACTTTGGGCAAGTTGCTCAGCCTTTCTAGGTCTCAGTTCCCTGCTCTGTAAATGGTGGGAAACAATACCTACTCCCCACCCCCACCCCACTTCTACCCTGGGTTTCCATATGGACTAAGTGAAACAAAGCACGCGTGGTACTCAGGACAGGGGCTGGGACACAGTAATGCTCAATAAACAGCAGTTTTTGTTACTGTAAGACTCTTTGTGTTTCCCTTTTAAAATGTCAAGTGCAATTAGTTACATTCGCATCACTGCGCACAGTGCTTCAAAACATGTCCACCACAGAAAATTTCTATACAGCAAGGGTCAAGCAGGGAGGAAATGAAGTTTTTGAACCTTTTTAATACCATAATCTATTTATTACCTTGACTGAAAACACATACATAAGACCTTTTTACTTTTTATCTTAAAACAAAACAAAACAGAAAAGAAAAAAAAAATCATTCTCTCCGTAAACCAGTCTCCGGAGGCTAATTCTGCAGCAATTATTGCTGGTATTAATCTGAAGGGGATCATGGTCAGCCACATTATAATGGAAAAGAAAAATGTCCTGAAAGGATATAAAATTAGCCATTCTAATTCCCTTGTGGAAATTAGTCGCCACTGGAAATGAAGCCTTTGTTTTCTTAAGTAAGGAGAAAACCAGGCAGCACAATAGCTCTCTGTGCGGCGGCGGAGGCTGGATGTCACGGCCCTCCGGCCCCAGCCCCACCCACCGCCCCAGCCCCACCCACCGCCCCAGCCCCACCCACCGCCCCAGCCCCACCCACCGCCCCAGCCCCACCCACCGCCCCAGCCCCACCCACCGCCCCAGCCCCACCCACCGCCCCAGCCCCACCCACCGCCCCAGCCCCACCCACCGCCCCAGCCCCACCCACCGCCCCAGCCCCACCCACCGCCCCAGCCCCACCCACCGCCCCAGCCCCACCCACCGCCCCAGCCCCACCCACCGCCCCAGCCCCACCCACCGCCCCAGCCCCACCCACCGCCCCAGCCCCACCCACCGCCCCAGCCCCACCCACCGCCCCAGCCCCACCCACCGCCCCAGCCCCACCCACCGCCCCAGCCCCACCCACTGCCCCAGCCTGGCAGCCGCTGCCTGCCAACCCTACTCCGCGGCAGGAAGGTCATCAGGGGCTCAGAGCTCACCTTTGAGTTTGTGTAGCTCCCATCCTGGTCTGTTTTTGACAATACAGCTTGGCAGTTAGTCCTGAGCTTGAAATCTGACTCCCCGTGCTCATATTCCATTTCCACCACTTAACTGTGGGATCTTGGGCAAACCACTTAAGCTTTCTAAGCCTCTACTTCCTCATCTGTATATGAATTGATGACCCACTTCACAGTGCTGCTGGGGTGCTTAAATGTGATTATGCATGGGAAGCTTCTGGCACGCACATCATAAAGATCTGATAGCTGCTATGTGATATTACTATCATCCCAGGTCATGAGGGCTAGGTTGCATGAATCACAGCCCAGGTAACCAGTAATTGGCTTTAGGGTAGTAGTACTCCTACTGGTACTGGAACTACTGGTACCCATGGTAGAGGTACTAGTGATGGTAGTAGTAGTGGAGGTAGAGGATAAGAGGCAAAGCAAATACAGGTGCATATGATGATAGATGTAGCACAGAAGCACATAACAGGGCACCTAAACCAGTCTGGCATGAAATCAGGGAAGGCTTCCCAGAAGAAGTGACATCTAAGCTGAAAGATACGCAAGTGAAGAACAGGGAAATGAGTGTTGAAGGTAAATGGAACACCAAGTGAGAGCAGGGCACATGCTCATAATGGGAGAGCAAGGAACGGTGAGAGATTAGGCCAGAGAAGTGGGTGAGGCTGAATTAGGAGCTATGCTGATAAATCTGGACTTAATCTGAGGGCAGTAGGAGATGTCAAATGATTTGAGCCAGCAACCTACAGGCTATTCTTGCTTCCTCTCCTTCCCATAACCCCCACTTGCAATCCTCAGCAAGTCCCAGAGGCTCTTCCTCCAAAATATAACAGAATCTGCCTATTTGTCCTGCTCTCCACTGCCTCGTTCTGAGTCCAAGGCCATCATTATAGCTCCCCCAAAATTCTATGGTCTGTTCACTCGTCTTCCTGCATGCATATTTGGTCCGTTTCAATCTGTTCCTCATAGAGCAGCCAGAGATTATTTTTAATTTCCAGTGTGATTTCTTCTCTGACCTGTGGGTTATTTAGAAGTGTGTTAAGTAATTTCCAAAATATTTGGGATTTTCCAGATATCTTTTTGTTATTCATTTCTATTTTATTTCCCTTGTAGTCAGACAACATATTCCATATGATTTCAATCCTTTTAAGTTTAATGAGACTTGTTTGTGGCCTGGCACATGGTCTATCTTGGTGAAAATTCCCTGCTCATTCCAAATGGATGTTTATGCTGCAGTTGCTGGGTGGAGGATCCTATAAATTCTATGGCTGTCAACTGGGTCACTTGGTTGATAGTGTTGTCACAATCTTCTATATCCTTACTGATTTTCTGTCTGTCTGTTTACTGATTACTGAAGAAGTGCTGAAGTCTCCAACTATGACTGTGGATTTGTCTATTTCTCCCCCCCACCTTGTCTGTTTTTGCTTCTTGGATTTTAAAGCTCTGTTATTAGGTGCATGCCCATTTAGAGTTGCTACATGTTCCTGATGGATTGACCCTTAATGTCATTACAAAATGTCCAGCAGGCTTAAAAACAAATAAACAAACAACCTGCATTAGATCATGCTACTTTCATCCTTTAACTCCTTCAAGACATTCCAGTGCACTTCACAGAGTCAAACACTGAGCCTGGTCTGGAAGAGAATCTGAAGGCTGTGCATGCTTGTTCACCCTTACAAACTAGTCTTCCACCAGTGGCCTGCTTTCATCTCGTAATATATCCCAAGGTTTTTCTAGATTCAGAGGCTTAAACTTCGAATTATCATTCTGTTACTGTCAACATCAGCACAGGGTCAGGAGCAAAATTAATCTAACAGGGAGTCAATGAGCTCTTAATTCTCTTCCTTCCTACAGTCAGAGTTTCCTCTGCCTGAAATGTGCTCCACCTAGATAGAAATAAACATGGATGTCCCCTCTTTCAGAAAAAAAAAACATAAAATGGAAATGAAGAATTTCTCATTCAACAAAGGAATCAGCTTTGGGAATGCTCTCTCACTTCACTCCCTAAATTCACAAAATCCTAAGTGAAGACAACAAAGTCCTCAAATGTGCTTAAAGAATGCATCTTCATCGCTTATAAAGCATGTCAGCAACCAATGTTTCAGTTTCAAGGACTGTAACCTATCATTTTAGATAATTATCTAATGTATTAAAACTATGATTAGTGTGAAAATTAATGATGGTTCCTAAATCATATTTGTTGATATAAATGTATTAGCAGTAAGTTCATATCTTTGCTCCTGTCGTTGGGTCCGGAGATAAAGTTCCACGTAGCTCCTGTGTTTTATAATAAGCAACATCCCAGGCTGGTTAGTGAAATGTACTGAAATTTTCCTCAATGAGAGGCAGAGCTTTTCACTTTTTATCCTTGAACAAGCAGCTCTGACTCATCCTTTACAACTGATCTCAAATCTCACATCCTCCGAAAGGCTTTCTCAAGGAGCTCTCTCCTCTTTCCCTCCCCATTCTCTTCATCACATCACCCTACTTATTTCTTTCAACCACTTCTCACAACCAGTGGCCTTTGCTTGAATTATTTTCTTGTTATTGCTTGTCTCCCCCAATTAGAAGCTCCATGAGGGCAGAAACATTTTTAGTTAACTTCTAAATCAGCATAATGCCTGGCATGAATTAGGTATCCAATAAATATTTAAGCAAACCAAGGAATTCAACTGATGAACAGTCTCAGAACCATTGCTAATTTTATTTTATTTTATTTTGGTGCATGGTCCAGGAATTGAACCCAGGTCTCCCACATGAAAGACGGGCATTCTAACCACTGAAGTACCCATGCACCCCCATTGTTAATTTTAAATATGCTTCAGGGCTGATTGTAGAAGAAAAGGACAGATTCTGAGACATGAGAAGGTCTGTGAACAATTGATGTATACAAGATTCAAGTTCCTCAAGACAGAACACTGTAAATCCTACCACATAGAATATCCTTCTTTTGTCTGTGTGAGTCAGTACAGCACTGTCCAGACCTCTGCTGATAGGAGAGCTGGTCTCTAAGTCTTGTCTATCACTTCCAAAAAACCCTGAAAACTGAAAGGAAAGAAAGGGAGCTGGAGAAGAAAAGGGACAGAAAATAAGACATGTCAAGGAAGCCATTTGGTTCAAGGAAAACTGAATTCCAGAGAGGGAACCCCTGGAAAATGATTATCACTAACATAGTGATAAACAGGAAAATGAAAAAGATTTAAAGACGATTAAGAGAGAGAGACAGGCAAGAAATGGAAGCAGAGAGGAGTAAAGAATGAGGTTTCAGAAGAAAAATGAAACACTCCCTTCTTGCTAAATGCAGTCAAATCCTATATATATATTTATCTATTTATTTAAATAAATATTTATTTATTTATACATGACAGAGAGACTTAAATATAACTAAAATAACAACAATCTATACAGAATCAGGAAGTCACAATCTTGATATATACTAAGCCAGATTATGATTAAAGAAATGATGTTCCCAATGGAAGGGTGCAAAAAATACAAACATCCACTCCATTATTATATTTTTCAATTAAAATGTTTGCTTTACACAATGCCCTTCATGGGGTTTCCTCACCTATTCTCTCCTTTGCGAATTTTTGCTTCCTTAAACCAAATATATTCAAGGAGTTATTCCAAGATCACTTTAAATTTACATAATACCAGGTCCCTGTCCTTTTTTTTTTTTTTTTCCTGTTTCAAAACATCAAACATTCGTGGAGCAGACACTTCTCCATGGGTAAAATGTTCTCTCAAAGCAGACAGAGAGGCTGTCTGGCTGCTGAGAGAGGAAAAGGTCTACAGGCAACATCTCCTCTGCTAGTGAGAGCTTTCTCCTGGTTGGGATATTCTGGGGAAAATGTTTGATGCTCCTTGCCCCTTCTCATTCTACAGAAAGATAAATGGGATGGAAAAGGGCTTTCAAAAGTCTCCAAACCAAAATCAGGAAGGAAAGAAAATTCCATATTTTGACACATCTTTTCAATTTTATAAAATAATTTCTTCTTTCCTCCATCATTCTGTCACACTGTTGTTTTTTGTTTCTTTTGGTATGCTGTATGGCGGGGTCACATATCATTATTTTTCCATGTGAGTATCCTGTTATCGCAGCATCATTTGTTGAATTTTTTTGCTTGTTTGTTTTTTTGGGAAGTGCATGGACTAGGAATTGAACCTGAGTCTCCTGCATGGCAGGTGAGAATTCTACCACTGAACTACCCTCACAAACCCTGTCACATTCTCTTAAAAAAAAAAAAAAAAAAAAAAAGCACACTGAGCCTATCTCGAAGCAGACTGTTACAGAGATGATAATTATTGAGGTGGGGGGAGAAAACCTGGTGATAATGAACGTTTCTACCGATGTCTGGGTAAGCTCTGAGAAATCCTCTAGTAAACAGAGCTGAAAATCTAAAAGATGCAAAACCATGATTCAAAAGAGGTAACAGCCTGACTTCAATGTCAACAATAATCCTACAAAATAATTAGATAGATAAGGTGCTGTTCTAAATAATGTTGACAATTGTAACCATCTATATTGCACTTATTATGTGCTAGGTACTGTTCAAAGAGCTTTTCCCATATTCACTCATTTAATCTTCACAACAACCTAGTGAGGTAGTATTATTATCATCTCCATTTTACAGATGAAGAAACTGAGACACAGAGAGATTAAGTAACTTGTCTGAGGCCACACAGCTATATTAAATATTCAGTCAACAGATACTGCTGTCAATAAAGTAACTTAACAAATGGAAAGGAATAATCCCTTTCATTTACTCAGTACCTATTATATGTTAAGCACCATTCTGGGCATTTCAAATATACTTTTTCCAGGACCTTGACAACCCTGTTAGGGTGACATTATTACCCCCATTTAACAGATAAACCTAAATAGCTTGCCCAAGGTCACCTCTAGAAAATGGCAGCACCTGGATGAAACCAGAGGGGCGTGACATAAAGGTCATGCTCCTTCTGCTCTACTATGCTGATTTACACCTAACAAGAAGCCATAAATAGTATATGTTTGCAAGGCAAATGATGGGCAGTCAGTGTTAGCACAACAGTTCTTAAGTTCCAGTGTACATGCAAATCACCTAAGAAGCTTTTTCAAAAACGCAGATCCCCCAGCCCTGCCTCTAGATTCTGATTTATTAAGTCCAGGGTAGGTCCCAGGAATCTGCATGCATGTATATGTGTATATATTTTTAAACTTTTTATTTTTATTTCATTCTAGACTTAAAGAAGACTTGCAAAAATAGTATGGAAATTGCCCATGTACTCTTCATCCAGCTTCCCTTTGTGTTGACATCTCACATAACCAAGAACCATTTATTAAAACTAAAAAATTAAGCTTGGCACAATACCATTAGCTAAACTGCATAATTTATTCAGATCTCCACTAATGTTCTTTTCTGTTACAGGATCCAGTTGAGGATCCCACACTGCATTCAGTTGTCATGTCTCCTTAGTCTCCTCCAATTTGTGACCATTCCTCAGTCTTTTCTTGTCTTTCATGAACTTGTACCTTTGAAGTTTACTGGTCAGTTATTGTGTCCAAAGTTTCTAAATTTGGGCTTGTCTGAGGTTTTGTCCTGTTTGACCGAGATTATGCATAACGAGAAGAATACAACAGAAGTGACGCGCCCTCCTCAGTGTACCATATCAGGGCACACCTGACGTTGAGATGTCTTACTAATGATGCTAAGTCTGATCACTTGGCAAGCACGGTTTCTGCCAATATTCTGCACTGTATTGAATATTTTGGAAGAGATACTGTGAAACCATGCAAATATCCTCTTTCCGGTTCACCTTTCACTTTCTAATTTTAGCACGGCCCAGTGCATCTTGCCATGGTAATTATTACTATGGTGTTCTAATGGTGATTTTCTAATTCTTTCATTCTCTAATATATTAATTGGAATTCTTCTGTAAGGAAGAGCTTTCATTTCTCCCCCATTGGTTTATGGATTCAATTATTTACTTATATTAGTATGGATAATTATTTTGTTTAGAGGGCTATAATTCACTACTATTTTGTTGTTCAAGTTGTCACAACTCTGGCATGGGAGCTCTTTCAGACTGACTCCTGTGCCCTTTCAATATGCCACCCCCCGCCCTTTTTAAACTTTTTTTTTTATTGTATGATATAGCATATATACAAAGCAAAGAAAGGAGAAAGCAATAGTTTTCAGGACAGGACAGATCCCACAGTTTGTCATGGGCTACCATACGATCCTCACAGATTATTCCTTCTAGTTGCTCCAGAATATAGGAGGCGAGAAGGCATAAATATTTTTTTATCGTCCCAATAGACTTTGTTTTCTTTCCTGTGAAAAATAACATATATACAAAAAAGCAATACATTTCAAAGCACAGCACAACAATCAGTTGTAGAACTCTCTGTCTTTTTACGTACATCCTTACTTTCTGGCACCACAAGATTCTCTGGGCTCATCTTGAATTTTCCCCTACCCTCAACCCTGGAATCAACAAATCCTCCAAGGAACCCCAGTTCCTTTTACTAGAGAATGGTATTTAGAAAACACGATCTGGGTGCTAGGTGCATTCACTGTTATTTGGTGTCACTGCTTGCAGCCTCTCTCAGTAGACAGAGCTAGGAAATACATGTATGCATGCTAGCCCATGTCTCCACACACATCTTTAATTATTTCTGTATCTATGATCTCTGTGTGTATATGTGCACACACATCTGTTTGTGTGCATGTATGTATATGCGTGTGTTTATATTTTTAAATAAGAATCCAAACACTTCTAATACAAGTGATCACTGGCTCACACTTGGAGATAAAATTTGTGGGAAGAACAGAAGACTTTGAACTTACATCATTAGGGCTTTGTGCTGAATTTTGAAGAATTTGAGGTGAGGTGGCCAGGGTCTTGCCCCTAAGAAACAGTGAATGGAGGGCAGTGTACACAGCACCTTGTGGGGACAGGGGCAGAGCAGCTTGGAGGCAGCGGGAAAGTCCTGATTTGGAAGTTAAAAAGTGAACACAGACAGAATGCGAAGGGCCCAGAACACAAGGCTGAAGGATTGAGTCCTGACCCTCCATGGAACAGAAACACTAGGAAGGTTCTGAACAGAGAATTTGCATGATGAGAGCAGCACAAATCAAAAATCCAGACAAGGCACACAAGAGCGGTGAGTGAAGAGACCCAGGTAGCAGGGAGATGATCGGATAAAAATCGACTTTCCCTATTATTTATTTTCTCTGTTACTGTGGCCACATTTCATTTTTTGTATTAAACACATCCAGATCCAGAACACCAGATTCAGAAAGAGACCTGTATCTTGATAGCATTTTAATTCTGGAGCATTTGGGTATCCTCGCAAGAGTCAACAGATAGGCTGCATACACTGGGTAAAGCGTGGCTGTTCTGTGTTTATTCTCTTTCTCAGTGGATTGCCATTTTAAAACAATTGACTAAATTATACAACACACAATATACTTGTGTGCTATAAAAACCTACGAACACCCCTCTGTGGGATGTGACACCCAGGGGTGAAAGTCTCCCTGGCAACGTGGGAGATGAATCCCAGCGATGAGCCTGGCCCTGGCACCACGGAATTAACAATGCCTTCCTGACCAAATGGGGGAAAAGAAACGTAACAAAATAAGGCATCCGTGGCTGAGTGTTCAAACAGAGTCAAGAGGCTACTCTGGAGGCGACTCTTCCGCTGGCTTCAGCTAGATATTGCTATTTACCATGGTTTACCAAACTCCAACGAAAACCATTCCAACCAACACTAAGGAAGACCAGGGTTCTATATGAGATTCCGCAAAAGTTCCGTGCACTATGATTACTTTCCAGAAACCTACAACCTCCAGATGGTTCCTAGGCCTGATAAGCTCTGAAATGCAGAGGGCCCAGCCTCTCCAGAATATCAACTAGTTCCATTCCCCATCCCATATTATCAACAGCCCTTTGCTACATGAAAAAGTCAGAAGGGGCATAGCCCAAATACCCTTAAAGATCAGGAGAAAGATTAAAGGAGAAGGTGGAGTTATAACAGAGAAGATAAGCTTTAACAAACGCACGTGTCTACTGAACTATTATATTGATATTTCTTTCAGTCTCCAGTGTCTTGGAGCAGCTAGAAGGGAAAACCTAAAATTGTGGAATTGTTCTATAACTACTTGTTAAAATGAACTTTGAAATTTATTACTTTTTTTATATATGTTATATTTCACAATTTAAAATTTTAAAAATAAAAGATAAAAAATAAAAAAGAGGGAATTGTAAAGTCTGGAAATAAAGTCCTGGGGAAAAGGTTACCATTAAAGAAAAAAAAAAAAGACATTGAATACTCCGGTTAACTGAGCTGCTCCAAATGAAGGAACAGGAACCAGCTGACCTTGGGCCAGCAAGATCGCCACATTCTTACCTGCCTTTCTCATCCAGTAAATCAACCCCTATATTTTGGCCACTCTTTGAAATAGGTGTCTTGGTTAGCGAAATCTATTTTTACAAATTTTAACATGAAAATTATTGCTCTAAACACACAGCAGGTGTCTTAATTCCATATCAGGATTTCCCTTGGATTACTATAGATAATTGGCTTTAAAGTGTTGGGTTTTTTAAAATGTACAATGTCTTGATTAATTTAGCTGGTAAATGGATATAGATGCAGTTATTTTACATATGTAAAATTGCATTCCCTTTGTATTTCATGAGTAATTTACCAACTCAGTGCATTTTATATTAAGAATGGGTTATAGGTTCCGGAGAACATGGCAGCTTAGTAAGGTGTGCGCGTCTTGGTTCCTCCTCCAGAACAACTACTAAAGAACTAGAAACAGTGTAGAACAGCTCCCAGAGCCACGAGAGAGACCAGACAGACAGTGTACCCCATTCTGGAACGGCTGGACCGGTTAAGAGACTCCGCTGCAGTGAGGCCCCTGAGAGGCACGCGCTTCCCCGGGCCATGGCAGCTGGCGGCCAGAACCCCTCCCTCCCTCTTTCCCGGGCCGGCTGGGAGCTTCGGATCAGCGGTTTCCCAAGCCGCGGCGGCCAGCGCCCCTCCCCCACACGCGGCTTCCCGGGCCAGCTGGGAGCCTCGGATCGGTGGTTCCCCAAGCCGCGGCGGCCGGCGACCGGAGCCCCTCCCACACACACGGCTTCCCAGGCCGGCTGGGAGCCTCGGATCGGCAGGTCGCCAAGCCGCGGCGGCCGGCGACCGGAGCCCCTCCCACACACGCGGCTTCCCAGGCCGGCTGGGAGCCTCAGATCGGCAGTTTCCCAGGCCGCAGCGGCCAGCAACCAGAGCCTAGGATTGGCAGTCCTCCGGGCCGCGGTGGCCAGTGACTGGAGTCACTCCCACACACGCGGCTTCCCGGGCCGGCTGGGAGCCTCGGATCAGCGGTTTCCCAGGCTGCGGTGGCTGGTGACCGGAGCCCTTTCCACACACGCGGCTTCCCAGGCCAGCTGGGAGCCTTGGATCGGTGGTTCCCAGGGCCGCGGCGGCTGGCGACTGGAGCCCCTTCCACACACGTGACTTCCCAGGCCAGCTGGGAGCCTCGGATTGGCGGTTTCCCAAGCTGCAGCGGCCAGCGACTGGAGTTCCTCACACACACGTGGCTTCCCGGGCCGGCTGGGAGCCTCGGATCGGCGGTTCCCCAGGCTGCGGCGGCTGGTGACCGCAGCCCCTCCCACAAACGCAGCTTCCCGAGCCGGCTGGGAGCCTCGGAACAGCGGTTCCCCAGGCCACAGCAGTCGGCAACTGCAGCCCCTTCCACACGCGCAGCTCCCCAGGCCGGCTGGGAGCCTCAGAACAGCGGTCCCCCAAGCCGTGGTGGCCGGCGCCCCACCCCCACAGGCGACTTGCCAGAGGGAAAGGAAAGAGTCTCCAATAGTAGTAGAGACTGAGGCCAACCTAACACCAATAGTGGCATTAATGAATAACTTCTGACTACTAAAAATAGGCCCTGAGATCAGGCGAAACTGATCAAGGAGGAAGTCGCCAATTGGGCTAACTGAAAAAGAGGAAAGGGGGTTAAACAGAGCCTTCTGTGGCTGTTTCTGCGGAGGCTTGGCTGCATCTGGGCTCAGCGCTGGGATTACACAGGTTGCAACTGCCCCGAATGCAGACGTGGGCTGCTTTCAGGGCTCTCTACCACCTAAACCTTCCCCGCGGGAGGGGTGAAACGCAAGTCAGGTGGAATCCCTCTCTCAAGGAATTCAGATCCCAGGACTTCACAATTTGAAGCCATTAAAACCAACCTACAACCTTTCCTCTGTCTCCACCACACACCCAGCAGCAAGAGTCTTCCAAAGTTAAAGGAGCCACAACATCTTTTGCTGGTGGGACCCGCAGAAGGACAAGATAAGAAAAACATACTGGGCAGGATAAGAAAAACAGAGCCCAGAGACTTCACAGGAAAGTCTTTCAACCTTCTGGGTCCCACACTCAGGGAAATCTGATTAAATGCCCAGACGCCAGCAAAAAATAATAAATCACACCAGGAAAATTGAAGATATGGCCCACTCAAAGGAACAAACCAATAGCTCAAATGAGATACAGGAGCTGAGACAACTAATTCTGAATATACAAACAGAAATGGAAAACCTCTTCAAAAACCAAATCAATAAATTGAGGAGGGACATGAAGAAGGCATGGGATGAACAAAAAAAAGAAATGGAAAGTCTGAAAAAACAAATCACAGAACTTATGGGAATGAAAGATACAGTAGAAGAGATGAAAAAAACAATGGAAACCTACAATGGTAGATTTCAAGAGACAGAGGCTAGAATTAGTGAACTGGAGGATGGAACACCTGAAATCCAAAAAGAAACAGAAAAACTATAGGGAAAAGCATGGAAAAATTTGAGCAGGGGCTCAGGGAATTGAATGATAATATGAGGCGCACAAATATACGTGTTGTGGGTGTCCCAGAAGGAGAAGAGAAGGGAAAAGGAGGAGAAAAACTAATGGAAGAAATTATCACTGAAAATTTCCCAACTCTTATGAAAGACCTAAAATTACAGATCCAAGAAGTGCAGCGCAACCCAAAGAGAATAGATCCAAATAGGCATTCTCCAAGATACTTACTAGTTGGAATGTCAGAGGTCAAAGAGAAAGAGAGGATCTTGAAAGCAGCAAGAGAAAAACAATCCATCACATACAAGGGAAACCCAATAAGACTATGTGTTGATTTCTCAGCAGAAACCATGGAAGCAAGAAGACAGTGGGATGATATATTTAAATTACTAAAAGAGAAAAACTGCCAACCAAGACTTCTATATCCAGCAAAATTGTCCTTCAAAAATGAGGGAGAAATTAAAACATTTTCAGACAAAAAGTCACTGAGAGAATTTGTGACCAAGAGACCAGCTCTGCAAGAAATACTAAAGGGAGCACTAGAGTCAGATATGAAAAGACAGAAGAGAGAGGTGTGGAGAAGAGTGTAGAAAGAAGGAAACTCAGATATGATATATATAATACAAAAGGCAAAATGGTAGAGGAAAGTATTACCCAAACAGTAATAACACTAAATGTTAATGGACTGAATTCCCCAATCAAAAGACATAGACTGGCAGAATGGATTAAAAAGTAGGATCCTTCTATATGCTGTCTACAGGAACTACATCTTAGACCCAAAGATAAACATAGGTTGAAAGTGAAAGGTTGGGAAAAGATATTTCATGTAAATAACAACCAAAAAAAAGCAGGAGTAACTATACTAATATCCAACAAATTAGATTTCAATGTTAAATAGCTAAAAGAGACAAAGAAGGATACTATCTACTAATAAAAGGAACAATTAAACAGGAAGACACAACAATCATGAATATTTACCGAATCGGAATGCCCCAAAATGCATGAGGAATACACTGCAATCACTGAAAATGGAAATAGACACATCTACCGTAATAGTTGGAGACTTCAATTCGCCACTCTCATCAATGGACAGAACATCTAGACAGAGGATCAATAAAGAAACAGAGAATTTGAATATTACAATAAATGAGCTAGACTTAACAGACATTTATAGGACATTACACCCCACAAAAGCAGGATACACCTTTTTCTCAACTGCTCATGGATCATTCTCAAAGATAGACCATATGCTGGGTCACAAAGCAAGTCTCAACAAATTTAAAAAGATTGAAATCATACACAACACTTTCTCGGATCATGAAGGAATGAAGTTGGAAATCAGTAATAGGCAGAGTGCCAAAAAATTCACAAATACATGGAGGCTCAACAACACACTCTTAAACAACGAGTGGGTCAAGGAAGAAATTACAAGAGAAGTTAGTAAATATCTCGAGGCGAATGAAAATGAAAACACAACATATCAAAACCTATGGGACGCAGCAAAGGCAGTGCTAAGAGGGAAATTTATTGCCCGAAATGCCTATATCAGAAAAGAAGAAAAGGCAAAAATTCAGTAATTAACTGTCCACTTCGAAGAACTGGAGAAAGAACAGCAAACTAACACCAAAGCAAGCAAAAGGAAAGAAATAACAAAGATCAGAGCAGAAATAAATGAAATTCAGAACATGAAAACAATAGAGAAAACCAATAAGACCAGAAGTTGGTTCTATGAGAAAATCAACAAGATTGATGGGCCCTTAGCAAGATTGACAAAAAGAAGAAGAGAGAGGACGCAAATAAATAAGATCAGAAATGGAAGAGGAGACATAACCACTGACCTCACAGAAATAAAGGAGGTAATAACAGGATACTATGAACAACTTTACGCTAATAAATACAACAATGTAGATGAAATGGACAAGTTCCTAGAAAGGCATGAACAACCAACTTTGACTCAAGAAAAAATAGATTACCTCAACAAACCAATTACAAGTAAAGAACTTGAATCAGTCATTCAAAAGCTTCCCAAAAAGAAAAGTCCAGGACCAGATGGCTTCACATGTGAATTCTACCAAACATTCCAGAAAGAATTACTACCAAGCATGCTCAAACTCTTCAAAAAAATTGAAGTGGAGGGAAAGCTACCTAATTCATTCTATGAAGCCAACATCACCCTCATATACCAAAACCAGGCAAAGATATTACAAAAAAAGAAAACTACAGACCAATCTCTCTAATGAATATAGATGCAAAAATCCTCAACAAAATTCTAGCAAATCGAATCCAGCAGCACAGTAAAAGAATTATACATCATGACCAAGTAGGATTCATCCCAGGTATGCAAGGATGGTTCAACATAAGAAAATCAATTAATGTGATACACCATATCAACACATCAAAGCAGAAAAATCACATGATCATCTCAATTGATGCAGAGAAGGCATTTGACAAAATTCAACATCCTTTCCTGTTGAAAACACTTCAAAGGATAGGAATACAAGGGGACCTCCTTAAAATGATAGAGGGAATATATGAAAAACCCACAGCTAATATCATCCTCAATGGTGAAAAATTGAAAACTTTCCCCCTAAGATCAGGAACAAGACAAGGATGTCCATTATCACCACTGTTATTCAACATCGTGTTGGAGGTTCTAGCCAGAGCAATTAGACAAGAAAAAGAAATATAAGGCATCAAAATTGGAAAGGAAGAAGTAAAACTCTCACTGTTTGCAGACGATATGATACTATACATAGAAAACCCTGAAAAATCCACAACAGAACTACTAGAGCTAATAAATGAGTACAGCAAAGTAGCAGGTTACAAGATCAACATTCAAAAATCTGTAGTGTTTCTATACACTAGCAATGAACAAGCTGAGGGGGAAATCAAGAAACGAATTCCATTTACAGTTGCAACTAAAAGAATAAAATACTTAGGGATAAATTTAACTAAAGAGACAAAAGACCTATACAAAGAAAACTACAAGAAACTGTTAAAAGAAATCACAGAAGACCTAAATAGATGGAAGGGCATACCGTGTTCATGGATTGGAAGACTAAATATAGTTAAGATGTCAATCCTACCTAAATTGATTTACAGATTCAAGGCAATACAAATCAAAATCCCAACAACTTATTTTTCAGAAATAGAAAAACCAATAAGCAAATTTATCTGGAAGGGCAGGGTACCCCAAATTGCTAAAAGTATCTTGAGGAAAAAAAACAAAGCTGGAGGTCTCACGCTGCCGGACTTTAAGGCATATTATGAAGCCACAGTGGTCAAAACAGCATGGTATTGGCATAAAGATAGATATATAGACCAATGGAATGGAATAGAGTGCTCAGATATAGACCCTCTCATCCATGGACATTTGATCTTTGATAAGGCAGTCAAGCCAACTCACCTGGGACAGAACAGTCTCTTCAATAAATGGTGCCTAGAGAACTGGATATCCATATGCAAAGGAATGAAAGAGGACCCGTATCTCACACCCTATACAAAAGTTAACTCAAAATGGATCAAAGATCTAAACATTAGGTCTAAGACCATAAAACAGTTAGAGGAAAATGTAGGGAGATATCTTATGAATCTTACAATTGGAGGCGGTATTATGGACCTTAAACCTAAAGCAAGAGCACTGAAGAAGGAAATAAATAAATGGGAGCTCCTCAAAATTAAACACTTTTGTGCATCAAAGAACTTCATCAAGAAAGTAGAAAGACAGCCTACACAATGGGAGACAATATTTGGAAACGACATATCAGATAAAGGTCTAGTATCCAGAATTTACAAAGAGATTGTTCAACTCAACAACAAAAAGACAGCCAACCCATTTAAAAAATGGGAAAAAGACTTGAACAGACACCTCTCAGAAGAGGAAATACAAATGGCCAAAAGGCACATGAAGAGATGCTCAATGTCCCTGGCCATTAGAGAAATGCAAATCAAAACCACAATGAGATATCATCTCACACCCACCAGAATGGCCATTATCAACAAAACAAAAAATGACAAGTGCTGGAGAGGATTGGAGAAAGAGGCACACTTATCCACTGTTGGTGGGAATGTCAAATGGTGCAACCAATGTGGAAGGCAGTTTGGTGGTTCCTCAAAAAGCTGAATATAGAATTGCCATATGACCCAGCAATACCATTGCTAGATATCTACTCAAAGGACTTAAGGGCAAAGACACAAACGGACATTTGCACATCAATGTTTATAGTAGCATTATTTACAATTGCAGAGAGATGGAAACAGCCAAAATGTCCATCAACAGAAGAGTGGCTAAACAAACTGTGGTATATACATATGATGGAATATTATGCAGCTTTAAGACAGGATAAACTTATGAAGCATGTAATAACATGGATGGACCTAGAGAACATTATGCTGAGTGAGACTAGCCAAAAACTAAAGGACAAATACTGTATGGTCCCACTGATGTGAACCGACATTAGAGAACAAACTTGGAATATGTCATTGGTAACAGAGACCATCAGGAGATAGAAATAGGGTAAGATAATGGGTAATTGGAGCTGAAGGGATACAGATTGTGCAACAGGACTGGATACAAAAACTCAAAAATGGACAGCACAATACTACCTAATTGTAATGTAATTATGTTAAAACACTGAATGAAGCTGCATCTGAGCTATAGTTTTTGTTTGTTTGTTTGTTTGTTTTTTATACATATTTTTTGTATTTTTTATTTTTATTTTTTCTCTATATTATCATTTTATTTCTTTTTCTGTTGTCTTGCTATTTCTTTTTCTAAATCGATGCAAATGTACTAAGAAATGATGATCATACATCTATGTGATGATAGTAAGAATTACTGATTGCATATGTAGAATGGAATGATTTCTAAATGTTGTGTTAGTTCATTTTTTTTTAATTAATAAAAAAAAAAGAATGGGTTATATATGTGTGAGTAAATGAAAAGTGTATCTTATTTTATTTGCCCGTTCAAAATAAAGTTCCCTGAAAAAAAATTCAATTGGGAATCCAGTGGCAGTGGTTGCTTTCCTTGGCCATCCATTAACCAAGAGGGAAATTGCTTCTTTCTCCATGGCAAAGCCCATCCCTTCTTCTCCATGGTGACGAGAACTCAGGCCTGCAGGATAGCAGACATGGATCTATCCCAGACACAGGCTTTTCCCACCCTAGACCTGGTGCATCCACATGAGGCGGTGGCTTAGGAGCTTGGGATGGCTGCTGTGTTTCTAACAACCTGGCCCCCGGTACAATCAGCTGTAGATACAACTGACTGTAGATGCAGATCCGTCTACGAGCACCCTCACAGTAACAATCAGACCAGCGCCTGCTGGACCAGACAACTGGACATCATAACCCAGCCAAGTGGACACATGAAATTGTCCATCATAGACAAGACCATACTGGAGTAGGGTAGTCCCTAAATCCAATGACTGGTGCTCTTATGAGAAGAAGAAAATGTGAACACAGAGAGAGAGAGTCAGAGGAAAGAAGTCCACGTGATGATGGAGGCAAAGATAAGAGCGATGCACCAAAGGATTGCTACCCACCACCACAAGCTGGAAGAGGCAAGGAAGGAGCCTCCCCTAAAGACTTCAAAGGGAGCATGCCCTGCCAACCCCCTTTGAAGATTCTGGCCTCCGGAACTGTGAAAGAATAAATTTCTGTTGTTTTAGGCCAAACAAACAAAACCTACGAACAATTCAGCAGTGCAACAGAGTAAAAAGTTAAAGTTGCTTTTCTTTCCCTGACCCATCCCTGCCACCTCACCACTTCAAGTCACCACAATCCTCTCTTCTCTTCAGAACTGACCAAAGGTAACTGTTTGGGGACAATCATCCCACACTGTTTCTAAATATTTATATGTACGGTCTTTGGAGGACAAGGAAACTGTAATCTCACCTCAAATGTTAACTTCTTCAGAGATCTTCCCTGACAACCCTGCCTAATGGTGTTTCCACCACCCCATCACTCTCTAAACATCCCCCAGTTTTACTTTCCTAGCTTTTATTACTAACTAAAAATAACTTATAATTTACCCATTTTTGTCATTCTTCTTCACCTTGGATATAAACTCCATAAGAGCAGAGAATTTGGGTATCTTTTCCACAGACATATTTCTAGCACCAGTGCTCAATAAATATTACTGAATGACTGGCCGTGTGTATGTAAGTGTGTATATATCTACATACACACATAAACAGATATTTTGGATTTTTAAATACCAGTGGAACCATCCTGTGCATAGTTTCTAATTGTCTACTTTGGGATATTTCCCTTTCATTTTGGCTGCCCAGAGAATGAAGAACTTTCTGTTTAATGCTGTATATTCTCAAACATCTCTTTTAATACTACTAAAACCATTCAAGACAGTGGAGAGAATTATGAATATTTGGAAAGTATAATTCCTACATGCTACTTTTCTTTCTGTTATTAAAAAAACACAATGAAATTTGTATAAAAATATACGTCCATTCCTGATGAAATAGTGTCAAATTAACAGTTTTAATTAGAGATTTAAGTTTGCTAAATTGTTAGCTTAAATGGGAGGGAGCAGGAGAAAATTAAAGCATCTCATTTTTTATTTTTGCTTCTCCTGTGCCCCCTGGTGGAATTACATGCAACTTGCATGCTCACTTTTGTGACGTTTTAACTGAGTAGGAGTATTAGAACCAATGTTATGGCTACATCACAGGTGTTTCCATCAATTCAGACCCTCTGATCGGTTTAATTTTTGATCTCCATGCAAACAAGACTCAGACCACCTCTGTGTTGGACAAATCTACAATAGCTTTGTTCAGGATGGTTCTCCTAAAATTCTGGCTTATCCAACTTGGGTTTGTTCTTTGATGTCATCATCTCAGCTGTGTAGCCAACTGTTCTAACTGCGCGCAGGACACTGTCCACAGATCTCATGTAACTAAAGGTAGCTGGTTTCTCTGGCATGTTCTTAGATAATGGCTCTCTCGGATCTTCCATCTGCTTCCATTCTCCCTTTGGACTTGCTTCCTCCTCTTATCAGGTGTTGCAATCCCAGCCAGTAAGTACACACTATCTTTCCTTGTTGGCTGTAGACATCCTGTTAGCCATGGCAACTGCCATTTAAGGTAGAGTCTAGTTTCTTAGGTAAATGGTGCCTCCCTGGAGGATGTTGTTCCCTGGGATGGAGCTGCCAAGGATGGGATCATTAAGTCACAAGGAACCGTGGCTCCTTACCCCAGTGGAACCGGGTTTCAAAGAATATTTTCCTTTTGCTATGTTACAGCATCAAATTCAACTAACATTGCATGTATACAGGGCTCAAGCCTGGGCACTTTTACAAGCATTATAATTCAAATCCTTTCTACCGCCTTTTGAAGCAGTTTATTAAAGCCCTTTTTATAAGCCCATTAATTCATCTATCCACCCATCTGTCCATTCACATATGTTTACAGAGTATCTTCTGTTTATATATGCCATGCACTGCTCTGGGAGATGAGGATCAAAGATCTTTGCCCTCCTAGGGCTAGTGAGGGTAGCCAAATAGTAAAACAAATAAGTAAATTATAGGATAGTCTAACTTTGAAGATAGTAGGATAGGGAAAAAAATTAAACAGGGGAGGGGAGCAATTTTAAAAACAGCCTCAATATGCAGGTGAGACTGAGAAAAGACGTACTCTTTTAAAAAACGTTTTCTATTGTCAATATAACATACATACAAAGAAAAAAAAAAAGCAATGATTTTCAAAGTACACTTCAACAAGTAGCTCCAGAACAGATTTCAGTTTGTTATGGTTACCATTCCACTATTTCAGATTTTTCCTTCTAGCTGCTCCAAAACACTGGAGGCTAGAAGAAATATATACCTTTTTCTTTTTTGTGAAAAATAACATATATAGAAAAGAGCAATACATTTCAAAGCATATTGCAATAATCAGTTGTAGAACAGATTTCAGAGTTTGATGTAGGTTACAATTCCACAATTTTAGGTTTTTACTTCTGGGCCTCTAAGACACTGGAGACTAAAAGAAATATCAATATAATGATTCAGCAATCATACTCATTTGTTAAACCCTACCTTCTCTGTATAACTCCACCATCACCTTTGATCTTTCTTCCACTCTTTAGGGGTAATTTGGGCTATGCCCATTCTAACTTTTTCATGTTGAAAGGGGCTGAATTTTTTTTTTTTTTTTGAAAAATATGATTCACGAATTTGGAATCATCCTTGCGCAGAGGCCATGCTAATCTTCTCTGTATCATTCCAATTTTAGTACACGGGCTGCCGAAGCAAGCAAGAAAGGGGCTGAATTTTTATACCCATTTAACAGTTGAAAAATGAAAGGTTCACGGGAATCTTCCAAAGAAGGTTTCTTTTTAGAACACTTTGGGAATGTTTTCTATATAAACTCTGGCACTTATTCACAGATGATAAACCTCAAGCAGTATGTCAGAGTGTCAATATAGTGGGATCCAATCCAGGTTCTAAGATTCACCCCAGGAAAATGACTTAACTTCCCCATACTTCAGTTTCCTCAGTTGTAAAATTAGATACAAATTAGTACATTCATCAAAAAGTTTGAAGAAATTGACATGACTTTTTTTAATTAATTGAAAAATTAACTAACAACATTTAGAAATCATTCCATTCTACATATACAATCAGTAATTCTTAATATCATCACATAGATGCATATTCATCATTTCTTAGTACATTTGCATCGATTTAGAAAAAGAAATAGCAAGACAACAGAAAAAGAAATAAAATGATAATAGAAAAAAATTTTTAAAATTAAAAAATTAAAAAAATAATTAAAAAAAAACTAAACCTCAGATGCAGCTTCATTCAGTGTTTTAACATAATTACATTACAATTAGGTAGTATTGTGCTGTCCGTTTCTGATTTCTTGTATCCAGTCTTGTTACACAGTCTGTATCCCTTCAGCTCCAATTACCCATTATCTTACCCAATTTTTATCTACTGATGGTCTCTGTTACCAATGACATATTCCAAGTTTATTCTCTAATGTCGGTTCACATCACTGGGACCATACAGTATTTGTCCTTTAGTTTTTGGCTAGACTCACTCAGCATAATGTTCTCTAGGTCCATCCATGTTATTACATGCTTCATAAGTTTATTCTGTCTTAAAGCTGCATAATATTCCATCGTATGTATATAGCACAGTTTGTTTAGCCACTCGTCTGTTGATGGGCATTTTGGCTGTTTCCATCTCTTTGCAATTGTAAATAACGCTGCTATAAACATTGGTGTGCAAATGTCCGTTTGTGTCTTTGCCCTTAAGTCCTCTGAGTAGATACCCAGCAATGGTATTGCTGGGACGTATGGCAATTCTATATTCAGCTTTTTGAGGAACCGCCAAACTGCCTTCCACAGTGGTTGCACCATTTGACATTCCCACCAACAGTGGATAAGTGTGCCTCTTTCTCCGCATCCTCTCCAGCACTTGTCATTTTCTGTTTTGTTGATAATGGCCATTCTGGTGGGTGTGAGATGATATCTCATTGTGGTTTTGATTTGCATTTCTCTAATGGCCAGGGACATTGAGAATCTCTTCATGTGCCTTTTAGCCATTTGTATTTCCTCTTCTGAGAGGTGTCTGTTCAAGTCTTTTTCCCATTTTGTAATTGGATTGGCTGTGTTTTTGTTGTTGAGTTGAACAATCTCTTCATAAATTCTGGATACTAGACCTTTATCTGATATATCGTTTCCAAATATTGTCTCCCATTGTGTAGGCTGTCTTTCTACTTTCTTGATGAAGTTCTTTGATGCACAAAAGTGTTTAATTTTGAGGAGCTCCCATTTATTTATTTCCTTCTTCAGTGCTCTTGCTTTAGGTTTAAGGTCCATAAAACTGTCTCCAATTATAAGATTCATAAGATATCTCCCTACATTTTCCTCTAACTGTTTTATGGTCTTAGACCTAACGTTTAGATCTTTGATCCATTTTGAGTTAACTTTTGTATAGGGTGTGAGATACGGGTCCTCTTTCATTCTTTTGCATATGGATGACCAGTTCTCTAGGCACCATTTATTGAAGAGACTGTTCTGTCCCAGGTGAGTTGGCTTGACTGCCTTATCAAAGATCAAATGTCCATAGATGAGAGGGTCTATATCTGAGCACTCTATTCGATTCCATTGGTCGATATATCTATCTTTATGCCAATACCATGCTGTTTTGACCACTGTGGCTTCATAATATGCCTTAAAGTCAGACAGCGTCAGAACTCCAGCTTCGTTTTTTTTCCTCAAGATACTTTTAGCAATTCGGGGTACCCTGTCCTTCCAGATAAATTTGCTTATTGGCTTTTCTATTTCTGAAAACTAAGTTGTTGGGATTTTGATTGGTATTGCATTGAATCTGTAAATCAATTTACGTAGGATTGACATCTTAACTATATTTAGTCTTCCAATCCATGAACACGGTATGCCCTTCCATCTATTTAGGTCTTCTGTGATTTCTTTTAACAGTTTCTTGTAGTTTTCTTTGTATAGGCCTTTTGTCTCTTTAGTTAAATTTATCCCTAAGTATTTTATTCTTTTAGTTGCAATTGAAAACGGAATTCGTTTCTTGATTTCCCCCTCAGCTTGTTCATTGCTAGTGTATAGAAACACTACAGATTTTTGAATGTTGATCTTGTAACCTGCTACTTTGCTGTACTCATTTATTAGCTCTAGTAGTTTTGTTGTGGATTTTTCAGGGTTTTCGACGTATAGTATCATATCGTCTGCAAACAGTGAGAGTTTTACTTCTTCCTTTCCAATTGTGATGCCTTATATTTCTTTTTCTTGTCTAATTGCTCTGGCTAGAACCTCCAACACGATGTTGAATAACAGTGGTGATAATGGACATCCTTGTCTTGTTCCTGATCTTAGGGGGAAAGTTTTCAATTTTTCCCCATTGAGGATGATATTAGCTGTGGGTTTTTCATATATTCCCTCTATCATTTTAAGGAGGTTCCCTTGTATTCCTATCCTTTGAAGTGTTTTCAACAGGAAAGGATGTTGAATCTTGTCAAATGCCTTCTCTGCATCAATTGAGATGATCATGTGATTTTTCTGCTTTGATGTGTTGATATGGTGTATTACATTAATTGATTTTCTTATGTTGAACCATCCTTGCATACCTGGGATGAATCCTACTTGGTCATGATGTATAATTCTTTTAATGTGTTGCTGGATTCGATTTGCTAGAATTTTGTTGAGGATTTTTGCATCTGTATTCATTAGAGAGATTGGTCTGTAGTTTTCTTTTTTTGTAATATCTTTGCCTAGTTTTGGTATATGAGGGTGATGTTGGCTTCATAGAATGAATTAGGTAGCTTTCCCTCCAGTTCAATCTTTTTGAAGAGTTTGAGCAGAGTTGGTACTAATACTTTCTGGAATGTTTGGTAGAATTCACATGTGAAGCTGTCTGGTCCTGGACTTTTCTTTTTGGGAAGCTTTTGAATGACTGATTCAAGTTCTTTACTTGTGATTGGTTTGTTGATGTAATCTATTTCTTTTGAGTCAAAGTTGTTTGTTCGTGCCTTTCTAGGAACTTGCCCATTTCATCTACATTGTTGTATTTATTAGCGTAAAGTTGTTCATAGTATCCTGTTATTACCCCTTTTATTTCTGTGAGGTCAGTGGTTATGTCTCCTCTTCCATTTCTGATCTTATTTATTTGCGTCCTCTCTCTTCTTCTTTTTCTCAATCCTGCTAAGGGCCCATCAATCTTGTTGATTTTCTCATAGAACCAACTTCTGGTCTTACTGGTTTTCTCTATTGTTTTCATGTTCTGAATTTCATTTATTTCTGCTCTGATCTTTGTTATTTCTTTCCTTTTACTTGCTTTGGGGTTAGTTTGCTGTTATTTCTCCAGTTCTTCCAAGTGAACAGTTAATTCCTGAATTTTTGCCCTTTCTTCTTTTTTGATATAGGCATTTAGGGCAATACATTTGCCTCTTAGCACTGCCTTTGCTGTGTCCCATAGGTTTTGATATGTTGTGTTTTCATTTTCATTCGCCTCGAGATATTTACTAATTTCTCTTGTAATTTCTTCCTTGACCCACTCGTTGTTTAAGAGTGTGTTGTTGAGCCTCAATGCATTTGTGAATTTTCTGGCACTCTGCCTATTACTGATTTCCAACTTCATTCCTTTATGATCTGAGAAAGTGCTTTGTATGATTTCAATCTTTTTAGATTTGTTGAGACTTGATTTGTGACCCAGCATATGGTCTATCTTTGAGAATGATCCATGAGCAGTTGAGAAAAAGGTGTATCCTGCTGTTGTCTATAAATGTCTGTTAAGTCTAGCTCATTTATTGTAATATTCAAATTCTCTGTTTCTTTATGGATCCTCTGTCTAGATGTTCTGTCCATTGATGAGAGTGGGGAATTGAAGTTTCCAACTATTATGGTAGATGTGTCTATTTCCCTTTTCAGTATTTGTAGTGTATTCCTCACATATTTTGGGGCATTCTGATTCGGTGTGTAAATATTTATGAGTGTTATGTCTTCTTGTGGAATTGTTCCTTTTATTAGTAGATAGTACCCTCTTTGTCTCTTTTAACTGTTTTACATTTGAAGTCTAATTTGTTGGATATTGGTATAGCTACTTGTGCGATTTTCTGGTTGTTATTTTCATGAAATATCTTTTCCCAACCCTTCACTTTCAACCTATGTTTATCTTTGGTTCTAAGATGTAGTTCCTGTAGACAGCATATAGAAGGATCCTGTTTTTTAATCCATTCTGCCAGTCTACGTATTTTGATTCGGGAATTCAGTTCATTAACAGTTAGTGTTATTACTGTTTGGGTAATACTTTCCTCTACCATTTTGCCTTTTGTATTATATATATCATATCTGACTTTCCTTCTTTCTACACTCTTCTCCACACCTCTCTCTTCTGTCTTTTCGTATCTGACTCTAGTGCTCCCTTTAGTATTTCTTGCAGAGCTGGTCTCTTGGTCACAAATTCTCTCAGTGACTTTTTGTCTGAAAATGTTTTAATTTCTCCCTCATTTTTGAAGGACAATTTTGCTGGATATAGAAGTCTTGGTTGGCAGTTTTTCTCTTTTAGTAATTTAAATATATCATCGCACTGTCTTCTTGCCTCCATGGTTTCTGCTGAGAAATCTACATATAGTCTTATTGGGTTTCCCTTGTATTTGATGGATTGTTTTTCTCTTGCTGCTTTCAAGATCCTCTCTTTCTCTTTGACCTCTGACATTCTAACTAGTAAGTGTCTTGGAGAATGCCTATTTGGATCTATTCTCTTTGGGGTGCGCTGCACTTCTTGGATCTGTAATTTTAGGTCTTTCATAAGAGTTGGGAAATTTTCAGTGATAATTTCTTCCATTAGTTTTTCTCCTCCTTTTCCCTTCTCTTCTCCTTCTGGGACACGTATATTTGTGCATTTCATATTTTCATTCAATTCCCTGAGCCCCTGCTCAAATTTTTCCATGCTTTTCCCTATAGTTTTTCTGTTTCTTTTTGGATTTCAGATGTTCCATCCTCCAGTTCAGTAATTCTAACCTCTGTCTCTTGAAATCTACCATTGTAGGTTTCCATTGTTTTTTTCATCTCTTCTACTGTATCTTTCATTCCCATAAGTTCTGTGATTTGTTTTTTCAGACTTTCCATTTCTTCTTTTTGTTCATCCCTTGCCTTCTTCATGTCCTCCCTCAATTTATTGATTTGGCTTTTGAAGAGGTTTTCTATTTCTGTTTGTATATTCAGAATTAGTTGTCTCAGCTCCTGTATCTCATTTGAACTATTGGTTTGTTCCTTTGACTGGGCCATATCTTCAATTTTCCTGGTGTGATTTGTTATTTTTTGCTGGAATCTGGACATTTAATCAGATTTCCCTGAGTGTGGGACCCAGTAGGTTGAAAGACTTTCCTGTGAAGTCTCTGGACTCTGTTTGTTTTATCCTGCCCAGTATGTGGCGCTTGTCTGTCTGCGGGTCCCACCAACAAAAGATGTTGTGGCTCCTTTATTAATGCCACTGTTGGTGTTTGGTTGGACCCAGTCCCTGCCACTGTCGGAGACTCCCTCCTCTCCTCTGGGCAGCTGCGTTTGGGGGAGGGGCACCGGTCGCCGGCCGCCGCGGCTTGGGGAACTTGCTGATCCGAGACTCGTAGCCAGTCCGGGAAGCCGCCCGCGAGAGAGGGGTGCCGGCCACCGGCCGCCGTGGCTTGGGGAACTTGCCTCTCCGAGACTCTCAGCTGGTCAAGGAAGGAGGGAGGGAGGGACACCAGCCGCCAGCCGCCACGGCCCGGGGAAGCGCGCGCCGCTCAGGGAGCTCACCGCAGCGGAGTCTCGCAGCCGGTCCAGCCAGTCCAGATTGGGGTATGCTGTGTGTCCGGTCCCTGCCGTGGCCCCGGGAGCTGTTCTGCACTGTTTCTGGTCACCTAGCAGTTGCTCTGGAGGAGGAACTAAGACGCATGTACCTTACTAAGCCGCCATCTTGGCCCTCCCTGACATGACATATTTATAGTTAAATAGTTCCTGTCTTTTCATCGTTAACTCTATTTGTATTATGATTGATAGAATAAGCTTCAAAAACATTTAGATAGTCATAAAGTCCCATGGCAAAATAAAAAAATATTATTATAAAGGTTTCTAATAAAATAAACAAAAAGTTTTTTTAAAAAAGTTGTGAAGAGCTAATGAAATCATAAGCCTAAAGCTCTTGGCACCCAGTAAGCATAGTGCTGGGTGATCTTTGGCACATACTATCTATTCCTCTTTTTTCAGTGGTGCGTCCTGAGTACATATTTTAAAGTTGTATCTCTCCAAGTATGTTTAACTGCAACTTACCTCAAAAAGGCTCTTACATGACAATCCTAGTAATGTGTACAGAAGTAGATGAAGCCAAAACAAAAATTATAAAAATAATGTGTCCTTATTTTATGCAATACACTTCTATTATTTTCTATTCTGTTCTACTTTATTTCAGTTTTAAACAGATGATTATAATCCACTAAATTGATTTCAAGAACACAAAGGGTCAAACAATTAACAAAGATTTGGTAAATAATTGATGGAGACAGAGATGGAGATGATGGAAGATGGGAGATGGGAGAGGGAGAAACAGACATATGGACTAAAAAGTTAAAATTATTACTCTACCACATTTCCCGCTCGCAGAGCAAACAAACAATTCCAGTTCTTTAAATTGATTCTTCAGGTATACACCTCCATGTCTCTAAATAATATACCTTATCTATTGACTTCCTACCCAGGAAGAGCATTTCCACACAAACTCCCAACCCCACACATATGCACACATCCATCCCACTATACAGTGATTTCCAAATACTGCTTAGGTCAGCGCACAATGCTATGATGACCATGTAAGCATTATTTTAATAAGCCATGAAGGCAACCATGATAGTTTTCCTTTCTGTACAATTCTGTTTTCCCAGGAATTAATAATTATCTTTTTTTTTTTGCTTCTGTTATTGGTTTTCTATCTGTTTATCAATATTTCTTCCACAGCTTCTTGATTTGCTCTGGTAAGGATCTATCATCTCCCTTTCCCCCAGATTTCCTTTATGTCTCTTTTGTGTCAGATTCCCTGCTGTCTGGTCCCACATTTCTGTCTTGATTTACTCCTTCATTTTGTGAAGCAAATTATCTATAGCTCCCTGAGTGGGCTCATGGGAGGAAACTATTTTGCAACTGCACATGTGAAAATGTCTTGCTCCACGTATACACCTGACTTGTAGTTTGGTTGAGATAGATCTCTAGATTATAAATAATGTTACCTCTGAAATTAAAGGCATTTAATTTCAGTGCTTCCACTGTTGCTGTTGAGAAGTTTGAAGCATTTCTGATTTTTTTCCTTTGGGTGTGACTCTCCCCCCACCCCCACACACTTTTTTGGCAGTTAATATGCTATCTTCTTCTCCCTATTGTTCTGAATGTTGAAGACAATATGCTTGACGCTGTGTGTCTTTTTTTTTTCTTTTAATTCAATGTCCTGGTCTTTTGGTGGGTTTCTTCAATCTGAAAATCCACATCCTCTCGTTCTGGGAGATTTTCTTAAACTCATATCACTGTGGATTTCCACCTTTGTTTCCTTTTCCCTCTCTTTCCAGAGCACCTATTATTCAGATGTTGGAAATATTCTCTAATTGTGTGATCATTTCATTGCTTGATTTTTTTCATCTCCTTGATTTTTTTGTATTTTTTTGCTCTTCTTTCAAGAAGACCTCTTTAACATTCTATTCCAATTCTTCTATTGAGTTGTTCATTCCTGCTATCATGTTTAAATTTATAAGTGCATTTAAAAACGCTCCAAATGCTTCAATTTTTAAATAATTTCATGCTTCTTTCATATATGTACTGTCTCTTTTTTTCTTTTGCACGGGCAGGCACCGGGAATAGGGTCCCAGGCATGGCAGGGCAGAATTCTGCCACTGAGACATCATCGCACCACCCTGTAATGTCTTTTTAATTCTCTGAGGACACTAGTGATAATTTCCTTAGAAATTTTATTCGTCGTCCATTATTTCCTCTAAGGTGATAATGTACTTGTTGCTTGTTTTTTTTTTTTTTTTTTTTTTTAAAGGAAAGACAGAGAGAAGGAAGGAAGGAAGGAAGAAAGGGAAACATTTTTAAACATTTTCTTGTTTTTATTGTATTCTGTTTCTCCGTTTTTGTTACATGGGCTGGGGCCGGGAATCGAACCGAGGTCCTCCGGCATAGCAGGCAAGCACTTTGCCCGCTGAGCCACCGCGGCCCTTGTTGCTTGTTTTTACCTTTGATTTTCTACTAGAGGGTTTCTTCAAATGTCTAGGATTGGGTGGGCCGCGGTGGCTCAGCGGGCAAAGTGCTTGCCTGCTATGCCGGAGGACCTCGGTTCGATTCCCGGCCCCAGCCCATGTAACAAAAACGGAGAAACAAAAATACAATAAAACAAGAAAATGTAAAAAAAAAAAAAAAAAAAAAAAAAAAAAAAAATGTCTAGGATTGCTGATTTCCCATTCATATTTAAGAGCTGCTTAGATTTATGTAGAGGGGCCATGTCAGTCTCTGCTTTGGTATAAGAAAATGTGGCTGGGTCACTTTAATAGGGAATCTCCTGAAGTCAGTGTCCTTACATTCCTAGAGAAATCTCTTCCAAACCCCTGCCTGGAAAGGATAATTTTCCTTGTAGGGTTCTGGGAGTTATGTGGGGACCTTGAGTCTTGACATTTACATGTAAATTTTCAATTGAACCTAATGTTTTCAACTGTGCCTGGATTCCCTAATCCAGAGATACTTTATTTCACCTTCTTTAGAAATTAAACCACCAGTATTTTTCCAAGAAAGGGAGAGCACTATTACCAGTTACCTGGCATAAGGTAGGCAATCTAGGGATCTACTTGCTTTTCAGATTTTCAACCAAACCTCCTAATTTTCGGTCAATTCACTGCCATTTCGAGAAGTACCAATTTCTACCAATTCATTAGACTTTTGGGGGTTATGTCATATAAACCACTTATTTCTGGACTTTCCAATACTACTGGTTAAACATACAGTTGTTTCAAGTCAACTAAGCTGGTTATCACAGCTCAAAATCTATTTCTACCATTGCCTCTTCTCCTATTCTCTTTATCCTTGAACAGTTTCCTCAGTAATGCCATCCACTGAGTGTTTTGTTCACTTTTTCTGCACTGATTTTGTTGCCTTTGGACAAGCTGTACTCTACCATGTCCCCCAATTCCATCACCTAAAAACTCACTATAATGGAAAAAGATTTCCTTATCATGACTGGCCATTTCAATAAATCCAAAATTGTCCTTCAGAGTTGCCATATGACTCAAGAGTCTCTTGGAATTGGAATTACAACCTAAAAGTCACACACAGGTTGCAATCTGCTGCCCAGGTCTCTGTCATTACTACTAAATTCAACTTTATCTCCTATTTGAGGAGAAGTACATCCTTCTACATTCTTGGCTGGAAAAGCAATAGTCAGTTTTACTTCACAATCATCATAAACAATAATGCCATCCTCAGCCTCCTTCTCTTTGCCTTTATTTGGGCTAGTGGTTTTGGGATTGGAAAAAGTGGCTTCTTTTTCTACAGTGCCCAGAAAACGATGATCTAATTGGGAATGGAATGAATCTGTGCCCTTGGGAAATTTAAAAATCCTAACAGCAAGATTTCTTTGGGCAGAGAGCATGTCAAGGAACCACAGTAAACTCTATTTCATCTTCTACCTGGAGCTGGTTCCCATTGAGAATTTCACTGAAGTGGAAGAACATGTGAGCATCACAACCCACACACTTGACGAAACCAAAACCGACTCTCATAGCAGCAACTCACCCATTCCTCTGGCTTCATCTGTGAACTGAAATGCAATTAATAGAACTTCTATGTTGGTTTGCCACAGTCGGTCTGCTTAAAAACTAAACCTAATAGGTCACCTCCCAGCAGGGTCAGCTTGGATTTTGTATCTTTGTCTCCAAAGAGAAGTTCTTTAGGAATCACAAAGTCAACTTTGATGCATCTTGGCAATGGGTCATTCTGGTTTTTATGGGGTACTTTTGGGATCATTTTGGTTACAATTCCTTCAAAATGTTCAATGCTGATATCTTCAAAAATGGCTGCTCCTTGAGGCAATACTCTGACATCTGTTGCAACTTCTTTACCATTCTTGTCCTTAATTGTGAACTCCACATCATTCCAGGCTGTAAGGTTTCTAGGTCACCCTTAAATTTACTATAGTGAAATAATATCTCTTTTACACAATCACCTTTTTCAGTTAAGCCAAATGCCTCCTTCACGGCACAAACTACTCCTTGACAGTGGGCTTGTTTCTTCTCCAACAGCATAATGTTACGAGCACTTACAGCACTAGTATGTTTATTGTTATAAAATACAAAGTTTATTTTATCTCCAGTTTCCAGCTGAACGCTCACTTCATCATCTTCAGGGGTGTAAGTCAGATAAAACACTTCTTGTCCATTAATTTCATTCCTCGGGGAGGATTTCTGATTTTATCTTTGCCAATTTAATAGCAATGGGTTTCCCAGTCCATCACTCAGATGATACGTCAAATTCAACATCATTTCCTACTTTTAAGTCCTGTAGGTTGCCGTTATACTGTGAACAGTGGAAGAAAAGTCTAGCTTGACATTCTGAACACTGAATAAATCCATAAGAGATTAGCAGATTTTCGATAATCCCAGTTTCATGCATGCTGCTAAAAAGTACCATTGGGGTACCCATTGTGACCACTGGGTATTATGTCACTGTCATGATCAAATATTATTGCACTTTCAGTGGTAGTTGCTGATTCTTCTTTTTCAGCACATGTTTCAAAGGATGGAAGTTGCTAGTCTTAAAAAACACAAAAACAAAAACAAGTGGGTGCAAGGGGTAGTTCAATGGGTAGAATTCTCGACTGCTATAAGGGAGACCCTGGTTTGATTCGTGGTCCATACACTTCCCAAAAACAGACAAACAAGCAAGATGAACAAACAAAAATTGAACAAGATGCTGCAATAACGGGATACTCACATGGAAAAATAATGCACACACACAAAAAATACCAAGAGAAAATGATCTATTAAGCTAATAAAGAGCACAACTGTTGCTACACTGGGCAATCTCACAGTATAGCACAGAAGAAATCAAAGCCTACTAGCAGCATTGCGAAGTGCTCTTTCAAAGCTGTTGAGGAGGCACAAACTTCTTGCTTCAGATCAAGTGTGGTGTCTTCAACTTAAGTGTACTATTCTTTGGTTTTGTTGGTTATTACAACATTTGCTCCTTGCCTGATCTGAATTCGAAGCAGCAGTTTCAGGTGGTGTTCTAGTCTGCTAGCTGCCGGAATGCAATATACCAGGAATGGAATGGCTTTTAAAAAGGGAAATTTAATAAGTTGCTAGTATACAGTTCTAAGGCCGAGAAAATGTCCCAGGTAAAGCAAGTCTAGAGAAATGTCCAATCTAAGGTATCCAGGGAAAGATGCTTTGGTTCAAGAAGGCTGATGAAGTTCAGGGTTTCTTTCTCAAGTGAGAAGGCACATGGTGAACATGGTCAGAGTTTCTCTCTCATCTGGAAGGGCACATGGCGAGCACAGTGTCATATGCTACCTTCTTCTCCTGGCTTCCTGTTTCATGAAGCTGTCCGGGAGGCATGTTTCTTCCTAATCGCCAAAGGTTGCTGGCTGGTGGACTCTGCTTCTCATGGCTATGTCATTCTGCTCTGCTTTCTCTGAATCTCCCATTCTCCAAAATGTTCCCTCTTTTACAGGATTTCAGTAAACCAATCAAGACCCACCTAAATGGGTGGAAACACATCTCCCCTAATCCAGTTTAACAACCACTCTTGATTGGGTTACGGCTCCAGGGAGATGATCTAATTGCAGATTCAAACATACAGTATTGAATAAGGATTATTCTGCCTTTACAAAATGGGATTTTGATTAAACATGGCTTTTCTAGGGTCCATACATCCTTTCAAACCAGCACAGGTGGTAAAGTCTGTTCTGTTACATTTCATACCCAACAGCTCAGTGCCCCCTCTCCGGCGTCACCATAAGCAGCACAGCCTGGTACGTAGGAAAAAATCTATCTCTCTTCATTCATTTTTGGTGTTTGTGTCTCTCTCTATGAATTTTTCCATGTCATTTAGTTACCTAATTTATGGACATATAGTTATTCATAATATTCTCTTATAATATTTTTTATTTTTGTAATAAAGCATTCTGTATTCTATTATTTAAACTATAAATAAGTTTCCTTATTTATACTCCTCGTTTTTGTAAATTTTCTTTTTTTCTTGATTAGTCTAGCTAAAGGTTTGTCAATTTTGATCTTTTCAAAACCCAATTTTTGATTTTATTATCTTCTCTATTGTTCTCCTATTCTCTACTTCATTAATTTTCACTCTAATCTTTATTATTTCCTTCCTCTGCTTACCTTCTACTTTTTTTCCCCAGTGCCTTAAGGTAGAAACTTAGGTTACTGATTTGAGACCTTTTTATTTTTAATGTAGCCATCTACAACTAAAAATTTCCCTCTCAGGACTGATTAAGCTGCTTCCCATCATTTTTTGGTACGTTGTTTCTTCATTTCATTAATCTCAAATTAAATTTCCCTTGCTATTTATTCTTTAACCCATTGATTATTTAGGAGTACGTTGTTTCATTTTCACATATTTGTGAATTTACCAAATTTCTTTCCGTTTTTGATGTCTAATTTAATTCCATTGAGGTTGGAGATCAAACTTTATATAATTTAAATTATTTTTGTCTTATGGCCTAGAATATGATCTAACCTGGAGAACATTCCATGTGCATTTGAGAAGAATGTGTATTTTTCTGATGCTGGGTAAAGTGTTCTGTAGATATCTGATAGGTTTAGATTTAGTTGGCTTATAGTGTTGTTTATGTCTATATTTCCTTGTTGATGTTCTGCCTAGTTGTTCTACTCATTTATGAAAGTGGAGTATGAAGTCTCCTATTATTGCTGAATTGCCTATTGCTCCTTTCAATTATGTCAACTTTTGCTATGTATATTTTGAGGCTCTGTCTTCTGTAAGCAGAATATATTTGGATCTTTTTTTTTATCCATGTATCTCTGACAATCTATTCCTTTTGATTGGATTGTTTAATCCATTCATGTTTAATGTTATTGTTAGTGAAGAACTTAGGTCTGCCATTTTTACTTTTATTTTTTATATCTTATGTTGTTTTTGCTCCTCTATTCCTCCTTTACTGCTTTCTTTTGCATTGAGTGATATTTTCTAATCTATCAATTTAATTTCCTTAATTTTTTTTTTTACTATTTTTATTTCTTAGTTATTTCCTTAGTAATTGCCTAGAGCTTACCATATTCATCTTATCAGAATCTACTTTAGTTTCATGCCACCTTAATTCCAGGGATATACAGAAATGTTACTCCTATATAGCTCTAGTCCCTCTTACCTCTTTTTGTGATACTGTTATTCAAATTACATCTGTATGTAACAAACCCAAAATACATTGCTAAAATTATTATTTCATATAATTTTATGTCTTATAAAGAAGCTGAGAGAAGAAATGAGAACAAGTATATATTTATGGAGTTTGCTGTAGGAACTTTATTATTCGCCATTACTAGTTCTCTTAATTTGCTTCCTTGGATTCTGGTATCATTTTCTTACTTCATACAGCTTTGGTCTATGTAACCTCCTTTGTGCCATTATTGTTAATTATATACATTTTTATATTATTATTACAGTCCAAATAATAAAATCATACATTGTTTTATACAATTGTTTTCTGATCAATTAACAGAAGATAGGAGAAGAAATACGAGTTTATACTCTTTTACATAATTACCTTTACTATTTCTCTCTTTCTTTCATTCATGTAGATTTAAATTATTATCTTTGGTCACTTGCTTTCAGCCTGAAGACTTTCTTTCAGTGTTTCTTGTAAGACAGTTCTGATAGCAATGGAATCTCTCAGTTTTAGTTCATCTGGGAATGCCTTTATTTTGACTTTATTTTTGAAAGATAGCTTTGCTGGATATAAGATTCTTGTTAGACATTTTTTTTTCTTTCAGCACATTGAATATGCCATCCTATGGCCTTCTAGCCCCCATTGTTTGTGATAAGAAGTCCACCGTTAATCTTGGAGTTTCCTTTTACACAATGAGCTGGTTTTCTCTTGTGGGTTTTAAGATTTTCTCTTTGTCTTTCTCTTTCAGCATTTTTATTATGATAAAAATTTGGTGTGGTTAAAGAAGTTATCCCACATTTCTTTGAGGCTCTGTTCTTTTTTTTTTTTTTTTTTTTTTTTTTGGTATGCTGTATCATGGGGGTCACATTTCATTCTTTTTCCATGTGATAATCCTGTTGTTGCAGCACAATTGGTTGATTTTGTTTGTTTGGGGGTGCATGGGCTGGAAATTGAAGCCGGGTCTCTTGCATGGCACGTGAGAATTCTACCACTGAACTATCCTTGCACCCCCTGCCCCCACAGCGTTCTGTTAATTTTTTTTTTGTATGCTGCATGGTGGGGTCACATTTCATTATTTTTCCATATGAGCATCTCATTATTGCAGCACCATTTGTTGAATTTTTGTTTGTTTGTTTTGCTTCTTTGTTTATTTTTTTAGAAGTACATGGACTGGGAATTGAACCCAGGTCTCCTGCATGACAGGCAAGAGTTCTACCACTGAACTATGCTTGCACCCCCCTGTTCGTTTTTATTCATTATTCTCTCTGTTCTTCAGATTGCATAATCCCTATCAATTTATCTTTAAGCTGTCTGATTATTTCTTCTTCCAGTTCAAATCTACGTTGAGCTCGTCTAGTGAATTTTTTATTTCAATGCCAGAATTACCATTCAGATTTTTAAAAAATAATTTCTATCTCTTTATTGATATTCTCTGTTATATGAAACATTGTTGTCATACTGTGCTATTTGAAATATTATGTACCCCAGAAAAAACATGATTTAATCCTGATCTAATCTTGTGGGGACAGCTGTTTCTTTTAATCCTGATTTAACATTGTGGGGTGGAAATTTTTGACTAGCTTATCTTCATGAAGGTGTGGCATGCCCAATTGTGGGTGTGACCTTTTGATTAGATGCAGATGTGACTCCACTCATTCAAGTTGGGTCTTGATTAGTTTACTGGAGTCCTTTAAAAGAGGATACATTTTGGAGAAAGCTCAGAGCTGATGCAAACGTTTGGAAATTGAGACAAAAATAGTCCTTGTGCTAAGCAAGGACAAACAGAACCTGAAGAAATGATATCTCCAGGCGTTGCAGATGCTAAGCAAGCCTAAACCAAGAGTTGTGTCCCAGAATTGTGAGTAAAGGCCCACAGATGCTTAGAGATGAAACTACTGGCACCAGAAGCTGGAAGCAATGAACTGGGAACAAGGACAAAAAGATGCCAGCCACATGCCTTCCCAGGTGACAGAGGAGTTTCGGACGGCATCAGTCTTTCTTGAGTGAAGGTATCCTCTTGTTGGTGCCTTAATTTGGACATTTTTCATGACCTTTGAACTGTAAACTTGTAACTTATTAAATTCCCTTTTTAAAAGCCACTTCACTTCTGGTATATTGCATTCCAGCTTAATAAATTAATACACACAACCTTCCTTTGCTTCTTTATGCATGCTTTCATTTGTGCATTTAGCATATTTATATCTTCTTTGAAAGTCATTTATTTTTTTGCTAGATCCAACATCTGAACTCTCCCAGAGGTAATTCCATTGCATCCTTTATTCCTGTGAATGAGTCACACTTTCCTATTTCTTTACACATCTCATATTTTTTGTGTGAAATTGGACATCTGAGATAATATAATGTAGCAACTCTGGATACTGATCCTGCTCCCCCCATCCCCCCATACATGAAACTTGAAGTGCTGGTTGATGTCCTTTGCTCTTTTACTTGTTTAGTGACTTGGCTGGACTATTTAAAGAAGTCCATTTTATACAGCATGAAGCCTCTGACGTCATTCCTCATGTAGGAGTCATTCCTCCTACAAACTTCAGCTCTTACACAGCTATCTTAGGGTAACAGTGTTTTTTTTCCAGGATTCTCTTTGTCTCTTTTCTTGATCTCTCTGTTAAGCTGATTGCCTCAGTTGGTATCTGTGCTGGTTTGAAACTGTTATATACCCCAGAAAAGCCAAGTTATTTTAGTCCTAATCCAATATTGTGGGAGCAGACCAATTGCCTGGGTGGGGCCTTTTGATTAGGTTGTTTCCATAGAGATATGACATTGCCCATTCTAATGGATCTTAATAACTTTAATGCAGTCTTTAAAAGAGCCAACAAAGAGCAGATGCCTAGGCACAGATGTTTGGAGATGTTTGGACACAGACAAAAGCTCAGAGAGGAGGCCACCGGGACTAGATGAAAGCAATGAAACTTGGGAGCAAAGGGTTAGGAGATGTCACCATGTACCATCCCATATGACAGAGAAACCCTGGATCAGATCAGTCTTACTTGAGTGAAGTTAACCTCTTGTAGGTTTCTTAATTTGGACGTTTTCATGGCTTTAGAATTCCCATAATAAAAGCCAATCCATTTCTGATGAATTGCATTCTGACAGCATTAGCAAACCAAAACAGATTTTGGCATCAGAGAGGTGGGTGCTGGAGTTGGCAAATATCAAGCACGTTACATGGATAAGAGGAAGTTTCTGTGAGAATTGTGAGGAGGCAAATAGAAAAGGCCTGGATTGGTTTGTAGAAATATGGAGGCTAAAGTCTCTTCCAATAAGGCCTTAGACAGAAATGATTTGTCATTGGAAACTGGAAGAAAGATAATCCTTGTCTGTTTGTTTTTTTTAATGATATTTGTTTTTTTTAACTTTTATTAATAAAACCAATCAACATACAATATGAACATTCTTTTTTTATCACATAGTTGTATTTCATCATCATGATCATTTCTTGCAATATTTGCATCAATTCAGAAAAAGAAATAAAAAGAAAACAGAAAAAAATTCATACATACCATACCTCTTACCCCTCTCTTTCATTGATTACTAGCATTTCAATCTACTAAATTTATTTTAACATTTGTTCCCCCTATTATTTATTTATTTTAAATCCATATGTTTTACTCATCTGACCATTAGGTAGAAAAAAGAAGCATCATACACAAGATTTTCACAATTACACAGCCATATTGTGAAAACTATATCATTATACAATCATCTTCAAGAAACGTGGCTACTGGAACACAGCTCTACATTTTCAGGCAGTTCCGCCCAGCCTCTCTGTTATGCCTTAACTAAAAAGGTGGTATCTGTTTAATGCATAAGAATAACCTCCAGGATAACCTCTCAAATCTGTTTGGAATCTCACAGCCATTGATGCTTTATTTTGTCTCATTTCTCTCTTCCCCTTTTCAGTCAAGAAGGTCTTCTCAGTCCCTTGGTGCTGAGTTCCAGCTCATTCTAGGATTTCTGTCCAACGTTGCCAGGAAGGCCCACACCCCTGGGAGCCATGTCCCATGTAGAGAGGAGAAGGGTAGTGAGTTTCCTCGTTGTGTTGGTTGAGAGAGAGAGGCCGCATCTGAGCAGCAAAACAGGTTCTCTTGGGGGTGACTCTTAGGCCTAATTTTAAGTAGGCATAGCCTATCCTTTACAGGGTTAAGTTGAATATGAACAAATGCTAAGTTTGTTGGGGGCTCTTCCAGTTTGCTAGCTGCCAGAATGCAACACACCAGAGATGGATTGGCTTTTAATAAAAGGGGGTTTATTTTGTTAGTTCTTCAGAGGAAAGGCAGCTAACTTTCCACTGAGGTTCTTTCTTATGTGGGAAGGCACAGGATGGTCTCTGCTCGCCTGCTCTCCAGGCCTCTGGGTTCCGACAACTTTCCCTGGGGTGATTTTTTTCTGCACTTCCAAAGGCCTGGGCTGAGCTGCGCGTGCTGAGATGAGGAATGCCGAGCTACTAAAGCTGTGCTACGTTGTGGTCTCTCATTTAAGCACCAGCCAATTAAGTCAAACGTCCTTCATTGCAGCAGGCACACCTCCTAGCTGACTGCAGATGTAAATCAGGAACAGATGAGGTTCACGTACCATTGGCTCATGTCCATAGCAACAAAACTAGGTATGCTCACCTGGCCAAGTTGACAACTGAATCTAACTACCACAGGGGCTCAGCCTATTGCTTTGGTTATCCCCACTACTTGTGAGTATATCAAGAATTCTCCACTTGGGGAAGTTGGATTTTTCCCCTTTCTCATCATTCCCCCAAGGGGACTTTGAGAATACTTTTTTATTCACTGTTCAAATCCTTCTGGGATTCATAGAGGCATCACTCTGGACAAATCTACAAAATCTCATGCCCTACTCAAGGTTCCATGTACTTATGATGTTCAATTAAGCTGTCTACATAAGGTATATTAGGAAATGAACTAGTTGAAATATAAATTTTGTATCAAATAAACATTATTTTGCTTTAGTCTCACACAAAAATTAACGTTTTCAAATATTAATTACCATCTATTTTCAACATCCTGCATTATTGACATTTCTTTGTTCTTCCTCATACAAAACATTTTTAAATGTGTACATTTAGTAACTATCACTATACGCTCAAGGTATTTCTAGATCATACCATCTCAGTCTTTATTGTATATCTTTCCTTCTGATTTGATTTGTGCCTTCAGGCCTCCTCCGTCTATCATTTTCACATTCAGCTTCATTCAGTGTTCTAATATTATTGTATTACAGTTATGTAATATTGTGCTGTCCATTTCTGAGTTTTTACATTCAGTCCTTTTGTACAATCTGTATCCCTTCAACTCCAATTACCCAATATCTTACCCTATCTCTATCTCCTGATGGTCTCTGTTACCAACAACATTCTCCAAGTTTATTCACTAATGTCAGTTCATATCAGTGAGACCATACAGTATTTATCCTTTTGTTTCTGGCTAATCTCACTCGGCATAATGTCCTTCAGGTCCATCCATGTTGTTACATGCTTCATAACTTTATTCTGTCTTACAGCTGCATAATATTCCATCATATGTATATACCACAGTTTGTTTAGCCACTTGTCTGTTGATGAACATTTGGACTGTTTCCATCTCTTGGCAATTGTAAATAACGCTGCTATAAAAATATAGCATTGATTTGCATTTCCATAATAGCCAGGGAAGTGGAGCATCTTTTCATGTGCCTTTTCGCCATTTGTATTTCCTCTTCTGAGAAGAGTCGGTTCAAGTCTTTTGCCCATTTTGTAATTGGGTTGCTGTCTTTTTGTTGTTGATTTGAACAATTTCTTTACATATTCTGGATACTAGACCTTTATCTGATATATTGTTTCCAAATATTGTCTCCCATTGTGTAGGATGTCTCTTTACTTTCTTGACGAAGTTCTTTGATGCACAAAAGTGTTTAATTTTGAGAAGTTCCCATTTATTCATTAATTTCTTCAATTCTGCTTTGGGTGTAAGGTCTAGGAAACCACCTCATATTATAAGATTTATAAGATATTTCCCAACATTTTCTTCTAACAGTTTTATGGTCATAGATCTAATGTTTAGGTCTTTGATCCATTTTGAGTTAATTTTTGTATAAGGTATGAGATATGGATCCTCTTCCATTCTTTTGCCTGTGGATATCCAGTTCTCTAGGCACCATTTATTTAAGAGACTTTTCTGTGCCAGGTTGAGTTGGCTTGACTGCCTTATCAAAGATAAATTGTCCATAGATGAGAAAGTCTATATCTGAACACTCTATTCTATTCCATTGGTCAATATATCTATCTTTATGCCAGTACCATGCTGTTTTGACCACTGTGGCTTCATAATATGCCTTAAAGTCAGGTAATATGAGACCTCCGACTTCATTTTTCTTTCTCAGGATACTTTTAGCTATTCGGGGCACCCTGCCCCTCCAGATAAATTTGGTTATTGGTTTTCCTATTTCTGAAACGTAAGTTGTTGGGATTTTAATTGGTATTGCATTGAATCGGTAAATCAATTTAGGTTGAATTGACATCATAACTATATTTAGTCTCCCAATCCATGAACGCAGTATGCGCTTCCATTTATTTAGGTCTTCTTTGATTTCTTTTAACAATTTCCTATATTTTCTCTTTCTAAGTATTTTGTCTTTTTAATTAAATTTATTCCTAAATATTTTATTCTTTTGGTTCCAATTTTTTTTCATGATTTCCCCCTCAGATTGTTCATTACTAGTGTATAGAAACACTACAGATTTTTGAGTGTTGATCTTGTAACCTGCCACTTTGGTGTACTCATTTATTAGCTCTAGTAGTTTTGCTGTGGATCTTTCGGGTTTTTGACATATAGTATCATATCATCTGTAAACAGTGAGAGTTTTACTTCTTCCTTTCCAATTTTGATGCCTTGTATTTCTTTTTCTTATCTAATTGCTCTGCCTAGAACTTCCAACACAATGTTGAATACCAGTGGTGATACTGGACATTCTTGTCTTGTTCCTGATCTTAGGGGAGAAAGTTTAGAGTTTTTCCCCATTATTAAGGAAGTTCCCTTCTATTCCTATCCTTTGAAGTGTTTTCAACAGGAAAGGATCTTGAATTTTGTCAAATGCCTTTTCTGCATCAATCGAAATGAACATGTGGTTTTTCTGCTTTGATTTGCTGATACAGTGTATTGCATTAATTGATTTTCTTATGTTGAACCATCCTTGCATACCTGGGATGAAGCCTATTTGGTCATGATGTATAATTCTTTTAATATGCTGCTGGATTCGATTTGCAAGAATTTTGTTGAGGATTTTTACATCTATATTCATAAGACAGATGGTCTGTAGTTTTCTTTTTTTGTAATGTCTTTGCTGGTTTTGGTATGAGGGTGATGTTGGCTTCGTAGAATAAGTTAGGTAGCTTTCCCTCCTCTTCAATTATTTTGAAGAGTCTGAGCAGGATTGGTACTAATTCTTTCTGGAATGTTTTGGAGAATTCACATGTGAAGCCATCTGGTCCTGGACTTTTCTTTTTGGGGAGCTTCTTAAAGACTGACTCAATTTCTTTACTTGTGATTAGTTTGTTGAGGTCATCTATTTCTTCTCAAGTCAATGTTGGTGGTTCATGCCTTTCTAGGAAGTTGTTCATTCCATCTATATTGTCTAGTTTATAAAGTTGTTCATAGTATCTTGTCATTACTTCCTTTATTTCTGTGGGGTCAGTGGTTATGTCTTCTCTTCCATTTCTGATTTTATTTATTTGCATCCTCTCTTCTTTTTGTCAACCTCACTAAGGGTCCATCAATTTTATTGATTTTCTCATATAACCAACTTCTGTTTTTGTTCATTTTCTCAATTGTTTTCATGTACTCAATTTCATTTATTTCTGCTCTAATCTTCATTATTTCTTTCCTTTTGCTTGCTTTGGAGTTAGTTTGCTGTTCTTTCTCTAGTTTGTCCAAGTGGACAGTTATTTCTCGATTTTTGCTCTTTCTTCTTTTTTGATATAGGCATTTAGGGCAATAAATTTCCTTCTTAGCACTGCCTTTGCTGCATCCCATAAATTTTGATATGTCATGTTTTCATTTTCACTTGCCTCGAGGTATTTACTGATTTCTCTTGTAATTTCTTCCTTGACCCACTGGTTGTTTAAGAGTGTGTTGTTGAGCCTCCATATATTTGTGAATTTTTTGGCACTCTGCCTATTATTGCCTTTCAACTTCATATCTTTATGATCTGAGAAAGTGTTTTGTATGATTTCAATCTTTTAAAATTTATTGAGACTTGTTTTGTGACTCGGCATATGGTCTAACATTGAGAACGATCCATGAGCACTTGGGAAAAAGGTATATCTACTGTTGTGGGGTGTAATGTTCCATAAAGTCTGTTAAGTCTAGCTTATTTATTGTATTATTCAACTTTTCTGTTTTTTATTGATCCTCTGTCTAGATGTTCTGACTATTGATGAGAGTGAGGAATTGAAGTCTCCAACTATTATGGTAGATGCGCCTTTCTCTTTCAGTGTTTTCAGTGTTTGCCTCACGTATTTTGGAGCATTCTCGCTTGGTGCATAAATATTTATAAATGTCTTCGTGCTGAATTGTTCCTTTTATTAATACATAGTGTCCTTCTTTGTCTCTTTTAACTGTTTTACATTTGAAGTCTAATTTATTGGATATTAGTATAGCTACTCCTGCTCTTTTCTGATTGTTATTTGCATGAAATATCATTTCCCAACCTTTCAACCTATGTTTATCCTTGGGTCTAAGAAACATTTCCTGTAGATAGCACATACATGGGTCCTGATTTTTAATCCATTCTGACAGTCTAGGTCTTTTGATTGGGGAGTTTAATCTATTAACATTTAGTGTTATTACTGTAAGTGCAGTACTTTCTTCTACCATTTTGCCTTTTAGATTTTATATGTAATATCTAATTTTTCTTCTTTTACCTTTACTGACAGTCTTCATTTCTACACTCTTCTCCACACTTCTCTCTCCTGTCTTCTCCTATCTGTCTCTACTGATCCATTTAGTACTTCTTGCAGAACCGGTCTCTTGGTCACAAATTCTCTCAGTCATTTTTTGCCTGAAAATGTTTTAATTTCTCCCTCATTTTTGAAGGATAATTTTGCTGGATATAGAATTCTTGGTTGGCAGTTTTTCTCTTTTAGTAATTTAAATATATCATCCCACTGTCTTCTCGCCTCCACGGTTTCTGCTGAGAAACCTACACATTGTCTTATTGGGCTTCCCTCGTATGTGATTGTCATGGTTAGGGACAGGTGTCAACTTGGCCAAGTTGTGGTACCTGTTCATCTGATTGGGCAAGCGCTGGCCTGTCTGTTGCAATGAGGACATTTCGTAGGATTAGGTCATGATCATGTCAGCTACATCCACAGCTGATTCCATTTGTAATCAGCCAAAGGGGAGTGTCTTCTGCAATTAGTGATGCTAAATCCAATCATGGGAAGCCTTTTAAGGAGGACTCAGAGGAGACAGGTTGCATTCCTGCTTTGGCTGGTGAGCCTCTCCTGTGGAGTTCGTCCAGGCCATCCATTGGAGTCATCGGCTTCGCAGCCTGTCCTGTGGATTTTGGACTCTGCGTTCCTACGGTCACGTGAGACACTTTCATAAATTTTATATTTGCAAGTGTTCCCTGTTGGTTCTGTTTCTCTAGAGAACCCTAACTAATACATCTTGGTACCGGGAGTGGTTCTTAAGGAACAGAATCTTAAAATGGGTTTTTATGAATGGTTTTCAACTCTTTGACTGGGCTCAGAGACACTAAGGACTCTGATTCCCGTAATCAGAATGACACTCCCAATCCATGGACTGAGTTGGCAAAGGAGATAGTCAAAATATCATCATTCGATTCTCCTAATGCTTCGCTTGTACGAAGCCAGACTCTGGGGGATAATGTTTTTGACACCTTTACAGAGTTTTGTAGAAATAAGAGTTATAGAGATGTTGGTTGGTTGTTGTTAGATACACTGTCTACATTAAAGGGTGAAAGGGATGGGCTTAAGGCTTCAAACAAGAAGCTTAAGTGCCGTCTGAAAGATGTAGAGGTTTCTATGAGTATCCTGAAGGAAAATTTTATTTCCTGTAGCCGTAGACTTGAGATCTCTGAAAATCAGACTCAGAATCTTATTGTTAGAGTAGCAACTTTACAATGTAAACTGAAATCTCAGTCTTGCATGGTGTCTGCCGTTAAAGTGAGGGCATTGATTGGAAAGGAGTGGGACCCTGAAAAATGGGATGGTGACATATGGATTGATAATGATGTTGGGGGTGAGGTTGAAACCCTAGACCATGCTGAGCCTTCTTTAGATAACCCTGTAATAGTCTGCCCTGAGGACATAGCCGCCCCACCTCCAGCCTGCCTTGAGGAATTGGCCACCCAACCTCCTCCTGAAGGGATTAGCCCTAGAGTTATTAATCCTGTTTCACCAGATGAAACTGCAAATGAAAGCCCTGAAGCAAATGGCTTGGAAGATATTTCTAATTCTTTTCATGACCCACCCCCACCACCCCTCATTTCTTCTAGACCTATAACTAGACTAAAGTCCCAACAGGCCCCTAAAGGTGAAGTACAAAGTATCACACATGAGGAGGTACGTTATACTCCAAAAGAACTGTGTGAGTTTTCCATTTATATAGACAGAAATCAGGGGAATATGTGTGGCAATGGATTTTAAGAGTGTGGGATAATGGTGGGAGGAATATAAGGCTGGATCAGGCTGAATTTATTGATATGGGCCCACTAAGCAGAGATTCTGCATTCAATGTTATAGCTCGAGCAGTTAGAAAAGGTGTTAACAGCTTGTTTGGGTGGTTGGTTGAAACATGGATCAAAAGGTGGCCAACATTACCTGAGGTTGAAATGCCAGAACTGCCCTGGTATAATGTAGATGAGGGGATCCAGAGGCTTAGAGAGATTGGGATGTTAGAGTGGATTTATCATGCAAAGCCTGCTCCTACACCCCAGGAATGTCCAGAGGATGCACCTTTTACCAGAACAGTGAGAAATAAATTTGTGAGACTAGCACCATCATCCCTCAAGAGCTCTGTGGTTGCACTTCTCTGTAGGTCAGATATTACTGTAGGAACTGCTGTCACTGAGCTGGAATCCTTAAATACAATGGGGATGACAGGATCCCGAGTTGGCAGAAGCCAGGTGGCAGCACTTAATCACCAAAGACAGGGTAGACGTGGGTATTATAATAGACAACAAACTCAAAGGAGGCATCAAAATTATATGACACGCAGAGATTTGTGGCATTGGCTAGTAAATCATGGGGTGCCTAGAAATACAATAGAAGGGCAGCCTACTAAATTCTTGTTGGAGCTGTATAAACAAAAGAGTTCTAAGTCAAGGGAACAGAAGTCTAACCTGAATTACAAAAACACAGAGTCACAGCCCCTTAACCAATTTCCAGACTTGAAACAGTTTACAGACCCTGAGCCCCTTGAATGAAGGGGAGGCCAGGTCCCTATGGGGAAGAAACCTGTTACACTGCCACAAATTTATACTGTTAACCTTCCTCTAAGTCTTCCCCAAGGAGACCGACGGCCTTTTACCAGGGTAACTGTGCATTGGGGAAAAGGAAATGATCAGATATTTCGGGGATTATTAGACACTGGTTCAGAAGTGACATTAATTCCAGGGGACCCAAAACGTCACTCTGGACCACCAGTCAGAGTGGGGGCTTATGGAGGCCAGGTGATCAATGGAGTTTTAGCTCAGGTCCGTCTCACAGTGGGTCCAGTGGGCCCCCGGACCCATCCTGTAGTTATTTCCCCTGTTCCGGAATGTATAATTGGCATAGACATACTGAGCAACTGGCAGAATCCCCACGTTGGTTCTCTAACTCGTGCAGTGAGGGCTATTATGGTGGGGAAGGCCAAGTGGAAGCCACTAGAACTGCCCCTACCAAGCAAAATAGTAAATCAAAAGCAATACCGTATTCCTGGAGGGATTGCAGAGATTACTGCCACTCTTAAGGACTTGAAAGATGCAGGGGTGGTGATTCCCACCACATCCCCATTCAACTCTCCTATTTGGCCTGTGCAGAAAACAGATGGGTCTTGGAGAATGACAGTGGATTATTGTAAACTCAACCAGGTGGTAACTCCAATTGCAGCTGCTGTTCCAGATGTAGTATCATTGCTTGAGCAAATCAATACATCCCCTGGTACTTGGTATGCAGCTATTGATCTGACAAATGCTTTTTTCTCAATAGCTATTAGTAAGGACCACCAGAAGCAGTTTGCTTTCAGCTGGCAAGGTCAGCAATATACTTTCACTGTCCTACCTCAGGGGTATATCAACTCTCCAGCCCTATGTCATAATCTTGTTCGCAGAGACCTTGATCGCTTCTCCCTCCCACAAGGCATCACATTGGTCCATTATATTGATGATATCATGTTGATTGGACCTAGTGAGCAAGAAGTAGCAACTACTCTAGATTTACTGGTAAGGCATTTGCGTGTCAGAGGATGGGAGATAAATCCAACAAAAATACAGGGGTCTTCCACCTCAGTAAAATTTCTAGGTGTCCAGTGGTGTGGGGCATGTTGAGATATCCCTTCTAAGGTGAAGGATAAATTGCTGCATCTGGCCCCTCCCACAAACAAAAAAGAGGCACAACGCCTAGTGGGTCTTTCTGGATTTTGGCGACAACATATTCCTCATTTGGGTGTGCTACTCCGGCCCATTTATCGAGTGACCAGAAAAGCTGCTAATTTTGAGTGGGGACCTGAACAAGAGGAGGCTCTGCGACAGGTCCAGGCTGCTGTGCAAGCTGCTCTGCCACTTGGGCCATATGATCCAGCAGATCCAGTGGTGCTGGAAGTGTCAGTGGCAAATAGAGATGCTGTCTGGGGCCTTTGGCAGGCCCCTATAGGAGAATCACAATGCAGACCCTTAGGATTTTGGAGCAAAGCCTTACCATCTGCTGCAGATAACTACTCTCCTTTTGAGAAACAGCTTTTGGCCTGCTACTGGGCCTTAGTAGAGACTGAACGCTTAACCATGGGCCACCAAGTTACCATGAGACCTGAGTTGCCTATCATGAGTTGGGTGTTGTCTGACCCACCAAGCCATAAAGTTGGGCGTGCACAGCAGCACTCTATTGTAAAGTGGAAATGGTATATACGAGATAGAGCCAGAGCAGGTCCTGAAGGCACAAGTAAGTTACATGAAGAAGTGGCACAAATGCCCATGGTTTCCACTCCTGCTGCCACATTACCTTCTCTTTCCAAGACCAGAGCTATGGCCTCTTGGGGAGTTCCTTACAGTGAATTGACTGAGGAAGAGAAAACTCAGGCCTGGTTTACAGATGGTTCAGCACAATATGCAGGTACCACCCGAAAGTGGACAGCTGCAGCATTACAACCCCTTTCTGGGGTGTCCTTGAAGGACAGTGGTGAGGGGAAATCCTCCCAGTGGGCAGAACTCCGAGCAGTGCACCTGGTTGTTCATTTTGCTTGGAAGGAAAACTGGCCAGAGGTGCGTTTGTATACTGACTCATGGGCTGTTGCTAATGGTTTGGCTGGATGGTCAGGGACTTGGAAAGACCATAATTGAAAAATTGGTGACAAAGAGGTCTGGGGAAGAAGTATGTGGATAGACCTTTCTGAGTGGGCTAAAAACATGAAGATATTTGTGTCCCATGTGAATGCACACCAGAGGGTGACTTCAGCAGAGGAAGATTTTAATAATCAAGTGGATAAGATGACCCATTCTATGGATACCAGTCAGCCTCTTTCCTCAGCAACTCCTGTTATTGCCCAATGGGCTCATGAACAAAGTGGTCATGGTGGTAGGGATCGAGGTTATGCATGGGCTCAGCAACATGGACTTCCACTCACCAAGGCTGACATGGCTACAGCCACTGCTGAGTGCCCAATCTGCCAGCAGCAGAGACCCACACTCAGCCCCCAATATGGCACCATTCCCCAAGGTGACCAGCCAGCTACATGGTGGCAGGTTGATTACATTGGACCACTCCCTTCATGGAAGGGGCAGCGATTTGTTCTAACTGGAATAGACACATACTCTGGATATGGGTTTGCTTTCCCTGCAGCCAATGCTTCTGCCAAAACTACTATCCGTGGGCTTACAGAATGCCTTATCCATCGTCATGGTATTCCACATAGCATTGCTTCGGATCAAGGAACACACTTCACAGCAAATGAAGTGCGAGAATGGGCACATGCTCATGGAATTCTCTGGTCTTACCATGTTCGCCATCATCCAGAAGCTGCTGGATTGATAGAACGGTGGAATGGCCTTTTGAAAACTCAATTACGGTGCCAACTAGGTGGCAAAAACTTGAAAGGCTGGGGTAATGTTCTCCAGGAAGCTGTGTATGCTCTGAATCAGCATCCACTGTATGGTGCTGTTTCTCCCATAGCCAGGATCCATGGGTCCAGGAACCAAGGGGTGGAAATGGGTGTGGTGCCACTCACTATTACTCCTGGTGATCCACTAGGAAAATTTTTGCTTCCTGTCCCTGCTACCCTGAGTTCTGCTGGTCTACAGGTTTTAGTTCCAAAACGGGGTGTGCTTTCTCCAGGAGAAACAACAGTGATACCACTGAACTGGAAGTTAAGATTGCCACCTGGCCACTTTGGGCTACTTATGCCTCTGGATCAACACACCAAGAAGGGGATTACATTATTGTCTGGGGTAACTGACCCTGACTATCAGAAGGAAGTAGGACTGCAACTACATAATGGAGGTAAAGAAGAGTTTTCTTGGAATATAGGAGATCCCCTGGGGCGTCTATTAGTACTACCATGCCCTGTGATCAAAATCAATGGAAAACTGCAACAACACAATCCAGGCAGGACCACTAATGGCTCTGAGACTTCAGGAATGAAGGTTTGGGTCACCCCACCAGGCAAAGAACCACGGCCAGCTGAAGTCTTGCTGAGGGGAAAGGGAACATGGAATGGGTAGTGGAAGAAGGTAGTGATAAATATGAACTTCGACCACGTGATCAGTTACAGAAACGAGGACTGTAATGCTGTTTTGTTTGTGTTATACTATTTAAGTTGTAAGATATCAAGTTTAAGAATGAATGTTGCCCAAGGATTTGCACGCTATTCTGGAGAGATTTAATGTGTTTCCAGTCATATGCAGGACAGTTGAGTATTGTCAGGTTAAAAAAAAAAAATGTGTGCTTATTTGTTTTCATTTGGAAATTAAGTATGGTCTAAGGTGATATATATATATATGCCAAGTTGACAAGGGGTGGACTGTCATGGTTAGGGACAGGTGTCAACTTGGCCAAGTTGTGGTACCTGTTCATCTGATTGGGCAAGCGCTGGCCTGTCTGTTGCAATGAGGACATTTCATAGGATTAGGTCATGATCATGTCAGCTACATCCACAGCTGATTCCATTTGTAATCAGCCAAAGGGGAGTGTCTTCTGCAATTAGTGATGCTAAATCCAATCATGGGAAGCCTTTTAAGGAGGACTCAGAGGAGACAGGTTGCATTCCTGCTTTGGCTGGTGAGCCTCTCCTGTGGAGTTCGTCCAGGCCATCCATTGGAGTCATCGGCTTCGCAGCCTGCCCTGTGGATTTTGGACTCTGCGTTCCTACGGTCACGTGAGACACTTTCATAAATTTTATATTTGCAAGTGTTCCCTGTTGATTCTGTTTCTCAAGAGAACCCTAACTAATACAGTGATGGATTGCTTTTCTCTTGCTGCTTTCAAGATTCTCTCTTTCTCTTTGACATCTAACATTCTGATTAGTAAGTGTCTTGGAGAACGTCTATTTGGATCTATTTTCTTTGGGGCACTCTGCACTTCTTGGATCTGTAATTTTAAGTCTTTCATAAGAGTTGGGAAATTTCCAGTGATAATTTCCTCCATTAGTTTTTCTCCTCCTTTTCCCTTCTGGGACACCCACAACATGGATATTCGTGTTCTTTATGCTGTCATTCAATTCCCTGAGTCCCTGCACATATTTTTCCATTCTTTTCCCTATATATTTTTTTGCTTGTTGGATTTCAGATGCCCCATCCTCCAGTTCCCTAATCCTATCATCTGCCTTCTGAAATCTGACATTGTAGGTTTCCATTGTTTTTTTTTTCATCTCTTCTACTGTGCTTTTCATTCCCATAAGTTCTGTGATTTGTTTTTTCAGACTTTCGATTTCTTCTTATTGCTCAGTCCTTGCCTTCTTTATAACCTCCCTCAATTCATTGACTGGATTTTTGATGAGGTTTTCCATGTCTGTTCCAAAATTCTGAATTAATTGTTTCAACTCCTGTATCTCATTTGAATTGCTGGTTGTTCCTTTGACTGGGCCATATCTTCAATTTTCCTAGTATGATCCATTATTTTTTGTTGGCTTCTAGGCATTTAATTACCTTAATTAGTTTATTCTGGAGATAGTTTTCACTTTTTTTACCTAGGATTTTCTTGCTGGATGACTTTGTTGTCTATCTGTTCTTTGACATTCAATTCGGCTTATTCTAGACCTCTAGCTTAGGTTTTGTTTAACAGATCAGAATTTTTAAGTTCTTATTTGGTTTCTTGCCCTACCTGTATAGTGCCTTTTCTCCCCCCTTAGGAGGGTCTACTTAGCTATTATAGACCCTAGCCAGGTTTTCCCAGACCAAAGTGGCCTCCTGTCAGGAGGAAAGAATCACCTGCATCAGTTTTCCCTGAGGGTGAGACCCAGCAGATTGAAAGGCTTTTGTATGAAGCCTCTGGGCTCTCCATTTTTCCTATCCTGTCTAGTATGTGGCGCTTGTCTGCCTGCAGGTCCCACCAGCATAAGGTTATAGGGTACTTTTAACTTCAGCAGACTCTCTCTGCTGGGGGCATGGTGGACACAGAGGAGAGGTTGTAGTCTGGTTTTAATCGCTCACTCTTCCAAACCCTGGGGTCTGAACTCTTTGAGGGAGGGATTCCATCTGAGCTGGGCTCCACCCCTCTCCTGGGGAAGACACAGACTCCAGATAAACACTCAAACAAGCTTAATTCTGCCTATGCTTGGGACAGTGGAGCCTGAGAAGCTTTGCAGCTATATCCAAAGAGCAGTCAAGCTGTAGAAACACAGCCACCAAAACGAAAGAGAAAAACCTTTTTCAGAGCCATACCCCCAGTCCTCGGGTTTGCCAATCAAGAGTTTAAGCTGGTACATTGCTCTGTGTATCTCCAGGTCCTATGTGCCCCCTCCTTTCCTTCAGGGCCTAGATCCTTGCAAATGCAAAAAACCTCTGGTTTTTTTGTTTGTTTGTTTGTTTTTCATTTTTCATCAGCTCTGCTGCCTCTGCACCAGGGCAAAAACCAGCAACCTCCACTTTTACTCAAGGTTCAGCTGAGCTGGGGGCCTATTTTTAGTGATCAGAATTTGTTAATTAATTCTGCAATTGGAGTTTAGTTGCGCTCAGCCCTTGTTGATGATAAAGTCCCTTTTCTTTCCCCTCTGGGAAGCAGCCTGTGGAGGAGGGGTACCAGCCACCGTGGCTTGGAGAACTCACGGTTCTTGGTAGCTTCGTAGCCAGTCCAGCTGGTCCAGACTGGGGAACTCTGTGTGTCCGGTCACTGATGCAGCCACAGCCGTTGTTCTGTACTGTTCCTGGCTATTTATTAGCTGCTCTGGAGGACAAACTAAATTCCAGACCTTGCTAAGCTGCCATCTTGCTGCGCCCACCCCCAACCCCCAATCCTTGTTTTAAAGTGGCAGAGAATTTGGCAAAACTGAGTACTGGTGTTGTGTGGAAGGTAGAATTTGAAAGTGATGAGCTTGGATATCTAGCTGAGGAAATTTCCAAACTAAATATGGAAAATGCAGTCTGACTTCTTCTGGCAGCTTACAGTAAAATGGGAGAAGAAAAGTTTAAGCTGAGAAGTAAACTCTTGGGTACAAGGAAACCAGAGACTGATAGTTTGGAAAATTCCAAGTTTTTGGAAAATGAGACCCCAGGAAACATTGCCCCACATGAGGATTTAACCAAACATGAAAACAGTCAGCCATTTCAGAAAGAGACAGGATTGGAGATGGAGTTATCCAGAAAGGATCTGTGCAAATTCCTATTGTCTGATGGGTTTGACCCCATAGGCTGCATGCCAAACTGACAAGTTTCTTACAAGATCTGTATGAATGGAACGACTGCCAGTCTGGATTGAAAAGAACAGAAAAGGTTCAAAGTGAAGGAAAAATGACTTCAAAGGCAGAACCATGGAAGCTAAAGTCTGGAGCCTGGAAATCTTGGGTCAGGAGAGCAGATCCACCCATGCACATGGAGAGGGTGAGTTTGCCCCAAAGGCAGAGGGTGGGCCTTCTGCCTTGATGTTCAGGAAGAGCTTTAGTGTCCCAGGCCTCAGGGAGGGTGGAGCCCATTCCCTGGGGTCTGGAGGGAGCTTGGCGAACATCCCATTTTTCTAAAGGGGTTGAGTGTATGCCCCAGAGATGGCAGAGAATCCGGGCACTGTCCCAATGCTTGGAGAGCATGGAGCCAAGAATAAGGTGTTCTCCCTAATGCTCGGATATGTTAAAAACCTATCCTAGGATAGGTTATCCTAGGATATGTTAAAATACCCTAGTGTATGGAGAGAGAAGGGTTGCTGTATAAAACCTTTGGAAAAGATGGGACTGCTGCATTCTCAAGCCCTGATGAGGGAACATCATTCTATAAATGACTCTCAGACTTTGAAATCTAATGTAGTATACCCTGCAGTTTTACAGAATAGTTTGGGTCCAGTGACTTCTGTCTTCCTTCCAATTTCTTCCTATGTCAATAAGAATGTTTATCCTCTGACCCTCCTGTGTATATTGGCAGCAGATAACTTGTTTTGAGTTCCACAGGTCCACAGCTAGAGGAGAATTTTGCTTTAGGATAGACCATGCCTATAGTTGATTCTGATGATACTTAGTACTGTTTTGACCTTGTATTGTATTTGTATTGTTTCTGAAATGGTTTAAGGCTTTTGTGATATTGTGATAGAATTAATGTATTTTGTAAATGGAAAGAACACGTTTTTTGGGGGGTCCAGAGGGTGGAATGTGCTGGTTTGAAATTGTTATGTATCACAGAAAAGGCAATCTTTTTTTAAAAAAAATCCTAATCCAATCTTGTGGGTACAAACGTACTGTTTGGGTAGGATCTTTTGATTAGGTTGTTTCCATGGAGATGTGACCCTGCCCAACTAGATAGCTCTTAATTTGGTTAATGGGGTCCTTAAAAGAGGCAACACAGAGAGTAGATGCCTAGACACAGATATTTGGAGATGCTTGGAGACAGACAGAAGCTCAAAGAGAAGGCCCCTGGAACCAGGAGCTGAAAGCAATGAAAACCAGAAGCAAAGGGTCAGCAGGCATCACCATGTGCTTTCCCATGTGACAGAGAAATCTTGGATCAGATTGGCCTTTCTTGAGTGAAAGTATCCTCTTGCTAATTCCTTAAATTGGACATTTTCATGGCCTTAGAATTGTAATATGTAACTTAATAAATCCCCTTAATAAAAGCCAATCCAGGGAGTTCTGGGAAATTGGGAGAATAGGATAGGTCAAATTCACCCCTGCTCCAAAGAACAGCTAGAAAAGTGACAGAAAAACTACAGGGAGAGCAATTCCAGGGTGTAAGTGACTTGGGAAGGTCTTCCACACTACAAGGGGAGGCCCTGGTTGAAAAAGCAGAAAGAATTGAGACACAGAGAACCCAGAGACCATCCAGCTAATGCAAACAGTTTAGTGCATCCATTTCCAAAAGGAGATCCAGAGCCCTCAGGAGTGTATGGACAGGGAGATGGGAACAAAGAAATAGGCCAAGCCATACTCCTTGAAAGAACTACCCTCACGTGTGCCACCCCTGCCTTGCGACCCACAACCCACACACTTGAACCACATCACCCACACCCACACCCCATGCTCTAAGCATCCCTGATCCAAACCCCCTCCCCAAGCATCCCTGTCTCACACCCCTGCCCCATGCATGTATGCTAGCCTATCCCAGCCTGAGTTACCCTCTTCCATGCAAAGGTACAGTCTCCCCCCGCCCCTCCCAAGACCTGGGTACTCACATCCAGCCCCTTGACCCCAACCTCCTGTTCCCTGCCCCTGCAGATAGTCACCTGTGCATTCGGGCTGCAGGCGCTCACATTCATACCCAAGCCATACCTGCACTCAGCCCATGCAGTTCCTCAACTGTGCCCAGCACCCCTGAACTCTGCGTACATCCACATCAGCATCCTGCCCCCAGACATGTGCATGTTCACATGCCCACTCAAACCACGCCCCCTCGGCTCTGGGTAAGCGCTGACCTCTGCACCACACCCACCCCCAGTCCAAGCAGGCACAATATCACTGCACTGACCCTGAGCACTGCGCATGTGCACACCAGGGCCTTGCCCCCAAGACCCACACACTGGCACAGCTGCATCCTCCCTGCTGGGCACCCATCTATCCATATATGGACCTCTTGACCCCTGCACCCCCCCCTGCACCCCCCCACCATGTGCACACTCTTGCCCCACCCCACCTCTGCCCTTCACAAGTGGGCTCCCCATCCCACCCCACCTCTGCACTTGTGGGCAAGTGTGAGAGCCTTGCTCACCCATCATCACCCACCCCTGACCTCTACAACTTGAGTCCCACCCCTACACACTAACATAGCTGCATCCCAGCCCCCCTGGAACCCTCACCCTGTGCAAGGACATACCCACACCCCAACCTTCCTGTGCCCTGTAGCCCACACCCTGACACCCATGACCCACACATTTCACACACCCACCCACATCCTGCCCATGTACTAGCCCCAGCACATCTGCTCAGCACCCCTATCTGCCTTCTGCCATGCCCTAATTCTGTGTCCCCAATGCTGTACCCTGCTTCTGCACTCCAAGGCCTGCCAGAGCTGCAGCTTGCCCCCACAGCTCCCACACCACACCACCACAGCCCCACAACCCACACCCTATGTTCACAGGCATCAGTGGACAGTTCCTGACTGTGGAAATACCTGCACGGCAACCATCACTGCACTGTGGTGCCCCTCCCATGCACCAAATCCTGCTCCACACCTGTTCCACAAACACAGAGCTTTAGACTACTGAAGGAAATCAACATCCAAGATAACACTATCAAGATATTTACATGCCACAAAGACAACAGAAGATCACTAACCATATGAAGATGCAGACAGACACAGCCCAGTCTAATGGCCAAATTAAAACACTGGAGGAGACACAGACTTTGGAAAAACTAATCAAATATGTTCATATATAACTACTAAATAAAATTAGTGGAATGCCTAATGACATAAAGGAGATCAAGTAGTTGCTAGAAGAACATAAAGATAAATTTGAAAGAATAAATAGAAAAATAGCAGATATCACAGAGATTAATGCTGTAGACCAAATAAAAAATATACTAGAGACATACAATAGCAAATATGAAGAGGTAGAAGAAAGAATAAGCAAACTAAAGGACAGGAAAACTGATTTTGCACATACAAAAGAGCAAATGACAAAAAAGATGGAAAATTTTGAATTGGATCACAGAGAAATGATGGACAAAATGAAGCAAAAAAATGTAAGAATCACCAATGTCCCAGAAAGGGAAGAGAAGAATAAAGGGTTAGGAAGATTAGTGGAGGATATAATGAGGGAAAAATTCCCAACCATTATAAAAGACATAAATATACAAGTCAAAGAAGCCAATGAACTCCAAATAAAATAAATCCAAACAGGCCTACCCAAAGATACATACTAATCAGTCTGTCAAATGTTGAAGAGATGCAAAAAATCTTGAAAGCAGCAAGAGAAAAACAATCTACTACATACAAGGTAAACCACAGAAGACTGAGTTCAGACTACTCAACTGGCACTATGGAGGCAAGAAAGCAGTGGTATGACATATTCAAGATCCTAAAAGAGAAAGATTTCCAGTCAAATTATCCTTCAAAACTGAGGGAGAGGATGCAAGGGTGGTTCAGTGGTAGAATGCTTACATTTCATGTGGGAGACCCAGGTTCAATTCCCTGACCATGCACCCCCCCCCAAAACAAAACAAAACAAAAAAACTGAGGGAGAGATTAAAATTGTCACAGACAAACAAAGGCTGAGAGAATATGTCAATAAGAGACCAACTCTACAAGAAATACTAAAGGGAGTTCTGCTGGCTGAAAAAAAAAAAAAGATAAAAAAGGGAGGTCTGGAGGAGGGCACAGAATTGAAGAGTACCAGTAAGGGTAACCTGAAAGATAAAAAGAGAAAGAGGAAAAGAATATGTAGATCTGAGAAACAAAATATAAAGGATAAGATAGTGGGTGCAAGAAATAACTTTAAATAACTGTGAATGTTAGTGGACTAAATTTACCAATTAAAAGATGCAGATTGGCAGAATGGATTAAGAAATATAATCCAGATATGTGCTGCTTACAAGAGACTCATCTTAGACACAAGGATATAAGTAGATTGAAAGTGAAAGGATGGAAAAAGATGTTCCATTCAAGCCATAACCAAAAGAAAGCAGGAGTAGCTATATTAATATCAGACAAAATAGACTTTAAATGTAAAAACAGTATAAGAGACAAAGAAAGACACTATAAATTAGTAAAGGGGACAAATAACCAAGAAAAATAATCATGAATGTCTATGCTCCCAAATAAGGAGCTTAAAAATGCATGAGACAGATGTTGGCAAAACTGAGGACAGCGATAGACATTTCAACAATAATAATAGGAGACTTCAATATACCACTCTCCTCTATTGACAGAAAAATCAGAGAATTAATAAGGAAATAGAGAAATTAAACAATCTGATAAATGAATTACACCTAACAGACATATATATGTTGTAACACCCTCAAACACCAGGATATATATTCTTCTCTAGTGGTCATGGAACATTCTCCAGGATAGATCATATGCTGGGGTATAAAACAGGTCTTTATAAATTTTAAAACACTGATATTATTCAAAGAACTTTCTCTGATCACAGTGGAATGAAGCTGGAAATCAATAACCACCAAAGAACAAGAACTTTCATAAATATGTGGAGATTAGATAACGCACTTCTAAATAATGAGTGGGTCAAAGAAGAAATTTGTAGAGAAATCAGTAGCTATTTGGAGACAAATGAAAATGAGAATACAACTTGTCAGAACTCATGGGATGTGGCAAAGGCTGTGCTGAGAGGGAAATGTATTGCCCTAAATGCCTATATTAAAAAAAGGAAAAAAAAGCAAAAATCAAGGACTTATCTGTTCACCTGAAGAAATGTGGGAAAGAACAGCAAACTAACCCCAAAGCAAATAGAAGAAGAGAAATAGAAAAGATAAAAACAGAGTTAAATGAATGGGAGAACAAAAGAGCAATAGAAAGAATCAATAAAAACCAAAAGTTGGTTCTTCAAGAAAATCAATAAAATTGATAGGCCATTAGCAAGACCGACAAAGAAAAAAAGAGAGAGGATGCAAATAAACAAAATCATAAATGAGAACTGGTGCATTACCACAGACCCTGAAGAAATAAAAGAAATATCATAAGAGGATATATGAACAACTATACACCATCAAATTAGACAACTTAGATGAAATGGACACATTCCTGAAGACACATACAAGCTACACTGACTCAAGAAGAAATAGAAAACCTCAAAAAAACAATCACATGGAAAGAGATTCAATCAGTCATCAAAAACCTTCCTAGAAAGAAAAGCCCAGGGCCAGATGGTCTCACAGGGGGATTTTTATCAAACATTCAAAAAGAACGCCAATCCTGCTCAAACTTTTCCAAAAATTAGAGGAAAAAGGAACACTGCCCAACTCATTTTATGTAGTTAGCATCACTTTAATGCCAAAACTGGGTAAAGATGCTACAAGAAAGGAAAAACTACAAATCAATCTCCCTAATGAACACAGATGAAAAAATTCTCAACAAAATATTATCAAATCAAATCTAGCTGCATGTTAAAAGAATTATACACCACTACCAAGAATGCAAGGATGGTTCAACAGAAGAAAATCGGTTAATGTAACATAGCATACTAATAAATTGAAAAGGAAAAATCATAAGATCAACTTGATTGATGCTGAAAAAGCATTCAATAAAATTCAACATCCTTTTCTGATTAAAAAGAAAACACTTCAAAAGGTAGGAATCAAAAGTAACTTCCTCAACATGATAAAAGGTAGCCAGCATCATACTCAATGGTGAGAGGCTGAAAGTTTTCCCCCTAAGATCAGGAACAAGATAAGGGTGCACTCTGTCACCACTATTATTCAACATTCTACTAGAATTGCTAGCAAGAACAATCAGACAGGAAAAAGAAATAAAAGGCATCCAAATTGTAAAGGAATAAATAAAACTTTCATTATTTGCAGATGAAATAATACTACACTTGGAAAATCCTGAGAAATCCACAACGTTACTTGAACTAATAAACAAATTAAGCAAGGTGGCAGGTTATAAAATTAATGTGCAAAAATTGAGGGGTACGATGGTAGTTCAGTGGTAGAATTCTCACCTGCTATGCAGGAGAGTTTAGTTTGATTCCTGGCTCATGCACTTCCCAAAACAAACAAACGAAAGAAACGAACAAAAACAAACAACAGAAAAAAATTCAACAAATGGTAGTGTAATAATGGGATACTCACAGAGCAAAAGCATGAAATGTGACCCTGCCATACAGCATACAAAAAAAAAATCAGTAGTGTTTCTAAACAGAAGCAATGACCTAACCGAGGAATCTGTTAAGGAAAAAATTCTATTCAAAATAGTAATTAAAAGAATTAAGTATCTAGGAATGAACTTAAACTAGGGGTGTAAGGACTTGTACACAGAGAACTACATAACACTGCTAAAAGAAATCAAAGAAGTTCTAAATAGGTGGAAAGACATTCCATGCTCAAGGATAGGATGGTTAAATGTAGTTATGATGGCAGTTCTACCCAAATTGATCTATAGATTCAAAGCAGTACCAATCAAAATTCCAACAACCTACTTTGAAGACTTGGAAAAGGTAGTTACCAAATTCATCTGGCAGGGAAAGAGACCCCAGATAACTAAAAGCATCCCAAAAAAGAAGAATGAAGTGGGATGATTAACACCTCTCGATTTTAAAACTTATTATAAAGCCTCAGTGGTCAAAACAGCATGGTACTGGCATGAAGATAGAAATATTAAACAATAGAATTGGATAAACAACACAGAAATAGACCACAAAATATATGGTAAACTGATCTTCAACAACCTACCCAAATCCACAGAAGTAGGACAAAATAGTCTTTTCAATAAATGGGCATGAAAGAACTGGATTTCAATAGCCAGAAGAATAAAAGAGAACCCTCCTTTACACTCTATACAAAAATTAACTCACAGTAGATCAAACATCTAAATATAAGAACTAGCACCATAAAGCTTCTAGAAGAAAATATAGGGAAACATCTTCAATATCTAGAAATAGGAGGTAGCTTCCTAAACTTTACACCCAAAGCACAAGCAAGAAAATAAAAAATAGATATATAGGAACTCCTCAAAATCAAATGCTTTTGTGCCCCAAAAGACTTTGTCAAAAAGGTGTGGAGGCAGCAAACTCAATGGGAGAAAATATTTGGGAATAACACACTGGATAAAGGTTTGATATCCTGTGAATGTAAAGAAATTACACAACTCAACAACAAAAGAACAAGCAACCCAATTATTAAGTGGGCTAAATATATGAATAGACAGTTTTCTGAAGAGCAAATACAGATGGCTAAAAAGCACATGAAGAGATGCTCATTCTCTTTAGCTATGAGGGCAAAGCAGATCAAGACTACAATGAGATACCATCTTACACCTCTAAGAATGAATGCTATTAAACGAGCAGGAAACTACAAGTATTGGAGAGGATGTGGAGAAATTGGGACAGCTTATGCACTGCTGGTGGGAATGTACAATGGTACAGCCACTATGTAAGTCAGTCTGGGGGGTTCCTCAAAACTAAACATTGAGTTGCCCTAGGACCTGGCAATACCAGTACTCCGTATATACCCAGAAGGGCTGAAGCAGTGACACAAACAGATTTTCACACTGATGTTCATAGCAGTACTATTCACAGTCACCAAAACATGGAAACAATCTGAGTGCCCATCAATAGCGGAGTGAAATAAGAAAATATGGCATATACTATACGATAGAATATTAAGCAGCAGTAAGATAAAATGACATCCTGAATCACATAACAAGATGGATGAGGCTTGAGGACATAATGCTGAGTGAAATAAGCCAGACACAAAAGGACAGATACTGCATGATTCTACTTTTATGACCCTGGTAAAGGTAAAATCGGGGAGTTATAATGCAGAATATAGGGGATCAAGAGATAAAGCTTGAGGTGGTTGAACGGTTAGCTAATGGGGGTGAACTTAATTGTAAGGGAATAGATAGAAGTGAAGGCAGTTCACTAGTGGGTCTATAAGTAATATTACCATATTGAGAGTGAACATGACTGAAAGGAGTTGTATAGACTCATGTGTTCCACCAATTAACAATACAAATTTAAATAAGTTCTTGCCTGAACTACCGCAAAGGTATGAATCTTGTACAAAGAATGTATAATTTCAAGGTATAGGGGGAAAAATGCTATTGCATGCTATGGGCTATGTTTAACAGGAAAATATCAATAGTACCTCAGCAATACCAGGAGTACATAATAGGGGGAGGGACAAGAGTTAGGGGGAGGTTTGGATTTTCAATTTGGTGAGGGTATGTTAATTGACTATCTTACTTTCAGGAACAATTAAATTATCTAAAATTGAGAGTGTTGATGAACTCTTGACTTTGAACATTATACATGAGGCCCTGTAGATGGAGGTAGCTGAAAGACAGATGCACTGACTGAGAAGTAGATTGGCAAACGATAGTGTAAACACATGATCAAACACAGTGCTGCTACAAAAAGGAATGTAGTTTGTGAGGCATGCAATGATGTGAATGAACCTGTGGGACATTTGGAGAAGCAAAATAAACCATAAACAAAAGAGCAAATATGTATGATCTCATTTGGAAAATACTTATAAGAAAACTGGAGCCTAGATCATAAACTATTATAGCAATCACATTTAGTCCAGAGTGGTAACTGTTATTTCTGGATTTTGAGGGGCTGTGTTATATATGCATAACCTGGTATTTAGAGATAAAATTGCAGCCGATCAGGTCGGCATTAAGGTCATTCAGAATACAGGGGTAAGGATGATAGTGCCTGTATTTTAAAACTTCACCTACTCTTCGAGACCAAAGGAAGAAAGGTTTATTATTTTCAGAACTTAGATTTCTGTAGCACATAATCTATCTCAACTGTCTAGATAGGTCATTTAAACAATCTAAACACAGGGAGCCCCGACTAAGAAAGAGGTCCTTCAATCCTGTATAGCTTAATGTAATGCCTGGATACATTCCAGAGTATATTAAGCAGATAATGAAAAAGTACTGGCAAAGCCCCTTGAGGGATGGGAGAAAAAATATGGAACTATTAAACTTCACCACTGGAGAAACACTAAAATACTGTGTCAAACACTAGGGACATCCAAATCAATAGGACAAGCCCTTGATCTTGAGGCTTGCTCTTGTGAAGATTATGCATGTAGTAGAGAAGCTTAGCCTACCTATAGGTATGCCTAAGAGTTACTTCTGGAGGACCTCTTCTGTTGCTTAGATGTGGCCTCTCTCTCTCTAAGCCCAACTCTGCAAGTGAAATCATTGCCCTCCCCCCTATGTGGGACATGACATCCAGGGGTGAAAGTCTCCCTGATGACATAGGAGATGACTCCCAGGGATGAGCCTGGCACTGGCACTGTGGGATCATCAATGCCATCCTGACCAAAAGGGGGGAAAAGAAGTGTAACAAATAAGGTATTAGTGGCAGAGAGAGTTCAAATAGAGTCGAGAGGCTACTCTGGAGGCCACTCTTACATAAGCTTCATTTAGACATTGCTACCTATCATAACATGCCAACCCCCATTCAAAATCATTCCTGCCATTCCTAAAGAATACCTAGGGCATGGTATAAGAGTCTATGGAGGTCCCATACACTAGGGTAACTTTGCAGAAACCTACAACCTCCCGATAGGTCCCTGAACCAGTAAGTCCTGAAATTCCAAGTGACCAGCCTCTCCAGAACATCAACTAGTTCCATCCCCTTATCACATATTATGGACAGCCCCTTCCAACATGAAAAAGTTAGAATAAGCATAGCCCAAATACCCCTAAAGAGTGGGAGAAAGATCAAAGTTGATGGTCAAGTCATACAAAGAAGGGGGGGTTTAACAAATGAGTATGATTGCGGAATCATTATACTGATATTCCGTTTAGTCTCCAGTACCTCAGTGCAGCTAGAAGGAAAAACCTAAGATTGTGGAACTGTAATCCATACCAAACTCTGAAATCTGTTCTACAACTAATTATTGCAATGTACTTTAAAATTTATTGCTTTTTTTTTGTATATATGTTATTTAAAGAGAAGGAGAAGTATAACAGAGAAAATAGGATTTAACAAATGAGTATGACTGCTGAATCATTATATCGATAATTCTTTTGGTCTCCAATGTCTTGGAGCAGCTAAAATAAAAAACAAAAAAATCATGGAACTGTCACCCATACCAAATTTAAAAATCTATTCTATAACTATCTGTCAAAACGTACTTGGAAACGTATTGCTTTTTTTGTATATATGTTATATTTCACAATTTAGAAAAAAAGCCAATCCATTTCTGGTATATTGCATTCCAGCAGCATCAGCAAACTGAAACAGTATCACACCCAGCTATTAGCCTCCACTAATTACCAGCTGATTGCTTTACTTTTCTCAACAATGCCCTGGGCACAAATTGCTCCACATTCTGATCCAATTAAATTCAGGCCCTTTGTAGGGGTAGTTTTTTGTTTGTTTGTTTGTTTTTGGCATGGGCAGGCTCTGGTAATCAAACCCAGGTCTCAAGCATGGCAGGCAAGAATTCTGCCACTGGGCCACTGTTGCTTGTCCTGCAGGGGTAGTTTTCGAGGTCAGTTTTTGATATTTGGTCTGACCCCAGGGTGATACTTTTTAGCAGTCTATTCCACTGTTCTCTCTGGTAAACTCAGTGGTCTATGGTTTAGCTTATTGCTCTAAGGAAACAAGCAGCCTTCTCTTAATTGCTTACTTCTATAATTTCCATTATTTTTAAGGGTGCCCTTAAGCTTGAACTTCCTCACATGTTGGTGGAAATAAAGTCAATTCCTTTAGGGGTACTATGGAACACTCCATTTTTATGGCCTGCCTCTCTTCCTGGGCAAAATTTCTGAGTCACATCCATGATGCTGGGAATAAGCTCAGTGGCCTGCTTCTCTCATAGTGACACCCCTACTTGATGAGTATGGTGCTGGGCTGAGGCAGTAGCCTCACTTCTGCCTTGGTTGTGAGCTGAGGGATGGATATTGGGATCCCTGTATTCTTGATGTGCCAGATCTGAGTAGAGCCTCCTCTCTATGAGTTGGGGGAAAAGAAATGCCTGATGTCTTAGCCACAGCTTCCTGGAATATAGATTGTGCAATATATAGCTGGAGGAGATGAGAAGTGCAGGTTGCTTGCCCCTCCTGGGAAGATACGATAGCCCCCAACTGAGGGGGGGTCCAAGGAGTAGTATGTTTTTACTGCACCCACCTGGAATGGAGTCTGTTATACTGACTGGAAGCAGGGAGGGAAAGAGTAGGTCATGGTCCAAATGGATAGACTCACTTTTCTTACCAACTTTTAGTAGATTTTTTTGTTTGTTTCTTCATTTGCATATGCCTTTAGGATCATTTCTGAAACTTTAAATGCTTGCTTTTTTATAATTTTCACCAGTTATCCACATTTTCCTGTAAAGTAGGTCTACAGGGCTCTTCATGCCACCATTCTGGAAGTTGCCACTCCATGCTGTTTTTCTGCTGCAGTTGTTGAGTGTCATGGTCAGGTTCATGTGTCAACTTGGTCAAGTTGTGGTACCTGTTTGTCTGGTTGGGCAAATGCTGGCCTGTCTGTTGCAATGAGGACATTTCATAGAATTAGATCATGATCACATCAGCTGCATCCACAGCTGATTCTATTTGTAATCAGCCAAAAGGGAGTGTCTTCTGCAATGAGTGATGCTTAATCTAATCACGGGAAGCCTTTTAAGGAGGATTCAGAAGAGACAGGCTCTCTTCCTGCTTTGACTGGTGAGTCTCTCCTGTGGAGTTCATCCAGACCTTCCATCAGAATTGTCAGCTTCACAGCCTGCCCCACAGATTTTGGACTCTGCGTTCCCATGGTCATGTGAGACACTTTAATAAATTTTATAGTTGTGAGCGTTCCCTGTTGATTCTGTTTCTCTAGAGAACCCTAACTAATACATTGAGTGTCTACAATATGGATCTCAGGTTGTCTCAATAAATTATTATATTCATGGAGTGATCTTACAAGGGGTGGAAGAAAAGGGCAACAGAACCCTGATAACACTGTTTAAGACCCTGGATCTAGCCAGGCTTGCTATCCACCCTATCATCCGGAATTTGCAGTTGGATAAGTCAGTAAGTTTCCTTCTTGACTTAGCTAGGTGGAAGTGCATATATTTCTTACATGTAACCAAGAGTTGTAGCTAATATCTTGAATGCAAAACCTGTAACAGTGTATGAGTAAATAATAAATATTGCGTAAAGATTGTTTAGTAAAACTGGTATCTAGAACTAATCTTGTCTCAATAAGTTACAGCCTCTTTATGCTTGATGAAATATATAGATAAAATTTATGGCATGTGTTGGTTAAGTTCATGTGTCAACTTGACTAGGCTACAGTATCCAGTTGTTTGGTCAAGCAAGCATTGATTGGCTAGATTGTTACTATAAGATTATTTCATGAATTGAAATCATTAGCCAGTTGATTGCATCTGTGGCTGATTACAATAAACAAAGGAGACTGTTTTCAGTAATGAGAAAAGTCTTATTGAAGCACTTGAAAACCTTTAAGGGAGAACTGATGATTTTACCAATTAGAATTTCCATCTACTTCAGCTAACCAGTTTCTTCTGGGGGAATTCATTGAAACCATCATCAGAGTTCCCAAATTGTGACCTGCCCTATGAAATTCAGATTGCCAATCCCCACATCATGTGAGTCAATTCCTAGAATAAAGCTCATAATATTTGTACATGTATGTGTGTGTGTGCACATATACAGTTGTTTCCCTGGAGAACCCTAACTAATAATACATGATGCTTCCAGTTGATGCTCCTGTTAATAAAGATTTATAATATATTCCTATATGTCTGCCAATATTCATTAATGCCTAAAGACTTGGTTCCAAGGAATTCTCAATGGTAATTGCTAATGATATTTGCAATATTTGCAAAGGTAGAATAGTAATAGTAGAATAATAAAAAGACCTAAAAATTCAAGGAAACCTTCCTTTTCCATCAGCCTACAGCTAAGTTACTGGAACATCTTTGTTAAGATGCAAGTTTCCAAACATTGAGACTAATTACAGGCCTCTCTAATAAGCCATAAGTGAGAAAAAGGGAGAATTTTATGTTGTTGTCCTCTATTTGATATATATAATCTAGGTAATCTGACATTTGTTTATCTGGTCAATGTTTTTTGAACATTTTGAAATGAGTTTATTGGACAACATGGAGTCAGAAAAATCTCAGGATAAATTTACAAGGTCAAAGTTGTAGCTACTGTATCTTTCTCTCTTGATAATAGCCTTTCCTAACTCCTTGCTTCTCACTGCTACCCTTCAAATGTGGATGTTTATGGCAAGCACTGAGAAGAAGAAAGACATGGGACATTATTATAATCTTGGGACTTATTAAATCTTTGTGAAAATTACCTTTTCCCCTGGATGTGGCCTGGATAACACCTTACTTACTCACATTAGCATTATGGGTGCTGCTTGCCAAAAAAAATCTGCCATCCCGATGGTCTCTGTCATGTTTTCAATATCTCTAAAACCCCCACAAAGCCACAATTACTGAAAAGATGGGTCTTTTTAATCAAACGGCCATAGTGTGTAGTGAAATATGCAGATCCATTACAAAATCTCAGTAATTACAAATAACTGGAAGGATGGTCATGTCAGTTCATGAAACTCAATCACTCTTACAGAAACAAAGGCTTTCTAGCATATATAATAAAGGAAACAATCAAATTTTACTAAGGAAAAAGGGAAAACTCCAAGATCAACTTTTTAAAAACTTTTTTCTTATTGTATAACACATACACAAAGCAAAGAAAGAAAGAAGCAATAATTTTCAAAGCACACTTCAACAAGTAGTTACAGAACAGATTTCAGAATTTTCATGGGTTACCATTCCATCACCTCAGATTTTTCTAGCTGCTCCAAAACACTGGAGGCTAGAAGGAATATTAATATAGTGATTCAGCAGCCACACTCATTTGTTAAATCCCATTTTCTCTGTTATACTTCCTTCTTCTTCTTTAATTTTTCTCCCAATCTATACGGATCTTAGTCAAGAGGAGTGATGTTGATTGGGGTTATAGTGATAAGTAGTACAATTTACTCATTTTAGAGTTTCACAAATACAGTTCTCCTGTCGATGACCACAGATTGTAATTTACCTTGGATATTTTATATAGGTCTTCTGGTTAAGATCCTTATGATACTCTATATATTTTAATGTTAGACCAATTGTGAGCCTCTGAGATAAATTTTAATGAACAGATTTGATTTACTTGCAATCATGTTGTTTTAGACACTTTAAGCTTCTGAATTCTCTGAAGGCAGATGACTTTGAGAGCTTACTCAATCTGTAATTTAGTTTACACTGCTAACTACCTAAACCATTTGTGCCAGTTTGAAATTATTATATACCCCAGAAAAACCATGTTTTAATCCTGATCCAATCTGGTGGGGCCAGACCTATTGTTTAAGGTGGGAAACTTTGATTTGATTGTTTCCATGGAGATGTGACACACCCAGTTGTGGGTGTGGCCTTTTGGTTAGATTCCTCCCATGGAGATTCAGCACACAATTGTGGGTATGGTCCTTTGCCTAGATGGAGTGATGATGCCACCCATTCAGGGTGCATGTTGATTAGTTTACTAGAGTCCTTTAAAAAGGGAAACATTTTGGAGAAACCTAATATGCAAATGCTTGGAGAACAGTTGCTTTAGAGCTGACAGAGACATGGATGTTGGGAGATGCTTTGAGAGTCAACAGAACCAACATGAGACCCAGATGTTCGGAAATGCAGAACCCAGCACACATCACCATATGCCTTCCTGTGAGATGTTAAGCAAGTCAGAACCTGGAAGGAACCAAGGGAAGCCAAGAGTTGAAACCCAGCCCCAAAGGAGCCAAGTGAGAAACCTCCACAGGAAACGGAGGCTGAAAGTAAAACAGCCTAGGAGCAAGGGACCAGCAGATGACAGCCATGTGACTTCCCAGCTGACAGAATTGTTCTGGACAACATCAGCCTTTCTTGAATGAAGGTAACCTCTTGTTGGTGCCTTAATTTGGACATTTTCACAGACTTAGAACTGTAACTCACAACCTAATAAATTATTTATTTAAAAGTCAATCCATGGGTACACAGGTGTTTCAGTGGTTAGAATGCCTGCCTTCCATTACAGGAGACCTGTGTTCATTTCCCAGACCATGGACTCCAAAAAAAAAAAAAAGACATTCCATTTCTGGTATATTATAGTCCAACAGCTTTAACAAACCAATAAACCATTATTTATAGAAGTTGAAAAGTAAACTTCTATAGCTTTCTGAGGCTTCAAAAATCATGAATTAGCGGGATCTGAATTCCACTAACTCTACTTGAGAATTTAATAGGCTTGAGTTGCAAACACTTGTGTTCTGATATTAGTCTGATATTAAAATCTTAGCTTGTACATTCCAGTAGCCTTGGTTCTTGAAGACAATTGCATAACTATAGCTTTTACAATATGACTGTATGATTGTGAAAACCTTGTGTTTGATGTTTGTTTTGTCCACGTATGGACAAATGAGTAAAAATATAAGGACAATAAATAAATAAATAATAGGGAGGGATAAGGGGTAAAAAAAATTGAGTAGATTGCAATACTAGTGGTTAATGAGAGGGAGGGGTAAAGGGTATGGGATGTATGAGTTTTTTCTTTTTATTTATTTTCCTGGAATGATGAGAATGTTCTAGAAGTGATCATGGTGATGAATATACAACTATGTGATAATATTGTGAGCCATAGATTGTACACCATGTATGGACTGAATGTGTGTGAAGATACATCAATAAAAATATTAAAAAAAAAGAAAAAGAAAAAGAAAAAGAAATCTTAGCTTGGAAAGGGTCTGCTCTGCTGCAAGAGACAGACCCTCAGAAAGTGGGTAAGACTCTGGTTCGCAGCTACTTGACCACCTGCTAAATTATTTGCATTTTAGGGTCTCCATCTTTTCTGTGCTGTCTTAGCAGCACACCTGATTTTAGTTTTATACAGATGAATTCAAGAAAACAACGTCACCTAGACTTTACTTCAAATTGCCTCAAGGACCAATACATCTCACCAATGGTCCCAAATTCCACATTCATAATCTGCTTCTATGATACACAACTGGGAAAAGTTAAATGTCCTGTTGACCGCAATTTCCATTTATTATTTTTAAAGAAGGGCTAGTTTCAATAATCAGAAGCAAATAAGGAATACCAGCACCCACTTGTTACTCAAAATGGAAAACTTAGCTGGGAATAAATGAAAACCAACAGGTAGTTCTGATTTACTTTTAATAGTTGGAAAGAAAGTCACAATTCAAGGTCAGGGAAAATTCAAATGTGGTTTCACTGGGTTGCTAATATCTTGAACAGACTGAAGAACAATTTTCTAGCATTAAGCTTGGCTTTTTAATGCTTTTTAAATTTTTTTCCTAAAGCAGAGACAAGAAGCAGAAACCTGAAATTTCTTCTTATCTTCTCAAATGGTCATTAGCTTTTACCTGATCATTCTAGAGATTTTAGCTCCAACCTGGGGTAAATCATCCTTCTTCCCTCCTTCCCTCCCTTCCTCCCTCCTTCCATCCACATATGTCCATCCTTTCTTAAAAATTCTGTTTTGTTTTATTTTTCATTTAAAAATTTCTAACATTTGCAAACACTCTATGCCCACACAAGCAACAGCTTCCTCTTCCTTCCTTCCCCATTCCCTGGTAACATCTAAGCTACTTTGTTCCTACAAATATGCTATTTCTAAATATTTCCTATAAGTGAAATCATACAGTAATTGTCCTTGGTAGTCTTTTATTACTCTCAGCTTTTTATACAATTAATTCCATCTTTCAACATGTGTAAAGGTCTGCAGCAGACAAGCCATCTAGTGAGTAAACATGGGCAGCAGATAAGCACCAACAATGCATCCAAACTTGGTTCTTCTCACAGGTCGCTACGCAGAAAATCCCCAAAATGCTACTCATCGTTTAGGGCTCCTGGACCAATAAAAAATCGGCCTCCTCCTGCTTGGATGTCTCCCAGGCAAGTCTATATAAAAAAAATATCTCAAATTGAACTCACTCTCTCTCCGTACTAAAACAGCTCTTACTCAAGTTGTTTTCATCTCAGCAAATGGTACCATCATCTATTTATTAGGCTAAACCATAATCGCCTTTTTGCTAATTAGTTGTTCAGGTCAGAAACCTAGGTAAAATTATCATCATCTGACTCCCCTTCAACTCTTAAAACCAGTCAGTATCAAGGGCCAATAAATTCTGTTTCTCAGGTAGGTTCTGAATCCATCCAACCATCATAGACAAATCATCATTAATTAACCTCACCAATTACACTGTCTACATGGTAACTAACCAGTATGTCCTCTTTAAAACACAAATCAGACAATCTCACTTCCATGCTGCAAGTCATTCAAGGCCTTCCCACTGCCCTTCAGACAAAGGTCAAACACCCCAACATGGCCCAAAGGGCCTGCAAGCTCTCATCATGCCTGCTGCCCTCTTCGGCCTCACCTCACTATTTTCCAGTCACTGTGACCTTCTTTTATTTTCTCAAACATGCTCCTTCCCACCTCAGAGTCTTTGAACATACTGTTCCATCTGCCTGGAAGCCTCTTCTCTCTCACAATCCACCCAGTCCTTTGTCACCCCATGATCCCTATTCCTCCTTCATTCATGTCTCAGCTTAAATGCCACTGCCTCAAGAGAACCTTTTCTGACCTCTCTCAGACCAGAAGGGGATGCCATGTTACACATGTGCAGTAGACTCTTCACCACAGCACTTATCATGCTTGAATGACTTGTTCAATGCCTGGATGCTCTGTTAGACTCATGTTCCAAGAGGGCAAGACAGCTGTCCTGTTCACTACCGTATCGCCATCACCATGCCAGGACCTAGCATCCAATGGGTACTCAATAAGTGTTTAATGGAGGCAGCAAACATTTCCCTCTTCAAAGGTACACTCTCTGCTCAATAATAGTTCTCAGTTTTGATTCATCTTAAATGATTTTTCTATTTAGCATTTTTAAGGGAAATAAAAGCATTCGATTCAAAAATTCAAAATCGAAAAAGTAAACCAGAACTCTGGACCCTTTTGGAATTGTCCCCTGGTGTGGCTCTATCTGGTAGCAGTTATTGTTATAAGAGGAATAATCATAATCACCACTAACATTTACAGAGGTCCAGTGTTGTGCCAAGCTTATCAAGGAAACTGAGTCTTAGAAAACCTGGGGAATTTGCTGAGGTTCACCCAGTTAGTAAATGGTGGAGCCGCTGCCACAAAGACCCATGGTGAAGAACCTGCTTTGGGGGCTCTCAGTCCCTCAGTCATTTGGAAAGACAACTTTAGGACAGAGGGGTCCTCTCTGAAGACAAAGAGCATCCATTACAGAATCCCAGAGTGTCTCTAAACAAATCCCAGCTAATTCACCATCTTTCTAAGAGCAAGTCTCTTCCAAGCTGCCTCTTATTAAAACCAGGTGTTCTTACCGGAAGAAAGAGTCTCTGAGCAGCACAGGGTTTGAATAATTTCTTCCATTCCTGAGGGTTTCCAACAGAAAATGTGATGGGGTAGATTCTGTGCTCAAATTTCTTTGTGTATAAGTCAGGCCACTGTCGTAGCTGAAAAATACAGAAGGCAAGAAGAGGGTTATTAGACCTCAAGAAAAATGGAAAACACCTGCAAAGACTTTGGATGGTCAAATGGAAATTATTTGCGCAACTTACATAGAAAATCTAACTTCATCTCCACAATTAATGTTCACCGAATGAAAGACCAATTTTCCCCTATCCAAACTGCTATGATTTTGAAAATTAAAATTCAGAGTTGGCAGGGTGTTGGAAAACTGGCACCTAAATTTGAACAAACTTTCAAGACAGAAATTTAGCAACTGCTAATAAAAAACTCTATAAGTAGAGATATATCGACTTTTACCGCAATGAAGTTTTGTAGTAACAAAATACAGGAACAAACTTAAGTGTGCAGTGTTAAGGAATTGAGTAAATTAACTAGGATAGAGCTATGTTAATGTGCAGTTAAAATAAAGGAGCTCTCTCTTGTAATGAAACAGAAAAATGTGTTTGATAGGTTTTTTAAAAATCAAAATGGAAAAAAATTTATAAATAGTTCTGTTTTATAGAGAACAAATGTATGCATATGTCTTTATATATATAAAAAATCTGGATGTTGGAAGTAGGTGCCTCTGGAGGTGATGTAGTGATCTTATTTTCTAAATTTCCATTTCTTATTCTTTAAAACTCTTATGGCCTCTTTTACTTTGCTTGCATATATTACATTTTTTACAAAGAACTTTTAATGCTTACTCATTGTTACAATAATTCCACTTCTAGGAATTTATCATAAGGAAAAATTCCAAAAGGGCACGGAGACTTGTTATAAGGTTGTTTACTGCAGTATTGTTTGTAACAGCAAATAACTAGGAACAATCTAATTACGAGATGGGTTAAATTAGGTCCGGGGCACACAATAACAGATGCAGCCTTTGGTGATGATGTTGTCGAACCGAGGTGGGTAAACTATGGTATGCCAGCCTAGCCCAGCCTGCCACCTGTTTTTGTAAAGGCCCAAGCTAAGAATGGTTTTGGCATCTTTAAATAGTTGGGAAAAAATGAAAACAAGAGTAATATTTTATGACACATGAAAATGATATGAAATTTAAATTTCAGGTCCACAATTAAGTTTAACTGGGCACTACCATGCCTATTTGCTTATTTAATGTCTGTGGCTTCTTTTGTGCTAAACAGCAGAGTTGTGTAGGCACGACAGACACTGCACAGCCTGCAACTCCTAATGCAGTTACTATCTGATCTTTCACAGAACAAGCTGGCCGGTCCCTGCTTTGGAAGTAATTCAGTAATGTAAGTGTCAATGATATAAAAGAGGATGCATGGTATGATCCCATTTCTGATGTTGATATGAATATTAAAAAAAAGAATGAAAATAAATACCTCAAAATATTGTCTTCCCTGGGCATTAGTATACTGGCTGATTCTTTTTTTTACATTTACGATTTTCTGAAATTACTGGGCTTCTTTACAATATATATATATATCTCTTATAAACTCACATTTAAAATTTGTAAAAATGTACCCACTGGGAACACTTTGAGTTTGTAGTTCTGGATGGATGCCGGGGAGAGAAATCTCAGAATGAGAAAGCAAAAGGGACAAATATTTGACAACTGATTTTTGAAGGGCACTGACCATTCAGAACAGACAGCGGGCACAAATCCCCACTATAAGTGCCACTGCCCAGCAGCCCAAATCAGTGGTCGGAGAATATGGAGTTCTGTGGTCTACCGTTTCCTTGACTTCCTAATTTTTAGCATCCTGTCTTCAAAGGGGTTTAATCTACCTTTGCCAACTTAAGCCTTTTAACAGAAGATTCAGTCATTTGTATTTGTAACTATCTATATATTTGAATACATGTCTACCACTTATTTAATGCTGTAGGTCCCACTTTTTATGTTTCTCTTCTCTTCCTTTCTTGACCTCTTTTAAATTGACTGAGATTTTCTTTCTTTCCCACTCCCACATTCTCTTTTCTTCCCTCCACCCTTTTGGAAGATTAGCACACCACATTATTTTTTAGTACTTATCTTGGAAATTTTAGCATGTATATAAAATCAAAAGTTAATCAATAGCCTGATCATACTATTGAATTATACAAGAACCACAGAATGTTCATACTACACAATACAATTGTTAGTATTTTACCTTAGTCTGCTTTTTAAAAATTAGCCCTACAACTATGATATTATTTTTATATCATTAGTCTTTAATTAATTTAACCACATGTTTATCATGTTCTTTACTCACTCCATCTGGCTAGAACTTCCAACACAATGTTGAATAATAGTGGTGATAGTGGACATCCTTCTCTTGTTCCTGATCTTAGGGGGAAAGTTTTCAGTTTTTCCCCATTGAGGATGATGTTAGCTGTGGGTTTTTCATATATTCTCTTTACCATGTTTAGGAAGTTCCCTTCTATTCCTATTCTTTGAGGTGTTTTCAACAAGAGAGGATCTTGAATTTTGTCAGATGTCTTTTCTGCATCAGTCAAGATGATCATATGTTTTTTCTGCTTTGACTTGTTGATATGGTGTATTACATTAATTGAATTTCTTATGTTGAACCATCCTTGCATACCTGGGATGAAGCCTACTTGGTCATGGTGTATAATTCTTTTAATGTGTTGCTGGATTCGATTTGCTAGAATTTTGTTGAGGATTTTTGCATCTATACTCATACAAGAGATTGGTCTGTAATTTTCTTTTCTTGTAGTATCTTTGTCTGACTTTGGTATGAGGGTGATGTTGGCTTCATAGAATGAGTTAGGTAGCTTTCCCTCCTCTTCAATTTTTTTGAAGAGTTTGAGCAAGATTGGAACTAATTCTTTCTTGAATGTTTGGTAGAATTCACATGTGAAGCCATGTGGTTGTGGACTTTTCTCTTTGGGGAGCTTCTTAATGACTAATTCAATTTCTTTACTTGTGATTGGTTTGTTGAGGTCATCTATTTCTTCACATGTTGGCTGTTCATGCCTTTCTAGGAAGTTGTCCATTTCATCTACATTGTCTACTTTATTAGTATACAGTTGTTCATAGTATCCTCTCATTACCTTCTTTATTTCTGTGGGATCAGTGGTTATGTCTCCGCTTCCATTTCTGATTTTAGTTATTTGCATCCTCCCTCTTGTTCTTTTTGTCAACTTTGTTAAGGGCCTATCAATCTTACTGATTTTCTCATAAAACCAACTTCTAGTTTTGTTGATTTTCTCAATTTCATTTATTTCCACTCTAATCTTCACTATTTCTTTCCTTTTGCTTGCTTTGGAGTTAGTTTGCTGTTCTTTCTCTAGCTCTTCCAAGAGAACAATTAATTCCCCGATTTTTGCTTTCTTCTTTTTTGATATAGGCATTTAGGGCAATACATTTTCCTCTAAGCACTGTCTTTGCTGCACCCCGTAAGTTTTGATATGTTGTGTTTTCATTTTAATTTGCCTCAAGTTATTTACTGAATTCTCTTGTAACTTCTTCCTTGATCCACTGGTTGTTTAAGAGCGTGTTGCTGAGCCTCCATATATTTGTGAATTTTCTGGCTTTCTGCCTATTATTGATTTCCAACTTCATTCCTTTATGATCTGAGAAAGTATTTTGTATGATTTCAATCTTTTTAAATTTATTGAGATTCACTTTGTGACCCAGTATATGTCTATTCTTGAGAATGATCCATGAGCACTTGAGAAAAAGGTGTATCCTGCTGTTGTGGGGTGTAATGTTCTATAAATATCTGTTAAGTCTAATTCATTTATTGTATTATTCAAATTCTCTGTTTCTTTATTGATCCTCTGTCTAGATGTTCTGCCCATTCATGAGAGTGGTGAATTGAAGTCTCCAACTATTACAGTAATAGTGTCTATTTCTCTTCTCAGTGTTTGCCTCATGTATTTTGGAGCACTTTGGCTCAGTGCATAAATATTTACGATTGTTATGTCTTCTTGCTGAATTGTTCCTTTTATTAATACATAGTGTCCTTCTTTGTCTCTTCTAATTATTTTACATTTGAAGTCTAATTTGTTGGATATTAGTATAGCTACTCCTGCTCTTTTCTGATTGTCATTTGCATGAAATATCACTTCCCAACCTTTCAACCTATGTTTATCCTTGGGTCTAAGAAACATTTCCTGTAGATAGCACATAGATGGGTCCTGATTTTTAATCCATTCTGACAGTCTATGTCTTTTGATTGGGGAGTTTAATCTATTAACATTGAGTGTTATTACTGTAAGGGCAGTACTTTCTTCTACCATTTTGCCTTTTAGATTTTATATGTAATATCTAATTTTTCCTCTTTTACCTTTACTGACAGTCTTCATTTCTACACTCTTCTCCACACCTCTCTCTCCTGTCTTCTCCTATCTGTCTCTAGTGCTCCATTTAGTATTTCTTGCAGAACCGGTCTCTTGGTCAAAAATTCTCTCAGTCATTTTTTGCCTGAAAATGTTTTAATTTCTCCCTCATTTTTGAAGGACAATTTTGCTGGATATAGAATTCTTGGTTGGCACTTTTTCTCTTTTAGTAATTTAAATATATCATCCCACTGTCTTCTCGCCTCCACGGTTTCTTCTGAGAAACCTACCCACTGTCTTATTGGGCTTCCCTCGTATGTGATGGATTGCTTTCCTCTTGCTGCTTTCAAGATTCTCTCTTTCTCTTTGACATCTGACATTCTGATTAGTAAGTGTCTTGGATTATGTCTATTTGGATCTATTTTCTTTGGGGTACTCTGCACTTCTTGGATCTGTGATTTTAAGTCTTTCATAAGAGTTGGGAAATTTCCAGTGATAATTTCCTCCATTAGTTTTTCTCCTCCTTTTCCCTTCTGGGACACCCACAACATGTATGTTCGTGTACTTCATGTCGTCATTCAATTCCCTAAGTCCCTGCTCATATTTTCCCTATATATTTTTTTGCTTGCTGGATTTCAGATGTCCTGTCCTCCAGTTCACTAATACTATCTTCTGCCTCTTGAAATCTAACAATTTAGGTTTCCATTGTTTTCTTCATTTCTTCTACTGTGCCTTTCATTCCCATAAGTTCTGTGATTTGTTTTTACATACTTTCAATTTCTTCTTTTTTTCATCCCTTGCCTTCTTTGTATCCTCCCTCAATTCATTGATTTGATTTTTGATGAATTTTCCATGTCTGTTCAAACATTCTGAATTAATTGTTTCAACTCCTGTATCTCATTTGAATTGTTGGTTTGTTCCTTTTACTGGGTCATACCTTCAAATTTCCTAGTACAATTAATTAATTTTTGCTGGTGTCTAGGCATTTAATTACCTTAATTAGTTTATTCTGGAGATTGTTTTCACCTTTTTTACCTAGGATTTTCTTGCTGGATGACTTTATTGTCTATCTGTTCTCTGACATTCAGTTAAGCTTATTCTAGACCTCTAGGTGAGTTCTGTTTAACAGAGCAGAAATTTTCAGTTCTTGTTTTCTTGTTTCTTGCCCTGCCTGTATGGTGCCTTTTATTTTTTCCCTTAGGAGGGTTGACTTAGGTGTTATAGACCTCAGCCAGATTTTCCTAGACCAAACTCTTCTCAGGAGGAAAGAATCACCTGCACCAGCTTTCATGAGGGTGAGACCCAGAGGATTGACATTCCTATGAAGCTTCTAGGCTCTGTATTTTTCCTATCCTTTCTAGTATGTGGCGCTTGTCTGCCGTGAGTCCCACCAGCAAAAGGTGATGTGGTACCTTTAACTTCAGCAGGCTCTCCCTGCTGGGGGTGTGGTGGAGACAGAGGAGAGGTTGTAGGCTGGGCTTTAACCACTTCAGTTTTCCAGACCTTGGGGTCTGAATTCTTGAGAGAGGGATTCCACCTGAGTGGGGCCCCATGCCTCTCCTGCAGAAGGCACAGCCTCCAGACAAGCTTAATTCCACCCTTGCCTGGGGCAGTAGGAGCCTGAGAAGCCTTGCAGGTGTATCCAAAGAGCAGTCCAACCATAGAAACACAGCCACAAAAAAGAAAAGAAAAAAAACTCCTTTTCAGAGTAGGACCCCTGTTCCTCGGGTTTGCTAATCAAGAGCTTAAGTTGGTACATTGCTCTGTGTATCTCCAGATCCTATGTGCCCCTCCTTTCTTTCAGTGCCCAGACCCTTTCAAGTATTTTGTGCTGTCAGATCCAAAAAACCTCTGTTCGTTTTTTTTTCTTTTTCCATCAACCCTACCCCCTCTGCACCGAGGCAAAACCCAGCAATCTCAGCTTTTACTTGAGGTTCAGCTGAGCTGGGGGCCTATTTTTAGTAGTCAGAATTTGTTAATTAATACCACAAGTTAGAGCTTGGTAGAGCTCAGCCCCTTGCTGCTAGTAAAGTTCCTTTCCTTTCCCTCTGGGAACCAGCCTGTGGGGGAGGGGCACCAGCCGCCATGGCTTAGGGGACTCACAGTTCTGGGTGGGTTCACAGCTGGTCCACCTCATCCAGACTGGTATACGCTGTGTGTCTGGTCACTGATGTGGCCCCAGCAGTTGTTCTGTACTGTTTCTGGCTATTTACTAGCTGCTCCAGAGGATGAACTAAATCTCAGACCTCACTAAGCTGCCATCTTGGCTCTGTCCTCTGGCTGCTTTTAAGGTTTTCTTTTTGTCTTTAATGTTCTGTTTTCACTATGATGTTTCCAGCTGAAGATTTCTTTCTACTTATCCTGCTTGGGATTCACCAGGATTCCTGGATTAAGACTGTTTTTTCCATTACCTCTGGATCATTCACCGCCACTATGTCTTTAATAGCTACTCCCTTTTCGACTCTCTGCTCCCTCCTTCTAGAAGTGTCATTGGTACTTCTCGCTTTATCCTTCATGTTTCTTAATCTCTATTTGGAATTTTGCATTTCTTTATTTCTATGAGCTGCATGTCATGTATCTTCCAGTTCACAGCTGCTTTCTTCAGTTCTTTCTTTCCTAAGAAAGCTAAGCCTTATGGCTGGTCTCATGGCCCGTTATTTCTTCCAGCGATGGCTGGGAAGTCTGATGCTTGTGTTAACTTAGTCCCGCAGCTCTAAATTTAATACAGAACTTGGATCTCAGGTTGGGAAGCCTGAGGGTAATAAATGAGGACTGAATTTCTTAGTATTCCATAATGTTCACTGTTCCCTTTATATTGTACAGTAATGATATACTGCTATCACATTTTTATTTTATCAAAACTACTAGATGTCCTTTGTCTCAGATGAGGTGCTCCTTAGCACAATCCAGAGTAACCAACATACAGAACCACTCCAAACTCTTTATATAATATTAGGCTGGGAGGGGAGCCAGTGGAGCTTCCAGAAGTTCTGATGTGACTCTCTCCTCCATATTTATTACCTGCAATGGTTTGTCTACCTGGGAGGCCTACTTCCCAGGTCTGTCTTACCTTTGGGGGAACATAAAGCCTACACCTCTTTCTGTCAGGGTAGGGACTAGGGTGAAGCAAGCAAGATGCCCAGGATGCAAAATCTAAGGAGGCACTTGTTCTCAGGTTACTACAAGTATTGACCCCAGGCACCTTGTTTGCCCCACCCTACTCCCAGCCCTGCTCTTTGTTATTGGATAACACTTTTTTTCTTTCAGCAGTGTATCCTGATTGTGCTGACTTCCTTCTGTATCTTTTTGATATACAAACTTTGATTTATGCAGATGGTGTCTATGTTCTGTCCCTCAATCAGAACCTACTACTGACCACTGCCAATCTGGTGGCTGAAACACTCTTTCATTAAATTTGTTATTTCATTGATTATATATTTTAAAATTTGCTCTTGGTTTGGTTTGGTATTTTCAAAACTACCTAGTTAGTTTTGACTATCTCTTCTTTCATCACACTCACACTTTCTCTTTCATTTTTATAAATACATTGTATCTGTATCTGGTTAAGACCAGTTATGTGAGGTTTTTCTTCTTTCTGTTGGCTCTCCTGATGCTTGCTCCTTAAGGGTAAGGTGGTGAGCTTCTATTTATAACTTCATCTGTGGGGATTCTTTGATGCCTGGTTTGAGAGTTAGTCCCTCCAAGGGGGATGTTTGCTCGGGGGGAGGAGAAGGGTGAGAATGCTTCAGGGGGCACAACAGGTGGCGGGTTGGGGAAGGCAGGCTCTACTTTAAATTACAATTCTTAGTTTGCCTTTTTAAGAAAAGATCTCACAGATACTTTAGTTTCAGGTCCCAAATCTGCCAGGTTCTCCAGGAAGAAAAGACTTTTCATCTTTTATTTTGAAGGTGTGCCCCTTCCTGGGTCCCAGCGTTATGAGGAGTTTTCCTTCACGTTGTGTCTGCTGAAGACTTCGAGACCACGCCCAAGAGCCCATTAAACACTCAGCCCCATACCAATGCCATCGATGCTCACATACCTTCTAGTTTTGTTTTCACTTTGTTCTAGTTTGCTAGCTGCTAGAATGCAATATACCAGAAATAAATGGCTTTTAAAAAGGGGAATTTAATAAGTTGCTAGTTTACAGTTCTCAGGCCAAGAAAATGTCCTAATTAAAACAAGTCTATAGAAATGTCCAATCAAAGGCATCCAGGGAAAGATACCTTGGTTCAAGAAGGTTGATGAAATTCAGGGTTTCTCTCTCAAGTGAGAAGGCACATACAAGGTGAACACAGTCATGGTCGGTTTGTCTTTCTGCTGGAAGGGTACATGGTGAGCAAGGTGTCATCTGCTAGCTTTTGCTCCCGGCTTCCTGTTTCATGAAGCTCCCCAGGAGGCATTTTCCTTCTTCATCTCCAAAGTGCTGGCTAGCAGACTCTGCTTCGTGGTGCTGCAGCATTCTCTGCTCTCTCTGAATCTCTTTCATTCTCTAAAATGTTTCCTCTTTTATAGGACTCTATATACTTATCAAGACCCACCCAAATGGGTGGAGACATGTTGTCACCTAATCCAGTTTAACAACCACTCTTGATTAAATCACATCCCCAGGAAGATGATCTGATTACAGTTTCAAACACACAGTATTGAATAGGGATTATTCTACCTTTATGAAATGGTGTTTTGATTAAAACATGGCTTTTCTAGGATACACACATCCTTTCAAACCAGCACACACTTCGTTCTTTTTTTTAATTTATTTTTAATTGATACATATTATACATTCACATCATTCACATACCATGTAATCATCCAAAGTGTGCAATCAATGGTTCACAATATCATCACATAGCTATGCATTTATCATCATCCACCTCATTCTTGACCTTAGAACATCTCCCTCCCCTTCTTACAGGTTCATCAATTCTTTTAAACTGTTTTAAAAAATATTTGTAAGCATCTACAGGTGTTACTGAACTGGAGAGCTTTGGGATTTCTATTCCATTACATTGCCCTCATAATTTAGCTGGCTCACAATATAGACCAGATACAATGAAACCATTAAAACAAGTTGCCTTAGTCAGGATAAACTAGGCTTTGGTGAGGTAACAAACAACCCCCAAATCTCAAGAGCTTCACTGAACAAAAGTTGACTTCTTGCTCATGAAAATATTCAGGTTGGTAAGGGGCTCCTGCTCAGTATTCCCGCTCAGGGGTCACGCTGCTGGAGGGTCCATCTCAGTTCATACACCAATGAACACCACGACAGGGGAAAGAAATGTGGGAAATCACACACTAGATCTTAAAGCTTTCATCCAGAAGTGACACATCTTACATTAAAAATGATGCGCATAGGGCAGGCCACAGTGGCTCAGTGGCAGAGTTCTTGCCTGCCATGCTGGAGACCCGGGCTCGATTCCCAGTGCCTGGCCATGCAAATAAAAAAAAAAGAAAGAAAAAAAAAAATGATGCGCATCACCACTGCCCATATTGTATTAAATCAGCCAAAGCAAGTCATAGGACCACACCCAACTTCAGGAGCCAGGGACTTGCCATCTGACCAGGTGCCTAAAGATGACACCTCCAACGAGGGCCATGGCGGCCAAACAGCAAGGGCAACACAGCAAAGGGGCGAGGCCAACCCTTACCTTTACCAGAGTCCTCCACATACTTCCCTGAGAGTTGCTTGTTCTCCTGTAATGAGAAACCTAATACCCTACACTGTCAAATGATCTTCCTCACGTGGAATTAAAACCAGCTTTCCTGAGACTTTCCTAGCATCACTCCTTTTACTCTACAGAGCAACATATACATACAAACAAATCTAATTCCAATTTTATATATCTTATCACTCTTCTCTGGGCTATTTTTTCCTAAATCCTCAAGCAAAGAAAACTAATAAAAAAATATATAGTCCCCATCCTCTAAAAGCATGCAAATATCATTTAAAAGCAGTCCTTTGGTGCTTTGTTATTTTCCTTTGAAGAAAATAATACCCCTCACCCATTTTTGGTTACTTTGTGTAATAATCAGGATTCTAGGCTGCAAGCAATAAAACCAATTTAGGCTTTTTAAGTAAAAAAAAAAAAAAAAAAAAGAAAGAAAAGCTGATTGAAAGGGTATAGGGTGGCTCAGAAGACCCCAATGCTGTCTCCACAAGTCAACATTGCTTGCCCATTGACTTAGCCAATGGAAGTCCCTGCTGACACCTCCTTTGGCAGCTCTTCCCTTCACTCACACACACACACACACACACACACACACACACACACACACACACATACACGAGATGTTGCTGTCCCATCAGCTCCACCTGTCATCAGAATGGACTGGTGGTCATTTCCACTTACTTGTCCCACTATTTCCTGATTCTGAGTTTGGGGCAGAAACATAGATTAGCTTAACCTAAATCACATGCCTGATCCCAAGCTGCCAAGAGAGGCTAGGAAATCGATCAGCTGGCACTTCAGCTTCTATGTTGGGAGGTGACAAAAATAAACAAAAATTTTAAATATTAAATATCCATAATGTAGATGAGAAATATCACCAGATGTATTGTACTTAAGTAACTTTAAAAAATCATATCAATATAGACGGACATCTTCATATTGCAGCTTCCAGAGGAATTATGATTGCAATTGGCATGTTTTTGTCTTATTTTGTTTTGACCCTGAGGTAAAAATACATACTCATGAGCGTCCCAGAAAGCACAAAAATCCTGGATATGTCCACAACACATCCATGTTAGAATTAACCGTTTTGAGAAGGGTGTCACAACCTGCTCCTCCACATCAGCATCTACCTGTGGTTTGGCAGAAATCAACTGCTGCCGATCTAATACTTTATACCTAAGAAAGTGTCCAACATATGGGAGATGTTCCAAAGAACCTTTGTGGAATGACAGAATTAATGTATTATCTGGTTTAGCCTCACAATCACACTCTGCAACAAGCAAGGCAAGTACCATATGACCCATAATACAGATGACAAAACTGAGGTAAAAGAAGTTTGAGATCTACATAAGGGCCAATATTTTAAGCCTAAATTGATACTATTATCCCTGCATGGAAAAGAAAGGGGCGATAACATATGCCCTGTCTAGCTGATAACATCCTATTATAACTTCCTTCGTTACCTGAGCTTCACTGACCTAACAAAGACTTGAGGGAAGGAGCAACAAAGGAGTAAAACCACTAGGGCAATTCCAAGCATGGCACCACTTCACAGGTATCCACAACAATTTTTCCCTATGATTTACCTCTTAATTTATCTTTTTCTATTTACTATGACTCATAGTAAATTACTCCAAAACTTAGTAGTAAAAAATAACCATTTTTTTTTAGCATTACAGATTCCATGGATCAAGAATTTGAACAAGACAGCTCAACTCTGCTTCCTGATATTCGGAGTTTCAGCTGGAAGACTCGAAGGCTAGGCGCTAGGGTCATCTAAAGGTCATTCACTCACAGATCTGGCAATTGCGGCTGGCTATCAGCTGGGGAGGGGTCCTCAGCTCCCCTCAGCATGGGCCTCTCCTAGTGGACTCTGTTAGACTAGTCTGGACCTCCTCATAGCATGGTGGCTGGGTTCTAGGGGCAGGCATCCCAAGAAAAAGCTGGAAAAATTTTGCATCCTTTTTATCACCTAGCTTCAGATAGCACACTTCTGCCACACTATATTTTACATGTACCCACACAGACATATATTTATAGATAGAGAGACAGATAGATGGATAATCTATTGCCTTATATCAAATTACCCTACAACTTAGAAGCACAAACCAACAAACCTTTATTATCTCATAAAGGTGTTTTAAGTCAGGAACCTGGGTGCAGGCTATCTGGGTTGCTGTGGCTCAGGGTCTCTCACGAGGTTGCAGTCCAGCTGTTGGCCAGGAACAAATTCATCAGAAGGCCTGGTGGGGTGAGCCAAGCTCACTCACAGGGATGTGGGAAAGAGGCCTCAGTTCCTCGCTCTGTGGGCCTCTCCTGCTCTGATGTGGCAACTGGTTCTATCCAGAACAAGTGATCCCAGAGAGCAAGAGAGTGTGACCAAGACAGAAGGTGAGATTTGATAACCAAATCTCAGAAGTGATATACCAGTACTTCTGCTCTATGCCAGTGGTCACACAGACCAGCCGTGGTACAGTGTGGGGGAGAAAACATAACGAAGCGAATACCGGGCAGTGGGGGCCACTGGGGCCTCTTCAGAAAAATATAATGTGCCACACATATTTAGCTAGACAAACACAGCTTCCTTCCCCTTGTCTTTTTTTAAATCCAAGTCTGTATTTTCTTCTGCTTCACCCCCATGCCTCAGCTTCTAGGACAATACTTTTTAGATGGATACTGTGCAAGTCATCACTAGTGTTCACCTATAGCTAGTTGTTTTAGTTTTGTTTATATTGCTAAAACAAATATCATATAATAGGTTGGCTTAATAACAGGAATTTACTGGCTCACGGCTTCAGAGGTTAGAAGGCCTGCTTCCTGCCAGGGTCAGTATCTTTTGGCTGCTCAGCAATTTTTAGGATTCCTTGTTTTTTCGGTCACATGGCAACACACATGGTGATATCGGCTCCTTTCTCCTCTGGGTTCCAAGGACTTTCAGTTTCTTGCTCTTCCTATGGCTTCTCTTTCCATGGCATTCTCTATAAGGCCTTCAGTAACAGGATTAAGACCATCCTGATTCAACTGGGTCACACCTTAACTGACATAACCTCATTAAAAGGTCTGATTTACAATGGGTTCCCACCCACAGGAAAGGATTAAGATTAAGGACATGTTTTTCCAGGGCACTGGACTCCATGCCACCACACAAATTCCCCCTTCATGCACGTGGAGCCCAGCATTTGGCACACTTGCAGTTGGGTGGGTCGCATGTCTGTTCTGACCATTGAAATGTGAGCAGAAAAGACCTGTGTTCACTGTCAACTGAGGGAATAAAAAGCACAGTCGTGATTCCTCAGTCTCTCTCTTTGTTGCTGTGGCATCTGAAGAACTGTAGATGACAGATGTCCAGCAGGTGCAGCTACAGGCATGAATAGTCTCTGTCAACTTAGGTCCCAGGGTGACTATGTGGACAGACCCCCCGCCAAATATGTGAGAAATGCAGCAGGAGGGTGGTGGTCTCTGAGTTTTGGGGGAGGTGTTTGTTACTGCAGCCTGTTTCCACCTATCCTGATTGCAGATGTAACATGTATCAATCCTGCTAGCCCTGAGTTGCAGATGGGGAACTGATGCTAAGAGAGGCCATATGCCTTCCCCAAGATTATGCAGGAAGTAAACAGTGGCACTGAGTTTTGAGTTTGAGCCTTCTGTCTAGTATTCAGGAGAGAAGATGATATGTTGGTTAGATCATGGAGATGCAAGTCAATAAACTAAACTGACACCCTGACAGGCAAACTACTAAAACTCTCTAAGCCTCAAGTATCTCAGCGTGTAAAATGGCGACAGATTGTTATTTTCTTTAAAGGTAGCGTGGATTAAATAAGATTAAATCATAAATCATAAGCTCTCAATAAATGCTATGATTATTTTTATTACCATTTCCCTTATACCACAGCTTCAGAGTAGCCAACTATGATGATTTCTGCCTCTTTCCCTTTCCCCTTTCCTGACTCAGATCTTTTACAAGGTACTTTTCAAATCACTTTCAAAATGATTTGTTTCCCTGGCTTCTCTGGGTGATGATGTCAAAGCGATTTTTTTTCCTTAGAAAACAGAACACGTTTTCTAGCTTTGTGTTATTAACCTTTCTCAACCCAACATGCTTTCTTGGCATTTCTCATTAGTGCAGCTAGCCTGATAGCAGGATGTAGCACTGTCCAACTCAAGTGGGAAGATACAAAACAAAAAGGGTCCTTCACTTGGCCAACACTCAAGAGCTTACTGAAAGACTTTAAGGGAAAAGAAAGCTGGGTCTCCAAAGGTCACACATGTACCTAAACAAAGGAGAAGAGGCTTTTCTGCATCTCATCTCATGTTCTCATGTACTGGTGGAAAATTCAACACGTGCTCCTTGGTTTAATAATAATCGAATAAACAATGACCCCATCACATGATAAAATACTATGTAGTCACCAAAAAGGATTAGGGAAGACTGTAGGAGCCCTGACTGGAAAAGATGCTTAGGAAATGGTTTAAATGCGGAAAAGCAAGGTTTAGAATAATATAGAGTATAATCCTGATTTTGTAAAAGAAACATATCTTAAGCATAACTACACATACACACACAAACGCACACATCTGTATACGAAAAGAAAAACGTGGAAGACACACTCAACATTGTTAACTCTATTTCTTGTATTGGGCTGAAGGGAAGTAAGTACTTTCATCTTTTGCTTTATAGCACCTATATTGTTAGAATTTATTTCAATGAACACATTTTCCTTGTCATTTCAAAACACACACACACATATATATACACAGATAAAAAATAAGTTCCAACCCTCCAAGTGGGAACAATATTAACGACACCAACAAGGGTGGAGCCTGGAGCCAGGTGCCTTAAGTATATCATCTCATTTAATTCTCACAATATCTCTAGAGAGTAGGTGTACTTATCCCTGTATTATATGTAAATACAGCTCAGAGTCAAGTGTTCAAGATCACACAATTGAGTATGCAGCAAAACACATTCTTGACCATGAGATGCATTTTCCAAAATGCAGTCTGTCTGCACTCAGTTAACACTGGACCACAATTTCCGCAAATTCACCTGTTTATCAAACTCAGGCTTCAGAGATTCTTCAGTGAAGATGTGAAACTGAATCTTCCTGTGGCTGAAGAGCACGGCAGATTTGAGCATGACCAGTGTCTCCTCCAGCCTGTCGCCACAAGCCACCACGGCCAGGTGGATCCAGAGTTCAGGGGGCAAAACTGCTTGGAAACTTCTGAATTCTCCTGGTCTCCTAGAAATCGAGAAACAAGTTTAAACTACGACTAAACTCATTAAAAACACACACATACACACATACACACACACAAAGCTAGCGAATGGTAGGAACGTTTCAAAACATGAACAGGCACAATCTGTTATATTTTGCAAAGTGATAAGCATTTTGACAATTCTTCCTGCTTAGAGAAAAGTACCATTTATTCCCATATTTATCCTGGTAATAGCAGGATGAGTCACTGTTTGGACTGCTATAGGTGTCTGAGACTTTTTCTGCCAGCACTCAGCTGTCTAGTGCCTGCTGGCTGCCTACTGGCCCATGTTTAGAAATAGTGTTGCTAAACCTCGACAGCTGACACAAGGGCTGTGCAGTTCCCATCCTCAGGGCCATGGAAATTAGATTTGAATGCAACTTGAACAAGACAAGGGTGGGTCATGGCTTTCCCATGTGAAACCAGCAACATGATATGCCCATCATCTGGATGTTTTTAGGTTGGGGTGGAATGCATGACTGTGAGACCAAAGGCAAATCAGGCAAGTCTGGGAGGTGAGCAAAGAAATCAATATACGTGTCTCCGCTACATCTCGGGAGATGGTTGGGAGAGGTTTGAAGAAACAGGTGTTAATCCTAACTGTCTCGCTGAGAGTTGGTGAGGTGGTAGGTATGAAATTCAGCTTCCAGTATGAAATCATATTAGAGAAGAACCAGGCAGGAGCAGGGTTCAGGCGAAGCTGAAAATCATCAAGACATAGAATACAGAATCAACAGCTGAGAGGGCAATGGGGTCCAAGAGTCCAGAATCATCATCCAGCTATTTCCTCATAATAAAAGATTTGTTCCAGAAAAGGAGATGCAGCCAAGCCTCAAATACACCCCTGAGAAACATTTTCAGGCAAGCTGGAAGAAATTGGCCTGGAAAGGGTGCCCTGAGACAAATGAAACTAATTTATTTGCACAAAAGATTTGGAGACCAGGGGAACTTGGATGTTGAATGCTACCTTCCTTCCAAAAACCTTTTTTCAGTCAGTACACTGCTCCATCACTCACTGCTCCATTAAATAAGAGCAGCTTTGCTCCAGATTTCTTTCACCAGGAGGAAAGCTGCAGATGTGGGTGGAGCCCTTTGGAAAGCTTTCCAATCTGATTACTTAAGAGCATGCTTAGTAGAAGCATGGCCCCCCGGCTCAGCTAACTCCAGATGTGGAGTTATTCGGATTCCATTTCTTTGGAGGATCACAGGAAAAGACAGTAGAGATGTCCTAAGCATCTCTCAAAATTGTCCACTTCTCTCCACCCTCCTGCTGCCACCTGATGAGGCACCACCTTCATTCCCCTGGACCACCAGGACAGTCACCGAGGTGGTCCTCCTGCCTCCAAACTTATCCTTAACCCACCTCATCCACAGAGTTCTCTTGTTGGGGCCAGATTATTCCAAAATGCAAATAAGATCATGTTATTTCCTTGATTAAAATCATTCAAGGGCTCTCCACTGCCCTCAAGATCAAATCCAAACTGCTGATCGTGGCTCCCACTTACATCTGTTGCAACTGCCCCACCCGCTGCCCAGCCAGGTGGACGGCCACTTGTGGTCAGGATCAGTCACAGCCACACGCATATTCACTCTCTGTCTCTTTTCCAGTCGTGAGGCCATGCCTAGCTATGAACTTACTGTGTGCATTCTCTCCTGGAAAGGCTCGCCTCTGCCCTCTTTCCCTTGCGAGTGCCAACCCATTCGCTAATCCAGGGATCTGATGGGCTCTAAATGCCTGAAAGAGAACAGATGCCTGCCTCACAGAACTGACACTCTATGGGAGGTGGGGGAGTGTAGCGTCAAAGAAATAAATAGCAGTCACAGTGAATAGTATCTAAGTGACATATATGGAAGGTTAGAAGGTGATAAGTGCTATGAAAGAAATATGGAGGGTCAAGTAAGGTAGGGGTATAGGAGTGGCTGGTGTGTGCTGTAGTTCTATATAGTGCAAAGTCAGCAGAGGTCTCATTGAGGAGTTGAGATATGACGGCGACTTAAAGGAGGTGAGGGGAACATTCTGGGCAGAGAAGATAGTCAGAGCAAAGGCTCTATATGAATCAGAAGTGTGCCAGGCAAATTCAAGGACCTCTGCCTATAGGGTTCAGACACCTGTTCTCTTCCTCGGCTTTGTGGGTAAGTTTTCATGCCTGTTATTAAAACCCAATTAACTTAGGGAAAGGGCTATGAAGGGTGGGTCACAGACAATGCTAAAATCGCAATTTAAAAAATCACAGTCAATTAAATGAATCACAGTCAAAACACTAGTCAAAATATGCTACCACAGTGAAATCATTACTCTGCCCTCTACGTGGGACTTGATACCTAGGGGTGAAAGTCTCCTTGGCAATGTGGGAAATGAATCCTAGGGATGGTCCAGCCCTGGCACCGTGGGATCGACAATGCCTTCCTGACCAAAGGGGGAAGAGAGTTGTAACAAATAAGCTCTCAGTGGCTGAGAAAGTACAAATAGAGTCGAGAGGCTACTCTGGAGGTCACTCTTACACAAGCTTCAGCTAGATATTGCTACTTATCATGGTTTACCAAACCTCAACCAAAACCATTTCTGCCAACTCTAAAGAACACCTAGGGCTTTATTTGAGATTCTACAAATAAAAAAAGGTTCCATGCACTATGATTACTTTGCAGAAACACAACCTCTAGATGGTTCCTAGGCCAGATAAAACCTGAAACCCAGAGGGACCAGCCTCTCCAGAACATCAATTAGCTCCATCCCCCATTTCCTATGATCGACAGCCCCTCCCAACATGAAAAAATTAGAATGAGCATAACCCAAATACCCTAAAGATTGGGAGAAAGATCAAAGGAGAAGGTTGAGTTAGAGAAGATTGGATTTAACAGATGTGTATGACTGCTGAATCATTATATTGATTTTAGTCTCTAGTGTCTTGGAGCAGCTAGAAGGAAAAACCTAAAATTGTGGAATTGAAACCCACACCAAACTCTGAAATGTGTTCTACAACTAATTGTTGCAGTGTGCTTTGAAATGTATTGCTTTCTTGTATATATGTTATTTTTTTCACAATAAAAAAAGAAGTTAAGTTTAAAAGAAATATGCTACAGAGAAGATTTAATGCAAACTCATTTGCTTAAAATGATGCTCAGGATTTAGAAACATATGTGTCAACCAGAGGTACTAAAACAATAAATGCCATAGCTTAGGTATCTTGAATGTGAAAGTGTCCCCGCCCTAAAATAGAACAAGTTCTCATAGTTTAGCTTTATATATTGCGATTCTGCATGAATAAAAGATTTTAACCATAGCCATCAGGGAAATACAAATTCTAACTATAACAAGAGTCTAGTTTACTCCTATGTTGGCAAAAATTAAAAAAAAAAAAAAAATACAGGTTTAGCCAGGTCAGGCTTCAGTGTGAATGTGGAGGCAGGGGACCACTCAAGGACTGCTGGGGGAAAGGCAAGTGGCATAAGTTAGTCCCAACACTTTGGAGAGCCGTTTGGCAGTATCTTGCAGGGTTGAAAATGCGCATGAACTCTCCACCACTCCAATGTGACTCCTACATATAAAACCTGAAAAAAACTCTTGCACATTTGCACAAGACTCATGCAGGAATGTTCATAGCAGCCCTGCTTATAATAGTGAAAACCTGGAAATAAGCATAAAGGTAACTGATGTTTAAACAATGGAATCGTCTACAGAAGTGAAAATCAATAAAACAGAGGGGCACATAGCAACATAAAGCTAAAGAGGAAAACAAGCAGTGTGCACAAGGATAACAATAGAATGATACCAGTTAGACAAAATTTAAACAAAATAGCACTGCATGTTATCTATGGATATCTGTAGCAAAAGTATAATGTATGCATGAGGATGGCATAAACATCAAATATAGGACAGTTTTTTTTTAAGATGAGCAGCAGTTACACAAGAATCATGGTGTTTTTATCCATATGTTCTGTGTGCCCAAACTATTTGACAAATACTTTATTTTTTTAAGTAAAGAAAGCTTGCACTCCTCAGCAGCACAGCACGCCATTTCTTCCCTTTTTTGCAGGCTTTGGTGATTTGGGAATGCACCGTACAAAAAGTGCAGCCTAGGGACTGCTTTTTCACCGTGTCTGCTGGCAGGCACTAGAAAAGAAAAATAAAAGCCTCTCCTGGTTGCCAGTTCAAATATCAATGGTTGCAGACCTTTGCTGCCCTCACTCTAATACTTCTCACGTTACATTAAAAATCCCAGGCTTCAGGTAATAAGCGTCGGTGCTGTGTGGTCACGATGAATTATCAAGTTTACGGGTGCTGAAGTGGTGTGCCTTTCACCGCCTCCTACCAAAGCCTAACTCAGCACACGTGAATGCCACCCGAGACTCCAGGGTCTGGGCCCTGAATCACCGTGCTTTGGGAGTGAATGGGTGCTGGATAATTCCAGCATTGCCGTGACTGGCGGTTAACCACGTTCTTACTCATAGTTTATAAAGGAGGCTACAGCGGACGTTTACTGTCTAGGATTTTTTAAGACCTGCTGCTAAGCTGGCGCTGATGGTGACCATCTTGGCCACCGTTTCAGTGGGAATCAACACAGCAGGAAGCAGAGCCAGAAGACGGCGACTCAGATCTCTGATGACATGACTTGAACACCTGGATCCATCTGTGCCTGACCTTCACCTTGGACTGTTCAGTTAATAACAGTCTCTACTGGGTAAGGTCGTTTGAAACAAATTTACCACTTAGTCACTGAAAAGCTGTAATTTAGGCACCAATCTATATTCTAAAAAAACGTGTTTTGAATCATCGTTGACTCCCCCTCCTCTCTCACAGTCACCTTGATTAGTCCTTTGAAATGCTCAGTAAATCCATTCTTTGCGTGTTGTTCATTGCAGAGATCCTGGCAGCCTGCCAGTTTTGTAGCTGGAAGAGATGGCAGCTATCATCTAATATAATATTCCAGGGCCTCCCCTACCTGCGTGCGCATCATAAGCCTCTGGGGCATTTAATATGCAGATCCCCACCCCACAGAGATCCCCACTCAGTGGGTCTTGGGTGAGGCCCTGGGATCTGCACATCACACACACTCGTACTGCACACTCACTCAAGCTCAGCTCTAGCCAGGAACTAATTAAGTGAGCCAGTCTCTCGCCTCTCCTCTCTCTCCCAAATACTTCCACCATGTCCTCAAGAGCACCCACCGCAATCTTTTCTCTGTATTCTCTTCACCCCTCGCCTTAAGGAAGCCTTGGCCGCTCTGTATGGCCGCCAGCTCCCTGGCAGCCTCCAAGGGAAGCCTCTCTTCCTCCCTTCCTGGGCTGCCCCCGGGAGGGGATAGATGGGGTTGGTGTTCCTATTCCCCCACCGCCACCTGCGGACCTGCAAAACGTCCTGAGAGCAGAGTCCGTAGGATGGGGCTATTCCACCTGCTCCCTGACTTTGCTACTGTCACGTGTCAGCTTCCAGTTTCCTTCTCTTCCTCCGCTGAAGTTTCGCTCCCAAACCACAGTAATCCTCTCCACCCCCCCCCCGACCCCCACCACGCCTGTCCCCATCCTCCAGAACTTTAAGCTTCCAGTTCCTCACCCTTCAGTTCCATGACCTCCACACCCACCACCTTTCCCTTCTCTTTGCCCAGTCTTGTGGTCGCATCACAGGCCTTTACACAAACTGTGTCCTCTGCCTGGAATCTATCTCCCAGGCTCTCTGCGTAGCCCCCTCCTTCTCCTCTGGGCCACAGAGAAGTCTTTCCTGTGCAGCCCGCGGGAGAAACACCCTCCCCTTTATTCTGTGTCATAGTCCTTGTCTGTCTGTCCAAAACCTTACCTCAGCTGGTGGTTACATGTTCTTTTTCAATTGCAATTTATACCAACTGTACATTATACACAATCAATATAAGACAAATACAAACAAAAACCACTATCATTAAGGAAAAAAATCACAATAAAATACACAATGAATATCTCAAATGGAAGAAGGTAAAACACTGTGTGTTGAAATATTAAAGTTGGTAAATGAAAAAAGATTTTGCCCTATAAAACTGTTTTTGTATTTTGTAGGTTATGTTCTGGGCTCTTTTTCAATTGAATACATATTTTTACAAGGGTACGATAAGTGTACACGCAATTTTGTATTCTACTATTTTTCATTTAATTCTTTTATTTTTCTTGTTACTTTGTAAGTCTTCATAACTATCATTTTAATTGACTATTATTCCATCCACCTAAAACACCATAACTTATAATCATCTCCTTTTTGTTGGTCATTTCTAATTGTTTTCAGTTTTTTTTTTTTTTTTTTTTTTTAACATGGGCAGGCACCGGGAATCGAACCCAGGTCCTCGGACATGGTAGGCAAGCACTCTTACCGTGGCCCGCCCTGTTTTCAGTTTTTAAAACACTGTTTTTCACAGAACGTCTTTGGGTTGATTCCTTTTTTGGGGGGGGGTGGGGAGGAAGGTAATAGACATAAACATTTTTTTTCAGTTAGAGCATTTGTAGGTTTACAGAAAAACCATGCAGAAATTATAGAGTTCCCATGAATTCCACCCCTCACATACAATTTCCCTATTATTAACATTCTATATCAGTTTTATTACAACTGATGAAACAATATTAAGTTTATACTATTAACTGTACTCTATAGTTTACATTAGGGCTCACTCTTTGCATTATACAGTTCCATGAGTATTTTTTTCTCTTAATTCTGATAATAAATATACAATGTATAATTCCCTATTTTAATCACTTTCAAATATACAATTAACTGGTGTTAACCTCATTCACAATCCTATGCTACCAACGCCATCACCCATCACCAAAACTTTTCCAAAAACCCAAACAGAACTCTGTACCAATTAAGCATTAATTCCCCATTCCCCACCTTGACACCAGTTCCTAGTAACCTGTATTTTAATTTCTGACTCTATGAATTTGCACATTCTAATTATTTCATATAAGTAAGGACTTTTGTTATGGCTTGTTTCGCTCAACAGGATGTCTTCAAGGCTCATCCATGTTGTCGCATGTATCAGAAGTTCGTTCCTTTTTATGGCTGAATAATATTCCATTGTATGTATATGCCACATTTTGTTTACCCATTCCTCTGTTAATGGATACTTGGGTTGCTTCCACCTTTTGGCAATTGTAAATAAAGCTGCTATGAATATCGGTGTGCAAATGTCTGTTCACGTTCCAGCTTTCAATTCTTTTAGGTGTATACCCTAGAAGTACGTGCAGAGGTTCAGTGCTATGTACTCCAGAAAAACATGTTCTTAAACTCAATCCATTCCTGTGGGTGTGAACCTTGTAAATGGAACCTTTTGATGAGGTTACTCCAGATAAGGTGTGATCCAGGACTTATTCTGGACCTTATAGGAAAGGTCATAGTAAGAGAAATAAAGTCACAGAAGGAGCAGCTAGAAGCTGAAAGTCAGTGGAACCTGGAAGAGAAGGGAGAGGCCAGGAGAGGCCACCATGTGCATTGCCATGTGACAGAGAAGCCCAGGACCAAGGACCCCCAGCAGCCAGCCCCAGAACGCCAGTCTTCAGGAAGAAAGCACTGCCTTGATGATGCCTTGATTTGAACCTCCTACAGCCTCAAAACCATGAATAAACTCCCATTGTTTAAGCCAACACATTGCGCAGCGTTTGCTTTAACAACAAGGAAACTAAAACAGCAGGATGCCAGGACATATGTTAATTCTATACTTTACTGTCTGTCAATCGTTTTCCACAGTGGCTGCACATTTTACATTCCCATCTACAATGTACAATTCCTATCTCTCTACTTCCTCAACCACCATTTTCCTTTTTTTTCAGTAGTAGCCATTCTAGTGGGTGTGAAATGGATCTCATTGCAGTTTTTTTTTTCCTTTTTATATTTCTTTTTTCCCTTTGAATAGACAGGTGTACTCTTTATCATGGTTAGGCGGGGTGGAGAATTGATTATATTATTCTCTTTAAAATCCAATACCATATTGAACAGGCAGATTGGAAAACTATGGCTCGATTTCTCAGAAGAAATACTTAGGACTTAGCCCATAGTTTTAACTATACCATTTGTTTAAATGAGTGCATGTACTTTAAGGATCGGTATCTTACTGAAGTTAGTAAAGGAACCTAGTTCTGGGAGTTAAGTTTTGGCTGACGATTAGACCTGTGTGTGAATTTCTCCTAGAATTAAAATAGTCTCTGCTTCATCAACTTTAAAATGGCCTTATTTTCCTTTCTTCTTCCCGATATAGATAATGCCTGCCTCCTTGTTTGAGCAGTTGGAAGCTGCCAAGAGCAGAGATTTCCAGGCGAGGAGGAAACTCTGCTTCCATGGTGTCCATCTTCCCAGATTGGGAAAAGGAATGGGATCGAGTATCAGCTGACAGATACCTCCGGCCACAACAGACGCCTCAGTGGTCCTCCACCTACCTCTCCTGTGTCCCTCTCCTGGTTACATCTTTCATACTCTACTGAGGACATAAAATGTGCACAGCAGCGCTTGCTGACTTCCCCACTCTCCTTCCTAGTTAGACAAGCAGATGCTGAGGTCATGGAAAGAGCAGCTCTCTGCAGCTATTCCCAGGATCATTGGTTTCTCCCAAACCCAATGTAATGAAAATCGGAAATCAAACAAGATGAAAAATAATTAATTGATACTATAGAGATATTGGAACCTTCAGATATCGCTGGTGGAATTGTACGTGGGTACTTGGAAAATTAGTTTGCTAATTCCTCAAAATGTTAAGCCTCAATTTACGATATGATCCAGTGTTCTAGTTTGCTAGCTGCCGGAATGCAACACACCAGAGACTGATTGGCTTTTAATAAAAGGGGATTTATTTTGTTGGTTCTTCAGAGGAAAGGCAGCTAACTTTCCACTGAGGTTCTTTCTTACGTGGAAGGCACAAGATGGTCTCTGCTGGTCTTCTCTCCAGGCCCCTGGGTTCCAACAACCTTCCCCGGGGTGACTTCTTTCTGTATCTCCAAAGGCCTGGGCTGAGCTGCTAGTGCTGAGATGAGGAATGGCGAGCTGCTAGGCTGTGCAACATTGCGCTCTCTCATTTAAGCACCAGCCAATTAAGTCAAACGTCACTCATTGCAGCAGACACGCCTCCTAGCTGACTGCAGATGTAATTAGCAACAGATGAGGTTCACGTACCATTGGCTTATGTCCGCAGCAACAAGACTAGGTATGCTCACCTGGCCAAGCTGACAACTGAATCTAACTAACACATCCAGCAATTCCAAACCTAAGTATATACCCAACAGAACTGAAAACATATGTGCACACAGAAACTTATACGCAAATATTAATTTCAGCGGTATTCACAATAGCCAAAAAGTGGAAATAACCCAAGTATCCATCAGCTGAAGAGTGGGTAAACAAAGTGTGCTATATCCTTACAATAAAGTGCCATTTGGCAACAAAAAGGATTGAAGTACTGATACTTGCTACATGCAGGAATCCTGGAAACAGTCACAAAGGCCACATATCTTATGATTCCATATATATGAAAAGTCCAGAATAGTCAAATCTAGAGAGACTGAAAAGTAGATTAGTGATTGCCAGGGTCTAGGGGAAGGGAGAATTGGGGGTGGGGTGGGGGGTGGTGACTGCCTAACAGATATAGGGTTACTTTTTGGGTGATAAAAATGTTCTGAAACTGGATAGTAGTGATGGCTGCACAATTCTGTAAATATACTAAAAACCATTGAACTACATGCTTAAAAAGGGTATTTGGTTTATAGCTCCATATAAGTAAATAGATGTACTTAAGTTTATAATATGGAGGGATTTAAAGGAAAATTTTAATGTAAGTAAATGGTTACAGAGGAATATTATAAGAATCATGATGCTGATGTGGGAATGCCTGGAGTTTGAAAAATGCTGCACCAATTACCTACCTCAAGCCCTCCTCACACTCAAGTGAAAATGATATTCAGAATAACCGAAGAAGCTGAGAGGGCGAAGCAGCTTCCCTGCCTCCATGCTGCCTGAGACGAAGTGTCTCCTTAACGGCTTAAAAGTCTCAAGCGTATGACTTAATTAATCTTCAATTTCTGGAGTGTATAAATAATGAAATATGACATTTATGTGGAGTGCTATTTACTTTGTAGCCTATTACTACAAAACACACTGAATTATTGAAGAAAGTAATTTGTTCTCTTCAGACCCTCTTTTCTGCCGGCTCCTGCTACCTCTCTTATCACTGCTTCTCCATAACTGACAAGCTAAATTGACTCCTGTAAACCTGATAGTGAGAGACTGGCCAGCAGTGTAAGCGTGAAGAAAATCACAGTTCCATAAAGTACAGCCTAAGATAATGCTGTTGGTACCTAGTTTTACTCAGAGAGGAAACACCGATATATTTGGGGGGGTAAAAAGGTAGAAAATGAATTGAAAGAAGTTTAATATTCTGTCTTAAGGTAAAAATTTATTACTCCATCCCCCTTTCCTAGTGGAGTCATTTACCAGACGAAACCCTATTTTAACATGGAGAAGGTCTGCAAATCAGGCCAAAGACTAGTTTAGAAAGTGGAAACTACACCTTGACATAGTCCCTAGAAAGAGAGTCTGGTGGTGGGTAATTTTACCCACATTAAACACAGACAGCAAGAGACACTAATAAATTCCCCCTGAAAACCACAGGTTTTGGAAGGCAAGTCCCTAGACAACATTTTTCCCCCGCTGAAGCTGTGATTAGAGCCTTCACTCAAAAAACCAGACATAACACTAAGGACTTCGCTAACAGTTAAATCACTTTTAATGGCCCATAGTTCTGGAGTTAAATCAAGTATCATTAATCTGGCAAGACAGAAAGAGACGTTGACATTTCCCTTAAAGTCATGGAATTGTATGAATAATGTCAACAGAGTGCCAAAAAACTGCCTAGGGTGGTGGTGGAGGGGCTTAAAAAATTCTTTGATAAATGCATTCAATTATTACTAGTACATATATAGTTTGGCTCATGGTATTTGAAACATGGCTGCATTTCTACATAAAAGCTAGGCCGAATGCATAATAGGTGTTCAACATCAAAGCCGGCGTGCGTGTGTGTTTACTTTCAGACATCAGTATACACATACCCATGCTTTATGATTAGGAAGGGACAGAGCAAGGATCCACACCCAGGCAGCTAAACTGAAAAGGTCATGCTTTTAATCAGTCTGCTATACTTGGGACCACGCTAACCTAAGCAAGCGAACTAGAAGCAGCATGCCTCTGGGCAGGTGGAGACTCTGCCCAGGGCTCCCTCCCAAGGACCTGATGTTAGACCAGGTCTCAGTCCCCATTCACAGCCTTCCTGGGTGCCCTGGTACCAACACAACACCAATGGTGATACCTTCACCAACTCTACCTTGGTAATCCAGCCATTGGCCGTTAGCTGAGGTCATACACATTTGTGTTTATTCCTTCCCCCTCCGAAATTCTATGATGATGCCTGGACTGATTCTCATTTCATTTTTCCCCCTTATGACTGTTCCTGACACACAGGAGATTCTATTCCTCCATCTCCCTCTTACTCTCAGCTGAAAATGTTATTGAGATCTTAAAATATGAACCAGCAATGCTAGTTTGAAATAGATGGCTAATGACATGTGAGGGAGAGGAATTAAATGAGGATTACATATACTGCAATTGGGCATGTCTGGCTCATTGTACAACAAAAGAGCATGAAGGAATTAGCAACATAAAGGAAGAAAAGAGGAAAAATAGTCTCCCCAACCAACTCACATTCTCCAAAGCTTTGGGCCAATAAAAGATTTTTAATCTTTATGATAATTTATTATTTTATAAATTATACAAACAGTACATATATTTATCATAGAAAAAAAAAGACAAGCCAAAAAGGGAAGTGGATACCTGTAATTCCTAATCCATACCATCATTAACACTTTGGTATAAAGTTTATCAGAATTATAAATAATATGTATGCATGTGTAAATAAAAACACCAAAACATTTAAAAACCAAAAATGGATCATTTTTGTAATCTGCTTTTCTATGCTTACAAATATGAACAATTTTCAATTTCAAAAATAAAGAAATATTCACATGGGAAGATGGCCAACTAGAGCAGCTTGAGATTAGCTCTGCTCTACGGAAAAGTTAGAAAAGGGACAGGAGGGCGACTGAGGCAGCAATTCGGGAGTGCGGCTGACCCAGGAGAGCCTTCTACACCACATGCGGCAGCCCTGGTTGTGGAGGCCGAGGAACTGAGAGGCAGAGGGCTGGGGCGTGGCATGGCATGCAGGGATGGAGGAGCCCACGGTGTGCATGGACGGGTACACAGGACTAGGAAATAAGCCAGGCTGCGTTCCTTGGGTATGCTACCCTCACTAGTGCAGCCCCGTGACTGGCAACTCACCCCACACCCCACGCACCTGAACCCCTTCACCTGCTCCCATTCCCCGTGCTCCAGGTGTCCCCACCCCACCAGCCCCCAGTGCATGTACCTGCCCCCCACCCCCACCCCAAATGCAGCCCAACCCACCTCTCCTGCACCTCTCCCAAGCATATACCTCCTCCCTGTTCCCTGCAGGCTGTTGCCAGCACATAAAGGTTGCGGGCACTAACCTCCATACCTAGGCTACCCCATCCCACCCCCACATACAATGTTGCACAGCCTCACCCCGCCCTCCCTGAGCTCAGTGCAACCCTTTACAGCAATTCCAGGCCCAAGTATGTGCAAAGGCCCCCAATCATGTCATTCAGCTCTGGGAACCGCACTTCTCTTTTACAGCAGTCCTAGAACTGAGCATGGGCGCAACCCTCAGCCTCACTTCCCAGCTCTGCGAAAGCGTTGACCTGTGCAGCTGGGTCACATCTGCCCCCAATCCAAAGCATACTGTCGACCTGCTGCCAAAGCTCTACACATGCGCACAAAGGGCCCCCATGCCTTAGACCAGCACACACCAGGTTTACTCCCCACAGACCGGTGCACCCGCACAGCTACATCCTCTCTGGCTGCTGAGCGCCCACATTCATGGGCATCAGCTTAACATATCCAATCTGCGCCTATATCTGCCCTGAAACAAATCAGTGTACTGAGTGCTCCACCCCATGCCCTGCTCCCTGCTGTACAACCATCCTGCAAACAAAGGCCTTAGACTATTGAAAGAAATCAACTCCCAAAGTAAATCAATCAAGATATCTACATGCAATGAAGACAGCAGAAGATCACTAAGCATATCACAATGCAGACAAATATAGTCCTGCCTAATGACCAAATTAAAACACCTGAGGAGACATAGATGTTGGAACAGCTAATCAAAGATGGTCATACAACTTTACTTAATAAAATAAGCAGGAGAGCAAATGACATAAAGGAGAACAAGAAGATAGTAGAAGAGCACAAAGAAGAATCTGAAAGAATAAATAGAGATATAGTGGATCACAGAGATTAAAGACTCTGTTGACCAAACAAAAAACATACTAGAAGCACACAACACCAGATCTGAGGAGACAGAAGAAAGAAGAAGTGATATAGAGGACAGGATAACTGACTTTGAAGACTCAAAATAGCAAATGGCAAAGAAGATGGAAAAAACTGAATGGGAACACAGGGAAATGATAGATAAAACAAAGCACACAAATACTAAGAATCACTGGTGTTCCAGAAGGAGAAGAGAGGAGTATAGGTCTTGGAAGAGTAGTTGAGGATAGAATGGGGGAAAACTTCCCCATCCTCATAAAGGACATAAATATGCAAGTCAAAGAAACCCAACAAACTCCAAACAAAATAAATCCAAATAGGCCTTCCCCAAGACACATACTAATCAGTCTGTCAAATGCTGATGAGAAGCAGAAAATCCTGAAAGTGGCAAGAGAAAAACAATCTACTACATACAAGGGAAATCAAATAAGACTGAGTTCAGACTACTCAACCAGCACCCTGGAGGTGAGAAGGCAGTGGTATAACATCTTCAAGATCCTGAAAGAGAAAGACATCCAGTCAAGAATTCTGTACCCAGCCAAACTGTCCTTTAAGTTTGAGGGAGAGATTAAAGCTTTCACAGACAAAGCAGTCCTGAAAGAATCTGTCAACAAGGGACCAGTCCTATGAGAAACAGTAAAAGGAATTCTGCCAGCTGAAAAAAAAAGACAGGAGAGGGAAGTCAGGAGCAGGACACAGAATCGAAGAGTACCACTAAGGGTAATTTAAAGAATACAAAGTGAAAGAGGGAAAAGAATATACAGATCTGACAAATAAAATAAAAAAGATAAGACGGTGGATCAAGAAATACCTTTTCAGTAATAACTTTGAATGTTAACAGATTAAACTTATGAATTAAAAGATACAGATTGGCAGAATGGATTAAGAAACATAATTCAGCTATATGCTGCTTACAAGAGACTCATCTTAGACACAAGGATACAAATAGATTGAAAGTGAAAGGATGAAAAAAGATCTTTTGTGCAAGTTGTAACCAAAAGAAAGCACGGGTAGTTATACTAATATCAGACAAAACAGACTTTAAATGTAAAGACATCATAAAAGACAAAGAAGGACACTCTATACTATATATAATTAAAGGGTCAATTCACCAAGAAGATATAACAATTATAAATGTTTATTCTCCCAATCAAGGAGCTCCAAAGCACATTGGCAAAAGTGAAGGGAGTGATAGATGTTTCAACAATAATAGTAGGAGACTTCAATACACCACTCTTCTCTATAGACAGAACAACCAGACAGAAAATCAACAAGGAAATAGAGTTGAATAACTTGATAAGTGAATTACACCTAACAGATAAATATAGGTCATTGCACCCCAAAGCACAAGGTAATACATTCCTCTCTAGTGCTCATGGAACATTCTCCAGGATAGATTATATGCTGGGACACAAAACAGGTCTTCGTAAATTTAAAAATATTGAAATTATTCAAAGCACTTTCACTGATCACAATGGGATGAAGCTGGATCTCAATAACAACCAAAGAATGAGAACATTCACAGATATATGGAGATTAAATAACACACTCTTGAACACCCAGTGGGTCAAAGAAGGAATCGCTAGAGAAATCAGTAGCTATCTGGAGATGAATGAAAATGAGAATACAACTTATCAGAATTTATGGGATGCGGCAAAGGTTGTGCTGAGAGGAAAATTTATTGCCTTAAATGCCCATGTTAAAAAATAAGAAAGAGCAAACATCAAGGACTTAACAGCAAACCGGGAGGAACTTGAAAAAGAACACAAACTAATCCCAAAGCAAATAGGAGACGAAAAATAACACAGATTAAAGCAGAGATAAATGAATGGGAGAAAAAAAGAACAACAGAAAAAATCAATAAAACCAAAAGCTGGTTCTTTGAGAAAATCAAAATTGATGGGCCACTAGCAAGACTGACAAAGAAAGAGAGAGGATGCAAATAAACAAAATCAGAAATGAGAAGGGGTGCATTACCACAGACCCTGAAGAAATAAAAGAAATCATTGGATATATGAACAACTACACACCAACAAATTAGATAACTTAGATGAAATGGACAAATTCCTGGGGACACACAAACAAGCTACACTTACTCAGGAAGAAATAGATCTCAACAAACCAATCACAAGTAAAGAGATTCAGCAGTCATCAAAAATCACCCTACAAAGAAAAGCCTGGGGCCAGATGGCTTCACAGGGGAATTTTATCAAACATTCCAGAAAGAACTAACACCAATACTGCTCAAACTTTTTCAAGGAATTGAGGAAACAAGAACTCTACCTAACTCATTTTATGAAGCTAATATAATTTAATATCAAAACTGGGTAAAGATGCTATAAGAAAGGAAAACTACAGACCAATCTCCCTAATGAACATAGATGCAAAAATTCTCAATAAAATATTAGCAGATCAACTCTAACAGCACATTAAAAGAATTATACACCATGAAAGAGTGGGGTTTATACCAGGAATGCAAGATGGTTTAATACAAGAAAATCAATTAATGTAATACAGCACATTAACAAATCCAAAGGGAACAATCACAAGATCATCTTGACTGATGCTGAAAAAGCATTTGACAAAATTCAGCATCCTTTTCTGATAAAAACACTCCAAAAGACAGGAATCAAAGGTAACTACCTCAACATGATAAAGGGAATATACTAAAAACCGAAAGTCAGCATCGTACTCAATGGAGAGAGACTGAAAGTCTTCCCCCTGTTCTAGTTTGTTAATTGCCAGAATGCGATATACCAGAAACGGAATGGCTTTTAAAAGGGGAATTTAATAAGTTGCTAGCTTCCAGTTCTAAGGCTGAGAACATGTCCCAGTTAAAACAAGTCTATAGAAATGTGCAGTCTAAGGCATCCAAGGAAAGATACTGTTCTAGTCTGTTAGCTGCTTGAATACAATATACCAGAAACAGAACGGCTTTTAAAGAGGGGAATTTAATAAATTGTTAGTTTACAGTTCTAAGGCCAAGAAAATGTCCCAATTACAACAAGTCTATAGAAATGTTCAATATAAGGCATCCAGGGAAAGATACCTTGGTTCAAGAAGGTCGATGAAGTTCAAAGTTTCTCTCTAGTGAGAAGGCACCTGGCGAACACAGTCACCTGGAAAGGCACATGGTGAACACGGTCAGGGTTCCTCTCTCATCTGGAAGGGCACATGGTGAACACAGCATCATCTGCTAGTTTCTTCTCCTGGCTTCCTGTTTCATGAAGCTCCCCAGGAGGCATTTTCCTTCTTCATCTCCAAAGGTCACTGGCTGGTGGACTCTGCTTCTCGTGGCTGTGTTGTTCTGCTCTGCTCTCTCTGAATCTCTCATTCTACAAAATGTTTCCTCTTTTATAGGACTTTGGAAACTAATCAAGACTCACCCAAACGAGTAGAGACATGCCTCTACCTAATCCAGCTTAACAACCACTCTTGATTGGGTTACATCTCCAGGGAGATGATCTAATTACATAAAGTACTGAATAGGGGTTATTCTGCCTTTATAAAATGGGATCTTGATTAAAACATGGCTTTTCTGGGGGACAGAAATACTTTCAAACCAGCACAGATACCTTGGTTCAAGAAGGCCAATGAAGTTCAGGGTTTCTCTCTCAAGGGAGAAGGCACATGGTGAACATGGTCAGGGTTTCTCACTCATCTGGAAAGGCACATGGTGAACACAGCATCATCTGCTACCTTTCTCTCCTGGCTTCCTGTTTCATGAAGCTCCCCAGGAGGCATTTTCCTTCTTCATCTCCAAAGGCTGCTGGCTGGTGGACTATCCGCTTCTCTCAGAATCTCCAGATTTCTTCTACATCGTTCTGCTCTCTCAGAATCTCCAGCTTTCTCCAAAATGTTTCTTCTTTTATAGGATTGCAGTAAACTAATCAAGACCCACTCAAATGGGCAGAGACACGTCTCCACCTAATCCAGCTGAACAATCACTCTCAATTGAGTCACATCTCCAGGGAGATTATCTAATTACAGATTCAAACATACAGTACTGAATAGGGATTAGAAGAAATGGCTGCCTTTACAAAATGGGATTAGGATTAAAACATGGCTTTTCTAGGGTACTTAACAAACCAGCACACCCCCTAAGATCAGGTGCAAGACAAGGATACTCACTGTTGAATAACCACTATTATTCAACATTGTGCTAGAAGTTCTAGCTTAGGCAATCAGGCAGGACAAAGAAATAAAAGGCATCCAAATTGTAAAGAAGAAGTAAAATTCTCATTATTTGCAGATGCTATGATACTATACTTGGAAGATCCTGAGAAATCTACAGCAAAGTTACTTGAGCTAATAAATTTAGCAATGTGACAGGATATAAAATCAATGTGAAAAAATCAGTAACATTTCTACACACAAGCAATAAGCTAGCTGAGGAGTCAGTTAAGGAAAAATTCCATTCAAAATAGCAACTAAAAGAATCAAATTCTTATGAATGAACTTAATTAGGGACGTAAAGGACTTGTACCCAGAAAACTACATAACACTGCTAACAGAAACCAAAGGAGATCTAAATAGGTGGAAAGACATTCCCTGCTCATGGATAGGAAGGCTAAATATAGTTAAGATGTCAATTCTCCCCAAATTGATCTACAGAGTCAACACGGTACCAATCAAAATTACAACAACCTATACTAATCAAAATTAAAACAAACTACTTTGAAGATTTGGAAAAGTTAACTACCAAATTCATCTGGATAGGAAAGAGACCCTAAACAGCTAAAAGCAGCCTAAAAAAGAAGAACAAAGTGGGAGGATTAACACTCCATGACTTTAAAACCTATTATAAAGCCACAGTGGTCAAAACAGCATGGTATTGGTACAAAGACGAAGCATTGATCAATGGAATAGAATTAACAGTGCAGAAATAGACCACCAAATCTATAGTCAACTGATTTTTCACAAGGCCCCCAAATTCTCTGAACCGAGACAAAATAGTCTTTTCAATAATTGGGTATGAAGAACTGGATATCAATAGCCAAGAGAATGAAAGAGGACCACTATCTTACACCCTACACCAAAATTAATTCAAAGTAGATCAAACACCTAAATGTAAGAACTAGCACCATAAACTTCTAGAAGAAAATGTAGGGAAACATCTTCAAGACCTAGGAATAGGAGGTAGTTTCTCTAAACTTTACATCCAAAGAACAAGCAACAAAAGGAAAATTAGATAATGGGAACTTCTCAAAATTAAATGCTTCTGCACCTCAAAAGACTTTGTCAAAAAGGTGAAGAGGCAGCCAACTCAACAGGAGAAAATATTTGGAAATCACATATCAGACAAAGATTTGATTTCCTGTATGCACAAAGGAATCACACAACTCAACAACAAAAGAACAATCCAATTATAAAATGGTCTGAAAACATGAATAGGCATTTTTCTGAAGAGCAAATCAGATGGCTCAAAAGCACATGAAGAGATGCTCATTTTCAATGGTTATAAGGGAAAGGCAGATCAAGAGTACAATGAGATACCACCTCACACCTATAAGAATGGCTGCTATTAAACAATCAGAAAACTATAAATGTTGGAGAGGATGTGGAGAAACTGGGACACTTATGCACTGCTGGTGGGAATGTACAATAGTGCAGCCACCATTGAAGACTGGCGGTTCCTTAGGAAACTAAGTATCAAGCTGCCCTGTGACCTAGCAATAGCACTACATGGTATATACCCAGAAGAGCTGAAAGCAACAACACAAACAGACATTTGAACACTGATGTTCATAGCAGCATTATTCATAATTGCCAAAAGATGGAAACAAACCAAATGCCCATCAACAGAGAAGGGGGTCAACAAAATGTGGTATATACATACAATGGAATACTATGCAGCAATAAGACAAAATGACGTCCTGAAGCATATGACAAGATGGATGAGTCTTGAGGACATAATGCTGTCCTCAAGCGAGATTAGACACAAAAGGACAGATACTGTAGGATTCCACCTTTATGACCTACATAAAGGTATAACCAGAGACATAATACAGAACAAGGGACTTAAAGATACATAGAACCTAGAGATGGACGAACTGTTAGCTAATGAGGTTGAACTTCAATGTAAGGGAATAGATAGAAGCAAAGGTGATTCTCTAGTGGGTCTAGAAGTAATATTACCATATCGAAGATGAACAAGATTGAAAGGGGTTGTAATAGACCTACATGTCCCACTGACTCATACTAGAAATACGAATGAGTTCCTGTAAGAATTACTTCAAAGATACGATTCTTGTATAAACAGTGTTTAAGTCCAGGGTACAGGGGAAAAAACTGCTTTTGCATGCAATGAGTTATGCTCAAAAGGAAACCATCAGCACTACCACAGCAACAGCAGAGGCAAATAATGGGGTGAGGGACAAGAATTAAGAGGAGGTTTAGGTTTCCTATTTGGTGAGGGTGTGTTTATTGATTTTCTGTCTCTTGGGAACAATGAAATTATCTAAAATTGAGAATGTTGATGGACTGTGGACTGTGGGTCTTCTACATGATGCCCGATGAATGCAGGTGGCTGAAGGATGCACTGACAGAGAAGTATATTGGCAAATGATGGGGTATAGTTATGAACGAAGGCTGTGCAGCTACAAAAAGGAACAATGTCATCAGGTATGCAATGATGTGAATGAACATGTGGGACATTTGGTGAGACAAAATAATCCAGAAACAAAAAAACAATGGTATGGTCACCTTTAGAAAATGCTTATAAGAAAACAGGGGCCTAGATTGTAAGCTTTTAGAGCAGACTCATTAAGTCTGGAGTGGTGGTTATTATTTCTGCATTTTGAGAGGCTGCTTTATATATATATAACCTGATATTTAGAGATAAGAATGAAGCCGAACAGGTCGGGGGTAAATTAATTCAGAAGATTGGGTACAGAAGACAGTGTCTATATTTTAGAACCATACATAGTCTTTGAGACCAATGAAAGAAAGGTTTATTTGATCTGGGACTGAAATTTTCTGTAGGGCATAACCTAATTCGACCTATCTGTATAGCTCATTTGAACAACTGAGACACAGAGAGTACAGAATGAGAGGTCCTTTAATCCTATATAGATCACTGTAATGCCTGGAAATATCATAGAGTATATTAACCAGATAATCAAAAAGTATTGGCAAAGTCCCCCAAGGGAGGGGAGAAAGAATATGGAACTATTAAACCTTACCATCAGGGAATCCCCTGATACTGTGTAAAACTTCAGGGATACCCAAATCAGTAGGCCATGTCCTCGATCAGGAGGCTTACTCTTGTGAAGCTTATGTAGGTAGCATAGATGCTTAGACTACCTATAGGCATGCCTAAGAGTTACTTCTGGAGGACCTCTGTTGTTGCTCAGATGTGGCCTCAGTCTCTCTAAGCCCAACTCTGCAAGTGAAATTATTGCCCTCCCTCTACATGGGACATGACATCCAGGGGTGAAAGTCTCCCTGACGACATGGGAGATGACTCCCAGGGATGAATCCAGACCTGGCATCGTGGGATCAAAAATTCCATCCTGACCAAATGGGGGAAAGAAGTGTAATTAATAAAGTATCAGTGGCAGAGAGAGTTCAAATAGAGTTGAGAGGCTATGCTGGAGGTTGCGCTCATACAAGCTTCAGGTAGACCTTGCTACCTATCATAACCTGTCAACCCCCAACCAGGACCATTCCAGGCAAAATCTAAAGAACACTTAGGGCAATTTATGAGATTCCACAAAGGTTCCAGGCACAAGAGTAACTTGCCAGAAACCTACAACCTCCAGATGGGTCCCTGGTCCAAATAAGTCCTGAAACCTAGCCCAGCCTCTCCAAAACATCAGATAATTCCATTTTCCTACCCCATATTAGTGACAGACCCTTCCAATATCAAAAATTTAGAATTTCCATAGTCCAAACAACCCCAATGAGAGATATGGAAAGTTCAAAGGTGATGGTGGAATTATAAACAGAAGTTAGGACTTAACAAATGAATATGAATGCTCAATCATTAAATTGATATCTCTTTTAGTCTCCAGTATTTTAGAACAGCTAGAAGTAAAAAGCTAAAATTGTGAAATTGTAACCCATGTTAAAATTTGAAATATGTTCTAGAACTAACTATGGCACTATGTTCGGAAATTTATAGCTTTTTTGTATATATGTTATTGTTCACAAAAAAAGAAAGAAGAAGAAGTCGACTGTGGTAATAAAAAAGTATTTAAGCCCTCTAGCCTCCTATATTCTGGAGCAGCTAGAAGGAAAAATATGAGAGGATCGTGTGGTAGCCCATGACAAACTCTGGGATCTGTCCTGTAAGTACTTTTTGAAGAGGGCTTTGAAACCTATCGCTTTTTTATTTCTTTGCTTTGTACATATGTTATACTATATAATTTAAAAAGTTTTAAAAAATTGAATATTCACAGCTTCTATTGGACACATTTTCTTTTCAGGGATGAAGGAAAATTCTCTCATTTTTTTAACCATTCTTTTATGTCAGTTCTACAAAATAGCATGTACCTTTATAAATATCTTTAAAGTTTTAGTTTGATAAATGTTTAATATTCTGTCAATTTGATTTTAAATTGTAAATGTCAAGTATTCTGTTTTGGGGGGCTTATGCTTTATTATACTTCATTAAAAATGAAAAAAATTGTACATTTTTAGAATGTTTTCATGGGTAAGTCAATGCATCAAAAATAAAAATTTAAAAAAAAACAGATTTTATCAAAGGGATTCTGGAAAGCAATCAGTTTGTTCAGATTTCAAGATCTGTTCCCAAGTACAACACAGAGGTTAGGAATTTGGCTCTAGAAGCACAAGGACCTGACTTCAAATCCCAGGTGCCACTTGGCTATCCCATCTTCGGCAAACACTTTAAACCACCTCTAACCTTTAATTTCCCCAAGAGCAAAATGGTCATACCGATTATAGCAGACACGTGCTTCTGTTCTTTTGTTTTGGGTTTTGTTTTTTTCTATCATTCATTTCTAGGAGTTTCTGGTAAGAGCATCTCAGTTTTCTTTTGGGGAAACCACTCTTCTGCTGTTCTCAGACCATGTGGTTTGAAAGGGCTGAGTCAGCAGTGGGAACATGGCCCAGTTGCGGCCGTTGTAATTGGATCTGCCTGTGATATAAGCCAGGCTAACAGAGGCAGTCCTGGGACTTTTGTTGGATGAGATCTTTCCCTTGGGGGTTACTAAAAGAGAAGGACACAAGGTCAGATCTGTTGAGAACCATCACATGGAGAATACTCACCTGAGAGTGTCATCCACAAAGAAAGGAGCAGAGCAAAAAGACAAAGATGAAATTGTTAGAAATCCTGGAAACAGCAGTGACTAAAGCTTTATCTCCCTTGCACTTTACAACTTTCATGAGCCAGTAATTCCCTTTTATAATTAAGTGATAGGAGCTGAGAATTCTATCACTTGCAACTGAAAGAGTCTTGACCTATCCATACTCCTATCTTACGGGTTTTTATGCAGATTAAAAGAAATAATGTGTGTGATATGCTTAATAAACTACTTGCATATTTTAAGTGATAATTAAATATTAGTTATCATCCTTAAATATTAACTTGAAATGCCATCAGAAGCAATCATTTTGCTCTCAGTATTTTATATCCATGCCAAAAAATGAGAAAGGCAGGGCAACCAAAAGTACATGTTGCTTTCAGTATCAACACTCCACCTTATTCCAAACCATATTTGATACGTTTGCACACTTTTTTAAACTTCTGAGATTTAAATACCGGTATCAATTAACCCACTGTTTACATACATTATTGTTTCTTTGGGTCTCAGTTTTCTCACCTACGAAAGGGAGTCAGATTTGGATGTCATGTTCTCTATTATCTCTTGGAGCTTGAATTCTAAACAGTGTTGTGATAAATTTCTCCTAGAAGATCACAGTCTTTCATGTTGCTAAAGAGGTGGGGAGTATCATCAAAACATCACCTTGAAATATATCAAAGTTCTTCTTCTTTGGCACAAAATCAGGGACTCCCAATAAAGACCTTTAAGTTAAGAAACTCCTTTTTCCAGGGACAGTTTTTTTAGAATTTCAAAATAAAACCATTGCTGGCGAAGATTTGGGGAAGAATGCAAACCGAAATTCCTCTTCAACAGAAGTTTTTTTATTTTCTCCAGTGAATTATAACATGAAAATAAGTGTTTCCAAAGAAAACAAACCCTATATCTCAAATTTTTTACCAAAGAAACTTACCTGTGAGTTTGTACAAGGATGGGTCAATATGACCACTATAACTGGACTCAGTAATGGTGCTAAAAGCAGGCATTATATATCTGAATTAGTCACAGGAACTCTTTAGTGGCAAGTGACAGAAACTCAGTTCAAAATGGGTCAAGAAAAAAAGGGGAATTCATTACATCATGGAATCTAGAGAAGGACTGAACACTACAGGCAGGGAAGGGCAGAAGCTGGGCGCAGGAACAATGTTAGAGCCCCACCCTGTCGCTCAGTACTGCTCCTCACCTATCTGCATCATCTTGGTTTCATATACTCTCAACACCCACGGCAGAAGACATCGTTACCAATACTGAGTTCAATGTCTTAGCGCTTCAGCCACTAGAAACAGTTTGCTCTGATGCTGTTTCGATCCCAGTTTTTAAAAATCTCCAAGAAAGTCTCTAATTCAGCCCAGGAACCTACCCCTGGATAAATCATCTGAAGCCTAGGATGAGGTAAAGTGCACAACAGAGCTGTTCCTAGAGTGTGGTAGACGTTCATGACTTCAATGCACCCTCTAGTCATTCTTCCTTCTCTTCACTGACAGCATCAAGATTTGATTTAAAGAGCCATTTGGTTCAATTAAGGTGTTTGGAGAAAAATAGCAAAAATCTCAACCTTAACACACGTAACAGGAAGACCAAAGATAGATGGGTTCCAGGATTTGCTGATTTTAGAATTCAGTCCCCTCACGGACCGGTATTCTTTTAACTTTCTTTACTACCCACAGTGAGAGCTTCAACCTAAAGCTTGTTCCTTCGGGATTATGGCAGCAACAGGGGCTATTTATTTCCCTGTCTATATCTAGAGGATGTAGTAACTTCAGTCTAATCATGTAAAAATAAGTCCCTTTCTTCCAGCTGATTGGGCCAGCTTGGGTCACATGACAAATGTGGACCAATACCCGTTGCCGGAGAGATGAATGTATTGCTTGGCTTTGTCCTGGATTCACAAACCGTATGAAAGGGGTGGGGTTATCATGGTGGGCTTAGATGACCCCGAGCTGCAGTCCACACACCGACTGACACTGATGGTTCACATTGGGGTGTGTGAGAAGAAAGGTTTTGGTGGTCTTGGACTCATCACTACCTCAAGGGGTGGATCTTGCTTAGTTTAAATTATTTAGCTGGGATCCAAATCCATCCTGCCACTACTTCCCACTCCCTCCTCCACACCACAGGCATTTAAGCCAACTAAAGTGAATGAGATGAAAGAAAACTGTTACTGGGGCTTCTGGAAAACAAAAACATTCCCTATTCCAGATAAGCAAGGGGAGAAAAATAGAATCATCCATGTGGTAATGGATTGGAGTTGAACATATCAGAATGAAATCATATTTAGTTTATATGTATATAGATACAAATTGCTGTATACAGGAATATTTATAGACATGTATAAATATATGGGTTAGTATTAACCCATAACTGTTCTCTCTGTCAGCCGAGAAGGGCTAAAATGAATGACATCCATTCGCAACAAGCACACCTAGCACCCACATCTTCATTTCTAATGCCATTTGCCAGTTAGAGGAACCAGACTTAAAAAAAAATGGCTGACTCTAGGCTTGGGCAGGAGATTATGCAAGATGAACTGGAGCATCCTTTAGTGCCAGAAAGTAAAGAAGCACTCAAATATGACAATAACCAGGACAACCACACTGATGAAGGTGTATCCAAGGAGCATGGATGTCAACCAAGAGAGGTCCCAACGGCCAAAGCTGAAACAATTTGGGCAAAAAATAAAGTCATACTAGAATCCAAAGTATAAAATAAATACCCATAAGTCCATACTGATATAAATAAATGATTGAATAAATATGGGAGAGAAGGAACAATTCTCCCACAGAGAAGAATTCCAAGTAATTTATGTGGGTTCTCCACCGTCGAGCAGGGGGAGCATAACCCCTCTACTCTTTCAGTGTGGGCTGCACATAGTGGCTTCCTTCCAAACTGTACAGTACAAAAGGGGGGAAAGTGATTTTACAATGGAGAGACCTACCTCAGCTAGGTGATCTGGGCCAACAATCATAAATCATGTTGATGGTATGTACACTTGATATGATGTGATGAAAATGGCACCTTACTTCTGTGGTTTTCTTCCCAGTAACCTACAACCCAGACTTATGAGAAAAACATTAGACAATTTCCAACGCAGGACATTCTGCAAAATACTCTTCAAAATTTTCAAGGTCATCAAAAACAAAGAAAGTCTGAGACTGTCACAGTCAAGAGGACCTTAAAGAGACACAACAGTAAACTGTGGTGTCCTGGATGGAATGCTGGAAGAGAAAAAGGTAAAACTAAGGGGTAAAAAACTAAGGAAATCTAAATAAGCTATGCGCTTTAATTAATGATAATGTATCAATTTCAGCTCATTAATTAAAACATGTATCATACTAATGTAAGATATTAATAATAGGAGAAACTGGGTGCTGGGGATATGGGAACACTCTATATTAACTTCTCAATTTTTTTGTAAATCTAAAACTGTTCTAAAAAAATAAAGTCTATCAAAAAGAAAAAATCTTTTTCTTTTAAGTGTGCTGCTATTAAAGATCCTCCCAAATTCTCCTAAAGGATATGGGATTGTTCTGAAAATTACTGAATAATATATCACTTAACAATATAGAGCCAAGTCTTCATATAGAGCTGGCACAGGGTGAGTGCTATACTCCCTTCAACAAATATTGGCTGAATTCCTACAATTCGATTATCTCTGTTATAGGTGGCAGTGTTATAGTACTCCACAAGACATGAAGTTTACATGAGGGAGGAAGGGAGAAAAAAATAAAATACAACTTCATGTAATGATGAGTGTTATAAAGAAAATACTAAATTAGGGTAAGGGGGCAGAAAATGGTGGAGGGGGCAGTCAGGAAGACCTCTTGAGGAGGAAATGTTTATGCAGAGTTGAAAAAAGTGAGGCGGTTAGCCGTGCAAGAATGTGAATGAAAAGCAATCTAAACATCAGGACAAGTGGAAGTAAGGAGGTGGAAAGACACTCATTATATGTGAAGGTAGTTGGGGCTGAAGCAGAGTGAAGTGGGCAGAGAGCTGTTGAGGGCTGACATTACACAAGGGCTCCAAGGCCAGCCCAAGAAATTGAATTTTATTCTCAATGTAATGAGACATCATTGATAGGCTTTAACCAAAAGAGTGACCTGATCTGGTCTACATAGTTAAGATGATCCCAGCAGCCATAATGGAAAATGGGCTATCGAAGGTGCTATGCAAACCAGCTAGAAAGCTATGGCTTCATCCAGGAGTGAGATGATGGTGTCCAGAAATTCAGCAGTAGCCATGGAAGTCATAGAAACAGGGGGTATACTTTGGATACAGAACCAATAGGACTTACTAACTGGCTAAGTGTGGAGTGTGAAAGGGGGGACTCCAGACCAATTAATAAAAATGAGTAGTGAGTAAAATCAATACTCATAGCTATATAATATCATGATGGTACAGAAGGTCAAGAGGTCTTCAATGTGCTCTCAGGCTATCAGCAAATCATAGAATGGCCACAGACTTGGTATTTTGCTGCATAATATCATCAACCTTCTTTAATAAGGCCTTTATTCAGGCCTGAATTCTCCAGGAAGACTTATCATAGAGACCAACGGGAACTGGAGGAAATAGTGTCTACTGCTGCATAAGAACACACGGCTTCCTCTCATTGGGGCAGCTGGGGAAGCTGCCAAGCATAACTTGTTTCTTTTCATATTGTCTCTGCCTCCCCCTGTAAGTTGGTAGGGCAACAACGGCACTCACCATTGTACAGTGAGCACCAAATACAGAGTATATGCACCATAATTATTTGCTGAATGACTGGAATAAAGTGACAGAGGAACACCACAGGGCTTAGAAGTAATCTTTATCTCCCTTAAAACCCACCTTTTAAAAGAAAATAGAAATATCCAGACCAACACAGGAAAAAAAAAAATGAAATTCAGAAGAGGATTGAGGTTGAGTAATCAGTAAGAGTTCTAGGCTGGAGCCAATAAATGAGAAACAGTGATTTTGCAAGAGACAGCACAAAGGGCTAAGTAATAGTCATTGCTAGGATTTTGTAGCTAAACTTGATGATCTCATCACAGGATCGTCAAATGTCAGGGCTGGAAGAGAACTTAAAAAACTTTGGGATTGATATGTTCATTTTAGAGATGAGGAAATTGAGGTGAAATGCCTTGAGACTAGAATCCAGTTTGCCTGATTCCAGATGCCAAATTCTTTTTCACATTGCACTGACTGACAGTTATATTAAACTTTCTTTTCCATATGTAGGTTCAAAGAGGAGTTTTCAGCAGCAAGCTGGATAGATGGTCTTCCACTCACGAAATCTAAAGCCTATTTCCAAGTAAAATTCTCATTTTAGAATTCAATTCCATGAAAAAATAAAACAAACTCTCTTAATAAATTTTTCCTTTTATCATTCCGTTGAAAATGAGGCAGTTGTAGTTCCCTTTTTGACATGGCTGCCAGGAAGCTTAGAGATAAATTTAGCATTCAATCCTCCTAACAATCTTAGCCTCAGTTTTTGACAAACAGTACTTATTTTCCCCTCCTCATTATGACTTTTCATTTTTTTATACCTATTTCAATCATCTCATCGTATACGTATGTGTCACTTACTGTAGGTTGTCTGTCTCAAATCCTTTTTTGGAAGTTAACCAGGTATAAATCACCAATAAAACCAAAATGGAAGATTTCATTTCTCTCGTGTACTGGGACTGCCACTTAACAGTGTCGTGTCCATTTTCAGATCCTACCCTTGAACTAAAAGCTTAGACCTTACCTCCTGGCTTTATATTTGTAGAGAGGGGAGGTCATGGCAGGACGGATTGCATACAAATGACTAGTTTGAAAATTGTAGGGTCTGCCTGCTAACTAGGCAAGTCCCTGGAAACTTGACCAAAATGAAAACAAGATGTGGAAGGAGAGTGCTATGTTTCCTGCGTTGACGTGGCAGAACTTCACTTACAGCAGTACCGGGGGAGGCAACTCAGACTGGCCTGTGGATGGACAGCAGGTGGTGGGCCGTGTCCCATTCAACTCTAAGCTCTCTTCTAACCACGACCACAAATCTGACCCTCCCCAGGCCTGAGAAGTGAGGTCACACAGCCTTCATCACTTTTGGCTTCTAGCCACGTAAAGAGATTAAAGCGCTCGTTTTCTGAAAACACAGGCTTTTTTTCTCTTTTCCCTCCCTAAAAATGAAATTCCTCCTAAACCACAAAAATTTAACCCAGGCAGGATTAGGAACGCAATAAAGGAGTTTATACAGCCATCTTTCCTCTTGCTCCCCTACTGCTTCAGAATCTTCTGCTGCCATTTCTGTAGAGGTAGCAAAAGAAATGATAAATAAGTTCCAGAAAATGTCAGCTTCTCCAGAGGACACTAGACTTTCATGTTTATGCATTTGAGCCGAGACTTCCTGTGGCTTTTTTTTTTTTTTACTCTTCCCCAAGTTTTCTAATTCTGTTCTTTATTCCTATGGCATTGGCCACGATTACCATGATAATCTAAGAGATATGTTCAGAAAGAAAAATGGCTTTGAGAGGTAGTGTTACTCACGGAAAGAGTCCTTCGCTAAGACACCTATTTGGATTCTGTTCATGATCTCATCCTACTCAGAGCCAATTTGTTTCAGACAGAGACAAGAAGATGCTGCCCTAATGTTCTAAACACCTTGAAGTAGGAGATAGTTCCCAAAATCTAAGTGTTTCTTTAGAAAAATCTCAGTAAAATTAGGAAATGCAAACAAGACTATTGCATGACATCAACAGAGCAGGTAAGAACTCAAGCTGAGCCCCCACTGCCCGAATTTGTGTCCATGGCTACCTGTGAGCCTTGGACAAAGTGCTAAACCTTGTGTAGTATCTTCCTCTGCTGTCAAATGGGAATGATATTAGTGCTTACTTCACCAGCAGTTCTCAAACTTTGGTGTGCATGAGAAACACATGTGTTTCTCATGCACACCAAAAAGACATTACTGAGCTCCACCACCATGGTTCAGGGGGGCTGGTGTGGGTCCTGCGAATCAGCTTCCTAACAGTTCCCAGGTGATGATGGTACTGCTGGTTCCAATATCACACTCTGAGTGTCACTATAGATTGTGTAATTGATATATGAAAAGCTCGTGTTACTAATGACTGTTTTTTTGTACAGCTGTTAATGAACACTGTGCCTGGAAGTAGGTTAGCTACTTTAAGTTGCTTCAGTTATCTTACAAGTTGTCTCATCAATTTCCAATCATGGCAAATTTGTAGTTGAACCCTAATATAGTCTAGTATAAACCTCAATACATAGAAGGGAAAATCCTACTCAGTTACTAACAAAAATATCTTCATTTTAAAAAGTATATACATTCATAAGGTGGTGTTAGGAATTGTAAGTTCTTATAGGTGATTTCATAACTGTTTGGGTTTTCCCCCTAAAACTTGGCAGTACCCATCTGTGCATTTTGTTATGAGGCAAAAGAGAAACAAAAGCTGACACAGCTACTTCATAAGGTTTCATGACTTTTCTCTTAGTTACAGTAAAAGTGCCAAACCAGATTTAGTCATTATGGTCAAAAAGAATTCTTCAACTGGCTTCAAATAATTAAGGAGCCCAGCAAACGCGCAGGTTGCAACAGGCAGTTAGAAACATCAACAGCTTAAAAAGGGCAGAGGAAACTGACCCGGTACAAGACAAGGGGATTTTTAAAACGCTTTCCACAACAAAGGAAATGAAGGCAAATCCCTGACCTGCGGGCGTTCCAGCAACCTTAAGGCCAAAGATAAACGCTCCAAGAAAAGCCATAGCGTGTTAAGCTTTTGTTAGAGAGAAAGAAAATATCAAACATAATGTTTAGGGTTTAAATGTTTTCCTTATAGGACCCTTTGCCCATGCTTGAGTCGGAAACAGAAAGAGGAACAGGGAAATCACTCCTTTTTCCCGTGCCACGCATCACTCCCCTCGAAGGGGAAAATTTGTTTTTAGTAACTTAGGTCGAGTGCCTCTTCGGTTCTAAGTCTGGGGGTAGTCAAGGTTGAATGAGAGGGAGTCAGTCCCTGGTAAACATCTAAACTTTCCAACTCATCAGACCTAAGTGTTCGGTAAAAATGATCCAGTGAAACATGAGACTTAGATAAAGTAATCTTGCAACATGATGGCTTTTGAAAAATTAAACAAAAGGCGCATGCTTGCAAGAAAGTCAGTTTAAAATATGCCTTGACAGTTAAAAAAAAAAAGTACAAACCACTTTTCCTGACACCTCTCAGAAAGGTACATGATCAGCCACTGGGCTTTTAGGAGGACTCCACAAAGGTGGCTCTTCATTTCTAGCGGGATAAGAAATAGAAGCGGGTGGCCCGTAGATGAAACTTGGCGTCTGTCCCTCCACCCGAAAGCCTCCCATGAACTTGGCACATGTGGAGAGGGCGAGACAGAACGTGGGGTTCTGGGGTTGCCACGACTCACCTCGCCAACTTCTCCAGGCGCGCTGCGCCCCGGTGGCCGACTCGGGGGCGCAGATGTGGGGGGCGGTGCTTTCGGGCGCCCGGGACCGCTCCTGGGAGGGAGCCCGCGGCGGGTGGGCGTGCGGGTGGCGGCTCTGGGTGGCGTTGCGGGACGGACGCGAGACTCGCAGGCAGCGCTGGGGGCTCGACGCGGCCAGGGCGCAGGGGCAGCAGCGTGAGCAGCAGCGCGGCCAGCGCGAGCAGGAGCAGCGCTGCCGCCTTGCTGCGGAGCTTCATGGTGCGGCGTGGCGGCGGCGGCCCCCGGGCGGTGCGGCTCCTCTGCGCATCGCTGCTCGACCAGCGAGCGCAGCAGCGCGCACCGGCCGCCACCTCCGCCCGCCCGCCAGGGACTGGAGCCGCGGCGACCGCCGGGCGGGCGGCGGCAGGGGAAGAGGAGGGAAGAGAGGAGGCGCGAACGGGACTCTAGGAGGAGTAGCCCGCTCCTACCGTACTGTGTAGAGTAGCTGCCCGGCTGCACACTCGCCAGCCACCAGGCCCTCCGGTGTCAGGTATTGCAGCCTCAAAACTTCTCATTTCCTCATTCATCATTTGTTTGTTCATTCATTCAGTCCATTCACTCGTTTGCTCATTCATTCATTCATTCACTTCCCCATTCCATCTACTCTTAAAACGAATTCCCTTATGCTGTCATTCACTCATTCATTCATCTATTCCATGCATTTCCCCCATCATCTATTTTATCCATCTAGTCCCGCTTTCTTGCACCTATCCACACATCCACTCAGGCAGGGACGTCTCTGTCCTGCTTGCCCAATGCAGAGCCAGGTACATGGCAGTACCCAATAAGTATCTGTTGAATAAAAATACCCAGGCCCGTGTAGTCTAAATAAATTATAGAATAAATTTCAAAGTCTGGATTTGAAATCTGACTTTGCCACTTACTGACTTGGTAACACTGAGCAAAGTGCACAGCTTTCTTAAGCCTTGGGTGCAAAATGGGGATAATACTTACCCCAAAGGGTTTTGTGGGTATTAAATTAAATAATTCATTCAAAGAAACTAGCATAATACCTGGATCATGATAGGTGCCTAATAAAAGCTCTGTGATACTTAGACTAATAAAACATAGCTTATCACATACACACAAATGCAAATGCTATTTTCTTTCTAACATAGATTTGAAATACAGTAATAACTTTGCAACCTAGTATAAGAATACATTTTTCCAAGACTTTAATAGCCATCATCACCAGATCAAAATTCCAGAATTTTCTGCCTGTTCTTCCAAAGCATCCAAGTCACAGATCTGAAACATTGGGTACAGCCTCTTGTTACTCATAGTGAATTGTCACCCAGCACTCTGTTAACCAGAAGAGCTCTTCTTTTGACTCTCAGAATAGCCACAGAACAAAGAACACCAGTTATAACAATGTCCCTCATGTTGCTTTATAAAAATCTAAAGTTCAATTACATTGTGAATAGTTCCTGTATTGGCATTATATTTTAAATCTTGGAGAACCCATCTGTGCTGGTTTGAAATTGTCTTGTACCCCAGAAAAGCCAAGTTCTTTAATTCTCATTCAATATTGCTGGGTGGGATCTTTTTTATTGTTTCCATGGAGTTGTGACCCACCCAATTGTGGGTGGTAAATTTTGATTGATGGGGTTTCCATAGAGATGTGTCTCCATCCTTTCAAGGTGGAATTGCTTACTGGAGTCTTTTAAGAGGGCACCATTTTGGAAAAAGTTTTAGAGCCAACAGAGTCCACAGCCAGAGAGCTTTGGAGATGCAGAAGGAAAACACCCCCAGGGAAGCCCTATGAGATGAGAAGAGAAAGCTAACAGAGGTTGCCATCTGCCTTTTCAGCTGACAGAGGTGTTCTGGACCTATTGGCCTTTCTTGAATCAAGGTATCTTTCCCTGGATGCCTTAGTTTGGATATTTTCATAGCCTTAGAACTGTAAACTTGCAACTTAATAAATTCCCCTTTTAAAAAGTCATTTTGTTTCTGGTATATTGCATTCCAGCAGCTTTAGCAAAGTAATACACAATTGTATTTCAAGTAATGAAAATATTTAATGAAATGGAATTTCTTGTGAAGCAGCTATCAGGCAAATGGCGGAGTGCAAGCCTGAGGTGTGGCTGGGCAGATGTTATAAGTGGAACAACCACATGCAATCCATTGGTTCACAACTAAGGAGGTACCAACCCATCGGGAAGCATCTGGAATTGTGGGAAAGGCGTTTTGGATTGTCCCAATGACCAGCAGATTCTACTGTCATCTTATAAACCTAGTGCAATGCTCAGGACACTCCAGTACAACAAAGACTTATCCTGGGCCCAATGCCAACTTGGGGGCTCTGCTGAGAAACACTGGGGCAAGCTAAAGTTTAGAAATGGCCAACATTATGTTAGTGTGTGGCCCAGTGGATCAGGAATTCCTGATTCTACCCTTGTCACTTCCACCCTTCTTCAAGGAGAACATATACGACAAAAATAAAACAAGGCAAAGTAATGTTTGATTAGTAATTGGGGTTTTGGCCTCAAACACCAAAGTAGAACTTGGGATAGCTAGGCTGCATCAAAGAGGATGCAGTTTTCCCACCCCATTGAAACAAAGAAAATCCTGTTTTACCTCCTACTGAGTCCAAACCCAAGTTTTGGATTCTGCCGCTCTCATTTGTAGAAGTAGAACCTGCAAAGTCATAAAAAAAGGTACTCCAGACCCCTGTATGCATAACACTCAACATCTCACTTGGATATCCAAGGTCCAAATACTTCAACTGCTTCTTTACCCCTTCTCCCCCAACCTAGAAATTTATTTCTTCCCCTGGAATGTTGACACATCCATTTAACCAGTTGTTCAAACCAGATATTAGGTGGGAACCATCCTTCCCCCTTACCTCCTATTTGTTATCTGTTGCATAACAAATTGCCTCAAAACTTCCCGAATTAAAACACACATATCATCTCATTGTTTCTGTGAGTTAGAAGCTCTAGCCCAGTTTAGCTGACTCCTCTGCTTCATGCCCCTCACAAGGCTGTAGTCGGTGTGTCAGCCAAGGCAGGGTGCGCAGTCTTATCTGAAGGTTCAGCTGGGAAGGAGCCACTTACAACCTTCCTGATATGATCATTGGCAAGATCCAGTTTCTTTCAGGTCATTGCTAGCTGTTGGCCAGAGACTAGCCTCTGTTCCTTGCCAGGTGGCTCTTTTAACCTGGGAAAGTATGTAAGGAGAGTCTGAGAGAGAGAGAGAGAGAGAGAGAGAGAGAGAGAGAGAGAGAGAGAGTGCCAGAAAGGTGGAAGTCACAGTCTTCTATGACCTAATCTTGGAAATGACCTCCCATCACCATAGTCAGATTATTAGAAGCCAGTCACTGGCTCCTGCCACACTCCAGGAGTGGAGATTACTGGGAGCTGTTTTAGAAGGCTGCCCCTTTACCTACCACATTCAATGATTCAGCAGATTCTGTCCAATCTACCTCCAAAATACAATCTCCATCTGCCCACTTCTCTCCTGAAATGTCAGTAATTTTTTGACAAGGCCAAACCTTGCTCACTTTTCCTGGTGGCCTCATTCCCATTGCATTCCATGTAAATAGTGTCCCCTTGGAGTTTGCCTACAGCTGCACCTAATTGATCTCCTTGCTTCTTCTCTCACTTAGCTCACCAGAGCTGATGTGACAAACAACACCCAATGAGTTGGCTTAAACAATAGGAATTAATTGTCTCATGGTTTTGGAGGCTAGAAATTTAACAGACTCCCTGAGTCTGTCGCATTCTGGCAATTCTTTGTCACATGGGGATCTCGATCCTTGTTTCTCTCCTCTGATTTTTGTTGACTTCCAGCTTCTACTTCTGCATCCAATTCCTTTTGCTTTTATGGATTCCAATCACTTAGATTAAGGGCCACCCTGATTAAGGTGAAGATCTTCACAAATGAGCTTCTACCTTAATAAAAGCATCTTCCTATTTACACATGGTTTCACACCCACAGAACTGGGGGTTAAGACTTGAAGATACCTTTTATGGGGCATATAATTCAAGCTCTTCAATCCTTAAACAATACTGATTTTTATAAAATGTAGGTTGGATCATATTGCTTCCTTGCTTAAAGCCATTCAGTGGTTCTCCATGGCTCTTTAAACAAAATCTGAACTCCTTACCCTGGCCTCTAAATCATGCATGGCTAGGTCCCTGATTGTCTCTCCAGCCTCATCCAAACTGGGCCTTCCTCTCCTCAAGCACCACTGGCCTCCTGTTAAGACCTCCAACATGCATGACTGGCCCTTACTTATAGCAACTTCTGTGCCCTTCCAGTTCCTTTCCCCTGATTTCAGCCTCTGGAAGATAATTCAAACTCTAGGTCTCAGGTTAAAGCTACTTCCTTAGAAAGTTCTTTATTTCTTTTATTGATAAATATTTTTATTGATAAATCTTAACATACAAACATTCCATACATGGTGTACAATCAGTGGCTTGCAATATCATCACATAGCTGTGTTTTCATCACAATGATCATCTTTTAGAACATTTGCATCACTCCAGAAAAAAGAAAAAAAATGAGAAAACTCATACATCCCATACCCCTTACTCCTCCCTCTTATAGAAAGTTCTTTCTTGACCACTCTTTCAGAGGCGACACTACTTCTCCTCATTATTATCTATTAATTGCCCACTTGTTTCCTGCACAATACTTACTACATATCATGTGTGTATTCCACACACAGAGAGACTGTATATATGTATGTGCATATATATATATACACACACACATATATGTATATAATTTTTAAAAATTGAAATTGCTTACATACAGTAAGGTGGACAAATCTTAAATGTACAGCTTTAAATACAAGATCAAGATATAGAATATTTCCAGCATCTCAAAAGATTCCTTATGTTCCCTCCCAGTGGTAATCTCCAAGGGTGACTATTTTAGTTTCCTGGGCTGCTTAAAGCAGATACCATGAAATGGATTGGCTTAAACAATGGGAATTTATTAGCTTACAGTTTGGGCCAAGAAAACATCCAAATCAAGGCATCATTAATGTGATGCTTTCTTCCTGAAGACAGGCTGCCAGCTATCCTTGGCTCCTCTGCCACATGGTAAAGCACGTGGTGGTGTCTGTTGCTCTCTCCCTTCTCTTTTGGGTGTTGTTGTTTTAGCGTCTTCCTTCTGTGGCTTTCTCTCTCTGTCTTTGTATTCATTCCGTTTATAAAGGACTCCAGTAATAGGATTAAGTCCTGTCCTCATTGAGGTGAGTCAAACCTTAACTGAAGTAACCTCTTTAAAAGATGTTACTAACAATGGATGTACACCCACAGGAATGGATTAGATTTAAGAACATGTTTTTCTGGAAGTAAATGCAGATTCAAACCACCACAGTAACCAATTACTCTTCTGACTTCTATAACCATAGATTAATTTTGCCTGCTTTTGAACGTCATATAAATAGAACCGTACAGTACATACTCTTTCATTTAACATTTTGTCTGTGAGGTCTATTCATGTTTTTCCATGTATCAGCTTGTTTGTTTGTTTATATTTTTGCTGTGTAGTCTTCTAGTGGGTGGATATACTAGAGCTTATTGTTTGTATATCCGTTTTACTGTTGAAGACTTTTAGAGCATTTCCAGCTCCTATGAATGTGTACCTCTGGACATTTTAATGCAAGTTTTTTGATGGACGTAAGTTCTCATGTCTATTGGGTATATACCTAGGAGTAGAATTTCTGGGCCACGGGGTAGGCATATGTTTAGTTTTCATTACTAGCAAACAATTTCTGGAGATGGTTGTACCAAGTTACTAACCTGCTGTACCAGCAATGTGTCAGCATTAGTTATTCCATATTCCCACTAATACTTTGCCTTACACATTGATTTCACTGTAGCCACTCTGATGACTGTGTGTTCATATTTGTTGTGGTTTTAATTTTTATTTTCCTGAAGTCAAGTGCCTTTTATAAGTTTATTCACCACTTGGATATCTTCATTTGTGAAGGGCTTCTTCAGGTCTTTTGTCCATTTGAGGAGTGGGGTATTTGTCCTTTCCTTTGTTGATATGTTTTGCAAATAATTTCTCTCAGTCTGAGGTACGTCTTTTCACTCCTTTAATGATACCTTTTTTTTTTTTAACTTTTTAAATTGTATAGTATAACATATATACAAAGCAAAGAAATAAAAAAGCAATACTTTTCAAAGCACTCTTCAGCAAATAAAGAAGACAGATCCCAGTTGCAGGACAGATCCCAGAGTTTGTCATGGGCTACCATACGATCCTCTCATATTTTTCCTTCTAGCTGCCCCGTATATAGGAGGCTAGAGGGCTTAAATGCCTTTTTAGCATCACAATTGACTTTCTTTCCTTCTTTTTTTTTTTTTTGAAAAATAACATATATACAAAAAAAAGGTATAAATTTCAACACAGCACCACAATTAGTTGTAGAACATATTTCAGAGTTTGACATGGATTACAATTCTACAATTTTAGGTTTTTACTTCAAGCTGCTTTTAAAAACATGGGAAGAATTGACCTCTTAACTATATTTAGCCTTCCTATCCATGAGCAGAGAATGTCTTTACACCTTTTTAGATCTCCTCTGATTTCTTTTAGCAATGTTATATAATTTTCTGTGTACAAGTCCTTTACATCCCTACTTAAGTTCACTCCTAAGTATTTGATTCTTTTAATTGCTATTTTGAATGGAATTGTTTCCTTAACTACTCCTCAGCTAGATCATTGCTTGTGTATAGAAATGTTACTGATTTTTGCACATTATTTTTATATCCTGCCACCTTGCTGAATTTGTTTTTTAGCTCAAATAACTTTGCTATAGATTTCTCAGAAAATCTACAGCAAATAATGAGAGTTTTACTTCTTCCTTTCTGTTCTAATTTGCTAGCTTCCAGAATGCAATATACTAGAAATGGAATGGCTTTTAAAAAGGGAAATTTAATAAATTGCTAGCTTACAGTTCTAAGGCCAAGAAAATGTCCCAGTTAAAACAAGTTTATAGAAATGTCCAATCTAAGGCATCCAGGCAAAGATACCTTGGTTCAAGAAGACTGATGACGTTCAGAGTTTCTCTCTTGGGTGGAAGGGTACATGGCAAACACAGTCAGAGTTTCTCTCTCATCTGAAAGGGCACATGACAAACACGGTGTTGTCTGCTAGCTTCTTTTCCTGGCTTCTTGTTTCATGAAGCTTCCTGGGAGGCATTTTCCTACTTCATCTCCAAAGGTCGCTGGCTGGTGGACTCTGCTTCATGTGGCTATGTCGTTCTGCTGTGCTCTTTCTCAGGTCTCTCATTCTACAAAATGTTTCCTCTTTTATAGGACTTCAGAAACTAATCAAGATCCATACAAATGGGTGGAGACACATCTCCCCTAATACAGCTTAAAAATCACTCTTGATTAAGTCCCATCTCCAGGGAGACAATCTCATTACAGTTTCAAACATACAATACTGAATAGGGATTAGAAGAAACGGCTGCCTTTACAAAATGGAATTAGGATTAAAACATGGCTTTTCTAGGGTAACTACATCATTTCAAACCAGCACACTTTCCAATTTGTATGCCTCTTATTTCTTTGTCCTGCCTGATTGCTCTAGCTAGAACTTCTAGCACAATGTTGAATAATAGCAGTGACAGTGGGCATCCAGCCTTGTACCTGATCTTAGGGGGAAGGCTTTCAGTCTTTCTCCATTGAGTACAATGCTGGCTATTGGTTTTGTATATTTCTTTTATCATATTGAGATATTTACCTTTGATTCCTATCTTTTGGAGTGTTTTTATCAGGAAAGGATGCTGAATTTTGTGGAATGCTTTTCAGTATCAATTGAGATGATCATGTGATTTTTCACTTTTGATTTGTTAATGTGCTGTATTATATTAGTTGATTCTCTTGTGTTGAACTATCCTTGCATTCCTGGTATAAACCCCACTTTTTCATGGCGTATAATTATTCTAATGTGCAGTTGGATTCGATTTGCTAATATTTTATTGAGAATTTTTGCATCTATGTTCATTAGGGAGATTAGCCTGTAGTTTTCCTTTCTTACAGCATCTTTACCCAGTTTTCATGTTAAAATTATATTAGCTTCATAAAATGAGTTAGGTAGAGTTCTTGTTTCCTCAATTTCTTGGAAAAATTTGAGCAGGATTGGTGTTAGTTCTTTCTGGAATGTTTGATAAAATTCCCCTGTGAAGCCATCTGGCCCCGGGCTTTTCTTTTTAGGAAGATTTTTGATGACTGCTGAATCTCTTTACTTGCGATTGGTTTGTTGAGATCTTCTATTTTTTCCTGAGTCAGTGTAACTTGTTTGTGTGTCCCCAAGAATCTGTCCATTTCATCTAAGTTATCTAATTTGTTGGCATGTAGTTGTTCATATATCCAGGTATGATTTCTTTTATTTCTTCAGGGTCTGTGGTAATGCACCCCTTCTCATTTCTGATTTTGTTTATTTGCATCCTCTCTCTCTTTTTCTTTGTCAGTCTTGCTAGTGGCCCATCAATTTTATTGATTTTCTCACAGAACCAGCTTTTGGTTTTATTGATTTTTTTCTGTTGTTCTTTTTTTCTCCCATTCATTTATCTCTGCTTTAATCTGTGTTATTTTTCATCTCCTATTTGCTTTGGGATTAGTTTGTGTTCTTTCTCAAGTTCCTCCCGGTTTGCTGTTACGTCCTTGATGTTTCCTCTTTCTTGGTTTTTAATATGGGCATTTAAGGTAATAAATTTTCCTCTCAGCACAGCCTTTGCCACATCCCATAAGTTCTGATAAGTTGTATTCTCATTTTCATTCATCTCCAGATAGCTACTGATTTCTCTAACAATTTCTTCTTTGACCCACTGGTTGTTCAAGAGTGTGTTATTTAATCTCCATATATTTGTGAATGTTCTCATTGTTTGGTGGTTATTGAGATCCAGCTTCATCCTGTTGTGATTAGAGAAAGTGCTTTGAATAATTTCAATATTTTTAAATTTATAAAGACCTGTTTTGTGCCCTAGCATATGATCTATCCTTGAAAATGCTCCATGAGCACTAGAGAAGAATGTATTACCTTGTGTTTTGGGGTGCAATGACCTGTATATGTCTGTTAGGTCTCATTCATTTATCAAGTTATTTAACTTCTCTATTTCCTCGTTGATCTTCTGTCTGGTTGTTCTATCTATAGAGGAGAGTGGTGTATTGAAGTCTCCTACTATTATTGCTGAAACATCTATCACTCCCTTCAGTTTTGCCAATGTCTGTCTCATGTGCTTTGGAGCTCCTTGATTGGGAGCATAAACATTTATGATTGTTGTATCTTCTTGGTGAATTGACCCTTTAATTGTATATAGTATATAGTGTCCTTCTTTGTCTCTTATGATGTCTTTACATTTAATGTCTATTTTGTCCGATATTGTATATACTATCCCTGCTTTCTTTTGGTTACTACTTGCATAGAAGATCTTTTTCCATCCTTTCACTTTCTATCTATTTGTATCCTTGTGTCTAAAATGAGTCTCTTGTAAGCAGCATATAGCTGAATTATGTTTCTTAATCCATTCTGCCAATCTGTATCTTTTAATTGGTAATTTTAGTCCTTTAACATTCAAAGTTATTACTGAAAAGGCGTTTCTTGATCCACCATCTTATCTTTCTTATTTTATTTGTCAGATCTGTATATTCTTTTCCCTCTTTCTCTTTGTATTCTTTAAATTACCCTTAGTGGTTCTCTTCAATTCTGTGCCCTCCTCCAGATCTCTCTCTCCTGTTGTTTTTTTAACCAGCAGAACTCCTTTTAGTATTTCTTGTAGGGCTGGTCTCTTGTTGACAAATTCTTTCAGGACCTCTTTGTCTGTGAAAGTTTTAATCTCTCCCTCAATTTTAATAATTTAAATATATTATCCCACTGTCTTCTCGCCTCCATGGTTTCTGCTGAGAGATCTGCGCATAGTCTTATTGGGCTTCCCTTGTATGTGATGGATTGCTTTTCTCTTGCTGCTTTCAAGATCCTCTCTTTCTCTTTGACCTCTGACATTCTGATTATTAAATGTCTTGGAGTATGTCTATTTGGATCTATTCTCTTTGGGGTACGCTGCACTTCTTGGATCTGTAATTTTAAGTCTTTCATAAGAGTTGGGAAATTCTCAGTGATAATTTCCTCCCTTAGTTTTTCTCCTCCTTTTCCCTTCTCTTCTCCTTCTGGGACACCCACAGCACATATATTCATGTGCTTCATATTGTCTTTCAATTCCCTGAGTCCTTGCTCATATTTTTCCATTTTTTTCCTATAGTTTCTGTTTCTTGTCTGATTTCAGATGTTCCATCCTCCAGTTTTGAAATCCTATGTCCTGTCTCTTGAAATCTACCATTGTAGATTTCCATTGTTTTTTTTCATCTCTTCTACTGTGTCTTTCATCCCCATAAGTTCTGTGATTTGTTTTTTCAGACTTTTAGTTTCTTATTTTTGTTCTTTCCTTGCCTTCTTTATATCCTCCCTCAATTCATTGATTTGGTTTTTGATGAGGTTTTCCATGTCTGTTCATACATTCTGAATTAATTGTTTCAGCTCCTGTATGTCATTTGAATTGTTGGTTTGTTCCTTTGACTGGGCCATATCTTCAATTTTCCTAGTGTGATTTGTTATTTTTTGCTGGCATCTAGGCATTTAATTACCTTAATTAGTTTATTCTGGAGATTGCTTTCACTTCTTTTATCTAGGGTTTTCTTGCTGGATGAATTTGTTGTCTATCTGTTCTTTGACATTCCGTTCAGCTTTATTTGGACCGTTAGCTTAAGTTTTGTTTAACAGAGGAGAATTTTCCAGTTCTTGTTTTCTTGTTTCTTGCCCTGCTTGTGTGGTGTCTTCTCCCCACACACACACTTAGGAGGGTCTACTTAGGTATTATAGACCCCAGCCAGATTTTCCCAGACCAAACTGGCCTCCTATCAGAAGGAAAAAGTCACCTGCATCGGTTGTCCCTGAGGGTGAGACCCAGCAGGTTGAAAGACTTTCCCGTGAAGTCTCTGGACTCTGTTTTTCTTATCCTACCCAGTGTGTGGCGCTTGTCTGACTGCAGGTCCCACCAGCATAAAATGATGCAGTACCTTTAACTTTGGCAGACTCTCCCTGCTGGGGGCATGGTGGAGACAGAGGAGAGGTTGTAGGCTGGTTTTAATGGTTCAAATTACCAAGCCCTGGTTTCTGAATTCCTTGATGGAGGGATTCCACCTGGGAGGGGCTTCGCCCCTCTCCTGGGGAAGGCACAGACTCCAGATAAACCCCCAAAAGAGCTCACTTCTGCCTATGCCTGGGGCAGTTGCAGCCTGAAAAGGCCTGCCGCTGTATCCAGAGGCAGTCAAGCCTTTGTAGATACACAGCCACGAAAACCTGTTTCCTTCTCTTTTTTTCCCCTTTTTCTGTCAGTCCTGCCCCCTTGGCTCCAGGGCAAAAATGAGCAACCTCCGCTTTGATCAGGTTCACCTAAGCTGGGGGTCTATTTTTAATAGTCAGAATTTGTTAATTAGTTCCACAATTGGCATTTGATTGTGCCCAGTCCCTGCTGCTGGTAAAGTCCTTTCCTTTCCCCTCTGGGAAGCTGGCCACCGCAGCTTTGGGAACTCACGGTTCTGGGAGGTGTTCACAGCCGGTCCAGTGGTTCAGACTGAGGTACGCTGTGTGTCTGGTCACTGACGTGGCCCCAGGAGCTGTTCTGTACTGTTTCTGGTTATTTAGTAGTTGTTCTGGAGGACGAACCAAAATGCGCACGTTGTTAAGCCGCCATCTTGACCCAGAAGTCTGATCTCTCCTTCAATTTTAAAGGACAGTTTGGCTGGGTACAGAATTCTTGGCTGGATGTCTTACTCTTTCAGGATCTTGAAGATATCATACCATTGCTTTCTCACCTCCAGGGTGCTAGTTGAGTAGTCTGAACTCAGTCTTATTTGATTTCCCTTGTATGTAGTAGATTGTTTTTCTCTTGCCACTTTCAGGATTTTCTGCTTCTCTTCAACATTTGACAGACTAATTAGTATGTGCCTTAGGGAAGGCCTATTTGGATTTATTTTGTTTGGAGTTCATTGGATTTCTTTGACTTGTATATTTATGTCCTTTATGAGGGTTGGGAAGTTTTCTCCCATTCTATCCTCAACTACTCTCCCTAGCCCTTTACTCCTCTCTCTCCTTCTGGGACACCAATGATTCTTTTATTTGCGTGCTTTGTTTTGTCTGTTATTTCCCTGTGTTCCCATTCAATTTTTTCCATCTGTTTTGCCATCTGCCGTTTTGAGTCTTCAAAGTCAATTATCCTGTCCTCTATATCACTTATTCTTTCTTCTTTCTCTTCAAATCTGGTGTTGTGTGCCTCTAGTATGTTTTTTATTTGGTCAACAGAGTCTTTAATCTCTGTGATTTCTGCTCTTTTTCTATTTATTTCATCAGATTCCTCTTTGTGCTCATCTACTGTCTTCTCTATCTCCTTTATATCATTTTCTATCCCACTTATTTTATTAAGCAGAGTTGTATGAACATCTTTGATAAGTTGTTCCAACATCTGTGTCTCCTCTGGTGTTTTAATCTGGTCATTAGGCAGGGCTATATCTGTCTGCATTGTGATACACTTAGTGACCTTCTGTTATCTTCATCGCATGTAGATATCTTGATTGATTTCCTTTGGGAGTTGATTTCTTTCAGTAGTCTAAGGCTTTGTGTTTGTGGAATGGTTGTACAGCAGGGAGTAGGGCCCCAGGTGGAGCATCAATATGGTGATTTGTTTCAGGGCAGGTATGGATGCAGGTTGGGGATGTTACGCTGATGCTTGTGAACATGAGCACCCAGCGGCCAGGGAGGATGAAGCTGTGCGGATGCACTGGTCTGGGGAGCGTAACCCTGGCGTGTGCTGGTCTAAGGCATGGGTGCCCTCTGTGTGCATGTGTAGAGCTGTGGTAGCAGGTTGGTGTTATGTTTTCATGGATTGAGGGCAGATGTGACCCGGCTGCATAGGTCAGCACTTTCTCAGAGCTGGGAAGTGAGGCTGAGGCTGCACCCATGCGCAGGTCTAGGACTGGTGTAAAAAAAAAAAAAGTGCAGTTCCCAGATGTGATTGGGGGCCGGTGCACATGCGTGGGCCTGGGAGTGCCATAAAGGGTTGCGCTGAGCTCAGGGAGGGCAGAGTGAAGCTGTGCGACACTATGGGCAGGTGTGGGGAGGCAGGAGTAGCCTAGATATGGAGGTTAGTGCCCACAATCTTTATGCACTGGCAAAGGACTGCAGGGAACAGAGAGGGAGAGGTAGTGCTTGGGAGGGGTGCAGGAGAGGTGAGTTGGGCTGCACTTGGGGTTGGGGTTGGGGGCAGGTACATGCACTGGGGCTGGTGGGGTGGGGGCACCTAGAACATGGGGGAATGGGAGCGAGTGAAGGGGTTCAGGTGCATGGAGTGTGGGGTGAGTTGCTGGTCACGGGGCTGCATTGGTGAGGGTAGGGCCCCAGGAACATAGCCTGGCTTACTTCCTAGTCCTGCGCTCCAGACCCCGCATTCCTGCTGGCTCCACACCTCCATGCTAGGCTCCAGCTTTTTGCCTCTCAGTTTCTCAGCCTCTGCCACCAGTGCTGCCGCATGTGGTGCAGAAAACTGTCCCGGGTCAACGACACTCCCGAATCGCTGCCTCAGTCACCCTCCTATCCCCTCTCCAACCTTTCCGTGGAGCAGCGCTAATCTCAAGCCACTCTAGTCGGCCATCTTCCCAAAGTCTCGAATGATGTCTTTTCATGAACTGAAGTTCTTAATTTAACAAAATCAAACTTAATATTTTCTTTTATGATTAGTATGTATGGTGTTCTGACCAAGAAATCTCTGTCCACCTCTCTGTCATGAAGAGATGCTCTCATTTTCTTCTAGAATAAAGCTGTCTGTGAAGATAGAAATATTCTGTACCAATATTGTCCAATACTGTCACCACTAGTCACAGGTGACTAGTGCGCACTTGAAATGTGGCTAGTGGGGTGGAAAACCGAATTTTAAACTTTGTATGATTTACATAGCCATATGTGATTAGTGGTTGCTGTATTGGACAGCGCTGTTGTAGGCATTTATTGTTTTAGTTTTCACATGTAGTCTATAACCATTCTATAACCAATCACAAACTATTTTTTTGTGTAAGGTATAAAATAGGGGTCAGAGTTTTTTCTATGTGGATATTTAATTGATCCATTTGTTGAAAAGACCATCTTTCTCCTTCTTAATTATAGTGGTGCCTTTGTCATAAATATGGTGACCATCTGTGCTCTAATGAAATATTATAGAGCTCTTAAAAACAATATATTAGAGGACGATGAAGTAGTTAAGAGCTTATGTTCTGGAGTAGAATTTCCTACAGTCAAGTATTACTAGCTTCTCTCTAGGCTTCTTTTCCTCATCTGTAAAATGTTATTAATAATAGTATCTACCTCCTGTATTTTCTGTGGAAGATTAAATACAATAATTCCACATCAGCTATTAGCTGTTATCTATATGCACTAGCCTGGCTTGAACTGAAGCTCTATCCAGCCTACATAAGTCCAATAAAGCAGGAGCTGAGAAGTAATATATTGAGCATTTATTTTATATATATGTATGTATGTATGCATATATGCATATTTGTACATGATATTCCTATTTTGAAATTATCATAGATGCATAAACAATAATAGTAGCAGTTAATATTTACTGTGTCTTACTAAATGCTAGTCACCATGCAAAATGACTTACCTGTGGCAACTCATTTAATCTTCATAACAACCGCATATAGTAGATACCAACCCATCATTATTTTATTGATAAAGAAATTAAAGCACAGAAAGTTTAAGTAATTTGCACAACAGATATGGGACTTCTACCCAGGCACTCTGGCTCTACTGTCCATGCTGCTAACCACTGCCCCAGAGCATATACGTATTGCTCTAGTTTGCTAGGTGCCAGAATGCAATATACCATAAATGGAATGGCTTTTAAAAAGGGGAATTTAATAAGTTGGTAGTTTACAGTTCTAAGGCCGAGAAAATGTCCCAATTAAAGCAAGTCTATAGAAATGTCCAATCAAAGGTATCCAGGGAAAGATACCTTGGTTCAAGAAGGCCAGTGAAGTTCAGGGTTTCTCTCTCATCTGAGAAGGCACATGGTGAATACAGTCATGTTTCTCTCTTGGCTGGAAGGGCACATGGCAAGCAAGGCATCATCTGCTAGCTTTCTCTCCTAGCTTCCTGTTTCATGAAGCTCCCCGGAAGGCATTTTCCTTATCTCCAAAGGTCGCTGGCTTGTGGGCTCTCATGGGTATGTGATTCTCTGGCTCTCTCTGAATCGCTTTCATTCTCCAAAATGTTTCCTCTTTTATAGGACTCCAGAAACTTATCAAGACCCACCCAAATGAGTGGAGACATGTCGCCACCTAATCCAGCTTAACAACTACTCTTGATTAAATCACATCTCCAGGGAGATGATCTGATTACAATTTCAAACATACAGTATTGAATAGGGATTATTCTGCTTTTATGAAATGGGATTTAGATTAAAACATGGCTTTTCCGGGGAACATACAGCCTTTCAAACCAGCACATGTGTACAAGTTTGCTTTAATAAAGAGAAGGGTGTAAAAAGACCTATACAAGATAGTAGCCAATAAATACCTCAGGGGGATGGGAAAGGAGGTTTGGAGACATATCTATATCAGAATGTCTTCAGCTGAACAGAAGAGAGTACCTGAATACCTGTACCTTAAACTACTTGAAAGCTTTTCAAACTTTAACATGCAGACAAATCTTCTGGGGATCTTGTTAAACTGCAGACACTGATTTGGTACATCTGAGCCAGAGCTTGAGATTCAGCATTTCTAACAAGCTCTCAGGTGCTGCTGCTATTGACTGAACTTTAAGTAGCAAAGACTTAAATGACAAAGACAAAAATGTTAAGAAGCCTGTTGCAGATGGAGAATAGTGGTAGAAGGAAGTCTTTTCACTGTGTATCTTCTATGACCAGTCTTGTGTTTGTCTTTTGGTGGACATACAAACGCATTTCTGTTGGGTATATTCCTTGGAGGGATATTGCTGTGACACATGGAAAGTATGTGCTCGGCTTTAGTGGCTGCTTCCCAGGAATTATCCCAAGTGATTGTATCAATTTACCTGCTCACCTCCAGTGTATGAGAGTTCTGATTGTTTCACATCCTCTCCAACACTTGGTATTATCAGTTGTTTGCATTTTAGCCATTCTGGTGGCTATATAGCAATAGCTCATTGTGGGTATAATTTGCATTTCCCTCCTAACTAGTGAAGTTAAGTGCCTTTTCATGTAATTTATTGACCCACTGGATATCTTATTTTATGAGTATTTGTTCAAATCTTTTGCTCATTTTTCTACTGCGTTGCCAGTCTTTTATTGATTGGTAGGATTAACTAGATTATATAAATAATTATTATGAATACAGTTTAAAATTTAAATCTCTGTTCAACCGGAGTTTTTCCTGGTTGAGGTATGGGCCTAAAGTAATATTTTTTCCCAGGTGGGTTACTCAGTTGTCTCATCACCAATATTGAGCAGTCCATCTTCCCCACAACAATTTGAGATTTCACCTTGTCATGTGAACTCATACATTTCCATGAGTGTTGTGGACTATTTCTGGGCTTTTATTCTTTTCTATTAGTCTGTCATGTGCTAATTCAAATTTTTTTTTGTTTGCTAATTCAATTGTATTAAATATTTTTAATATATTTAATTACCTACTAGGATGAATTCTCTCTCTTTAGAGCTTTCCAGGCTATTATTTATTTTTCCTTATGAATTCAGAACTAGTTTGTCTCATTCCAAAATAAAAATAGTTTGTTGGTATCAAGACAAGCTTATAAATTAACTTACAGCAAATTACATCTTCATGATGTTCAGTTTTTCTATCCAACAAGATTACGTCTCTAATTTGTACAAATCTTATTTGGTGTCCTTCAACAGCCCATAAACTTCTTTGGCTATGCATGACTGAGCTGGTGGGAAACTAAGAATAATCTCTGAGGCCAGAAACTGAAATGTAGTGAGAAATCAGAGAGGTTATTCAGCATTGAAGACAAACTTTTCTTTGGGCAAGCAACAAAACCCAAAGCCCAAGCAAGGTGTAATATTAGATTGGGGACATTTGAATAAAACTGGCCCCCCAAAGGGTGGTGCCTGAATAGAATCCTAGAAAACAACACATCTCACGGAGGAAGATGGGAGAGATACCTGCCTTTTTTTTTCTTTGGTGCAGGGTCCGGGAGTCAAACCAGAGTCTCCTACATGTAAGGCAAACATTCTACCACTGAACCAACCATGCACCCTAACTGCCTTTTTAAACCTTCTGTGGTAGTTAAATTCAGGCATCAACTTGGCCATATGACGGTGCCTAATTCTATTACTGTGGACATGAACCAATGGCATGTGGACTTCATGTGTTGCTGATTACATCTGCAGTCTGCTAGGAGGCATGCCTGCTGCAATGAATGATGTTTGATTTAATTGTTTGGTGCTTAAATGAGAGAGCTTGATATAGCACGAGCTCAGCATACCTTATCTCAGCACTTGCAGCTCAGCCCAGGCCTTTGGAGATACAGAAAGGGATCACCCCGGAGAAAGTTGTTGGAATCCAGAGGCCCGGAGAGAAGGCCAGCAGAGATCACCCTGTGCCTTCCCATGTAAGAAAGAACCTCAGATGAAAGTTAGCTGCCTTTCCTCTGAAGAACTGTACATTTTTAAATAAATAAATCCCTTTTTATTGAAAGCCAAGTCATCTCTGGTGCATTGCATTCCAGCAGGTAGCAAACTAGAACACCTTCTTATTCATAGAAGAGAAAAGAAAAGAGATTTGATTGGAAATCCCTAAAATCTTAGTTTACCAAGCTTATTATGGCAAATACCACGTTATAGGGTGGCTTAAACAACAAGCATTTACTGTCTCACAGAGCAGAGGCTAATGTCAGTCCATGATCAGGGTGTCAGCAAGGCCATGCATCTCCTGGGAGGCCTTGGCATTCTGGTGCTGGTTTGCAGTCATCCTTGGGTTCCTTGGCTTGAACCTCTGCCTCTCTGCACATGGTGATCTTTCTTCCCTTTTCTTCTGGTTCTTGCTGACTTCCAGTTTCTGGATCCTGTGTGGCCTTCTCTGTCTGAGTCTGAATTTCTTCTGTTGATAAAGGACTCCAATAATATGGATTAAGGCCCACTCTGATTCAGTTGGGCCACACCTTACCTAAAACGAACATATTCAAGAGTTCTATTTACCATGGGTTCCCTCCCACAGGGTGTGACAGTAACAACAGGTTAAGGGTTGACATTAAGAACAGGTCTTTCATTATCAAAAGCGTGATGTTGATACAAGAGATTATCCAAAGGGATAGGGCAGATTTGAAAAAATATGTAACTTCTAAAAATACAAAAAATGTAATAAGTAAATTTAGAGACTTAATTTAAAGGTCAAATATCATGTAAAATGCAACTTAAGAGAAAACTAGAAAGACCAGAAGATAGATCTAAGGAAGTTACTAAAAGTAGCATAAAGAGATTAAAAAATGAAAAAAAAAATTAAGAGGTTAAAAGATCAGGGGGCTAAAGTGAGAATATTTAATATACTTCTAATTAGTGTTCCGGAATGAAAGAATGAGGGTTGGAGGAGACAATCTGAAAAATGAAAATAGCTGAAGAAAGAAATGAATCTTTTGATTGAAGGAAAAAAAAAAAAGCAGTGATTTCCAGTTAAGCTAAATGAAAAGAAATCTGTATTTCAATAAAAATGTAGAACATGAACAAAAAAGAGAAAACCTTAAATGCAGACAGACAATTCTGGCTATGTATAAGGAAATAAAAATTAAACTTCTCATCAGCCATAACATAGATGATAGGAGGAAAAATCATCACTGTGAAAAGGAAAAGTAAGTGAACTTAGACTTCTGTACAAAAACTACAAATGTAGAAATGCCTTCAGAATTTGGTAATAGGTAGAGGCCAGAACATTTTGAGCTGCATGATAGAAAAAGGATAGATTGCTCTGCTGGTTTGAAAGGAAGTATGCCCCCTAGAAAAGCCATGTTTTAATCAAAATCCCATTTCATAAAGGTAGAATAATCCCTATTCAATACTGTAAATTTGAAACTGTAATCAGATCATCTCCCTGGATGATGTGATTTAGTCAAGAGTGGTTGTTAAACTGGATTAGGTGATGACATGTCTCCACCCATTTAGGTGGGTCTTGATTGGTTTATTGGAGTTCTATAAAAGAGGAAACATTTTAGAGAATAGGAGATTCAGAGCAAGCAGAGAATGCTGCAGCACCACAAAGCAGAGAGTCCATGAGCCAGTGACCTTTGGAGATGAAGAAGGAAAATGCCTCCCGGGGAGCTTCATGAAACAGGAGGCCAGAGAAGAAGCTAGCAGATGATGCTGTGTTCACCATGTGCCCCTCCACTTGAGAAAGAAACCCTGAACTTCATTGGCCTTCTTGAACCAAGGTATGTTTCCCTGGATGCCTTAGATTGGACAATTCTATAGACTTGTTTTAATTGGGACATTTCCTTGGCCTTAGAACTGTAAACTAGCAAATTATTAAATTCCCCTTTTTAAAAGCTATTCCATTTCTGGTATATTGCATTCCGGCAGCTAGCAAACTAGAACAATTGCCTTAACAGACCATTAGCAGAAATTTAGATGTAAAAGGCACTGGTTGATAAAAGCAGTTACTGGAAACTGGAGGAAAGGGGATCCTTGGATCCTTGTGATATAGTGGCAGCCAGCTTAACTGAATTGTGTCCTACAATTAATGTGGAAAGCAGAATGATATTGGGTTCATCATATTAGGTAAATGATGAACTTGGATATTAAGATATCCTCATTTCCAAGCAATGCGTTAAGCTTAGGCCTGGTTTCTTCTTGCAACTTATAGTAAAATGTGAGAGGAAAGAGAAAATATTAGGAAAGAACTGTTAAGCCAAAAGGAAACATGATTTGCTGGTTTGGGGAAATTCTCAGCCTATCCAATTGCAAAAGATGCTAAAATTAGGACATTCCAATTCAGGAAATGATGCTCTGCAGAGAAAATTGGGGGTGTAGCTGAACGACCTTTTGCTAGTGCCCCCAAAGTATCCAAAGTTCAGAGTTTTCAATCATACAGAGGGCTGTTTGAAGAGATTAAGTCTGTGGCTCATGGATCCATAACAGCCATCCCAGCAGAAGCCAGGAACAGAGATGAGATTATCCAGGAATGACCTGTCAAGGACCCTTTTGTCTAATAGGGTGAATCCCTGTGATATATAATGAAGACCCACAAAGTTTTTGAGAATGCTATACCAGCAGAAATACTTCCTGCTTGGGCTAAAAGGGACAGAGAAAGAATAAGATGGAAGAAACCTGCAGGTGTTGAAAATAGATGATAATTAATATTTTAAAACTTTAACTTATGTGTGAGACTAAAGCAAAAAATGTTTATTTGGTACAAAATTTATATTTTGACTAGTGCATTTCCTCACATAACTCATGTGGACAGCTTAATTGAACACCATAAGTATATGGAACCTTGAATAGGGCACGAGATTTTGTAGGTTTGTCCAGCGTGGTGCCTCGATAAATCCCAGAAGGATTTGAACAATAAGTAAAAAAGTATTTGCAAAGTCCCCTTGGGGGAATGGTGAGAAAGGGGGAAAATTCAACTTCCCCAAGTGGAGAATTCTTGATATACTCACAAGCAGTGGAGACAACCAAAGCAATATTCTGAACCCCCAATCTTGGTGTTTATTCATATGAAACTTAACCCCACAAAGGATAGGTCAAGCCTACTTAAAATTAGGCCTAAGAGTCACTGCCAAGAGAGCCTCTTTTGTTGCTCAGATGTGGCCTCTCTCTCTCAGCCAACACGACAAGCAAACTCACTGCCCTCCCCCTCTCTACATGGGACATAACTCCCAGAGGTGTGGACCTTCCTGGCAACTTGGGACAGAAATCCTAGAATGAACTGGGACTCGGCACCAAGGGATTGAGAAAACCTTCTCGACCAAAAGGGGGAAGAGAGAAATGAGACAAAATAACGTGTCAGTGGCTGAGAGATTGCAAACAGAGTCGAGAGGTTATCCTGGAGGTTATTCTTACACATTAAATAGATATCACCTTTTTAGTTAAGGCATAACAGAGAGACTGGAGGGAAATGCTTGAAAATGTAGAGCTGTGTTCCAGTAGCCATGTTTCTTGAAGATGATTGTATAATGATATAGCTTTTGCAATGTGACTGTGTGATTGTGAAAACCTTCTGTCTGATGCTTCTTTTATCTACCTTATGGACAGATAAGTAAAACATATGGATTAAAAATAAATAAATAATAGGGGGAACAAATGTTAAAATAAATTTAGTAGATTGAAATGCTAGTGATCAATGAAAGGTGGGGTAAGGGGTATGGTATGCATGAATTTTTTTCTGTTTTCTTTTTCTGAATTGAAGCAAATGTTCTAAGAAATGATAATGATGATGAATATACAACTATGTGATAAAAAAGAATGTTCATATTGTGTGTTGATTGGTTTTATTAATAAAAATTTTTAAAAAAGAAGGCTGCAAAACCTTTGAAATTGTACAGGTAGGACATAGGCTGAAAAAATGACTCAGCTGCCAAAATGTACTAATTTCATGAAAAAGGAAGGATGTCTCACAGGGCAGAGCTGAGAGCCATTAAGGATTATTCCCAGGACTTGAATTAAACAGCATTTTCCCAGTTGTATTTTGAAATTGTTTGGAACCAATGACTCCTTACTTTCTTGCTTTTTCCCTTTTGGATTGGGACTGTCTATAACAGTTATCCTATGCCTGACACACCATCATATTTTGATAGCACATGAACTGTTTTCTAGATTCACAGGTCCACAGATGGAGAGTGTTTGGTTTGCTAAAGCTGCCAGAATGCAATATATCAGAAATGAGTTGGCTTTTATAAAGGGAATTTATTAGTTATAATTTACAGTTCTAAGTCCATAAAAATGTCCAAACTAAGGCATCCAGGAAGAGATACCTTGACTCAAGAAAGGCCCATAGGGCCCAGAATACCCCTGTCAGCTGGGAAGGCATGTGGCTGGTGTCTGCTGCTCCTTTGGCTTTTTGTTTTAAACAGCTTCCCTGGGGATGTTTTCTTTCTGCATCTCCAAATGACTCCATGTGAGCTCTGAGATTTCTAAAAAAGTTTTCCTCTTTCAAAGGACTCCAGTAAACTACTTAAGACCCACCTTGAATGGGCAGAGTCACAATCTCCATTGAATCGAAAGGTCATACCCACAATTGTGTGTGTCATATTTCCATGGAAGTGATCCAAAAAAAATTTCCACCCTATTGTATTGAATCAGGATGAAAAGAAATGGTGCCCCCACAAGTTTGGATCAGGAAAAAGACAAGGCTTTACTGGGGTGCATGATAGTTTCAAACCGGCGAAGAGAGGGATTTTACCCTAGGATGGATCATTTTCAGAGTTTCACCTATGCTTGATTTAGATTATTTAGATGATGAGATTTGGGATTTTTTGAGCCAATGATATTCAGATGAGATTTTGGACTTGAGTTGATGCTATAATAGGTGAAACTTTTGGAGATGTTGGGATGGAGTGGGCATATTTTGCATGTAGAATGGACATGAATATTGGGGGGCTATGGAGAAGAATGTGATAGCCTGAATAATGGACCCAAAGATATCCAGGTCCTAATCTTTGAAACCTATGAATGTTGCCTCATATGAAAAAAGGATTGTTGCAGATATGATTAAATTATGGATTTAGACATAAATTATACTGGATTATCTCGCTGGGTCCTAGATGTAAACATAAGGATCCTTCTAAGACAGAGGCAAGAAGGTCAAAGGAGAAGTAGGAAACATGAAAGAAGCAACAAGTTGGAGTGATGCTAGGAAGGGGTCATGAGCCAAAGAATGCAGGCAGCCTCTAGAAGCTAGAAAATGCAAGGAAAGTGGTTCTCCCCGAGAGCCTCCAAAAGGAGCTACCCTTGCCAACACTGACTTTAGCCCACTGAAATTCATTTCAGGCTCCTGGCCTCCAGAACTGCAAGGTAATAAATTCTTGTTTTTTAAGCCACCATAAGTTTGTGGAAATTTGTTACAGCAGCAACAGGAAACCAATGCAGAGGATGCAATAGACATTTGAAGACACACAAAGACTAAGACTTCATTTGCCCACTATCAGTGAATGGTAATAAAAGATGTACTTCAACGTGAAGGAAACCGAACCCAAGAAGAAAAAGTGAGAGGCAAGAAACAGTGGTGAGTAAAGCATATCACCAACTCTATAAACATATAACGACTATTTTTGAAGAGGTTTATGATCAAGGTGGGGCTAACTTCTGTGTAACAAAACCATGGAAGATTGGGGAAGATAATTCAGAGGGAAGTTGAAAGATTAAAATCCTTGCTTTGTTCAGGAAGAGGATAGAAATATTAATTATATTTTGTCTAACAAAATCTAAAGCTGGAGGCCTTTATTTTTAAAAATAGGGTCCAAAGCTAATATTAAATGTGCAAATAAAACACTTAAGACATAGGTGGATGTATGATGTTTACTTTAAAATTCTTTAAATGTTTCCATGCTTGACAATTTTCATTATAAAATCTGGGGGAAGAAAAGCCCTACAATGACATATCCATCAGAGTAGCTAAAATTAAAAGAACTGACAATATCTAGAATTGGAGAAACTGTGATGTAACCAAAACTCTCAGACTTTGCAAGTGGAAATGTAAATTGATCCAACCACTCTAGAAAACTGATAGAATTTCCTTTCGTAAAACATATGCATATTCTGTGACCCAGAAATTTCACTCATAGGTATAATATATTTACTAGAAATCTTACATATGCACACCAAAAGACATGTAAAAGAAAGTTCACAGTAGCTTTAATAATAATAGCTAAACTTTGAAACTTACCCAGATGCCTGCAGGTAGTAGAGAGGATGCCCAGTAGTATGTTTGTGCAGTGGAATACTCCACACCAGGGAGATTACATAAACTACTGCTACCTGCAACAATATGAGCAGATCTCAGCAACCTAACATTGAGGGAAAGAAGCCAGACACACAGAGTACAAACTATCTGATTCTATTTATATAAGGCTCAAACTCAGACCAGGGGCGGGCAACGGTGGTGCAGTAGCAGAGCTCTTGCCTGCCATGCCAGAGACCCGGGTTCGATTCCCAGAGCCTACCCATGTAAAAAAAAAAATCAGACCCAACTGATCTATGATGTTAAATGTCAGGATACTGGTCTCCTCTGGGGAAGAGGAAGAGGTAGTGATTGGGGAGGGTTTGAGGGAGGGTAATGTTCTATTTCTATTTCTTGAGCTGGGTGGTAGTTACACAGGCGTCTTCGCGCTGTGATAATTCACCGAGGTGTACACTTATAATCTGTATGCTTTTCTGCATTTTAAAAGTTTGTATTTTTTTAAATTTTAAGAGTAATTACTGAGTCTTTGAACTCATGGTAATTTCAAGAGACCTGAGGGAATGAAAAGATTTCTGGTTATTTGGCTGGAACTGAGACTAGAGGACACCTGACCATCTGCTGGCAGGTGGCAAATTCACAACTCCAAAGAGCGAGATCAGTAGGGTGGAGTGGATATCTGAGATTGTCTCAGAGGAGACAAGCCCTGGGTAGCCTCCCAGCACCTTGAGTGGGACAAAGCATGGCCACATTCTTTTATGCTCTGAGGAGGGCACTAAGTTTGCTGAGAGATAGAGTCCTATCAGGCTTATCCCTGTTATTTTCAGGGTCTGCAGCAAGAGTACAATGTTTTTAAATATTTAGAAGTAAGAACTCAAACCAACTGCTGTCAAATAACATAGGTTCTATCCTCCTACTTGACAAATATGCTTTTTTATTGACCGGGAAGGCCAGGATGACTTTTAGGAGTTCCATGCTTGTATGTGGTAGCAGTGGAGAGCCATTCTCCAGCCTTTGGTCTTTGGCCCATCCCCATCTCCTTCCATCCCAGTTGCATGTGTGGACATCCTGCCTGCATGTCAGAGCTTCCTCCAAGTCCCTGCAGACAGCTGCCCCTTGCCCATCCTTCAGCCTAAGGGAATGTGCACAGAGGCACAGTTTGTCCTTAGCAGACTAATGGGGGGGGGGGGGGGCTGCACTAGCACTGAAAATGGATTTAGGATCATTTAGATAAGGAATTATGGAGTCTTGGCTACCCAGAGTTTGTTCCAGAAGGGGGAGGTGCTTGGGCTCTGCATGGGTACTTTCCCTTGGCAGCATTGAGGAGGGCCAGGGTGAGCCCTATAGAAGATAGGGCTCAGCCTAGCTAGGGTGGAAAGACAGGACAGGTCCTTGTGCCAATGAGGAAATGCTTCGGTAGGAGCTGGAATTGACTGTACAGCTACCACGTAGGTGCTTGGATGCCTCAGCAGATGCCAGCCTGGAGAGGTGATCATGCCTCAGGATCACAGAGAGCTGCACATTTCTGCAAGTGCCTTAGGATCAGCTGTCCTGTCAGGCCCCCCCCCACTCTTCTCAATGCCATCATCCTTTCAAACCTTCCTAGAAATGAAATGATACCGGGGGGAGGGAGGTGACAGGTAACTAGGGATGAAAAGAAGAACCTTAACTGCATGAATTTACCCCAGAGAGACTGAGGAAAAACTCTGAAGTGACCGAGTTTACCGTTAACAGACTGATAAACTGCAGCTACAGAGTTTTTCAGACTAGAACAAAAAGTTATAATTATTTTTTTGTTGTACACCTGAGTTTTGTGGATTGAAAGTTCAGGCTTAGTACAGCGCATAATAATGTTCCTTAGGTACCCTGTGATTCTAAGATCCATTTAGTTTTTCTGTTTTGCTTTTTCAGTTAGGCCTTTTTTTTTTCTTTTTTACTATTTTTATGAGAACTCTTCACACACATCCAGTCCAACCATATTATACAGTCAATGGCTCACAATATCATCACATAGTTGTGTGTTCTTCATCATCATGATCATTTTTAGAACATTTGCATCACTCCAGAAAAAGAAAAAACTCGTATATCCCATATCCCTTACCCTTCCCTCTCATTGACCTAATATTTCGATCTATCCAATTTTTTACCCTTTATCCCCCCTATTATTTATTTAATTTTTATCCTTTTTTTTTTTTTTTAACTCATCTGTCCATACCCTGGATAAAAGAAGCATCAGGCACAGGGTTTTCACAATCATATTTCAAAATCTATATAGTTATACAATCATCTTCAAAAATCAAGGCTACTTGGGTGGGCCATGATGGCTCAGCAGGCAGAGTTCTTGCCTGCCATGCAGGAAACCCAGCTTCAGTTCCCGGTACCTACCTATGGAAAAAAAAAAATCAAGGCTATTGGGACACAGTTCAATAGTTTTAGGTACTTCCCTCCAGCCTCCCCAATATACCATAAACTAAAAAGGGATCTTTGTTTAATGCATAAGAATAGCCTCCAGGATAACCTCTTGACTCTGTTTGAAATCTCCCAGGCACTGAAACTTTATTTTGTCTCATTTCTCTCTTTCACCTTTTGTTCAAGAAGGCTTTTCAGTCCTGCTCATCTACAGGATTCAGGACCCATGTTGCCAGAGAGATTTATACCTCTGGGAGTTTTGTCCCACGGAGGGGGGAGGGTAGTGAGTTCACTTGCCGAGTTGGCTGAGAGAGGCCACATCTGAGCAACCAAAGCTGCTCTCCAGGGGTGACTCCCAGGCATAATTATCAGTAGAGTTTGTCTGTCCTTTGCAGGAATAAGCTTCATAGGGGCGACCCTGAAGATCAAGGGCTCAGCCTATTGATTTAGTTGTCCCTACTGCTTGCAAGAGTATCAGGAATTCTCCAAGTGGGGAAGTTGAATATTTCATTCTTTCTTCCTAGTCTCAAAAGGGGGCTTTGCAAATACTTTTTTATTCTCTGCCCAAGTTACTCTGGAATATATCTGGGCATCACACTAATCTATACAAACCAGCAAGATCTTACACCCTGTTCAAGATTCCATGTAATTATGATGTTCTAGTAAACTGACCAAGCAAGTTAAATTAGATAATGCGCTACCCCAAATATAAATTTTGCACCAAATAAACCTCTTTCCCTTTGGTCTTGCACAGAAGATGAAGTTTTAAAATATGGACCGTATCATTGTTTACCCAGTATTCTGATTTACCTTAGTCCTATTGAGATCAGCTTCATTCATATCTCTAGTTGAAGTCTGATCACTTTTTCAGCTTTCTTAATAGTTGCTGACTGAGGTACTGCTGAGTTTCACAGCTTCAGTGCTCGAACTCTGAGTCTTGGGTGTCACATAAATACTTGGAGTCTCTGGGAATGACCAGGTTACATTCAAACAGCTCAGTATCTTGGTATTTAGAAATAACAGTTACAACTCCTGAATAGATGTGACTGCTGTAAGAGCTTACAATCTAGGACCCTTTACAATAGGCCCCAACCTGATAACCCACGCTCTCAACTTCAATTCTCTGAGTTTGTATATTATAGTTAGTCCATATGAGTGAGGCATGATAATATTTGTCTTTTTCTTTCTGACATTTCATTCAGCATACTGTCCTTAAGTTTCATTCACCTAAGCATGTCTCATATCTTCATTCTTTCTTGCAGCCGCTCAATAGTGCATTGTATATAAACACCACAGTTCCCCTCTATTTACTTTCTACACCTTGGCTCACATCTCATGCCCATCTCATCCCAGAGACAGGGAAAAGACCAGAACTCTGGTCTGAATGGAATGTGGTGGTGGGTGAGGGATTAGAAGAGGATGGAGATGAGGTAAGAGGAGACTGATTATGTATATTACAAATAGATTACCCAAGGCTTACATTCAGTGAGGAATGCTCCTGGTGTACTGAAAAAGAAAAAGAAGATTTTGCCACTAAAATGTAGGAATTGTATCAAATTTTTCAGAACATACAAACTAAAGTTAGACATCCTGGGATTTTGGAGGGAAGTGAGGGCGCTAGGCAACATGAAACAAGATAATGTTAAAGGAAGAACCTACCCTGCTGTATATTATAATGCACTAGTTAGCTGTAATAATTAAAACAGGATGATACTGGCACATTGGAGTAGCTTGATGAATGAGAGTATAAAACCCAGGAAGAGAAGTGGCTATGCAGTAAAGAATGCCTTGCAAATCAGTGTGGGATGATGGCTTTGAGGTAAGCAAGCAGCAAAATATATTCAAGATGGATTAAAGGGTTGGATATAAGCAATAAACCATAAAAGAATTGAAAGAAAATAGAAGTAAATAGTTTTACATTTCTAGTTCAAAGATATTTTTTCTAAACATAACAACAGTCAGTGTTATTTAGAATGGCCAAAAAAATTGGATATTATTGAATTATGTAAAAGTTGGGTTTAGATAGATTGTTCTACATCAATAAAATGTTACTGATGCACAAAGGATTTTCATAACAAAATAACTTGAAAAACAAGCTGTCAAAAGTATATAGTTTAATTATAAGGAAATTCTTATTATAAGGAAAAAGCTTACATATGCATAGAAAAATGTAGAAGGAAATGCAAAACAAAAGAACAGCAAAATGTTAACAGTGTGGTTATCTCTGAGTGATGAATTTATTTTCTTCATGTTTTTCAGTGTTTTCTTATTTTAATTAGCAATCTTCTCAATAAAATCCAAAACTTCCACATGTGACTTATCTTCTAAGGAGTACTTACTAATTAAAAAATGTAATGGAGGGCGGGCCACGGTGGCTCAGCAGGCAAGAACGTTTGCCTGCCACTCCCAAGGACCCGGGTTCGATTCCCGGTGCCTGCCCATGTTAAAAAAAAAAAAAATGTAATGGAAGCAGCCTTACTCTGCCAAAAATTTGAAGCAAGCTAAATGTCCATCAACCGGTAAACGGATAAACAAAATATGGCATATCCACGCAATGGAATAACATTCAGCAAAAAAAAAAAAAACGAAAAAAAAGGAATGACATACTGATACATGCTCCAACATGGATGAAGCTCAAAAACATTATGTTAGGCAAGAGAAGACATGAACAAACTGCCACATGTGGTTCCACTGAGATGTCCAGAAAAGGCAGAGACAGAAAGTAAATTAGTGGTCGCCTGGGGCTGGGAGTAGAAACAAGCATTCACTGTAAATCAGCAGAGAAATCTTTTCAGCTGCTGGAAACATTCTAAAACTGGATTATGGAGTGGTTGCACAGCTCTCTACTAAAAATCACTGAGCTGTAGACTTAAAACAGAGTGAATTTTGTAAAATGCAAATTATACCTCCATAAAGTTGTTTTTTAAAAATTCAGTGGAGAACTTGGTGAAAGTTCAGAGATGAAAAGGTTTAGAGTGCTTTTTTGTTTATTTTAACATGAAGGGAGAGGGTGGGGAGAGTCTGATTAATGACTTCACAACTATAAAATAACAGAACCTGGCTTTATACACTACAGTGTCTGTTTACGTATTTAGGCTAGATATGCCACAATATTTTTGAGGCCAGGGGAAAAAGCTTATCTAGATTTAGACACAGAACAGTGATCCTGTTTCCCTAACCAACTGTGGGTTTCTGGTGGAAAGAAAGTAAAGCTTTAGTCTTGAGTAAGAACTGCCGCCACCAGCCAGCTGTGTACCTTCCCCAAGTCACTTCATTTCTCGAGGTTTCAGTTTCTTTATCTGTAAAAGAAGTGGGTTATACTAGATGGTTTTAATAATCCTGTTTCAGTTGTAGAATTGTTTTCCTTGGCGTTCAACACCCTTAACAATTTGCCCTATACTCCTTTCCAATCCTGCTGCTTGTTTCTTTGGTTCCTGTGTCCTTCACATCAGATAAGCAGACCTGATTCCACCCCTTTTATCTGCACTTTTCCTCCCTTGAGCCTTTGCTCCCACTCTAGACTTTCTTATCAGAAATGAGATTATTTCTAATTGTTCCAACCCACAAACATTTCTCTATCTCTGGATCTCTCTGACATTTATTTGTACACTCTGTTGTTTTTCACGGCTGTACCACTTATCAATTGCTGCTCCACAAATCTCCCCCAAACCGAGTGACTGAAAACAACCACCATTGTATTATGCTCACCATTTTGTGAGTTAGGAATTAGGACAGGCATAGTGGGAATGGCTTGTCTCTCTCATGAGTTAGCTGGGGATTCAGCTGGGGTGGCTAGTCATTCAGACTAAGCTGAGATGGCTGGGATGGGAGCAGAGAGCTAGAGACCTAGTTTGGGCTGTTTGCTGGATTCCTTCATTCTTCTCCCCGTGGCATCTCTTCTGGGACTTGCATGTTAGAGATGACTTCTTCACTCATGAGAATGGTGTCTGGGCTGGGCTGGCCAAGCAGCTCTCCCTCTCCAAATAGATTCTCTGTGTAACTCTGTTGGACTTTCCCACAGCCTGGTTGTCTGAAGGTAGTTGGACTTTTTACATGGTGGCTGGTTTTCTTCAGAGCCAGCATTCCAAGTGTCCAGGGTAGAACTTGCAAGGCCTCTTGTGACCTGCATTTCCAAAGACATATAGAATGTCTGCTCCTTGCTGCAATCCATTGGTTACCTAGAGCCAGCCCAGGTTCACTGTGGGAGGGGATGACACACAGGAATGATTAGTTGGCATTAGGGATTGAATCATGTCCCCTACAAAGGGTGTGTCAGGTCCCAACTTCTGGTCCTGTGAGTGTGAATCCATTTATAAATCGGACCTTTTCAGTACTATTAATTAATGTATGCCTAAACCGAATCAGATTGAACTTTAATCCTGTTTACTGAAGTCCTTTACAAGCAGAATGAAATTCAGACAGAGAGAGAGAAGGCATGGGGAGCAACCAGAAGCTGGGAGTAACTGGAACCCAGAAGAGAAAGGAGAAGACACTGCTACGTGCATTGCCATGAGACAGAAAAGCCGAGGAACCCCAAAGATTGCCAGACAGCCAAAAGGTTCCCTTCTTGCCGCTGCAACCATGAGCCGATAAATTCCTGTTGTTGATCCAACCCTTTGTATGGTATTTGTTTTAGCTGCCCAGCCAACTAAGACAGTGAAAGGGGGGCTCACTGTGTTAAGGGGCATCTTTGGAAACTGGCTACCACAATTGGTGATCTTTCTGTGTTTTATTTTTATAACTAAAGTCTAAATTACTTGAAGCTAGTAGTAATTTATTCCACATCATATTGTCTCTCCTCTCTGCTCTTTCTCTCTTCCCACGGCATCAAGAAAACACACATGTGTTTGGCAGACAATGGGCTAGAGGCAGGCTAAGCTCAGGGATCTGCATCCTGGCTCTCTCACTGTTCATGTGAGTTGGGGCAATCACTCAACTTCTCTAATTCCAAGTTTCTTCATCTATAAAATGAAGGGGGAGGGAATAATAGCACTGTGCTCAGAGAGCTGATATGGGGATAAAATATTCATTTAGCTTCTAAGTCACTTAGTAAAAATGGCTAACGTATAATAAGCAACCAATAAATACTTTTATATTTGATTACTTTTATACCACCAATTTATTATGATTTGGGTCACTGTTGCCCTGGGGAAAGGGAGGGACTGAAGCATTATATTCCAGAGTGAAAAGAAATATTCCAACTTCAGTGATGGTGGCAACAGGTTTTATAATGTTCCCAGAGTACTTTCTCACTGGCTGCAGACTTCTGATTCCATGAAGACATAAAGTTTGAATTTTCTCTTTATTTTTTCATTCTTATTTAAAGAGAGAATATACCTAATTGGCTATGAATTTTGATTCTTAAAAAAAATCCCAGTCAAACAGCTGTTTAATTGAGAAAGGACCATGAAAAAAATGACCATGAAACAAAAACCCGAAAAGAAAAAAAAAAAAAAAGGAAATTGATATGAAACAAAGAAAATGTCAATATAGGAAAAGAAATGTAAGTAACTCAAAGGATGAGTGAATACGTACAGAGAATATGCAAAAACCAGAGTGGAAAACAGAGCAAGACAAAAGGAGAGGACAGAAGGACCCAAAGCTGTGTCCTAAATATATACACTTGACAATAACATAATTACTACCTGCATTTTAAACACTCTGTCATTTCATTGAAAGGATTTGTCCTTATTTAGGAAAAGAGTGACAATTATGAACTCTTCTGGGAAAATAATATAAAACAGACCTGTTATCCTATTTTAACTTCCAGAGACGTACCAGTAATGAGTCTACAATACATATAATCAACAGAAATAGCTCCAAACGGAAGCAGAATGTATTTTCCTCCTACTCAGAGCTCAGCATTTTTGTATTCTTTTTTCCACACGATTAGTTTCCTTCTAGTGGCTGCAGCAATCAGAAGACATTCAGGAAGGCACAGAAAGACCCGGGAATGTAATTTTTAAATTAAGGCAAAATTATGGCTTGAGACCCCACAGTAAAGAAATGCTAGGAAATGACACTGCTGAAATCTCAAGAAGGAAGCCGTAGAGTTAATTTTAGGACTTCCATAGAGAAGCAGATGAACATTCCAATCTTTTTGGAAGGTCAGATCTTAGCGCTGTTGGTATCTTAGCTTAGCATTTCTGGAAACAGACTCTAAGAAGGAGAGGTGTGTGTGGGTGGTTTAGGGGAGATGCTCTTGGGAGATACACCTCTGAGAAGAAAGCAGGACTGATCAGAAGGAGCAGCTGACCCACAATGCAATTGCAACCAAGGGCTAAGCCAAGTCTGTAGAAAGCTCTGGAGCTGGGGTTGCTTTCAGAGTTGTCCATATCAAGGCCAGGGACCAGGCTTTTGTAACCTGAATTAGCCCCCTGGGGGGCTAACTTTGGGCAAGGCAGCTCTCCAGAGCCAAGGACAATTGCCTGTGAGGGTTACACCTGTGAGCCATCAGCAGGGGATATTCCCAGTATCCAGGGGTGATGACCTAGGTCTTCCAGTTGCTACCCAGTCATCTGCAGAATCTCCTTTGTCTTATGGAGACATAAGTTACATAAGATAGAACTGTTATAAAGTACACAAGTCTTATAGTACACAATCCTATGAGCTTTTACATAAGTATATACCTATATAATCCTGACCCAGATCAAGACATAGATCAGATTTTCAGTACCCTAGCAGGTTTTCTCATGTCTCCTACCAGTCAGTAACCATCCCCACAAAAATCATTATTTTCGCATCTATGACCATGGATCAGTTTCGCCCTGTTTCTGAATTTCATATAAACAGAAACATCTAGCACATACTCTTTTGGGTCTGTCCTTTTTGACTTGTGATTCACATAAGTTGCTGTATGTAACAGTAGTTCATTCTTTCTTATTGCTATGTAGCATTCATTTAATGAATATACTACAATTAATTTGCCCATCCTACTCTTGATGGGCATTTGGATTTTATCCAGTTTTGGCTATTGTGAATAACATGTCTCTGAGCCTTCTTGTGCATGTCTCTTGGTGGGTGTTCTAGTTTGCTAGCTGCCAGAATGCAACACACCAGAAATGGACTGGCTTTTAATAAAAGGGGATTTATTTTGTTAGTTCTTCAGAGGAAAGGCAGCTAACTTTCCACTGAGGCTTTTTCTTACATGGGAAGGCACAGGAAGGTCTCTGCTGGTCTTCTCTCCAGGCCCCTGGGTTCCAACAACTTTCCCCGGGGTGAGTTCTTTTTGCATCTCCAAAGGCCTGGGCTGAGCTGCGAGTGCTGAGATGAGGAATGCCAAGCTGCTAGGCTGTGCTACATTGCGTTCTCTCATTTAAGCACCAGCCAATTAAGTCAAACGTCCTTCGTTGCAGCAGGCACGCCTCCTGGCTGACTGCAGATGTAAATCAGCAACAGATGAGGTTCACGTACCATTGGCTCATGTCCAAGCAACAGAACTAGGTGCCTTCACCTGGCTAAGTTGACAACTGAATCTAACTACCATAGTGGACATCAGCACTCATTTCTGTTCTACAGCCAGGAGAGGAATTGCAGGGTAATAGGGAACGTGTATGTTCAGATCTAAGTAGATATTGTCTGCCTTAGTTCCCTAGAGCTGCTGTAACAAAATACCACAAACTTTGTGGCTTAAAACAACAGAAATGTATTCCCTCGCGTGTTGGAGGCTAGAAGTCCAAAATCAAGTTGTTAGCCAGGCCATGCTTCCGCCGCACCATGTAGTGGAATATCCTTCCTTGCCTCTTCCAGCTTCTAGTGTTTGCCAGCAATGCGTGGTGGTCCTTGAGTTGCAGCTGCAGCGTTTCAGGTTCTGCCTACAACGCCCATGGTGCCTCCCCTATGTGTCTGTATCCAAATTTCTCTCTTCTTGTGAAGACAGTAGTCATAATGGACTAGGGGCAACCCTAAGTCTGTTTGTCCTCATCTTAGCTAACTACACCTTCAAAGACTATTTCTGAACAAGGTCGCATTCATATAACTGGAGGTTGGGACTAGAATATAACACTGGCAAACAATTTTTCAACGTGGTTATGCCGATTTATAATCCTACCACAATCTTTGGAAGCCTTAAGTGTTCACTTAAGTCATCTTTTGATGGAGGGAATAAAAATGTGTTTACATTGAATCAACAAAAAGATTATTTAGGTTAAGGGTAACTAGACTGTAAGTACTTTTTAAAAACCAAGATAAAATAGTGAGTCAGGTATTCTGTCATGGATAGTCTAGGTATTTTTCTCTGGTAGTTTTTCAGGATTATGGATTATAAGGAGTGTTAAGGGATTCCATAAATTTGGTGATAGGTCAGGTTCCCTAGAAGCAGAGCCAGATGAAGATTTGGATACATGTGACTTATTAAGGGAAGGTTCTCAGGAGAAACCTTTAAGGGGAAGGAGGGATGCTCATGAAGTAGGATAGGGAAATGGGAAGAGCCGAGCGATGATGTGGACTCAAATAAAAATCTAGCCTTGGTTTGACTCTATAAGGAGATCTGCAGCATAAACCACACTACAGAGCCATCTCCCCTTTGAGCTGACCATTCATCAGTGATGGTTGTGGGTTTGGGGAAGGTGGTAATTACTTCTTAGAGGCTTCCATCAATCTAGGGCATTGTTCTCAACCATAGGAAATTTTGCCCAACTCCTCAGAGACACAACAGATATTTAAGGTTGTCTCAACAGCAGGAGCTGAGATGAGCATTGAGTGGGGAGAGGCCAGAGATGCTGCTAAACATCCCATGATACACAGGGCAGAATTATCACAAGGAATTATCCAACTTCAAATACCCAAGATGGAGAAAGTCTGGACCAGTGCAGCTCTCTGGAGAAGGGGTCGGTAGCCAGCCATCACCCACACTCACTGCCACTGACAGATGGGTCCTCTGCTTCCATAAAGGACATCTGGACAGGGCATCAAAATAGTACCTTCTGCAAAAGTCTTCTCGAAATATGATGCTAAACAATGAAGGAAGCTTGGAATGCTGTATGGTTAGCTTTCCTAGGTGAACCTGCATTTCATCTAATAGAATAAGACAAAGTCTTAAAATATATTTCTAAACCCTTAGCTATACAGCAGAGAAATGTCAAAAAACTTACTAGTGTCAACTGTAGCCATTTTGGATTTTCTTTAGAGTTTATTGAGCTTGTAAAAATTGGAATTGGACAGATCCTACCTGAAATACCCATTACTGTGTTACATTACTGCCAATACTGTGCTCTTGAAAAAGCTTAGTATAACAATTGTAACTTGAATGGGCTGAAGGATTGGGGCAAGAAACAAAAATAGCTGTGCATAAAAATGAAGTTTAAACAACACTGGAGATATCACTACTGTCAGACTCACGGTCTGCCTCATCTATATTGTTGGAACCATTCTTAAATCTCTTTTACAATCTAGTATTTATCTGTAAGTCATTCATTCATCCCAGCCCTCTTAGCAGTTTGTAGCTTGTAATTTCAAACTCTCAGCATATCTAGTCCCATTAGATTTACTACTGTTATATAGAAGATAATTTCTTTTAAACTTCAAAATGTGTTACCTAGTTTGCATTCTAACTCTGTATCTTTATCTAGTTTTATTTATATTTATGATTCTTATATTTCATTTTTTTCACTGTCAAATGAATTTTTTCTCTCTCAAAACCTGCTTCATTTCTATTTTCTCAGTTACAGTATTAATACTAACAAATAAGAATGATCAAATGCTAGATAAACTATGTGATGATATTGTGAGTCACTGATTGTACACCATATATGGAATGTATGTGTGTGACGATTTCTCAATAAAAATATTTTTAATGCTGGATATAACTATTTTTGACAAGCCAATGTATTCAAGTGGAAATATGGTAATTCCCTTAAGTGAAAAAAGTGAAAGTATAGGTTGTGATCCCATTTTTGTTTAAAAATCTTTCTATACTTTTATGAATAGGAGTCTGAGAGGACATATAGTAAACTGACAATGGTTAAGGTGTGATTTTTTAATGCAATTTTATTGAGATATGTTCACACAGCATAGAAACCATCTGAAGTATATAATCACTGGTTCACAGTATCATCATATGGTTGTGCCTACAGCCCCATGATCAAGTTTAGAAAATTTTCATTACTCCAGAAGAGAAATTAAAAAAGAAAACCCTAATCCTCCTATACTCCTTATCACCCCATATTATTGACCCACAGTGTTGGTGTGGTACATTTGTTACTGTTGATGAAATAATATTAAAATATTACTGTGAGCTGTAGTCCATAGTTTGCAATGGTACATGTTTTCCCATATGCTCCCCTTTTATTAACTCCTTATGATACTGCCGTACACCTATTCTAGTTCATGAAAGAACTTTATGTTTGTAGAGTTATTCACGAACATTGTCCACCACAAGATTCTCTATATTATACATTCCTATGTTTTAATTTCCAACTTTCCTTCTGGTGACATACATGATTCTAAACTTCCCCTTTCCACTACACTTACATACCATTCACTATTGTTAATTCTTCTCACAATAACGTGCTGCCAGCATGGTTAAGGTGTAATTTGTAAGCTTTGGGCAAGATCCCACCACCTCCCAAAAATGGTTCAGAGAATAAACTAGAATTACAAATGGCTTCTTCAGGAAGCTATTTCCAACATAGTTAAAACTTTCTTCTTTGTGATATCTTAATAGCCTATGTGCATGCCACCTTCTGGAAACAAGAAGTATTTCACCATTAAGAGACTTCTAACAATCAACTATGTAACAAAGCTTAAATTGGATTTGTTTGTTGAAAACTATTTTATTTAAACTGGATGTTCTAGTTTGCTAGCTGCCGGAATGCAACACACCAGAAATGGACTGGCTTTTAATAAAAGGGGATTTATTTTGTTGATTCTTCAGAGGAAAGGCAGCTAACTTTCCACTGAGGTTCTTTCTTACGTGGAAGGCACAAGATGGTCTCTGCTGGTCTTCTCTCCAGGCCCCTGGGTTCCAACAACTTTCCCCGGGGTGACTTCTTTCTGCATCTCCAAAGGCCTGGGCTGAGCGGCTAGTGCTGAGATGAGGAATGATGAGCTGCTAGGCTGTGCTACGTTGTGTTCTCTCATTTAAGCACCAGCCAATTAAGTCAAACCAGTCACTCATTGCAGCAGACATGCCTCCTAGCCAACTGCAGATATAATTAGCAACAGATGAGGTTCACTTACCATTGGCTTATGTCCTCAGCAACAAGACTAGGTATGCTCACCTGGCCAAGTTGACAACTGAATCTAACTAATACATGTCCACCCCTTGTCAACTTGGCAACTTCAAGCCTCACCTTAAACAGGTGCAAAAACTTCTCTTCTTGCTGTGGGCCTGTGAATCTCAAAACAAGTTATCTTATGCCAATATGCAAAGGAGGATAAACACTGGATCCATAGGGAGAAACTAGAAGGAAAACCTGAAGGCAAACACCATTGGATTTTCAAGTCTGAAAGTCATTTATCCTTCGGCTGTAGAAAGTGGCAGTCCCACCCCTTCCAAGGGCCTATGCAGTGGCCGGCCTCTTTCCAAATCAACCTCGGGGAACATCGAGGAGACCACCTCTGGGCTCCACTCTCTCCAGGCATCAGGGCCACCCCTGGGCTCTCTGCCATTTCTGGGGCACACGCTCAACCCCTCCACATGGTGGCAACCAGGCTCTCCCAGTCCTCCAAGGAGCGTGCTATGCCTTTTCCAAGACCCGAGGCTGAACAACTAGTCCACTGCAATGAGAGGGGAGACTCATTCTCGCCCTTCAGGGTAAACTCACCCTCTCCCTGTATATGGGTGGGTCCACTCTCCTGGCCAAGGTTTCTTGGCTTCAGACCCGAGCTTCCATGGTTCTCACTCTGCAAACTCCAATTTTTTCCCTTTTGTGTCCTCCTTTGTCAAGATTAGTAGTAGTTCCATTTACACCAACAGTGTCTTCAAACACTCCAGGACTTCTCCATCAATCTCTTCACAGTTCCTCCAAAGTCTTCCCCTTAGCCATCCAAAACATCGTTCCAACAGGTCTGGTATTTGCAAACCGCAGCAGCACCCCACTCTCCGGTACCAACTCTGTTCTAGTTTGCTAGCTGACGAATGCAATACACCAGAGATCGATTGGCTTTTAATAAAAGGGGATTTATTTTGTTGGTTCTTCAGAGGAAAGGCAGCTAACTTTCCACTGAGGTTCTTTCTTACGTGGAAGGCACAAGATGGTCTCTGCTGGTCTTCTCTCCAGGCCCCTGGGTTCCAACAACTTTCCCCGGGGTGACTTCTTTTTGCATCTCCAAAGGCCTGGGCTGAGCTGCTAGTGCTGAGGTGAGGAATGATGAGCTGCTAGGCTGTGCTACGTTGCGTTCTCTCATTTAAGCACCAGCCAATTCAGTCAAACCAGTCACTCATTGCAGCAGACATGCCTCCTAGCCAACTGCAGATATAATTAGCAACAGATGAGGTTCACTTACCATTGGCTTATGTCCTCAGCAACAAGACTAGGTATGCTCACCTGGCCAAATTGACAACTGAATCTAACTAATACACTGGAGAATCACAATCAAGCTTGTTAGATCAGAGAGAGACTAATTTGATATAATCAAAGATGATAGGTTATATTCTTGTCCTCAATAACTTGACCATGGAAGAAAATATTTTTAAATTGGTGAAAAGCCATCCAGAAGTAAGCTTGAAGGAAATGGAAAAACAAAAAAAGGACACTGCAGCATCGAAGAAGGAGATGGAGAAGAAAAATTTAATTCCTGCTTGTTTTCCCCCTATTGCAGAGCTAACATGGAATGTTGACATAGTGCCTTTATTCACAAGCGATGTCTATATCTAGAAACATGAAATCAGTTGACTCTATGAATCAACATAGACATATCTCAAAAATGAACTAAAGTTTCAAAAAATGGCATGTTGCAGGATTACATTTATAGCATGATAATGCAACCATGTACACATACACACAAAGTAACAGTATGTAGAAATATATGTCGACTTATGAAAAGAGGTTACCTTTGGGGAAGTATATAGGAGGACAAACTTGGGATGGCTGTCAAAGGGAATTTTACCTGTAATATTCTATTTTTTAAAAAAAAAGAATGAGTTTTTTTAATTTTACAAAAAAATCCTCAAGATATATAGCAAGGATCATTTTTTACACAACTAGGCCCTGTCGTTTCATTTGTCGACTTTACTTTAAAGAATTATGAGATTGTTAGTAAGAAATAATGAGAAAGATCAGCACGAAGTGAACAAGGTGTTCTAGTTTGCTAGCTGCTGGAATGCAACACACCAGAGATGGACTGGCTTTCAATAAAAGGGGATTTGTTTAGTTAACCTATAGTTCTTCAGAGGAAAGGCAGCTAACTTTCAACTGAGGTTCTTACGTGGGAAGGCACAAGGTGATCTCTGCTGGCCTTCTGTCCAGGCCTCTGGGTTCCAATATCTTTCCCCGGCGTGATTCCTTTCTGCATCTCCAGAGGCCTGGGCTGAGCTTCGAGTACCAAGATGAAGCATGCTGAACTGCTTGGGTTGTGCTATGTTGAGTCTCTCATTTAAGCACCAGCCAATTAAACATCATTATTGCAGCAGGCACGCCTCCTAGCCAGCTGCAGATGTAATGAGCAACAGATGAGGTTCACATGCCATTGGCTCATGTCCAAAGCAACAGAACTAGGTGCCTTCACCTGCCCAAATTGACAACTGAATCTAACTACCACACAAGGTAACGAGCACAATGTCTCCATTTTATAACTTTTATGAGGTTTTCTCAAATAAGACTATTTGTTGTGCTGTGCTTCTGCTTCTGTTGAAATGATATAACATTTTTGCTAGATACATCTTATGGAGAAGACCATTTATGCTAGCTATACCTTATAGAGAAGACCATTTATACTGAGTATTGTTTCAGAAGGGTTAAAATGAAATTTTTTATTAATATGGGTGTATTTCATTACCCTCCTTAAAACGACTAAAAAGAAATGAATTTTTAATGTGTAATTAGTCACTAATTAAAAATACAAAAATAAAGTGAACTGTTGTTTGCAGAAAGAAGACAGAAAGAAAGCTATTATATGCTTGCAACTATCAATATTTTGTGATGCGGCAGATATATATTTTTATAAAACAGCAGCACTGAACCATATATAGCCTGTTTTCCTGTATTGAAATACTCTTTCATATGTGTGTGTATGTGGGCAAACACATAATAAAATATCCAGGATTCACACAACTCTAATTTGTGAAGGGCTTTCAATTTCTTGTTGATAGCAGAGCTTCAGTATAAGTTCATTCTCAATTTGTTAATGCTTGTGACCTACAGGAATGAACTCCCACAGCAGATATAAAGATTCCTTCTTGGTAGATGTAAAGATTTCTTCTAAAGAAGCTAATTTGGAATGATTTAGCCAAAAGCCTATCTCAAGAGACCTTTTGGGGGCCTAATTCCAAATGTACATCGATTCATTGTCAATATTAACTGCCTATCATTTTTAAGGCTCAGGACAGTCTAAATATAGACTGGGAAAAGTCAGAACGTGATACAAAGCATGTTTTGGTTTGCTATAGTTGCTGGAAAGCAATATACCAGAAATGGGTTGGCTTTTACGAGGATATATTAATTTATAATTTATAGTTCTTAGGCCATGAAATGTTCCAATTAGGGCATCAAAGGATGAATACCATCTCTGAGAACAGGCTTATGGCATCTGGACTCCTGTCACATGGGAAGGCACGTAGCCAGCATCTGCTGGTCCTTTGCACCTGGGCTCCAGTGGCTTCCTCTCTCAGCTTCTGTGGGTCCTCTCCTAGCTTCTCCAGGGCTTTTTTCTGTGCACTTCTCTATTTTTTTAAAAACAGTTTTATTCACACACCATACAATGCATCCTAAGTGTACAATCAATGGCTTAGTATAATCACAGTTATGCATTCACCACTAGTCAATATGAGAACATTCTAATTTCTTCCAAAGAAAAAAAATCCCATACCCCTTATATCTCCCTATTATTTAGCTTTGGTATAGTGCCTTTGCTACAATAAATGGAGCAATATTACAATGCTACTGTTAACTATAGAACTTAGCCTATGTTAATTATATATTTTTTCCCATATAACACCCTATTATTGACATCTTGTAATAGGGATACACGTTTGCACTAGTGATGTAAGGACTCTTATGTTTACACAATTAACCACCACCATTGTCCACTCTGGGTTTTGCTAAGTTATACAGTCCCAGTTTTTATCTTGTAGCTTTCCTTCTGGTGGCATACATGACACTAGCCTTCCTCTTTCAGCTATATCCACACTCCACTTTGTTAATTATATTTACAGTATTGTACTACTGTCACACAGAATTGTGTTTTCCATTTTTGAACCTTTACAATGAACATTATTGAACATTCTGTACTCCTTAATCATCAATTACCCAATTTTTGCACACTTTCTATCTCCTGGTAACATATGCTCTCAAATTTCTCAAAATTTGCTCATTATAGTTAGTTCTTATTAATGAGTCCATACACTATTTCTCCTTTTGTTTCTGGCATATTTCTCTCAACATACTTTCCTTAAGATTCATTCACCTCATTGCATGCCTTATGACTTCATTCCTTTCTGAAGCCACACAATATTCCATCATTTCTATACACCAGTTTTCCCTTCCACTCATTAATAAATGGAACCTTGGGTTGCCTCCATCCATTGGCCATTGTGGATGGAGGCCACCATAAACATCAGTGTACAAATGTCTGTTCTCCATCCCTGCTTTCAGTTCTTCTGAGTATATACCTACTAATGGGATTGCAGAATCATATGGCACCCCTATATTTAGCTTCCTGTGGAAACCATGTAGGCTTCTTCTAATTTCATCTCTTTTAGAGGACTCCAATAAGGGGATTAAGACCCACCCTGAATGAGACAAGCCACATTTCAATAGAAATAACCTAATCGAAAGGGCCCACTTACAATAGGTCTGCACCAACAGTAACAGATTAAAAGAACATAACCTTTTCTTGGGGTACATAACAGCTTCAAACTACTACAAAGAGGACGATGATAATGTTATAAGGAATCAATTCTTTGGTGGTTTAGAACCTGGACTCAGAAATCAGTCTCAACTGGGTTTTAATTCCCATTACACCACTTTCTAGCTGTGTTATCCTGTGCAAGCCATGGGCAGATGTGATAATGCCAACTTTATAGAGCTGTCTCGGGTGGGGTGGGGTGGGAAATGAGACCATTAAAAAGGACTTGGTGTAATGCTGGTACATAACAAGCATTCAATTAATGTTAGTTCCTGTTAATTTATTTTCTATTTTTGAGGCCTAATTAAGTTTCACGAGCGCTTCCATAGAGTCATAAAAAATTAGAGATTGAAAAGGCTTTTGAGCTTAATATCTGGTCCTGTTCTAGGAGATGACTTCCACCCCTTTTCCACTGATAGGAAATAAATACCACAATTAACTATTGTAGTTACTGGTGAAATAACAGGAAATTTTTTAAATTAGAGGGAAGGAAGGTCAAGGGAAAGGGAATATAAAGGGGAAGAGGAATGTTAAACAGATTTGTGGGAGATGTGTTGGGAGGATATAAGTGATACAGTGTAAAGGAAGAATATACAGACAAGAAGAATAAGGAAACAGAGAAAGAAAAGAGGCTTCAGACAAGTGTAAGGATAAAAGTGAGAAAGGAAGGGGGAGGGAAGTACAGAGGGACTACATACCGTCGAGGCAGGCACTGACATCGTTTAAGAGTCAAAAGCCCTGGATTCTGATTATTGTAAAATACATGATATGAATAAGTGGCTTAACTTCTCTGGGTTCAGTTTTCCTCCGAGTTTGTACTATAGATTAAATGAGATTAATAGGAGGGACACTTTAAAAAGAGAAAACCCTATTCAAATAAAAGATTAAGAAGGGGAGAGAAAGCGGTAGAAAAGACCAAGAAATAGTTGAAATAAAATAAAGGAGGCAGGGTTGGAGGGGAGGGGTTGGAGAGCGGAGGGGGGAATTGTTGACAAGTCAGGTGAGAACTACGGAAAACCACAGTAACGGCGCTGCCGCTGCTGCTGGGACCTCTCCAACGTTGACAGTTTGCCAGTATTATTTCATGTTAACCTCACAATATCTCTATGGGGATAAGTTTTAGTATTATTCTCGTGTTAAAAAAGAGATATCTGAAGCATAAAGAAGTTAAGAAACTTCCCCAAGAAGGGAAGTGGCTGAGAAGTGATTCAAACGCAGATGTATCTATCTGCAAAGCCAGTGCCATTAACAATTTCCAAGAACCTCGAAAGAGGCTTCGCGCGTCTAAGGCAGACTCTTGTCCTGTTTCTTCCACAAGTTTTCCCCTAGGTTCTGCTCCTGCGCCCAATCACCACTTGCTATGACCCCTTTTCTTTCCAGTTGTTCTGAAAACACCTCTCCCAAAATAGCGTCCCGTCTCTATGGAGATCTGCGTTGGGCGGGACTTCCTGCTTCACGTGAGAGCACTTCCGCCTGGAGGCGGAAGCACCGCGATTGAGAGGACGCACCCCGGCACATGGAAAAATCACGGAGAGTTTGAGGCGCGGCGTGAGAGTGCCCTACACGGGCACCTGCGAGTGGCGTGGCGATGATAACACCCGCTTTCGACCTCAGCCAGGATTCTGACTTCCTGATCGTCGCCATCCGCGTGCCCTATGCTCGCGTCTCCGAGTTCGATGTCTACTTCGAAGGGGCCGATTTTAAGTTCTACGCCAAGCCGTACTATCTCAGGCGAGTTTCGGGTGCCTCCCCTTAGGAATAGTGTATGTGGGGGATTAATTCATTCACCCATTCGAAAATAGCTTATTGAGGGAGGATGGAAGAGCGAGCGAGCTGCAGGACGCGGTTCTGTTTTCAACCAATGCCTTATCCCGGAATTTCCGCAGTTTCTTTCTGTGCTGAGGAGGTGATCTCTTTTAAGGCTTTCATACTCGGTGCTGCAGAAGGTCATTCACTTCTTAAATTCCTACACTGAAGAGACTTAGGAGCCACCTTAAAACCTGGCATTTGGGACTTAGGCCTTTAAAACCTGGCGTTTGGGACTTCTGCCTTTCCATCTTTTGTCCTGTCGCCCTAGTTTTCGTTCCTTTCTGGCTTGTTCTATTACCTTTCGTTTAAGTTACTAATCTATCTAGACAGCCTGTGCTGAGATCCTGGATCATCTCCCGACTCATTGATACGTTTGGCTGCTCAGACCACTTTCTGTTTACCGACTGAAGCGCCCTCCTTCCTGAAATTCCCTCCTTCCTTGGTCCCTGTGACACCCTGTTAGCTTGGTTCACCTGCCTTCTTGCTGTCTGCTACTTCTTTTTTTGGTTTGCCTCTTGTCATGGTTAGGGACACGTGTCAACTTGGCCAAGTTGTGGTACCTGTTTATCTGATTGGGCAAGCGCTGGCCTCTCTGTTGCAATGAGGACATTTCATAGGATTAGGTCATGATCACATCGGCTGCATCCACAGCTGATTCCATTTGTAATCAGCCAAAGGAGAGTGTCTTCTGCAATTAGTGATGCTAAATCTAATCATGGGAAGCCTTTTAAGGAGGACTCAGAGGAGACAGGTCCCATTCCTGCTTTGGCTGGTGAGCCTCTCCTGCAGAGTTCATCCAGGCCATCCATCGGAATCGTCGGCTTGGCAGCCTCCCCTGTGGATTTTGGACTCTGCATTCCTGCGGTCACGTGAAACACTTTTATAAATTTTGTATTTGCAAGTATTCCCTGTTGATTCTGTTTCTCTAGAGAACCCTAACTAATACACCTCTTAAATGTGGTTGTTGTCCCCTAAGACTCAGTAAGGGACTTTCAGCACTTCTGTTTTTCTGCTTGCACAACCATAACAATAACAGCAATAATAGCTAACACTTACTGATCACCTTTAGTGCGGTGGGCAAACTATGAGTTAAGTGCTGTATGCATATTATCTCATTTATCCTTGATGGTGATCCTTGGATATAGGTACTGCTATTACCTCCATTTTACAGAGGACACTGTCAGATTAGTCTTTCTAAAACAATGCCAATCCTTTGTCTTCCCTTTTCCTACTAGGTGAAATCCATTCTCTTAATCTTTCTCATTCAAGTGTAACTCCAGCCTACCTTCCGATCCAAGTACTGTTGTAATACAAACTTTCCGTCCATTCAAGCTGCTTCCTTTACTGTGCCTGAATCGGTTTTGCTCAGATTTCCATTAGACCCTCGCTTACTCTGCCTACTTGAATATACTGTACTTTTCCTATTTTGTTTTTCATCTTTTCCTTCAATTTATTTGTTGAACTCAGAGTATATGGCAGCCCTGTTTTTGGTACTGGGAATATAGTGGCGAACAAGACAGAGTCCTGCCTTCATGTAGTTTACATTCTAGTGGGGAGAAAAAAACAATAAACAAGAAAACATAACTACAAATTGTGGTAAGTGCTATGAATGGAAAGAAGAATATGTACTGATAGAGAATAAAAGAAGCCCATTATTTATATAAAGTGATCAGGGAAACCCTTGCTGAACAGGAGATATTTAAGCCAAGAGATGAATGGGAAGAGGATGGTCGTAGAAAAACATTTATTGAATATTTACTCCAGGCTAGTGCTTTTTGTGAATTATCTCATTTGATTTTGGGACAGTCCTACAAAGTAGGTTCTGTTGTTTACCCATGTTACAGATGTGAAATCAGAGGCTCGGAGAGAAGTTCTTAAGCATAGTCTTTGGTATGATGCAGACTGATTTCCTTTTTCCTGTAAAATAGAGTGGTTAAATGAGATAGGACTGAAAAACAAAACACAAAACCAATAAAATAAAGAATTTAAAATAAAAACCATTTTATAACAGTTTTGTTGGAGACAAAGCAAGAGGATACAAGCGAAGCAGTTTGAAAGAGGACTCTTCACACGTGAGGATTCATTTGTTCCTCAGGTAGCAGAGGCATAGGCATTGGGTACATCTGTGTCTCAGCACACTTACAGTTCTGTTAACTTTGAACAAATTATTCAGCCTCAGTCTCTTAATCTGTAAAATAGGGTTAATATTAAAGATCTTAAGAAATTGATGTGAGAATTGAAATGTGCATATAAAGTGCTTATTACCATGTCTGATAATTGGAACAACAGGCCTTCAATAAAGATTAATACCTCCCATTTGTTGGACAGTTAGTTAATGATCTGTTGCAGCATAACCAGTCACACTTAATGGAATAAAACAACAACAATAATTTTACTCTCAGTCCTGCTGTCGTTGGGTCAGGTTGGGCTGTTCTGGCTTGAGGCCTTCAATGCAGTTATTGTCAGGTCGTTATTCAACCTGGAATAGCAGGAGCAGAAGCTGCTGGTGGCTGATGGGTCTCAGGGCCTCCCTATGTGGTCTCTGCATGTTTGAGTTTGTGCTTCTGCAGGAGAGTTGCAGCACTAACACAGTGGCTAAAGGCTTCGAGGGTGAGTCCTCCAGCGAGCAAGGCAGAACCTACTTAAGTAACCTTTTATGATCTAACCTCAGAAATCATTTTGTGTCACTTCTGATGTGCTATATTGGTCAAAACAGTCCCAGAAACCCACACGGTTACGGAGAGGGTACACAGACCCCACCGTTGGGAAGAACCAAAGTCGTGTTATTGAAGAGAATGTAAGATAGGCCATTTTAAAAAGTACTGTTTGCTACTGTATACAAAAGATAAGTAGAACTTGGTCTCTCTTCTTGAGGAATTGCAAGCCTAGCAAGAGAGACAGATCTGTAAACATTTTTTTCACTTTTATGCAGTAGGTGTTTAAGTCTGTGCATAAAACTTGGGAGAAAGGGATTAAAAATAATAGCTCACATTTTCTGAATCCTCACTTGGTTGTGCCAGCCACTAAGCTCGATCCTTTATCATTTCATTCTCACAGATAGGTACTGTTATTCCTATCTCTTTACTAGTGTTCTAGTTTGCTAGCTTCCAGAATGCAATATACCAGAAACAGAATGGCTTTTAAAAAGGGGAATTTAATAAGTTGCTAGTTTACATACAGTTCTAAGGCCGAGAAAATGTTTCAATTAAATCAAGTCTATAGAAATGTCCAATCTAAGGCATCCAGGGAAAGATACCTTGGTTCAGGAAGGCCAGTGAAGTTCAGGGTTTCTCACTCAAGTGAGAAGGCACATGGCAAACACAGTCAGGGCTTCTCTCTCAGCTGGAAGGGCACATGGCAAACACGGCGCCATCTGCTAGCTTTCTCTCCTGGCTTCTTGTTTCATGAAGCTCCCCGGGAGGCGTTTTCCTTCTTCATCTCCAAAGGTCACTGGCTGGTGGACTCTCTGCTTCGTGGTGCTGCAGCATTCTCTGCTCTCTCCGAATCTCTCATTCTCCAAAATGTTTCCTCTTATAGGACTTCAGAAACTAATCAAGACCCACCCAAATGGGTGGAGACACATCCCCCCCAATCCATTTTAACAACTGCTCTTGATTGGAATACATCTCCAGGAGATTATCTAATTACAGATTCAAACATACGGTATTGAATAGGGATTATTCTGCCATTACAAAATGGGATTTTGAATAAAACATGGCTTTTCTAAGGGACACACATCCTTTCAAACCAGCACAACTAGTAAGGAATATGAATCTTGAAGCAGTTAATTAACTTGTCCAGAGAAAGTTATACTGCTGGTCAATGATAAGGCTGGGACTCAATCCAGATTTCTTGACACTAAAGTTAGTGCTTGGAACCATCATAAACTAATTTAATTCATAAAATGATTCTTTGTGCTGTCTTAGAAGTGGGTCTTGGTTTAGAAAATGCACTGTAGCTTGAGGAAACATTGGTGTCAAAAGCAGCTAAGGTGGGAAGCCGTGGACCTTTTAGGGTCTACCAAGATTTTTATATTGTTGAGGTAGGAAGCAAGGAGGAGGAGTTTGGGAGGTGGAGAGGCTAAAAATTTAAGTTTAGAATGGAATAGAGTGGAGCTGATATACCATCTGATGAGTTTGAGTTACCAGGTCAACATCAAGCAGCGATAGAAGCTTTTCCAGATAGAAAAGTGCCAATAAGATTTGTGTTTTAAAAAAATTCGTTTGGGGCCTCAGTAGAAGACTGATTGAACCAAAGTAAAACTGGAAGCAGGGAAATCACTTCATTTCCTGTGATATGAAAGAGGGGGAAATCCCCGTATGTCATAATGATAACTGGGAGAAACACCTTTGCTTTCTGCCTTTTTTTTTTTTTAAGTAATAATTTGCCTGATATAAGTAATTGGTTTTGTTACTTCGTTATTGTTTCCCTTTTTGGGGCTCTTTAAAAAAAATATTTTACACATTAGTAAATTTGTATTGAGCACCTATTATGTCAGGCACCAGGTATATAAATAACTCATTTGTAAGGAAAGGGAATGTACTGAAACAATAGTGAGAACTAATATTTATTGTGTTTTTTCTTTTTAAGCATCTGTTTTATTGGTGACTAGAGGGTATTCGCATACAAAGATGAATCATCTCTGGTTTCTATTTTCCCAGATGGGGAAAGAATCTCAGTTACTGAAGTTTGTAAAGTGTGAAAGGAAGCTTAGGAACCTCCTTTTTAAAATGGTTGATAGAATTTGATGTGTAACAGTGTACTATCATTGATGATCAGTTCTGCTCCTTTGTAATTTAAGGACTTCATGAGAACTTTGTATTAAATTTGCAGATTAACCCTTCCTGGAAGAATTGTAGAGAATGGAAGTGAGCAAGGGTCCTATGATGCAGATAAAGGTATTACCTTTGGAATTTTTGTTGCTTTTTTCTTTCAATCCTTCATGTAAGAGTAACTATATAATAAGTGCCAAACTATTCAAGTCACTCTTCCATTTCTTGATATTCAGTGCCATTTATTTGTGGTCTTCTTGAGAACTATAATTTCCTCAGTCTTTTAAAATATTTCACAATAGTTTTCAAAGTAAAGTTAAATAATCTGGTTCTGTTTTCTAGATGTTTTATTTTTTTACCTCCCCTACATTTAGGAGGTGTCTAAAAGTAAAAGTTAGAATGTGTGAGGTGCTTGATTATAAAAGATATGGTTGATTTTTCAGCTATTAAATCTTTCTTTTACAGTTTTTAAACTTAGAATTTAATAATGTCTAGGTGAGAGAGAACTTGTCCATGGATGGCATTTAAAGGCTCAGTGATTTGTTTTTTCCTCATCATTGTCTGTCTCATTTCAACTAGCGTGAAACAGGTTATTTTCCCTTTGTAGAAGCCATGGGTTTTCCTTTGTCCCTGGACCAGAAATAAGAATACCTTGTGTACTCTTGTGTAACTTATTAAATGAATTTTTATTGACCTCAGAGGTCTAGGGTAAGGGAGGGAGGACGGAGTAAAAGAACTCAATGACAAAGTTCTAGCCCAGAATGCTGTGTAATTAATGTGATAATGAAATAATGAAACTGCCTTCCCAGGTAATAAGTCTGCTTTTAGTTGCGGATGGTTGCATATTGAAATGAAAGTTATTAAATTTTAAAAGTACATGGATTTAGGAAGATTGTATATTTGGAAATATTTGTGTTGAGTTGTATTTGATATAATAGAATTCAGTTCAGTACATTGAAAGAAGTAAAATGTTAAAATGTAAGAATTGTAAATAATGAAATAAGCTCTTGGGAAAACCTAGATGAGCTTGATAAACCCATTCAAGGAAAGAAAAGATATGCATAAAGAGAATGAGCCTACCTTAGACAGACTTTGGGTTTATATCTCTTGAGATTTCAAAGAAGCTTTATTAAGCCATAATTGCTTTATTTAAGATTTTGTGTCTTTTGAAATTGCTGGTATTCTCTATTGGATTTGGTATCCTGATTTTTTTTCCTGCATCAGAAATATATTTTACAAGTAATTTTGGTTAATTCTGAGCTCTTACCTTCTTAGACCATTACTTTTGAGATGTTTTGACCTGGACTTTTAATATTATCAGTAGGTTAAGATAATGTTCTTAATAGGAAGGGCATTTTGCAATTTTAGCAGGTAAATTTTTTTATAAAGGTGATTGCTGAATCAGTGATTTTGAAAAATCTGAGTCTTTTTCTATCTTGATTTTTATTCACTAAATCTATAACAAGAGCATAATTTTGGAGCTTTATGAAATAGATTTATATTTTACCAAGATGTAAATTTCTTAGATATATTTGTGAAGTCTTTGAATATTTTAATTTATCTGAGCATAAAACAAACTTATCTTTAAGGAATTTTTACCATTCGATTACCCAAAGAGACTCCTGGCCAGCGTTTTGAGGGGCTGAATATGTTGACTGCTCTCCTAGCACCAAGAAAATCCAGGGCTGCAAAACCACTGGTGGAAGAAATAGGTATGTTCATTGCGGTTGGGAGGAACTAAACAGAAACAGAAATATCTGGAACTCTGTGTGGAAGAAGGGATATAGTGGATAGGGAATTGGGAAAAAAGTACTTCCGGTGACAAAGATAAGGAAGTAGACACACAGGAAAATACCTGATTTAATTTAAAGACATAAAGAACTTTATCGAACCAGTAGTTCAGACACGTTTTTGGACCAATTGAAATAGCTTCTCTGTCTTTAGTAAAATACTAACTTCTTGTGCTAGGATCAGAAGTGTACAGTTCAGTGAGTTATTGAGCATGAATACCACCTAGGCCAAGAAATGCAATGTTTCTAACACCCTGGACTCTTACCCAGTCCTTCCTCTTAATTACTTCTCCCCTCCTCTCCAAGGTGGCCACTAGTCTCACTTATGCCTGTTTTGAATTGTATATATCATTCATATACCATGTGCTCCTTTTTGCTCTGGCTTCTTTCACTTAACATTTTTTTTTTTGAGATTCGTCTATGTTGTGGCTGAGGTCCAGGTGCTTTCATTGCGGTACAATATTCTGTTATATAAATATACCATGTTTGTTTGTACATCCTACTGTTGATGGACATTTGGGTTGTTTCCATGTTTTGGCTATTACACATGATGATGCTATGAATATTCCTGTACGTGTCTGTTGGTGCATATATGCAGGCATTTTGGTCTACACTTTTTCTTCCCCAAGTTGGACCTAGAAAATTCAATGCTTTAAAAAAAAATTAATATTTAACACTTTTAGGTGCTTCTGAGGTTTCTGAGGAAGGAGTAGATGATGATGATGATGAAGAATTTGATTGGCAAATCGAGCAATCCCCTTATGAAGAGGTATCAGAAAGTGCTTTGAATCCACAGTGTCGCTATGGATTTGGAAACTTACGTTCTGGAGTGTTTCAGCGGTTGCAGGTATGTTGTCTTTCTAAAAGACTTTGCTAGATAGGATTTTATCATTTGGCTGTTTTAATTCCAATTCTGCTTACATTTGGTGATTTTTTTTATCGCCTTTTTAATAAATATTTATCTGTGAGCGTTATTTCTTCTAAAATGAAAATAATAATAGTGTCCTCAGATTGTTATGATAATTACATGAGGGATGTATTTAAAGACTCTAGCACAGCTCTTTGCATATAATAGTTACAAGATGTTCTTTCCCTTCCATTGCATTAGGTGTTCTGCCCAATATTACTGCTCTTACAGATACCTGTTGCTTTCTTTTTTCTTCATTTCATTCAGTATTCTAGATATGAAATTTCCAAAATATACAATGAAACCCCTAGTATTAGTTAAGGTTACCTAGAGAAACAGAACCAACAGGAGAGATCTGTAAATGTGAGATTTATAAAAGTGTCTCATACAGCTGTGAGAATGTATGAGTCTAAAATTTGTAAGGCAGGCAACTCTGATGAAGTTACTCGACGAACGCTACAGGAGAGGCTGGCTGGCTGAAGAAGTGAAAATTCTCTCTTGTCCCTTAAAGGTCTTTGGCTGATTGGATCAAATCCAATTGACTGGACTCAGAGATGCTGTGAAGGCCCACTAGCACCCCCACTCTCACAACAGTCCAACAGAGGCAGGCTAGGCTGCTGGGGTCATCAGGGGCAGCCCCTCTAAGATGGACACCTTTATGGACAAATACAGTCCCATCTGACCATCTCTGCTGATTATTTTGTAATACCCCTTGTTCTAGTTTGCTAGCTGCCAGAGTGTAACACACCAGAGATGGATTGGCTTTCAATAAAAGGGGATTTATTTCATTAGTTCTTCAGAGGAAAGGCAGCTAACTTTCAACTGAGGTTCTTTCTTACGTGGGAAGGCACTGGGTGATCTCTGCTGGCCTTCTCTCCAGGCGTCTGGGTTCCAACAACTTTCCCCAGGGTGATTTCTTTCTGCATCTCCGAAGGCCTGGGCTGAGCTGGAGTGCTGAGATGAGGTATGCTGAGCTGCTTGGACTGTGCTACGTTGAGTCTCTCATTTGAGCACCAGCCAGTTAAATCAAACATCATTCATTGTAGCAGGGACGCCTCCTAGCCGACTGTGGATGTAATCAATAATAGATGAGGTTCACATACTATTGGCTCGTGTCCACAGCAATAGAACTAAGCACCTTCACCTAGCCAAGTTGACACCTGAATCTAACTACCACACCCCTTGAAGAACCACTTTCTCTGTGATGTCCCACCTGATCCCCTTGGTGGGTTCTCTTGGATTTTCTTCAGGCCTTGGCTTATCGAGACTACAGCACCCTCTAGTGTATTTTTAATCTCTTCTCTTGTGCCTTTCATTCCCATAAGTTCTGTTATGTGGGTGGGCTAAAACAGCAATTCAGAGCTGGGATCCAGCGACCTAAATTCACTGATCAAAAGCAGTGATCAGTACTTGGCTGTGACCTCACCTCCCCACCCCCATTCTTGGGGAAGAGGGCTTCCACATCCCGCTCTACCCATGGCAGGTACTGGACCTGAGGTGGCTCACCTTGACAATCAGGGATGGGCGCTGGCAGCTGCTGCAAAGTGAATACTCACAGATCTTCATGGCTTTTTCTCAGCCTCTTTGTCTCTGTCTTCCCCGCATGCTGTATAGTGCTCCCCTGGCCTCTGGAGCCCCAGAGCACTTGTTCCAGGCATCTTCTGCCTGTCCGCTGGCTGTTTTTGGAGGAGGAGGGAGTCCTGTAGCTCCCTGCTCTGCTGTCTTCTCCAGAAGTTCCTAATGACACATTATTTAGGCCTTTTATGGTTTATATATAAACAGGACTGAATGTCGTTGGTGAGAATGAGATTGTGTCTTTTGACCAAATTGTATAGTTATTGGTATACAATAGGGAGACTCTTGATGGAAGTTGTGTGTAATTTCCTGTTAAAATCTGATCAGTTCTCAACTGGACTGAAAATGAATGGCACTGCCCTTTCTGTCTTCCTCAGACAGCTTGGGAAATTCTACAACATTTGAGTCTATGTGGGGAGGTTGAAATGAATGAAATGGGGCAAGAGAGATTTTGGATTAGTTTGAACATATGCTCTTTTCATGGAAGATACATCCCCTTGAATGTTATATGATGAATGTGTTTATGAATCCATGACTCGGAGTCTTAATATTTTTTATTTTAATGAAAGAAACAGGGATGAACTGTTTCTCTTTTTTTCACCCTTGATTGGGTAGAGAATGTTAAACCTGTTTAGAATGTGTTTTCTTGTAGTAAGACATATTTGAATGTACCAGGAAGAAAATAAGGAACCTAGATTCTGAGTCCTTTCTACCTCTGATTGAATTTGTATTGCCAGGCCAGTTTTTTTACCACTATTATGTTTCATCTTTTCTTTGTAAAATAGAGAGAAATTTGCTCACCTATTTTATAGGGTAGGTCATTTTGAAATTTTAATAAGATACGCTATGTAAAAACTCAAGGTATAAAATGCTATGAAGATTCCTTAAAGGTAATAAAATTACCTTTTAATTTATCATTCCTTAACATTTAGCCTGTCTAAAATCATTAAACTGTTCTTCAAATTTTAATTGAAAGAATGTTGTTTTTCTAAATGATTTGAGTGCCTATTTCTTTCAATTTAGGGGAAAAAAAAGCTGTGCATGTGAGAAACTCTAAAGTGTAATCCTAGTAGTATAGGTTTATAATTCCATGGGTGCAAAACTAGGATCACAAAAACTTCGGGAAAGTAATTTTTTCATATTTAATTTCGTGGCCAAACCTGATCGGCACTGATATCTTTTTTATATTGATTTTTTTATTCCACTTACTGTGCATATTAAAAGATTTTGCTGTAGAAATAGAAATGTGTTTGAATATGAGGTGCTTCCCCAGACTTCCTAGAGGGAGTTAAATAAGATATGGTATGAGTACCATGTTACCTTTCTAAACTCTGAAAGAGTCTGGATTCTGAAACCCACCTTGCTGTGAGAGATTTGGATGAGAGATGGGGATTTGTAGTGTTTGCAGCGGCAGCAGCAGCAGCAGCAGCAGCAGCTAACGTTATTGAGTATCCCCCTCATGCCAGACCCTGTGCTAGCTCCTTTATGTGCATTAACTCAGCATTACTATTTCTTCATGGAATCATTATATCTGTTCATTTTACAAACCAATAAGCATATATATTCCTTTCTTTTTATTAGATAAATTGTGAGTTTACAAAACAATTGTACATAAAATACAGGGTTCCCATATACCACCCTGCTATTAACACGTTATATTGATGTGGAACATTTGTTCCTATCAATGATAGCACTTAAAGCAAAAATAAATTGTATTATTTTTTAACAGTAGTTACCTTTGTTACAATCGATGAAAAATTATTAAAATAGTTCTGTCATACATTATTTACATTAGATGTTTTCCCCCCATATACCACCCTGTTATTACCACTTTGATTAGTCATGTACATTTGTTATAATCCATAAAAGAACATTCTTAGATTTGTGCTGTTAACTACACTCTCTTGTCTATAATAGGGTTCACTGTGTTGTACAGTCCCATGTTTTATCTTTTAATTTTTATTCTAGTCACATATACATCCTAAAGTTTTCTCTTTTAGCCACATTCACCTGTACGGTTCAGTGTTAAGTCACCAACATCCATTTCCAAACCTTTGCCATCAACCCAAATAGAAATTCTATACAAGTTAAGCATCCACTTCCCATTCCCTAAGCCCAGTCCATCTCCAGGTAACCTACTATATTAGTCAGGGTTTTCTAGGGAAACAGAACCAACAGGAAATATCTGTAAATATGAGATTTTAAAAAGTGTCTCACGCGACTGTGTGGATGCACGATTCCAAATTCTGTAGGGCAGACTACAAGCTGGCAATTGCAATAAAGGTTTTTTATGGATTCCCCAGGAGAGGCTGGCTGGCTGAAGTGGAGAAGAAAGTTCTTTCTTCTGACTGCTGAGGTCATCGCTTCTCCTTTTAAAGCCTTCAACTGATTGAATTAAATGTCTCTTATTGGTAGGGAGTGTCTCCTTAGTTGATTGTAGATATAATCAGTCATAGATGCAATCAACTTACAGATAATTGAAATCCATGAATTGTCTTTGCAGTAACAGGCCAGTGTGTGCTTGACCAGACAACTGGGCACCATTGCCTCGCCAAGTTGACACATAAACCTAACCATCACACCTATATTCTAGAGTCTAACTCTGTGAGTTTGCTTATTAGAATTAGTTCATAGCAGTGAAATTATACAGTATTTGTGCTTTTGTGTCTGGCTTATTTCACATAACATAGTGTCTTCAAGGCTCATCCATGTTGTCATATGTATTCTTTAAAGAATATTGTGCTTTCTTGTATGAATTAAAGTTGAGGAATATAGTGCCCTTTATGACTATTAGAAAATTATCCAAACTTTGAAAATCACAAATAAACCAAGATGCCAAGAATTATTTTTGGCATATTAAGATGGCTGTAATTTTATGAGATACTGCCACAAAAATCTTACATACTTGGTATCACCTGCAAAGCTCCTTTGCATTTGTAACTACTGTATTGTGACAGTGACACTACATGGTTAACAACTGACCATCTAAAACTAATAATGTAACTACTAGCAAAGCAGCTAAAAGAAACAGAAATGATTATGCATAAATAAAAGCTTTGAGACCATCTCTTCTAGTTTAAAGTAATGTATTTTTTTTTTTTTTTTTTTTTAAAGGAAAGACAGAGAGAAGGAAGGAAGGAAGAAAGGGAAACATCTCTAAACATTTTCTTGTTTTATTGTATTCTGTTTCTCCGTTTTTGTTACATGGGCTGGGGCCGGGAATCGAACCGAGGTCCTCCGGCATAGCAGGCAAGCACTTTGCCCGCTGAGCCACCGCGGCCCGCCTAAAGTAATGTATTTTTAAACTTCAGCATTTTCTCAGATGGTATTTTTCTCACAAGTTCAGAGTTTCTGTATCTCTGCCTTTGAATAAGATAGTATCCATAAAGTTTCTTTGGCTACTCATATTTTACTAGTATTATTCTATAGCCTCTTTTTCCCCCTCAAAGAAAGAACTGGCTTTGTTTTCCCTTATAATAAAAGTAATACATAATTCATTATAAAAATACAGATAAAAAAAGAGAGTATAAATTCATTCATACTTCCAATACCCAAATATCTTCATTGAATAATTTAACCCTTTATGGGATACAGGGCTATAGCTTTTCATATTTTTTTCCTCCAATCTTTTACACAGCATTTGCTTGCAATCTTCTGAATTTTATATTGATTACGGCAAGAAACTAAAGTTATTTTTGCCGAAACAAGTTCTCTTTCACCCTCCTCTACACACACACACACACACACATGCACGCACGCACATGCACACACACACACACACACACTTCCTCTTTTCCTTCCTGAAATTGCTGCCAGCGCCAGGGTACCTTTGGAAAAATGCCCTGACTGCTCCAAGACAGGGCTTCATAACAAGCCCCTGGCTGCTGTGGCTGCCAGCAGCAACAATCCTAGAGTCCTGGAGTCTTCTGGCACCAACCCAGTGAACTTCTGGGACCACTGCTGCCAGCGGCTGCAGGATAACTGGCCTCCTGGCCCTTCCTTCCTTGGCAGCACTGAGGAACATGAGGCCATTATTTCCAGTAGACCCACTGGCTAGATATACACATAATTCTTTCTTTTCCCTCTGGAGAGTCTCTGCCTTATTTATGCCTAAACTTATTTATGTTAAATCGCATAAACCTGATTTAAATCCTACATGACCTTTACTTGGAAATGCCTGTTTTTTAATAGCTTTAAAACTAGTGTCCAGAGAAGTGCTTTTTTTTTTTTTTTAATCATTGTCCTGCTACAGAAGCTTAACATTACTCATCCTCTTTTTGTCCTTGTCTTGGTTGGTTGATGCCTTCGATAGGCTTCTGAACCCCAAGATGACTTTGCTTTTCAGTTTTCTTCCAGTTTCTCTTTAGGGTCCAGTTTGGACAGGGCCACTGTAATGGCTGTGTATGGTATAGTGGCTGTGCAGGGGAGGGGAGTGTCATTCTGCCATATACAAGTTGCACGACTCCATGTGGAAGCCCTGAATCCGGAGGCAAGGAGGAAGAGAAGGGAGAAAGGTAGATAGCCACATTCTCATTGTTGATCTTTCATTCCTGTGAGAGCAGGGACCTTGTCTGCATGTTTGTCATTGGCTCTCCAGCACCTGAAACCCTCCCATAGCACGCCCTCGAGCACTATTTGAGGAGTAAATGATTTAATACCGAAAGCCTGGCACTGTGCTGGGATACGGTGAGGGAGAAGCTAGAGGAGACCCCTACCCTCATGGAACCCATGTTCTGATGGGAGACAGACAGTCATCATTTAAACAAACCAATAAACAAAATAACTGCAGATAGTGACAAGTGACAGAAAAAGATATGGTGATATGAGAGGCTGGGGATTCCACTTTGACTGTGATGCCTGGAAAAAGCCCCTTCAACGTGGTGGCATTTGCACAGGTTCCTGGATGATGAGAAGGGTACCGTAAATGCAGGTGCTCCTAGTTGGAACTGAATTAGCGTGCTCCAGAAATGGAAGGAAGTCTAGTGTGTGACTTGAGCACATTTGAGCCAGATGGAGAAGGTAAGTTTCTTTGAAACAGGGGCTTTGAGCTGTGTAAGAATTTGGGTTTATGTGCAGTCCATTTATATATAAATTAATTTATATATAAATTATCCTGGGATAATTTGAGTCCATTTAACCTGTTATATGTAGACTTATCTACAAGACTCACAGATTATTCCCACTTATGATATATGTTGGGACCAGATGCAATAATGAAGCAAGATGTTTTAATCCCCATGAATGTCTTTATTACTGTTAGCGAGTGAGGAAACTGAAGCTGAAGGAGGAGAAATACTATTAGTAGGAAGTCGCCCAGTGAGTGTGACGGGGCAGCAGTGGCGTAGGGAAACAGAGAAAGGAAACTGGCATTATTCACACCAAGCCTATGCTTGATGCCTCACCCATCTTATTTCATTTAATTCTTACAGCAGACCAGGTGGACAGATTAATGTCCCCCCCCAAGATAGCCACATCCTAATCTCCAGAACCTGTGACTATGTTGTCTTACTGTGGCAAAACAGACTTCACAGTTGTGTTTGTTAAGGATCTCGGGATTGGGAGATTATTCTGGTGCACCCAGTGTCAACACAAGGATCTTTATGAGAGGGATGCAAGAGGGTTAAAGGAAAAAAGAGGGGGTGATGTGGTGATGGAAGCCGAGGGTCAGGTGATGTGATGTAGGGTGACAGGCCACGGAATGAGGACGGCCTAGCTGGAAAAGGCAAGGAAATGGATTTTCCCCTAGAATCTCCACAGTGGATCGCAGGTCTCATGACACTTTGTTTTAGCCTACTGAGATTTTGAGCTTCTGACCTTCAGAACTGTACGATATTAAATTTGTGTTGTTTTAAGCCATTAAATCTGTGGTAATTGGTTACAGCAGCGATGGGAAAATAAACACAGCTCTATGATGGAGGTGTCATGATTCATTTTACAGTAAGGTAGATGAGGTTCAGAGAGATTAGATATTTATATTGAAGCTAGCATTTAAATCCAGGTTTGTCTAACTCCAGAGTCATGCCTTTTCTATTTTATCAGCTTGCCTTCAGAATTAAGGGGATTATGGGCCATGGAACTCCTTGGGGCTAGAAGGAAAGAAAGTGGGTGACTCCAGGGTGCTAGTGGGCGGGCTGGCAGGAACTGGTTCTCAGAGTTATCCAGCTACCTTGAGGTGAGCCCTGTGGATACGTTACCACCCATTCATTTCTCAGAGGCCCTCGTTGACTTCCTTTCCCAGCTTTGTGGCTAGAGAAGCTCATTTCATTTGAATGAGGAAGTAGGATAACACAGTTCTGGCCACAGTGGGCAAGGAAGAGGTATTTCCAGTAGGCTAAATTGCAAAGTTATTTTCCCATGGCAAAGTTGCTGCGTGCTTGTTAACCTCTTTGTATCATAAGCTCTATTATAAAAGTATTATGAATTGAATATCAGATTTGTGGATTGGTCTGGGAATCTAACTACTATTTATAATAGTATTTCTATAGGAAAGTACGGTTTAAGTTTCCAAAAAGTAAAATGCAAAGGAACTTTTGGAATGAAGATTTTTATAACTTTGAGAATAGGTAGTAAATCTGTTTTTTGCCCAGAATATCTATACTTAGAAGTGTTCTGGATATTCATTTGAATTCCAAAAAGTTCTCTGAACCCTTTCATTCTAATTGAATGTGCTTAGATTAAATATTATTGATATTGCTTGAACTAAATGGATTGTGGTAGAGATGAGAGATTTTTATTATTACTACTATTGTGCAGAAGAAATTTTGATTGCATGGGCAGTCTGTACCCCAGGATCTCTCTTACTAATTCAATGTAGGTCATTTTCATCGTGGTGAGTCTGTATTATAGCAATTTACTTTAAGCCTACTGATTAGGACCCAACCTGTAATTCCGTTTACAAATATGTTTTAACAATTTGCCTCCATGACTCTACCAAGTTATTTCCCTTGATTTCTTTTCAGTTAATATTCTTTAAGCTTCTTGCAGTTTCTGTGTATGCCTTGCTTGGGGTTGGTGGTAGCAGTGGGAAGGTTGAAGAAACAGAAAAGCATAGTTTTAGGAATTTTTTGCATTGTGTCAGGTTTCTTCATAATTCTGATTAAAAGAATAAAACTAAGTGATATCCTAGGCAGGTTTCCTTTTCTTTCTTTCTTTTTTAAACATTTTTTGTGTGTGAAATATAACATATATACAAAAAAGCAGTAAATTTCAAAGTACATTTTAACATGTAGTTATAGAACAAATTTCCGTGTATGGTATGGGTTACAGTTCCACAATTTCAGGTATTATTTTTAGCTGCTCTAAGACACTGGAGACTAAAAAGTCATATCAATATAATGATTCATTTGTCATACTTATTTGTTAAATCTTATCTTTTTTATTACAACTCCTCTTTCTCCTTTGATCCTTCTCCCAGTCCTTAGGGATATTTGGGCAATGGGCCTTCTAATTTTTCGTATTGAAAAGGGGTATCGGCATTATGGGATAAGGGGATGCAACTGGTTGATGCTCTTGGAGAGACTGGTAACTCTGGGTTTCCAGGCTTATCTGTCCTAGGAACCATCTGGAGGTTTTAGGTTTCTGAAAAATAAACGTAGCCAGTAAAACTTTTATAGCGTTTCAAATAGAGCCCTGGGTATTCTTTAGAGTTTGCAGGAATACTGATAGTTGGGGCTTAGCATACCATGGCATTTAGCAGTATGTAGCTGAAGCTTACAAAAGAGTAACCTCCAGAATAGCCTCTTGACTCTATTTGAAATCTCTTAACTGGCACCTTTTAAATCAGGGAAGGCAATCTTGTCTACGGAGCCCTTTATGAGCATTTAATTTGTTATGACACGAATAATACCCATAGTATGGGTATATGTGTAAGTGTGAGCTACAACAGAGAAGTATCTTGCACAGTGCCTGCCACAGGTAGTGTTTTCCTAGTCCTCCTTTGCAAATGCTCTGTGATCTCACTGTAGAGGCACAGAATAGTTTTTACTAAGTCACCAGTACTTTATAGATATGTGTCTTCTACTTAGCTACTTAATCTTTCATTTTCTCTCTCTCACCTTCTGTTCCATCTTGTCCTTTGTTTTCAAATGTACTTCCATCTGATCCTTTTCTTTTATAGTCATTCCTTTGCATTTTTTGAAAGTGATAAGCAATCTTTTTCTCTAGAAGTATTCGTTTCTTCTGGTCTCGTTTTTCAATACTGTTCTTCAATTCTAGCTTCTCTTTTTATTTCTTCTCCCATCTTGAGTAGGAGTAACATTTCTTTTGTCTTCCATTCCTCTTCAGCCTGTTTATGGAGGCTAAGTTTTCTTCTTATGTGGTCCCAATGTCGTCTTTTTTCTTCCTTCATCCATAGTATGTTCCATTTTTCTGCCGTGTACTCAACCTTGTCCAATTCCCTAGTAAACATAGCTAAATATCTGTGCTTCAGCAGTATATCTTGGTCCCGAATTGTTTGTGTGTCTTCCTGTAACAGTCACTCTTAGAGTGTGCCGCATCAGAAGATTCCATGGCTCTCTTGCTTCATACAATTTATTTACTCTCAGTCATTTTTTGTTCTCTTATATAGTTTCCTTCAAAGTCTAGTTTTAAAGTCGTCAGGTACTACCTGTACTTACTCAGTTCCTTTAAGGTACATATGACTTTATTATTGCTGGTGACGCAGCCCCCTTTCTTTAATCTCCTTAGGGTATCTTTTCTCTTATAATGTGCCTTTAAATGTGAATCGTGTAGACTTTGATAGTGTGGTTCCAGAAGTCAACAGTAAGGATCAGTCAGATTAAGATCATAAGAAGGTTGATAAAGCTTTTCACTTAAATTTGTAGTACAAAATATTATTGCTTCTGGGGATTACAGGCAGCTTGACCCCAACAAGCAGATCTAGTAGTTGAGCTGGTGCCACACTCATCCCTGCTGGCAGTCAGGCCACTGGCGATGCTTTGGAGGCGGCAGCATCAGCAGTCTTAGGGCAGCGGCAGAGGTGCAGACCCATGGGCACCCGTCAGCGCCCGGAGGCCGGGCCAGGCAGCAGGCCATCCTTGTTTCTCTTCTTCACACACATCTTTCCTGACCAAGTCTCCTAGGCAGTTTTCATAATGTGTATTTGTTCTGTAGGCTACAGCTTAGTTAACACGTGCATTGGCATGTACACATTTCAGTAAAGATGATGCTAATCGATTTGTTTATTGTGAAGATTAAATGAGATAATTTATGTGAAGGCTTTTTCCAGGTGCCTTACAAATATTTGTTGGATAAATTTCGTAGGTTGTATTGATCAAACAGATTGATCCTGTGTTTTGATATTTTCTGCAAAATTTGATATTTGAATGCTAAAATAGGAAATAGCAATTATTCTTTCTTTCTGTGTGTCCTTAGGATGAATTGAATGATGTTATTGATATCAGGGATCCAGATTTCACTCCTGCAGCTGAGCGAAGGCAGAAACGCCTGGCTGCTGAGCTGGCCAAATTTGATCCTGACCATTATCTGTGAGTATGAAATTTTTTAAGGATTAAATAATTTACTTGGAATTTTTTTAAAAATTTGAATGTCTTTTTAGCTGTGCTGTGTTCTTTTTGAGCTCTAGAAATTAATGACAGCTCAAAACCTAAATTGACGTTCAAATTAACCTACCACCATTGCATATCTGTGATCTTTGTAAGGTGTTGCTTCGTAGTTGTCCCTCTTAGCAGCAGAACTCTTCTACATACTTGAGTTATGTGCTTGTCAGGCTGAAAAATAGAACAGTAAATTCATGAGAATATTTACACTTCTTTTAAGTAGACTTTCTGTCTTGAATAATGGTATATATAAATGAAAATGTGTCAGTGTCTTTAAGAATTTTAATCTATAGGTACTGTATTTCCTGGCTGATACTGGATCTTCCTAGCATTTGCACTGACGCTAGCCCCACCACCTATAATCAAGGATTTCTTCCAAATTAGATAATTATTCTCCATAGTAGAGAATAATTTTAAGTTTTGCTCTGTTTCCCACCTGGCTCTGTTTCCCACCTGGTCCTGTACTAATTGTACCTTTGCTGTAATATGTCACTACTAGGCTTCTGTATGCTTAAGGGACTTATCCAGATAATAGGCAGATAAGTAGTCCCTCGATGGGCAGATGGTGAGGTCTTTCACTGACCAGGAGAGCAGCACATCTTGCAATGAGGCAATTGTCACCTGGCCTCTTGGGCTTCTTGGCTCTCCCAGGATGTGTGTCCTATGATGATGGAGACCTCAATGATTCTTCCCCAGCTCTGGGCCAACAGTTTATAAACAGTTAGATGCAGCTATGATAATCCTGTCTTTATATTTGTATAGTGCTTCCTGCTTATCAAGTGCTCTGACATGATTATTTAATTCAGTTTTCACAACAGAAAAGGAAAAGAGGTTAAGGGACTTGCCCAAGGTCACATCACTACTAAATGGCTTGGCCAGGACTTGATAGACTCTCCCACTTGGCTGTTTTGTATTTCTTTTTCATGCAAACTATTTAAATGTAACTGCTGGGTTGCACTTGTGATTAACATTCTCTCTCCTGTGACACAGTAGGATGCTAATTGGAATGGCAGAAATATATCTTGTGATGTGCAAATGCATTGAATGATGTGTAGTGACAAATGTTTGAACTATTCAAGATCATAAGAGAAACTGGGTAAGAGCAAGATATATTATATTCTGGAGGACATCTGAGAGATCCAACTCCATTTACAGTGCCGTTTCTAATTACCTTTATCTCTCCAATTGTGGTTTTAAAGGTCCACTGAAGAGTAATTTTAAGAAACCCATTTAAAATCATGCTGAATATTTAAAGTGGAAATTTCATTGTCAGCAAATTTCTTGGACAAGCATGAAAACAGAATGAGCTTTATAGGACTGAGATTTCAAGTGGGAGGGAGCTTAATTAGAAGAACTGCCTATCACTTCTCTTTCAAGCTAGAAGAATAACTATATGACCTGAGAGAATTAGGAAATTGGAATTTATAGTTAGAAGTGTGATATTATAAGTAGCCTTATTTTTCTCCATCTTCTGTGTTTCTATCCAGAAGCTCATTTTCTTTAATAGTATGCATGAAATGTTCTTTCCATTTCTCCAGGGATAGTTCTTATGCAAGTGTTTTAAATTTAGTCATGGGCTAAATCAGGAAAGTGGAAGTCATGAGGTAAAGGTTCTTTGTGACTTTTCTGATAGCAGTAAGACTGGCTGATTGTAATTTTTGTGCTACTCTTTACTCATTTTTTATGTTACTGATTTACTCAACCAAATGTTTTAATGTTAAATGAAACAAAAATCAAATTCTTCAAAATTTTCAGTTGAAAATTTTTTAGCTCAGCACTTTTTTGTTGTTGTTAGTGAAGGAAAAAGACCTACTTTAAATTCTTAGGTCAGTAATACATTGTGTGTACTATATTACATAAATATATAATATATATATGTGATATGTAATATCTTACCCCTTACATGTTACATTAACATAATATATTACACATTTTTTAGTTGTTTGGCTTCTCCTTTTAAGTCATTATATCACCTCTTTCTGTCAGGGTTTTTTAGGTTTGAAGAAAGCTGCTTTTAATTCACCCCAAGCAAAACATAGTAGATGAGGTAAATTGATTGTATAGAAAATTTATGCATTTGAAAATCACATGTAAATGACTTGGGTTATTATTATTTTTGAGATCCTTTACTGTCAAATCTGAATGTAAATTTGTGATTTTTTTTATATTCTGCAGCCAGCAGAATGCTAAGCATGTAGTAGATGATGATAAAAACTGTTTTTTGATTATTCATTTCTTGCTATTTTAATCCCCTTTGGATTAAATTTTACAGTAGAATATGTTAAAAACATCTTGAATTATTCTGTAATAATATTTTCTCTTTTACTTATTATACCCAAAAGAGTGTTTTTTTACCCTCCCAAAGCAAATTATTTTGTTTTTTCTTTTTGATGTTGGCATATTATTTTTTTTAATCTTTGCTAATTCATAAAATCTTGCCTGTGTATTTCTTTGTGAGGAAATAGTAAAATAATTGTCAGCATTCTAAATATCTGTGAGGCAAGAAAAGTGACAAAAATTATAACATTTAGGCTGTCGTTTTACGTTGTGATAATTTTTCACTGCCCTAAATTTGTAAAAGAGATGGTAGATAGCTCAAACTTTTGGACTTACCGAGGTGAGCTTCCCAAGAATCCAAACAGTAATTGTGAAGCTAGGAAGATGCTCACATACTGCCATTGTGGCTTTCTATTCAAAACACCGGGCTTAGGAAAAAAATGTTAGAATAAAATTTCATTTACTCATTCTTTTATTTATGCATTTATTTGTTCAACAAATGCTTGTTTGAATGAACTGCGTGCCAGGCAACATCGCAGGCACAAAGGACACCATTATAAGCAGTATAACAAAATCTTTGTACTCGTGGAGCTGCCATTTTAGTGAGGGAAGCAGACAATATTTCTATTGTGATAAGTGCTGTTAAGAAAAAGCAACTTGAGGGTTGTTAGAGGGACTGGACAGGCACTGACTCTTCTACTTTAATATGTCCAAAACTGAACTCGTCATTTTACCTGTAAAGTCTTCCTGAATTTTCTAACTTGGTTGAGTGCCTCATTTTCCATTCCAGTCACCCAGTCTAGAAACCTGGTTTTCATCCTGGACTGCTACTTTGTTATCCCACACATCCAATGAATCCTGAAGTTGTACCATTGATCTCTTTATTATTTTCAGCCTTCGTACTTTGCCTGGCTTATTGCAGCCTTCTCCTAACTGCCTGACTGGTTGTTCTACCTCCAGTCTGGCCTTCTTCAAATCCATCAACCATAAAATCACCAGTGTGATGTCTCGTGCTGAAAATGAAAATCTGCTGAATCCCTTACTTGGGTCTCCTTGTACTTACAGCATAAGCTCCTAACTCCTTAGCCTGGGAGTCCTCTACTCTGGACCCTGCCTGGCTCTGTACCTCTCCTTTGCCACTCACTCCCTGCCCACACTTTATGGTGCAACCATAATAAACACATACACTTCCCCGCCCATACTACACCATTTCTCATGTCCTGTTTTTCACTCATGGTGTCCTTTTGCCGGCTATTTTCTCCTCCTGCCCCACTTTGGCTAAAGAATTTTAATTACTTACCCTTGCACTCTCCCTCCCAGACTAGCCCTGGAAGCTCCCCTCAGTGTTCCCTTGTTATATTTCGTGTTGTTTTGACTGTATCATTAAATATTTTGAAATTTTTTGGTGGGGTGTGGAGGTGGTAGAAATAGTATTTTTTCACAAAGCCAGGTTCCCCCATCCCAGGGAAAAAAAACCCCAGCATCTTTTCAAATGAGCTCTTCTGCTACTATGCGTGCCTGAAGTGTGCTCAGCACTCCATCGCCCAGGGCCCTTTTCGCCCTTTGTGCTGGTTTTCCCTGGGAGATCTGGCCTCTTCCTTGGGCTTTAATAACCAGCTAAATGCTTACAACTCCCATGTCTCTCTTGAGCCTCGGACTTGTACATCCAACTGCCTGCTGGACAGGTCTCTATTCACATGTCCTTAAAGGCCTATTCCAAACAGAAGTTGTTCTCTCTCTACTCATGTCTGTTAGCCTCCTGTCTTCCTGTCTCAACAAAGGGTGCTGTTGTCCATTGAGTTATTCAGGCCAGAATCTTGGACTCCAGCCTTAATTCCCCCAGCTCCCTCAGCCCCTCCATCTTGAGGGTTCTAGCTTCTAAATATATGTCACATCCATTCATTTTGCTCCTGCCGCCACCCTCTTCTACGCTACCATTATTTCTGTTCCTTCAGGCTTGTCCCTTTAAGCCATTTTCCAAACTGCTGAGAGTCTGGTGTTTCTAAAACACACTGATGTCAGCCCCCTATGTCAAACCCTTGGAAAAGTTCATTTGTTCTTAGGGATAAAAATCCTCCATATTCTTAAGATGATTTACAAGGTCATGATCGCCACAGCAAACTATTTTCACAACTTTTATTTTTTTTTAATTCTTAAGTGTCCCTTATTTCCCCACCTGTGCTAGGAACCCAGAATACTCTCCCATCCTCCCCTCCCCCACACTTTTAAAAAAATTTTAATTATTTTATTTTAAATTTTAACTTTTGTAAGCTTATAGTTAAATGCATTTTATTCTTTGGGGGACTTTTTTAAAACTTTTTTTTATTGTATAATATGACATATATATAAAGTGAAAAAAGAAAAAAGTGGTAGTTTTCAAAGCATTCTTCAACAAATTCCCATCCCTTTTTTAAATAGCGTTAACTGCTAATTATCATTCAGTTGTTGGCTCAGATAACATTTTCTCCAGAAACATTTTGCCTGTTGTCCCGATTTTATTTTGCCGTAGAATCTAGTGCTGTCTGGATCATAGGATGGATGCTATATTGTAATCATGTGACTCTCTTATGGGACTGTAGGTTCTTTGAGGCCAGGATGGCCTATGTCTCCAGTTCAACCACTGTGCTTAGCTTGGAGCTTGGAACATGACACAAAGTCAGTACGTTTTTGTTTCTGTTTTTGTTTTTTTCTTTTTTTTTTTTTTTGCATGGGCAGGTATCAGGAAACAAACCCGAGTCTCCGGCATGACAGGTGAGAATACTTTCACTGAGCTACTGTTGCACCACCCAAAGTCAGTACTTTTAAATGACTTATTTAGCATTTTAGCCAATGACTTTCCTCTCATTACTTATCGTTTTTGAAACTCTTTTCTTAGAGAAACACTTTGATTCATGGATGAAAGTTTATAGTAGAACCTCATTTTAAAAGTTTTTGTTCACATTTCCTAATATGACTTATGTAGACAGCTTAATTGAACACCATAAGTACATGGAACCTTGAGTAAGACATGAGATTTTGTTGGTTTGTCCAGAATAATGCCCTGATAAATCCCAGAGTGATTTGATCAGTGAATAAAAAAGTACTTGCAAAATCCCCTTCAGGGAATGGTGAGAATGGGGGAAAATTCAACTTCCCAAGTTGAATTGTTGATATTCTCACAAGCAGTGTGGACAACCAAAGCTATAGACTGACCCCCAGTCTTGGGGTTTGTTCATATGAAACTTAACCCCAAAAAGGATAGGTCAAGCCTACTTAAAATTAGGCCTATAGTTACCACCAAGAGAACTTCTTTTGTTGCTCAGATTCAGATGTGGCCTCTCTCTCCAGCCAACACAACAAGCAAACTCACCACCCTCCTCCTCTGTACGTGGGACATGACTCCCAGGGGTGTGGACCTTACTGGCAACATGGGACAGAAACCCTAGAATGAGCAGAGACTTAACATCAAGGGATTGAGAAAACCCCTAGAATGAGCTGAGACTCAGCATCAAGGGATTGAGAAAACCTTCTCGACCAAAAGGGGGAAGAGTGAAATGAGACAAAGTGTCAATGGCTGAGAGATTCCAGAGTCAAGAGGTTACCCTGGAGGTTATTCTTACGCATTAAGTAGATATCACCTTGTTAATCAAGATGTAATGGAGAGACTGGAGGGAACTGCCTGAAAATGTAGAGCTGTGTTATAGTAGCCATGTTTCTTGAAGATGATTGTATAATGATAGAGCTTTCACAATGTGACTATGTGATTGTGAAAACCTTGTGTCTGATGCTCCTTTTATCTACCTTGTCAACAGACAAATAGGACATATGGAATAAAAATAAATAATGGGGGAACAAATGTTAGAATAAATTTAGTTTGAAATGCTAGTGATCAATGAAAGGGAGGAGTAAGGGGTATGGTATGTATAATTTTTTTTTCTGTTTTCATTTTATTTCTTTTTCTGAATAGATGCAAATGTTCCAAGAAATGATCATGGTGATAAATATGCAGCTATGTGATGATATTTTGAATTGCTGATTATATATGTAGAATGGAATGATCAAAATAGGAATGTTTGTGTTTGTTTGGTGTTTTTTGGTATTTAAAAAAATAAAAATAAAAAAAAGTTTTTGTTCACATTAAAAAGAAAGACAGCAAATAAGAAGATAAACTCTTAGCAGGATTCATTTATAAAGCAACTCCTTCATTCTGCTAACAAATACTTGTGCACCTGACATAAACTGATATAGAGAATTAGCATTCCATTGTATTAACTATTTAGTTTGAGAGTTATTACCATTCCATTGTATTAACTATTTAGTTTTGTCCAATATGAACTTTATTTCCTCAGGAATAAAAATGGAGTATTTAAATTGTGTGAGAGTGGGGATTGTGAAGTAAGTCTCACGTGAGACCAAATCCTGGCCACACTTCTTACTGGTTCTCTGATCCCGGCCAGGTACACAACTATTTTGAGCTGCAGCTTCGACCCGTGTGAGATGAGGAATTCATAGTCCCTCCCGCCCATGGTGATGACAGAAGTCAGTGAAGGAAAAAATGAAGAGAACTTAACAGTGTGCCTGGCATATATGAAGAACTCAGTGTTATCTCTGATCCTTCTAATTTTAAAAGAGTTCAGCATTTCAGCTGAAAAAAAAAAAAAGCAGTTAAGGTCATAAAACTATCTGCTATAAAGCTCAATTTATCAGAACAATCAATTCTTTGAGTTTCTAATTAACTGAAGTAGTGCTATAAATGAATTTTTCATCATAAATTATACTTTTTTGTCATTCTTTTCCCAAGAATCCCAATTTCCAATTTTGAATGCAAGAAAGCATAATTTCTGAATAAGTGTCCTCTAAGAGTGAGAGGTATATTTTGAATGTAGCTGCTATTTTTTAAGTTAAAATTGAGGAAGTACAGTACGGGAAAATTTTTCTTTTCTCTACCTAGGTTGCTTTTTTCTTTTTCAAAAGTTTAAAATCATCAGACTTTTAAGATTAGCATAGCAAAGTAAAAGAGATCACATGTTGATTAGGTAGAAAATATGAATGCACATGCTAAAAAACAATGCATCTACTGTGGGGCTACAGGGGCCTTCAGAGACATCAAATATCCCTTTAGTCACCTGCTTACCTTTTGTTTTATGGTAATTGGTGACTACAAAGAGAGTAAATACAGGGCTTGGTCTTTCCTTGAAGTACTTTGAATTAACAACCTATTTTTCTAGTGTGAAAGTGATGAAATGAGATAAAATTTAAAAAAATGAAACCAACCTAATCCTATGTAACAAGCCCATTCAATGTGTTTTTCCAGAGCTGACTTTTTTGAAGATGAGGCCATTGAACAGGTTTTGAAGTATAATCCTTGGTGGAATGAAAAATATTCAGAAATGATGACCTCTTTGGGAAAGAGTCAGGAGCAGGACAGTCTTGCCGCATTAGGTAAGAAATTCAGAATGAGGCTCGTTTGTTTAATTTTAAAATCTGATGGTGTCCCAACCTTGTTACCCTCCCTATTTATCAAGCATAAAATTGGAAGTGTCTCATAAAGTGAAGACGAAGATATGATTTGGTTTGCTCATTTTGGAAAAAGAGTCTTCACTCCTGACTGGAAAATGTCACACAGTAATTAGACTTATTTGTCATGAAAAACTCATTTGAAGTACTTTTTCTTTTTGAACCGTAGCAGCTCTTTTTAAAGATTTTGATTTTATTAGTAAATTTAGGGAAATTAACACACAGGACTATTGGTAGTTATTAAATAACCGCTTGAGAGATCTGAAATTCCTCTGTGGCATGGGTGTTTGATTTTAAGTCATAGTAGAAGACACAGTTGTTACTCCCTTTGTTGAGTGAATTTGAATTGTCCTCCCTAGTTTTCACAAGTGGGTTAAAGAGGAAGCAGGAATAGTTATCCTCATCTGTACCTTACAGAGAGCCAGTGAGCCAATTTTTATCAATAAAAGCTGACTGAGGAATTTTATGAGCCACAAGAGATGGCTGTGCCATGTCTAACATTAAGATAAATGTTATCTGCAAAGAGTTCTTTCTTACATGGCCATTTTATTATTGCTTTCTCTAAGTGGGAGGTCGATATATCAAGTCTGTAAGTTAGAATTATATCAGTTTCATATAGACCAAGAATAGAAGGCCCGTATTTTCTGTCATACTGATTTGGCTTTTATTTTTATATTAAAAATAAAATTGGAATGTTTGAGTGAAAGGAATATGTCCAACCATGCACACATACAGACACAATCTCAAGGATGGGTTGAGTGGAATATAGAACCTCCCCACCCCTCTGTAATCACTTCCTAAATGTAATCACTGTTGACCATTTTGGAGTATTTTTTGATACATCTCCCCATATCTAAATATTTAATTTAAGAAGTTTAGCCTCATATATGCTCTGTCCTTACGTGACTTTTTTCGGTTTGTAGTCTATTTCGCAGATTTTCCTATCTGCACTTATAGATCTACCTGAATCTTTTAATGGTTGCTGAGTATTCTTTTGGATTTGTGTATCGCAGTTGATGGGCGTTTGGGTTATTTACAGTTTTCTGCTATTACAAATAATGCAGTGATCTTCTTTAACCGCTCAATCCAAAGTAGCAAAAGGGTCCCTATTACATCACACTATTTTTATTCACTGCCTAGAAATTATCACTCTTCAATATTTTTCTTGTTTTTCATTGATTGGTTCATTATCTCTCCCTACAAGAATGAAAACATCTTAAAGGCAGGGACTTTGTCTAGCTTATATTCCATATTTCCAGTGTCTAACATAGTGCCTGGGACATAATGGGAATTCAGTAAATTTTTATAGGAGAAATAAATATTGTAGTAAACATTTTTGGGATTGACTTTTGCCAGTAGAGATCACTAAAAAAAATTTTAAAACGGGATTACTGAGAGGAAAGGCAAAGCTATTTAGATTTTTGTTAAGGGTTTAGGCTATTTCTACCACTTTGAAAAATTACTCCTGTAGTCTTTTGGTAAATAGAGAATTGCCTGTAATGGACAATAGAAATTCATTTAAATAACTCTTCATACATATATTGTTCCCACCAGAACCTTGGTTTTATATTTGATTTGAGTTTAATAATCTTTTAGAAACATCCCACGTTAGGCAAATTTTTAGGTGCAGTATTACTAATGCAATTTTGATAGTTAGCTGTTGCTACCATATAGCTCTGTTCAGAAACTTTGTCCAGACTTAAATCATCAGTGATATCAATTGGTTTGAATTTGTTTCCCTAATTTTAGTGCAATATTTTAATGAGGTGGTGTGGGAAGAAATTGGTTGTTATATAGTTTTCTGTCCACAAGGGTGAGCTAGTTGCCCTAAAAATCAAGAGAAGGCATTACCTTTGATTTAAATTCTAATTTACTCTACTTTGATAACTTGTACATTGTTCTTACTCTTTTTTCTTGTGTCAGCAATGCTTTGAGTTAGTTTCCTGCGTATAATTTTAATAGGCGATTGAGCCAGTTTGTCCTTTTAACCACTGGCCCTCTTGACCCTTTATCTGACCTGTCACATATACACAGATGCTTCAGGAATAGTGGTTGTCTGCTAAGCTATGATGATTCATTCTAAAAATTAGCTTTCAAAACAGCAAGGGCATGGTGATGGGTATTAATGTTAGTTCAACCGTATATTTATACCATCTGGGAATGTGTGGCTATAGTTCTGTGGAAGAAATAATTTGTCAGTGTTCACCAGCTTGTAAAAACTTAGTGTGAAAGCTTAAACATCTAAATAAATAATGAAATGCATTTGTCAAAAAAAAAAAAAATAGCAAGGGCGAGTGATGGAAGGTAGAAGAACTTGAGTTCTAAGTTATGGAGTTAAGTAGAGGATGGGCTGGGTTGAACTCCTTGCTCTACCACAGATGAGCTGTGTGGTCCTGCAGCTTCTCTGGATTACTGTGGAAATCCAATTATGCCTACTTCATAGAGCTATCTTGAGGACTAAATGAGATAACATATATAAAATCATCAGCATGTCATAAATGTTAGATATTACTATTGAGAAAAATCAGTGGTAGGAAAGCCAGAAATCCAAGGGCTTCTCTGTGAAATTGCAATTTTTGTACATTTACAAGTTTTCAAAGTGAGAATTCTTTGCCATTGATATTTTTCTGTATTTTTTTTCCTCATTCAAATATTTGAGACACCTACAGTTGGAAGAATATATTAACTAGTATTGAATGAGGATAAAATATGGGAGAAAAGAAATAAACCTTTAATTTCTCTGTTTACACAAGAAACATGATTCTGCTGTCTCTTTCCCTCACCTTTACCCCTTTCTTCTTTGCCTCTTAGCCCACTTCTTCTCTGAATCATAGCAATGGGGTCTTATGTCTTTAATACTCGCTCACTCTGATGTTGGCAGCCAGACATCATCAGTGCAGGTGACAGGTGGATTTGATTCATCCTTCATCATAAAATGTTAATCTTGTTTGTTATGAATTCCATATAAGTCTTAGGCAATGAACTATGATTCCTATCGTCACCTTGATTATGATTCTTGTCATTTTCATTGTAGCCCTGAGACTTTTATTAACATCTTCAGCTTCGTAACGATCCCAATTTTCCTCCCCAAAGGCTTGTAAATGAAAGTGTTAAATTCTGTGCTCCCATTGAGCTCTGGTTTCATGAGGATGGGCTTACCACATTTCCCTTGTTGTCTTTCAGTGGTTAATCTCAACCCAGGAATCTTGGCACATTATTGCTTGTTATGACACCACATAACATTTATAGTCAATGAACTTCATAGCAGGGACGTCCTGTTTGGCACCCATGAGCTCTTCAGTGTAGAGATAACTGTCAGTGTCAGTTTTGAAAGTTGTAACACTGCATGGCTACCCGTTTAGACTGAAGGTTTGAATGCAGCACTTTTTCTTCTGGTTCACTTGACCTGCTTCCAGTAAGTGTACAGTGCAGTAGACCTATTTGCCTTGCTCTGAGAAGAGCCAGATAGTGAATGATTTAATCGTTGACCTAGAGAAGACAGGCGTGTCTGGGAGGAAGACCTAGAGAGGAAGGGAGGATTTCAAAGTAACAGAACTAGAAAATATTCAGGAGAGACCTGACGCATTTCCTTCCTGCTGGCAGCCCCTTTGCAGCTCTCAAAGGTGCGGATGGTGTTTTATTTTGGGGAGGTGATCTAGGCCATGTGCTTCAATGGGAGGGCAATTGTTTCTTCCACAAATGAATTGCGCTTTCAGATGGCTTTTGTTTCACTGTAAATTATTTTTAGAAGTATAATTAACCAAAATGTTGTGAACTATATAGCAAAGCTGCTTTGTAGTGTAGCTAAGTCATACAAATGCTTGACAAATATTACTCATGGTGGCAATCATCCAAGTATTGTTGGCACTGCATCTATAGTTATTTCTAGTTCTGCTGCTTGGTTAGACCTGGGTTGTGTGCACACCTCCCCAGGATCCCCTCTGGGTGATATGATTTACAGCTCTAATAAAGGCTTTAGGGAGCTCAGACTTTCGATTTCTCTAGTGATTTCCTGGGTGGTGGTGGTTGTTCTTTGTCATCCCTTCTTTGTTTGGATTCAGAATTTAAATATGTTTGTGTATTATTAATGACCTAAGTAGGTGAAAATGCAACCTAAGAAACACTCAGAAAAAGCTGGTGGTGTCTTAAGGTGTTTTAGGGGCACCTAGCAGCCAAGAATTCAGAAGCGTATGTTCAAATAGGCTTTTCTTATGTACACAGTGATTGAAATTTACCTATAATTTGTTGATGCATTTGCACGTGAGTAATGTAACATCAGAACCTACAGTTCCCATGTCAGCCTTTAAACATCGTTAAAAACACACAGGTATTATCACTTAAGAATGGAGGAATAAACTTGTGGGTGAGTTAATGTTTTGTTAAATGGTTATAGGCACGCTTATTTTGTGATTCAGAATTATGTGGAGGCAGAGATCTTTATTAGTCAACTAGGATATAAAGCCTTTTGTCTTGTGAGATAATATCATCATGAACACCTGGCACTTGCCTATTAGCTAAATTAATGAACATCTCAAAAGCTATTCCCAAGAGAATAGCTGTCTCAAATCTTCTTGCTAAATACAAGGGGTCTTAAAATACTTTGTCAGGTATACTTTCTTCATGAAATGAAGTGTGTTCTTGAATGGATTCCTTAAATTGAATCACTTAAAGTGAACTGAGAGCTTCTATTTAAATGCAGAGATCTTCAAATAAGTCCTTTAATGAGACAATCAACACCTAGTTTATTTATCTTAATTTCATTTTTAATGTCAATCTGGTGTCTAACTGCATTAAGTTAAAAAAAAAATACTAATTTCTTTACCTTGCTGACCAGCAAATTAAATGTGTTCTTAGAGCTCTTTGTGGCTTGTATGAACAATATACGTTTCTTTATTTTTTAAAATAGGATTTTTCACCTGGGTGAAAAATAATTATGTACATATTTTCAAAATCCTGCTTTTTTGTACTAAGTATATTTTAATGAGGAAAAGGAGTATTGCTTTGAGTAACTTAAAATAAGTGTCTTTAAGATTTTTTTCTGGAGGGCAGGCTTCAACCACTGGAAGCTTAAAACAAAAAGAGGCCATGTTTAATTCAAGGCTCATAAGAGAAGAGAGAAGTTAAGGTTGGAATATTATATGTGAAAGGGTCCATCATGTGTAAATAATCATATTCTTTTCCTTCTGGCTTTTTTGATGAGCAGAAAGGCAGTCTTTTTCCTTGAGCAGAGACAGAAAGAGACTGAGTAGTTGGCATCAGGAGAGTGGGTTTGGGAATGTTAAAAAGGAAGTTTAGTAATTTCAGGTCTCTGAAAACATGGCAGAGGCAGCCAAGTTGTCTTTTACTATCTCTTCTCCCCTTCTTTTAGTTGTAAGAGGCCTTCCTGGGTTAGAGTTGAACACATGGTGACTCAGATAGAGTCTCCTTTTCCTTTCCTTCCTTGCAGCTGGTTATGGGATTTGATTAAGTCCTGGCCGATGGAAAGTACGTGGAAGCGATAATGTGCGATTTCTGGGTCAACTTTTTAAGAAGGTGCTTGCGATCCTCTTCTTATTCCCATTGGTTGGTAAAAGGGAAAAAAAACAAAAAACCTGGAGCAGCTATTATGGACCCAGAGCTGGCAGTGATTTGATGGGGATGCTCATTCCCCAGAGCCCTGGGTCCTTTACTCAGGATAGTGGCCTGAGAAAGAAACCCCTATCTAATTTAAGCCACCTTGTTTTTCAGTCCCTTTGTTATAACAAGAAAAAGAGGCAAAAGGTTTTTTTTATTATTTCTTTAATTTATTTTTAATTATCAAGCCAAAACAACATACAAACATGAACGCTCTTAACATATAAATGTTCCGTGCATTGTGTACAATCAGTGGCGCACAATATCATCACATAATAGTATATGCATCACCATGATCATTTTTTAGAACATTTGCATCACTCTGGAAAAAGAGATAAAAAGAAAAAACTCATACATACTGTGTTAGTTAGGGTTCTCTAGAGAAGCAGAATCAACAGGAAATATTGGTAAATACAAAATTTATAAAAGTGTCCCACATAATCACGGGAGTGCAGAGTCCAAAATCCCTAGGGCAGGCTGTGAAGCCGATGATTCTGATGGAGGGTCTGAATGAACTCCACAGGGGAGGCTCACCAGCCCAAGCAGGAAGAGAGCCTGTCTCTTCTGAATCCTCCTTAAAAGGCTTCTAGTGATTAGATTAAGCATCACTCACTAAAGAAGACACTCCCCTTGGCTGATTACAAGTGGAATCAGCTGTGTATATAGCCCACGTGATCATGACTTAATTGTGTGAAATGTCCTCGTAGCAAGACAGGCCAACAGACTTGTCCAACCAGACAGACAGGTACCACCACTTGGCCAAGTTGATGCATGAACCTGACCATGACACATACCATGCCCTGTATCCCTCCCTCTCATTGACCACTAGTATTTCCATCTACCCAATATATTTTAACCTTTGTTCCCCCTATTTTTTTTCTATACCCCTTACTACTCCCTTTCATTGTTCACTAGTATTTCAATCTACTCAATTTATTTTAACATTTGTTCCCCCTATTGTTTATTTATTTTTAATCCATACTTTTTTACTCATCTGTCAATATCATAGATAAAAGGAGCATCAGACACAAGGTGCAAAAGGCATTTTGATATTACTTTGCTAGGAAGCACCAGAACTGGAAGCTGAGTGCTCCTCTTAAATTGAGCTCAAAAATTTTTTAAGTGAATTTGAAAGTGGTTCTGTGATAGGGTATGAAAGGAAAATTAATAATTCATATGGGAAATAAAGGATTGGTTACACTTTTATTTAAAGGTTACTTTACATATCTGGATGCTTCTGTTAAAAAAATGCTAAAAGACAATTATTAGGCCTTTTACTTATAATAGCAAGGACCTAGGCACTTCTGTGTTTTTAGCTGTTACTCTTGTGTATAAATCTTGAAATATCAAGCCATATTTCACTTTGTATATATTGTAACAAGGAACTAATAACACTTAGGTTTTGTTAACATAAGAAAATTCTTAATTGAACAGAAAGCATATTACATAGCCTTTTGTCTATAGTAAAGAAGGACTTCATGTTGAGAGACTGTTAGGATACCTTGCTTATCATTCACTTTGAAGGAAATTTAGAATGAACCACAGTCTCATACTTGCTTACCTTAACAATGTAGATGTAAAGTATTCTGTTTTTTAGTCTGTCTAAAAAAAAACTGTTTTTCTCTTTTCTATCAACAAGAAATGGGAAAAATACTATATTCATAACAGTGACAAAATATAAAAATACTTTCAAACAGTTTTTAACAAAAGCTTCAGATCTGTTTCACAAAGGTTCAATATAGTGAGAAAAGATGGATTACTTAATAAACTGTGCTGGTTCAATTAACTGCACATCTGGAATAAACTGAAATTTTAAAACATATGAAAAAATAACTTCCAGATGGATTAAAGGCTTAAACATAAAAAATGAAACAATAAATCTTAAAGAAAATTTAAGAGAGTTCATGTAAAATCCAGGGGTGGGGGAAGCCGTAACCAGGGCTTTAAAACTAGAATCTGTTAAAGAAAAGATGAAAATATTTGGCTACTAAAAAAATCCTTTTTTAAAACCTGGATTTTGGGTGGGCCATGGTAGCTCAACAGGCAGATTTCTAGCCTGCCATGCTGGAGACCCCAGTTCAATTCCTGGTGTCTGTACATGCAAAAAAATAAATAAATAAAGTAAAACCTGTATTTCAAACTTTTATTTACTCCTTTTGAGGAAAAATTAGCCTCAAGTGTTCCATCATATTAACTTTTTAAAAATTAATTTTATCTATAACCCCTCCCTAACCACTGAAACAAAACAAAACAAACATAAAAGGCCTTTAATCGCGAAAGATACCATAAACAAAGTTGGTAGACAAGCAGTAGATTTGGAGAGATCACCAGGATACATATCTGTCATGTACAAAGAGTTCTTACAAATTTGATGAAACAAACAGTCCAATAGGAAAAAAAAATGAGCAGAACATCTTGAAATGGGCACTAGGAGAGCAAATCCAAATTTCCAACAAACATGGTGCTCAAAGTTTACACTTAGAGAAATACTATTTGAAGTAATAATGATGTGTCTCTGTTACTTACTGCATAACATTACTACGAATTCAGCAGCTTGACACCACACCCATTTGTGATCTCACTGTTTTCAAGGTCAGAAATCCAGGGCATGACTCAGCTAGTTCCTCAGCTCAGGGTCTCACCCAGCTGTAATCTAGGTATTGGGAGCTGTGTTCCTTTCTGGAGCTCAAGTCCTCTTTCAGGCTCTCAGGACAGTAGGCAGAGTTCTATTGCCAGGTCTGTAGAACTGAGGTCCCCGCTTTCTTGCTGAGAGCCATCAGCTGGGGCCCGGTCTCAGATCTTAGAGATCCCATTTTTCCTGCCATGTGGCCCCCTCTCCCAACGTGACCACTTATTTCATCAAAGCCAGCAGGTGGATCCCTGGCTCCATTCTGCTGATAATGTAACCTAACAGCGGGAGTCAGGTGGGAGTCACTGCCCCACAACCTTTGCCATATTGTTTGGATAGAGCAAGTCTCAGGTTCCCTCCCCCCACACAGTGATGTGACTCATTGGGGTCATCTTTAGAATGTTGCCTACCACAGTCACTTTACATCGATTAAACTAGAAATGACTTTAAGAAGCTATTACATTTCTTGCTGGGAGGGATTGAGGGTATATACAGGAAAGGAAACTTCTTTTCATGACTATTGAAAAGGAGAGTTATTGTAGCCTTCAGTAAAGCATCTTTTAAAAATCATACATTTTGACCTTGGGAACCTACTTTATGAAAATAAAATCTCCAATAGCCAAGGACATTTGACAAGGACATTTATTGCACTGCTATTAGCAATGGCAGAAAACTTGAAGCAAGGTAAATGTCCATCAGTGGGGAATTGGCATACACACTTACAAAAATTAACTAACTCCTAATTGACTTGGAGAAATTTGCAAGAAGTAGTGTTGAGTGAGATAGGCTAGATGCCGAAAAATGACCCAATTCTTATGAACAAAAGGTAGAAATTCCTTTGTATTCTAGTTTGCTAGCTGCCAGGATGCAGTATACCAGAAACAGAACGGCTTTTACAAGGGGGAATTTATTAAGTTTCAAGTTTACAGTTCAAAGGCCGTGATAATGTCCTAATTAAAGCAAAGCTATAGAAATGTCCAATCTAAGGCGACAAGGGAAACATACCTTGGTTCAAGAAGGCTGATGAAGTTCAGGGTTATTCTGTCAGCTGGAAAGGCACATGGCAAACACTGTGAAGTTCTAGCTTTCTCTCCAGACTTCTTGTTTCATGAAGCTCCCCTGGGGGCATTTTCCTTCTTCATCTCCAAAGGTCTCTGGGTGCGTTTGCTCTCGTGGTTCTCTTGTCTCCTCGTGGTTCTCATGGCTTCTCGTGACTCTGAACCATTTTCCAAAATGGTTCCAGTAAACTAATCAAGACTCACCTGAAGTGGGTGGAGTCATATCTACTAATCAAATGTTAACACCCACAATTGGACGGGCCACATCTCCATAGAGATAATCTAATCAAACCTCCACCCTGTCACCTTGATCCACCAGATGGATCAGGATTAAAGCATGGGTTTTCTATGGCATATAATCCTTTCAGGTCAGCACACCTTTTATATATGTTCATGTGTCTGTACATGATTATGTGAATGTGGAATAAAATATGGGGTAATATATGCTAGGTTTTTAATGTGGAAGAGGCTACTGATAAAGATAGGGAGAGGATGTTAAGCAAAAGAAGAAAAGGAAAAAAAGACTTGAAAAGAAACATCCTCTTCCCACAAGTCTCTAATATGTGTCATATGGTCATAATTATGCATTTATGTCAAACTTAGTATACATGTGTAAAGAATATTAAAAAATAAAAACTATGCCTTTAAGATTGATTAATGTATGGGAATATTTGTTTTTTTGTAGAGAAATTTCAAAATGGATATTGAATATTTTCAGAGTGTTTTATTTAGCTATTAAGTGTTTTATCTTAATTTTAAAGTCAATTAATAGCTTAAATTTAAATGCCTTAAATACTGTCACAAAAAAAAAGAGGTAGATTACAGGAAATAAAGAATAGATCATATTTAGAAATTTCTACTTTTTTAGATTTACTAGGGATTGAGCAAATGCTGAGCCCTTTATAAAACTGAGCATGAAAGTTAGTTAAAAAGTTGTTTAAATATCAGAGTTAAATAAAAAAATTTTTATTTCAGTTTCTATAATCAAAGTTCTATTTCTGACAAGCCTTCCACATTGGGGGTTTTACAAAATGAAATGAGACGTCTAATTTTTAAAAGCATTTTCTTCTAGTGTCTTTTTCTGAAGAAGAGAAATATCAGTTGCAAAAATTTGTCAATAAATCTTACCTTCTGGACAAAAGAGCCCATCGTCAAGTGTACTACAGTTTGATTGATATACTTCTGGCATATTGCTATGAAACACGTGTCACTGAAGGAGAAAAGAATGTAAGTGCGTGAGTGTGTGCGTGCTGGCAAAAATTACCGCCCTAAGTGATTTAATCTATATTAATGCATTACTGTGTTAAAACATCATATCTCCTGTCTAGAGTAAAACCGTCGCAGTTGCTACAGCCAGAGGGGCGAAAGTGTGTGTTGGTGGCAGGTACTAGCATGAAGGCATAATGCTTACTTGGTCTTTTTTCTCTCTCTGCATTGGTTTGTACCGAAAGCAGGGTGGAGAAGTCTGAGGAGTTAAAGCTGAGAGTATAGACTAAGGATAGCTCTCTCGTAGGAGATGACTAGCCAACAAAGAGGGCTATTGTCACAGTACACTTGGCCTTGGCAACTGAGTGAACTTTATCTACCCATCTATATTCTTTTTCCAAGTTATCAGTTAGTAGATGCGAGGCATGAGAGCGTTTCCCTCCTCCCCAAAATCTTAGCATTTACCTGCAAATATCCTGCAATTTATACAGCATGTACACTTCTAAAAAATTATACATGAATCAGATATTTTAAACTAGTTATTTCTTTTAAGTGATCTTTTTTAATAATATAGATTTTATTGCAGCTCTTCTTCAACTGCATTCAATTTTGTAAATGAAGAGCTTGACTTTTTTCTCACCTGTATTCCTGAGCATATATCAAAAAGAATGGAAAACCCAAAAAAGACTTTACAGTTAATGTGTACCTGTTTATAATTTTCCTTGCTTAAGGGATTATTTTTGACCTGAGTATGTTCTTTTCTCTTTTAAATTTGGACAAATACTTCATATCATTGAAAAGGAAAATACATGTGTGAAGAAAATAATTAAAATTTCCTTTAATTTCAGCCTTCAAAAATAACCACTATCACAAGGTGATATATATCTCTTTCTGGTCTTTTTTCAGTGTGCAAATGTATAAGTATGTATATATGTATTTACATTGGATCATAAAAGTTTTACTTAATCTGTTTTTGTCACTCAAAATCATAATGTTAGCATAATATTAGAATTAAAATTTGCTATGTGCCAAAGTTTTTGTTGTCATGATTCTAAAAATTTCTAAGGTGACTCTATTTGCATTTAACTAAAAAATGACTATTTGTATGTATCTAAGATACATTTTACTAATAATGAATATTTGTATGCCTAATATTCAAGGGCATAATGTAATTGAAAATGTGTTCTGTTTCTACTCATATTTTAAAGATACTATAATTAGAGAAAATGGTTTCTTTAAGAAAAATTGCTTTATATTATTGCTTTATATTATTGAGAATAATAAGAAAGTGTTAAGTTACATTTGATAAAATTTACCATTTTTGGTTCTTGTATTTGCATTTTTGAAATCACGAAGTCTTGCAGCTTTGAAACCTCATCTATAATTTACTCATTCCCTTGAAGCATTTTCTGAAGAGCCAAATTCTGGAGCATCTTTTTAAGTGTCAAAGACAACATTTCAATATTATTTTTGATTTCTTAGATTATTTATAGAATGTTGGAAGGCAACTAACTTATGTGAGGAGAACAGAAAATGAGGCATCATCACTTTGCTTTAATTTTTAGTTTCAGAGTTCTGGCTTTTACTTTTGTGTTCTGGTACTCTTATCAATGTAAAAGCTTTATTTTATAAAATCCCAAGGAAAGTACTCATCAACTTGTCCCCAATATCCTCTCCATTAGTAAAACAATTATTTTTCTACAGTTGTGAACACGTGTTAATTTTCAGACACTAAGACTCAGACACTATTTGAGTAAATGGATATGTTTGCTTTATTTTTACTTGTCTTTACCTCTAATATGACAGTACTTTTTTCTCCAAAACATATTAAGGTTGAATCTGCATGGAATATCAGAAAATTGAGCCCTACACTGTGCTGGTTTGAGGTATGATTTCCAGTTGCAATTGTTTAGATTTTGTTTGTTGAGTTACTTTTCTGGGGTCGTTATTGTTCATTTTGAGTAACTCAAGCAATTCCTTTACTTTTTTAAAGTGAAAGCATTATTTCTGTTGTTCTAATAAAGATCTGATTCCATTTGCTACTCTTACTTGGATCGTAGTATACTAATGAAGTGAGGTTTTAGAGGTTTAGAAGGGGGAACATAGTTTAGGGAAAGAGTGAAGACATGGTTTATTGGGGAGATGTAGAGGGTGGAATTTGATGCATATTTGTAAGGTGGTTTGTTTGGGGCCCAGAGCTGCCATTTATATGTGAAATGCTTAGCACAGTCCCTAATGGTCAATATTACCTCATTTATTCCTTTCAATAAATTTGTGAGGTAGGTACTGTCTGTATATTACAGGGGAAGAAACATAGATCATATAGTTAAATAATTTGTCTCTAGTCCTATGTTTAGTATCAAAGGATGGCATTTATAAATTTACTAGTTTTGAATAAACTTTGTGTATGAAAAGTTATTAAAAGTAGATGTTTTTAAAAAAGTGTTATTTTAAACATTGATAATTGTCTCATCAATTAAAACAACTAGGTATTTCTCTTTTCCAGCTTTAATCCTAGATATTGTACATCCTAAGTTGTAAAATCAAGGTTGTTTCTTGATATCAGTTTGTTCAAATAATAAAGATGTTCATAAGAACTGAAGTGGTTACATCATCAAAGAAGTTTACTACTCCAAGAGTGGTCTATAGGGCTGACAGCCTTGGCTGGGTAGACCTCAGCTCTTCCCCAGGCCCACTGAATCAGAGTCAGGTCAGGGTCTGTAGCCAGGTCTTCAGGTGATTTGTGTGAATCTTAAAGATGGGCAAACATTGCTCTTTAGGCGTCATTTGGCTTCTATAGATGGCCATGATCAACATAGAATTTAGGAACTAGTTTCACAATAATTGCATGGATTACTTATGTTAAAAACAAAGTAGTTGTTGGCTAATTTCATATTAAATTAATATTTAAAAATTAATATTAAAAAAACTACATGGAAATTCACCAATTTATGGTTTTACTTTGAAAACTTAATTTTGCTTCTGAGATAATTTAGAATTGCCAGACATGTTAATCTCTTAACTTTAAACTTTTATAAGCATTTTGCTTTTTAAAGTTCATAATTTTTTTTAGATAGTTTTTTCCCCCAAATGCTCACTATTCTTAATCAGCTCTCTCATTGTGCTAAGGATAAGAAATTATGATGCTTCCTTAGTTAATTTTAATTTTTAAGTTTCATATATGGGTTACTTTTTTTTTATACTGGCTTATCAAACAAAGGTTAAAAAACAATTTTTCTGGAAAATTGCCTTTCCCTAGTGTTTTCAGTAGGTTTTGAATAAGTTCTCGCTTCGATACCATTTAAGATAAAACTTTTTTTTTCTGCAGAAATCAGTAGTGCAGTGTTTTCTCTTTGTTAAAACAGTGAAAGCACATTACTCAAGTAAATATTGTGTATTACTCATGCCTGAAGCAAAACAAAAGTGAATGGGCATGGGGCAGTGAACATACTTCATTAATGAGTTCTGCATAGTTTACATATGGTAACCCGAATAGTCCTGAAAGACAAAAACGTGAAACATTATTTTAAACATCCTTTATGTGCATCTGTATTTTGTTAATGCCAGGTGTTTTAGATTATTTGCAATTCTTATAAGATTTTAAAACGTTTTCCTGCTACATATGTGATTTTAAGGAGCATTTGTGATATGCTGCTATAGTATGAGAAATTAAAAAGACCATGATTAAATATTTTATTGTAAGGCATATGAAGAGAGTCTCATTTCACGGTTTTACATTTCTCTTCTTTTTGTATTCATGATGATCCAAACTCAATTTTTAGTGGAAAGTAGTTTCTTATCTCATTGTGTACTCTTGTTTATGTAATATATTTTATGAAAATTTACTTATTTATATGGCACGTCACAGACTTGGACTAACGTTCACGAAATCCTGGTGTCTTTTGGAAGAAGAGTTTTGTGCTACCCATTTTATCGCCATTTCAAACTGGTGATGAAAGTCTACAGAGATACTATAAAGATCTTGCAACTAGGTAAGATATTGTTGTGTTTGCAAATTTGGGAGTGTAAAGAGTTATACATTTTTAGTCTGTGAAGCTGAAATTCTAAATAATTTCTCTCTATATAAAAAAGTAATGAAAATCATCCAAAATCCAACTACTTTTCCTCCCAGGTATATAAAGTAATAGTCCTTCTATATAGATGATAATCCCCTAGAGAAATGCTGAGGATGGGGAGAGTCAATAGTGAAGACAGCCACAGTTTTCCAAACCATGTTTTATATAGTGGATTGCATCATTCAGTATTTCTTGGGCATCTGTAATTTTCTAGGTACTATGTTAGGTCTGTCAGTATAATACTAAATAAGATAGATAAATTTCCTGTTCCTGTGACATTTACAGTTTTGTGATAGACACAGATGATAAATAAATAAGCAATTCCAATATTGAATGAGAAATAGTATGCTGGAGGAAGCCTAGGTTACTCTGGGATTATTTAGGAGGGGCCACCTAACTGAGACCTGGGATGTAGGAGAGGCTTTCCAGAGAGAAGTACAACTAAACTCTCAGGACCTTTGACTGTTACTAAATCCAGCCTGAAAAGACAAATACTTGCTAGCTTTAAGGATGTAGAAAATTCCAGGCTCTGAAAATAATTCCAAAGTGCTTATAACAGCATCACTGGAATAAGTCTATAATTTCTAAGGTAATGACTTTGAAGGGGGCAGCATCCATTTGTATGTATTAGTTCTGGCACATTTACTTAAAAGTCACTTTCGATACTTAATGGTCATTTCTTATATTCTCCCCTGGGGGACTCCCGTTATTCCTTTGTCCTTAAATAAATGTGCTTCTGGGAGCTTAGTTTTCAGGCTTCTGTATAAGAAGGGAAAAGAGAGGGGTTTTCTTCCTTCTATATCTAGGTGACTTCATTACTTCAAAGGGGAAAATTGCATCTCTAGTGTTTTGTCCTACCTAAAGGCGTGCCTCAGTTTCTCTTTGCTTCCTGTGTAGCCTGAGTAGCCTTCTTGCCCTGGGGTGGGGGAAAGGAGGGCAGTCAAGTTTTTAGTAGATTGCTCGAAAGTGGACATTAACTGTAAAAATGAGTCAGTTAAATGAAAGATACCAGCTGATTTAGACTAGCTGTTTTTTATTTTTGAGAGATTGTTGATTATAGGCTAGCAGAACTTAAACCATTAAGAAATCTATCTTTAACTTAACAGTGGGGGAAAAAAAACAAAAAAACTGTTTTGTTTCTTTACATGTTATTTCTTCCTGCCTTCCATTCAAGATATTTCCTGAATTGCTAAAATTACCTTGGAAAACCAATCCTCTATAAATGACTGATTTTTTGAGCTTGAGGAGTAATCAGTTCCATGTTGCAATTAATTTCTTGTGTAAGTCATGGTAGATTATCTGGGTATTATTCATAGATTCAAGTGGTGAGAATGTAGTTTGCAGTTGTCCTGTTACATCATGGCTGCCAGATGGAATATAGTGGCAAAACACACACACACACACACACAAGCTACTACTTGTTACTTTTTATTCTGGGACATAATCTAGTTCCCTGGATTTTATTGGAAAAGTAATCAGTTCTGTGATTGCCTAACCAAATATAAATTTGATTGCTTAGACTTACACTGTAATCAATTACTCAAACAGTTTTACTAGGGTCAGAATTGAAGTTTGGACAACTTTTCATCTTTATCAGTCTGACAAAAAATAGTCTTATCAGCTGTGCTATGATAGCAACAGAAATTTGAATTAACACCCCGAAGGCCTCTCTGCTAAAAATGAATGTGAACATTCCATAAACCTTATACAGTATGTTCTGTGGCTACTTTGGGCTGTGGTTAGTTAGTGCTGAAACAGGGCAGGATTGTCTAGAGTTTATGCCATAAACTGGATATGACAAGTTCAGGATGAGGATAGTAACCTGTATTTGTACAGGTGGGTGGTGCAGGGATACCATTACTGTTGCTAAAGAGTTCATTTGTTTGGACAACCTGTAATTTAAGTGAGGGTAGCTCTCATTTGGCACTTAAAAGGTTTCGCCTACTTGTAATTGAAAATGCAACCACAGGGATTACACTTTTTGTTAGAAAGATCAGCATACTGCTTTCATGGTTGAACGTAATGAATGACACTTTCCCCAAAAGAAATATTGATCTTACATGGGATGAGCTTCTAAAACCAATATAGGAATGCTTCCAAATCTATAGAACATGTATTAAAACTGATTGACTAAGATCTGAGTGTCCAAAGAGCCATGCATCTGCTGTACCTGGCTTCACCATAGCCTTCATAGGGACGCTTTACTGGGCTTTTGGCTATTGTCAGTTTTGTATTCCTCTTCTCACTACCTTCCCTCCTCCAAAAGACTGTACCTTTATCGCTCACTGCTGCTGTATGTTTACAGGACATCCTGCTTTGCCCCTTAAGTACTGAGTGTTTAACTCAGGATCTTATATGTGGAGTTACTGTCTCTGTAACCTTGAGGTGTGTGTTTGCCCTCCTTTTATTACTCTGTCCATGTCTTGCAACAACTTTCACTGTTGCCTCCCTGTTCCATTCTTTTGGAAGCATCATTAAACTACTATTAGTCAATTGAAAATAAGTGAAAAAGGGATAAAAAGAGAACAGGTTTTCTAATAGATCTTCAGATATTTTATTCTATTTAAAAGGAACATGGTTTAATACTTAATTAAACATTATTAGATTGATTGAGTCTTTATTTGTAGACTGTTATCTCCATTTCATTAATCTTTGTAAAGGCATCCCTCACTCTACTTCATACTGTTGCTCAACTGTTAAACGTATAATAATGAGACAATTACATCGAAAGAGTGGACAGGAAAAAATACCTTAGCCTTTTCTTCTAGATCCCCCTTTGAGCCCATTTTGTGGAGTCTTCCTTTTATTGCTTCTAGATGGAATAATAGACAAAAGTCATAATTCTATGACTTTTTCTGTCACTTTTAGATTACAAAAAGTTCTCTTCTCTAATTCTAGTAAAGAGGAGTCTAATTTCAATACTTAATATGGCTGCTTTGGACTTTATTAAAAAAAAAGAAATCTTCCATTCCCAGGCTTGGGACTGCCATAGGTGGGGAAGCCAGCAGTGGGGAGGCAGGCTGTGTCCCCTGTTACAGGGAAGTGGGGCGACAGGCCATGTCCCTGTTACAGGGGAGTGGGGAGGCAGGTCATGTCCCTGTTACAGAGGAGTGGGGCGGCAGGCCGTGTCCCCTGTTACAGGGGAGTGGGGTGGCAGGCCATGTCCCTGTTACAGGGGAGTGGGGAGGCAGGCCATGTCCCCTGTTACAGAGGAGTGGGGCAGCAGGCCGTGTCCCTGTTACAGGGGAGTGGGGTGGCAGGCCGTGTCCCTGTTACAGGGGAGTGGGGCGGCAGGCTGTGTCCCTGTTACAGGAAGCACGCTTGCTTCCAGAGCAGCCTCACCCGTGTGGTCCCCACCACCTGCTGCCTCTAGCTTCCTGCTGAGGTCGTTTAGCACACATGGGGGCAGACACGAGCCTCTGCATCGCACAGTGTCCATGAGGTGCAACTTACACTTCCAGGGGCTGGGTCTCCGGCATGGCAGGCAAGAATTCTGCCACTGAACGATCGTTGCGCCACCCCCAAGGGTTTAGGGTGACAGGGAAGCTCCCTCTTCTCTTGGTTTAGGGTGACAGGGAGGTTCCTCCTCCTCTCCCCCGTGATGGGGGCAGGAAAGCCCACAACACCAACAACTTTATCCAAAGAGATTTTCTGCGCCTCTTTGTCCTGGAACTCTTAGTGGTGAATATTGGACTACAGGGTCACAAAACAGTTTTTCCTGGTTCTGCAAATTACAGGTTGGAATAGGGAGTTTAGCGTCTCTTTTTTAAAATATGGGGACACTTGATAAATGTTTGGTCCTTTGTGAGCCTCACTGGAAATGAGTCCAAAAGAGTCCTGCTTTAATATGCTGTTAAGGTAGTAATAACCACAACTGCTGTGGGTTGACTGCTTTCAGGGTGCCTGTCTTCACTTCAGTTCTTTATCACATTTCATCTTTACTGTAATCCAGAGTAGCAGAGCTGATTTTTTTGCTTCCCCATTTTAGAAACAGAAGAGAGGCTCAGAGAAGCTGAGTCCCTTGCCCAAGGTCATACAGCAGTGGTTGGTAGAGCCTGGATTGGACTCCATGTCTATCTGATTCAAAGTCTTCGCCCTTCTACATATAGAAATAATTATAAATGAAATTATAAGAAGTCTGGAATTGACTTCAGAATAATCCAGATTGGGTTGGGGGAATACGGGTAGGATGTAGATGAAATGAGGGTGGCCATGAATTGATAATTGCTGTAGCTGGGAGATGAGTACGTTGGAGTTCACTGTACTGACCTATTACTGCACATGTTGTGATGATCTTTTTGTAAATAGTTATTTTTTCAGAAAAAAAAATCTGGGCTCTTTACCACTACATTATACTTCTGTGTTCCAAATTTACATTTACTCACCATTTTGTGGAAAACATTGTGATTGTCAGTCTGACAGTTGTATAAAACATTTTTTGGCTGATAAAACACAGGTATTTGAAGTGTTTTGTTTTAAGGCTAATAGAATCCTACCTTTCTTGAGTTTGAAGTCGGGTGAATAGTAGCTGCATGGCAGGCCATAATCCAAGAAACAGCTTTCGGAAGACTAGTTACTGTCACCACTTAAAAGCTGGTTTTACTTTAGATAATTAATAGCCCTACATATCAGTCATTAACTGGCTTAATAATCAATTTTCCAGAAATGACTGCTTTACTAACCTCTTCTGTAGATTTAATATAACGATCAATGTGAAAGAAAAGAAAAGAGGAATAACACCATATATAGGGCCAGGCTGATCTTTTTCTTTAAGAAAACGTCCATTCAAGAAATTGAGGTGTAGCAGGTGTATTGTGTGTGAACTCTGAGTCCTGATGAAACCTTGAAGATGAATTTATTTGTGGTGTTTAAATTCTTTTTATTCCAGAGTCAGTTTAGCACTTCTTTTTTTTTTTATTTTTTTAAACTTTCTTTATTGTATAATATAACATATATGCAAAACAAAGAAATAAAAAAGCAATAGTTTTCAAAGCATTCTTCAAAAAGTGGTTACAGGACAGATCCCAGACTATGTCAAAGGTTACCATATGATCCTCTCATATTTTTCCTTCTAGCTGCTCCAGAATATGAGGCTAGAGGACTTAAATACTTTTTAGTATCACAATCGACTTTTTTTCCCTTCTTTTTTTTGTGAACAATAACATATATGCAAAAAAGCTATAAATTGCACTTGTTTCTTTTTATTGAATTATAGAGGAGAGTATCCAGAATTTGGAAGACATAAAGATGAAATCACTAGGACTTTCCATTGAGGACGATTATCTTTATTTAATTTTAATTTTTGTAAGTTCTCAGTTCTGGACGTTTTGAAGAATTGTTAGGCCTTTTGATTTCTGCTTCTTAAGTTCAAAAAACTATTTCAAGATTTATTCAGTAAGTGTTGGTTGAGCATCAGCTATGCCAAGCTGAGTTGTGTCCTGGAGATAGAACAAGTGGCCACACTTTAAGGGAGATTAAAATTGTGGGGAGGCCACAAATGTTACACAACTACCCAGGTTTTGGTTCCTATTAATTACATTTGTATTAAGTTTCTCAAAGAAGATGTACAGCATCTTCTTTGGATGAAAATATAAAACCAGGGAGGCTGACTTGCACTTAAATCATTTGAGACATGTAACCTCCAATGGAGGAGAGGCTCTACCTTATTTGACTTATATTTTCAGCTCCTCCCCACAGTTCCCTAGCACTCTAAGGTGCTTGTTAATTGGCTGATAAGTTTACCTATTAATTTGTTCCTTCAACAGATATTTTCAGTACTACTATAAAGCTTTTATGTGCAAAGCACCCTGTGGATATAAAATGAACTAGGCCTGTGTACTGCATTTGGGGAGCATCAAAAAGAGAAAATGCATAGTAGACAGTGGTGAGTGCCTTATAAGAAATTCAGATGAAGTATTTAAAAAAAGGGGGAAGTTGGTGTTTCACTAGGAATTCAGGGAAAACTGTGGAGAATGTGGGCTTTGAATCCAGACCTGAGGAATGGAGAGTATTCTGAACTTTGTGAGCAGATGGCATGAGAAAGTTGATGGGATAGCACAGTTTTGTCAATGAAAAGTTGATTTTTGGAACCAGATAATGGAGACTCTATATGGTATCTGAATCAAAGATTTGCCATAAAACTTCTAAAAACTAGTTCCATTCCTATCAGAGTTAACTGGTCACCAGCATTTATTTCTTTACTTCTTTAATGTTATCACTTAATTCCTCACTCCCTATCCAAGAGATGATAATTCTTTCTGCTTTTTTCCTCATTCTAAATTTTAATTTCCTAGTTAATTCCCTGTAGCTGGTATAATGTTTCTAAGAATCGCTCTTTCATAGTGCTTTCAGAAAATTTAAATAGAATGGAATTCAAGTCAAGTTTTGAAGTGCTGTTTGTAGTTGTTTTTGCTGACCACTTGTATACCAACTAATCCAAGAATGGAGAGCACATCAGTGGACAGCAGCAGGAGTTACCCTTGCAGAGAGAACTGCAGCTGAAATTCTAGAAAGGCAGAGTAAGACACTGCTATGCAGAATCCTAACAGAGCCCATCCTTGGCCCCGTTCTTCCTGGATTCTCCTTTCCATGAGACAAAGCAAACTCCTTTTGCTCTTGTCTGTTCCTTAGAACCCAAATCTATCTTCCTAATCTCTTAAATTGGTGCATTCTTTCCACTTACATATTTCCTTTATTACCCAGAGCATTTCTGGGTTTATACATGTGCCCCTGTAGAGAAGGATATTGCTTTAGAGCATATACATTAAAGGGTGGGGGGAATGAAGTTCTAATTATCTCCACAGAATCCCTTTTCCTCTTAATGATCCTGCTAATCATAAGTATTGTTAGTCACTGAAAAATTTGAGATCACTATCATGGAAATTTCTTAATTGCATTTATATAAAAAATTATTTGTCCTGGAGCATATGCTGTAGGTGCAGTATTTCCTGTGTGGTTTGCAAGTAATAAATTGCCGCTTAATGGCCACGAATGAGTGACAGCTTGTGATTATTTGGCTGCAAAAAAAAAAGCACTTAAATATTTTTAAATGACAGTGTTTGATGAAAGTGTGAGTTATATAGTAATGCTTACTTGTAGATGATGTCTGGAAATCAGCTGACCTCTTAAATTTACCTGTATATAACCAATTGAAATCTGACTTGGATTTCTGTACTGTTTACTTAAGAAAGGTTTTGTTAATTTTTGCAGTTTCTGAACTGAACAATATAGAAAAACCTAGAAGGTTAATTACATGATTTGATATTATGGCTTTATAAAAAAAAAGCTTTTTAAATGAATTAAAGTTAGTTTTGATGTTAGTTTTATGGATCTGAATTTTTATGGAAGTGACTTCAATTCTGTTTTCTATAAGTAAAAGTATCAAGGCAGAACATTGTATATATTTGAGAGAAAGTTGGGGGCAACAGAAAAAATTTTATTTGCCCTCAAGTAACCAAGGTCTTATTGCATATTAACATTGAGGCCTATGTGAAGTAAATTGAATAGTACTTGTCTGTTATCTGGAAAATATGTATGAATTATATTTATGCAGTTCAGTTACTTTAAGAAGTTAATATTGAAAAATAATAAGTGCAGACATTTATTCAACAGACACAACTCAAATCTCTTCTCTGTGCAAGGCGTTACAACAGATTTGGTGAGAACTATAATAAACGTGACTTAGTTTTAAATCTTCAAGAGTTTAATGTGTTACAGGAGCAATAGGACAAAAGATAAGAGACACAAGGTAAGTATTTATAAGATAAGATACAATGGGGAAAACATTTTAACTGCTGCCAATGTGCCAAATCCATTCTGTATAGCCCACAAACTAAGATTGAAGTTCACATCTTCTAAATGGTTGGAAAAAAAATTAAAAGGATAATATTTCCTGGCATGTGAAATTCAAATTTTAGTGTCTATAAGTAAAGTTTTATTGGAACACCGTCGTCCTCATCCACTTATGTCTTTGTCCATGGCGGCTTTTGCACTATAATGGCAGGATTACATGGTTGCAACCACAACTGAATGGCCTACAAAACCGAAAGTATTTACCATCTGGCTCTTTATAGATGAAAATTGCCAACCTCAAAAAATTCCCAAGGGTTGGAGGAGAGTCCTCTCATAGTAGCTGAGGTCTTTGGCTGCCTCCCATCCCAAATGTGGCTGGCATTGAAGGATAATTTCAGCTATTTCCTCAGTCCTCCCCACAGGAAGAGATGTCGCTGATCCAGTCAGATCACTCTGCCTTGGGAGGAACAAACTGAAATGCCTACTTGGCGGGTAAGAGTGAGGACAGGAGGGTTTAAGAAAACAGGGGAATAATGAACTAAGGCTAGGAATAGAGTTTTTGTAAGGTAGTACAAATGGTCTTTAACATATGAAAATACATTCAACCTTACTCATAATAAAATAAATGTAAAATAAAACTGCACTGTGATACCACTTCTCAAAAAAAAAAAAAAAAAGTAGATTCAAAACTCAAATACTGAAACACCTGTGAAGCATCTTACCTTGGCTTTCAAGTCAGTGCATAATTCCTGTTGCTTTTTCCTATCTTTTGCCAATGTGCTCTCCATTTCATGAGTTGCACAGGCCTCAGCAAGGGTCATCACAGCCTTCTGAATAAACTCTTTCCTATTCTTATTCCAATTTGATATAAAGATCCTTCGCTGCTCCCTAACAAAGTTATATTGGTCACAATATTGCTCATGATCAACCTGCAAAGATAACAGTAAATACTTATTATGTTGTCATTGTGTTCACATTGTGTTACATTGCTATTATTGTAAGTAAATGTGTATTATTATTTATCATTTTCACTGTGAAAATGAGTCTATACTTTATGTCATAATTTAAAAAAATGAATACAAAATTATAACAGATGATTTTGAAAAATTGGGGCAAGCAACTTCTTAATAGTAAATGCAGGAACTAGGAACCAGAAAGCTTCTCTCGAGTTCTGAGTATGTGCCCAGCTGGTGACTGAAGACAAGTCAATTAATCTGTATAAGTCCTCGATTTCCTCTTGTAAGATGAAGTTAGACCATGTAACCTCTAAAACAACTTTTACTTCTCTATATCAACAATTCTATGAGCAGAAAGCAATGTTTTCACTTATATGCAATGTTAAATACTCCGTCTTTAATCAGTTTTGGTATGTTAACAATTACTTCAAGGGTTTAATTTGACAATATGCTAATAAACAGAAAATTGTGGCAATAAAAAAAAAAAAAGAAAACAGGGAGAAATGAGGCCTGTATGAACTAGGGAGCACATGTGCCCCATCTATAGCCTGTCATTGCATGTGGATATGCAGGACAGGCAATTTGGGGACTTTTTTTTTTAATTTGGGGACTTTAAAAATATATATTTTTATTGACAAATCTTCGCACACATACAGTCCCTACATGAGGTACAATCAGTGGCTCAGAGTGTCATCACGTAGTTGTGTGTATTCATCATCATGATCATTTTTAGTACATTTGCATCACTCCAGAAAGAGAAATAAAAAGAGAGAAAGAAAAAACTCTTACATTTTATACCCATATCCCTTACCCCTCCCTCTCATTGACCACTAGTATTTCAATTTATTGGGGACTTTTTAAAAGAAGTAGAAAATAATCATCTTTAATGTAAAGTTTTTTTTATGTTTAAATATGAGCAATGAATACAAGATTTTAAATAATACTGTATGAGCATGTCCTGAGAGCCCGTCAGTCTGTGAGGGCCCCCAGTTTTTGATTTCTGCTCCGAAGCAAGCTAAGTGCCAGCCTGCCTTTCTCACATCTTCTTGGACCTGCCAGTTTCTAGATGCAGTGAGAGTTTGAGATTGTGGGTCTTGGCCTACAGCCCATTCCAATACAGGTCAGAGGAAGGAGGTAGGGGATGGCCTGCATTCTCTAAGGTAGCTGTGGCTAGAAAGCCTTAAAAAAAATTAAGACAAAAACATTTTTTTAAGGCAGTTCCCTTATCTCTCTTTTGACTTACTTGCACTGTGACTCTTGTCAGTCAGAACCTAATGAAGGGTGGGTATGGGGAAAGAGGTGGAAGATTCCAGCACCACACTTCACTCTGACCCCTCAAGGGAGGAGGTTGACAACAGGAAGCAATCAGCAGAGGCCTCATGAGTGAGGTAGTGGTTGTTATTACTTAAGGAAAGAGAAGGATTTAGACAAACAGATGGGGGAGACGAGTATTTGCTGAGAAAGTAGAAGGTAAAGGAAATCAGGGAGAGGAAAATAAAGGGGCTTTTGTCCAAGAAGTGGTAAATAGTCTGATTTGTCTGGCAGCCTCTGTGAAGGGGAGTTGTAGGGAGTAAGGTGGGACCCGTGTGTTGGGCAGGATGAAGGAGAGCCTGTAGCGTTTTGCTGAGAGAGTGGGTCTTCCTCAGTGAGGAGCCATTGAGGAATTTGCTGTTGGGGTCTGTGATAGGCTGATGAAAGCAGATTAACCTGCCAGGAGCACATAGGATAGATTTGTTGAAGGAAACAATTTGTATTAGGGCAGGGAGAAGAGAGGAGACTGATATTCTTGCTTAACGGAGCCACGAGATCTGGGGACAGGTGGGGGAGTGTGAATTAGAGCACTAGCAGGGGTGTGAAGGAGGGAGGAAATGGTGGGCAGGTGCCTCCCAGGTAGTGGGACAGGAACAGGTGAAGGGAGTCCCTGCATTCTTTATCCCTGTGACCTGCTGTCCTTGTCTTGAGAACTAGAATCAGAATAGCCAGGACACTTCGAGTTTATAAAGTGCATACATGTTCATTGACTCATTAAATTCCCCCAGCAGCTCGGAAGAATTTCCCCTCAATTTACACATGTGGAAATAGATTCAGATTAAGTACCAAACAGCTAAGAAATAACGCGAGGAACAGGCAGGCTCCGGGGCTACACAACTGTTCTGTAGTTGAGCAGTTATAGTTGTTATAATTTTTATATTGTGGGAAATTAGCTAAGAAGAGCTTAAGATTGTTTAAGTGAAGCATTTTAATGATCTTTCCTTAGCCTTTTAAAATTTAGGACGAGAATTCTAAGATCTTAAATTCATAGTCAAAATTTTCATAGACCTTTTTAATATAAATTAAATTTTCATGCAGATCTAGATATTTGATCATTTCTACTAAATCATATTTGCTTTGCAGTGATTAAACTATAAAGAAGCATAACTGAGTTCTACCAGAATGCAAATCCTTTAGCAATAAGCCAATACTTTCACAGTGAAGGTTTCAAAAGCTTTGATTCCTTCACTTCCTCTCTGACACACTTTAACCAGTATTTCAGATCATGTAAAGGGACTCCTAAGTCTGGTAGGACTGGATTTGTTTTTTTCTTTTACAAGCCATTTAAAGTATACAGTTGTCTTTTTTCCTTTATACTTATATTTCTATTTTCTGACTTCATGCACAGTTACAAATTAGAAACTAAATTAATTCCAGTGAGTCAGAACTCATTAAGTAATATCTATTGGAAAAATGAAATGTGGTAGTCTTAATTTGAAAACAAAGATTTTGTTTTAAGTTGAGCTACTAGACACTGAGATACATGCTATATTCATAAACTAGAATATTTCAATTTAAATTTTTATCCACAGAATTATGAAGTTTTCGATGTTCAACTTCTTAACCTTCCTACTTTTGTACTTACTGTACAGATGGGTGATTTTTAGGTTCTACCTTGAACTTGGATGCCTCACTTCTTAGCTGTCTAAAATTGAAATTGAAATTAGTCATGCTACCACTATGTAATTTAGATGACATCCGGCCATGTGTTTCCAGACTGAAACAATCACTGCTTTGACTGGTGACTTGAGGAGGATAGAGTTAATGTCAGGGCTGTCCCTTCAAAATTAGCAAATCTTACAGGGATTGGTAGAACAGAAGAGGCAAGAAGCAGCCTTGGGTTGAATCCATTACTTGAACTTTCGATGGTACATGATGTAAGAAAGTCGATGTAGCTATATTCTTTCTCGCCAGGGGATAGACATGTTAGGAGAAGGAACATACAAATTATATATTGTACATGGTCACGCCGCAATAACTTAAGGTAAATTTATAGATCACAAAGGTTTTTTAACTGGTGCACATTAACTCAGTATTTTGACCAGGTGTTTTCTTTGTGGTTTTTTTTTTATTTTTTCTTTTATTTTTCTCTATAAAACCAATCAACATACAGTATGAACATTCTTTTTTTTAATCATATAGTTGTATATTCATCATCATGATCATTTCTTAGAACATTTGCATCAATTCAGAAAAAGAAATAAAAAGAAAACAGAAAAAAAATTCGTACATACCATACCCCTTACCCCTCCCTTTCATTGATCACTAGCATTTCAATCTGCTAAATTTATTTTAGCATTTATTCCCTCTATTATTTATTTAGTTTTAATTCATGTGTTTTACTCATCTGTCCACAAGGTAAATAAAAGAAGCATCAGACACAAGGTTTTCACAATCATACAGTCACATTGTGAAAGCTATATCATTATACAATCATCTTCAAGAAACATGGCTACTGGAACATAGCTCTACATTTTCAGGCATTCCCTATAGCCTCTCTGTTATGCCTTAACTTAGGTGATATCTATTTAATGTGTAAGAATAACCTCCAGGATAACCTCTCGACTCTGTAATCTCTCAGCCACTGACACTTAGTCTCATTTCACTCTTACCCCGTTTGGTCCAGAAGGTTCTCTCAATCCCTTGATGTTAATTTTCACCTCATTCTAGGGTTTTTCTCAATCCCTTGATGCTGAGTCTTAGCTCATTCCAGGATCTCTGTCCCACGTTGCCAGGAAGGTCCACACCCCTGGGAGTCATGTCCCACGCAGAGAGGGGGAGGGTGGTGAGACTGCTCGTCATGTTGGCTGGAGAGAGAGGCCACATCTGAGCAACAAAAGAGGCTCTCTTGGGGGTGACTCTTAGGCCTAAATTTTAAGTAGACTTGACCCATCCTTTGTGGAGTTAAGTTTCATATGAACAAACCCCAAGACTGGGGGCTCAGCCTATAGCTTTGGTTGTCCACACTGCTTGTGAGAATATCAAGAATTCAAAAACTTGGGGAAGTTGAATTTCTCCCCATTCTCACCATTCCCCGAAGGGGGCTTTGCAAATACTTTTCCACTCACTGATCGAATCACTCTGGGACCCATCAGGGCATCACTCTGGACAAACCAACAAAATCTCATGTTCTACCTGAGATAAATGTATTCTTAATAACAAAGAATATATTTTTTATTTTTTCAAAGACTATTTTAAAAATTGACATGGTAGTGTATAAATTTGTACTCAAGATAATAACTCTTATGGCCTCACGTATATATTTATTATTACAACTCAGAAATGTAAGCTCTTAAATAAAACCTGTGGAATTTGAGATAAAAAAATTATGTGGATTGAGAAGCTTTCATAATGCTAAATTTATTATATATGTTTATTAATTGCAGGGACTTGACTTTATGCTATGTACCAATAGGCCTGATAGTGAAGCAAATTACCACACTCTCTCTTAATTGTGATTATTTTGACACAGTTTTTCTGTCTTATCCCTTTTAATGATCAAATTATCTATGAAAATAATGTTAAAATGTTTTTTAACATATTTCTTCTGATAATATGCTCTTATTCAAATTCCAGAATCCTAGCTAGGAATCTACTAAATTATGAAGTTGAGGTTGATAGCAATGTTGTCTTATATTTTGAGATGACTTTACAAATAAAGATCAAGCAGTGTTGCCATTTAGGTATTTTGAATAACCACCTCTTTTTCCTTTACTTTTTTTGGCTTCCTGTCTTATTTCGCTCAAACTTTTCAAGGGTAGAAGTAGATACCCAGAAAACCACTGCCACAAAGTACCTCTCATGTACCAACAGTTGAAAAGAAATGTAGCTCCTCCTATATAGAATTAGCAACATATTATTCTTCCTATACTGGCTTTTAGCCAGCAAAAACATCCAATATCTTGATTCTTTCCTAGGGATGGAAGCCATTTCTTAAGTGCTTCCAACCGTGATCTGATCTGTCAGTGAGAGATTGTTGCCAAACCTGGTTTGCTAATAGGAAGATTGCCAATAGCCAATTGATTCTAATTTAGAACAGCTCAATCTTGTCTTTAAGATATATTAACCTGTGATGCCACATCTGTCAGAATAGGAAAGCGTGCTGTTCTTAGTTTACCTTTCCTTTAGAAGAAAGCTGGAGAATGAGTAGGTATCTAAGTGACCAGAAGTTGTGTTAATTACTGTTTCCTGCCCACCTACTTGCTGCTGTGATCCATATTTTCTCTTTATTGTCATTAGACATCTTCCCTGATGTGAAACATTCATGGCATTTTCATGACTAATATCTGGATTCTAGCTTTACCCAGCCTCTGTGAGTGAATGAGAGATGTTGGTCTAAGGGAGCTTTTCTTCCGTGAATGGGGTTGGCTTAAGTGAGGACCAAGTAGATTTGGGAGAATCCCTAACTCTTCAGGGATTTAACATCCTGGAGAGGCCCCAACCTGTTAGTGGGTTCCTGCAGTGAAAATAGTTACTGTGGTTACTGTGCGGGGTGCTTTCTTTTCTCTGTTTTGGACCAGGCAATGAACTGCCTGAAAATGGTCACTTTCCCACAGTGCCTTTGAGAAGAAATAATTCTCTTTGATTTAGACCTTAACTGTTTATGCCCATATGATATGTGACAAGCCCACAGCTGGATGAAGTCCCAACAGGAGCCAGATACTTTGAATCCCTATAGGCTTCTGGACACTGGCCATGTGACAGCCTAGAAGACAGCCAGTTTTTTCTTCTCTTGATAGCTGTCAGATAAGTGGTTGACAACCTGATAGAAAGAGTAGCCAGTACAAAAGAGACTTAAACAAAAAAAAACCTGTCTTGGCTATGATGTTGTAATCATCTGTGGTGATTTAGTCAGAGCAAAGGAGATCCAATATGATCTCAAGGTAGCAATACATAGTGTTGCTAGGAGAATGGTGTTTTTATTTTTTGTTTTTTGTATGCTGTATGGTGGGGTCGTATTTCGTTATTTTTCCCTATGAGTATCCTGTTATAGCAGCACCATGTGAATTTTTATTTGTTTGTTTGTTTTGCTTGTTTGTTTTTTGGAAAGTGCATGCACTGGGAATTGAACCCAGGCATGGCAGGCAAGAATTCAACCACTGAACTACCCTTGCACCCCCTAGGAGGATAATTTAATGTACATTTTATTCTAGTCTGTCAAATACCAATAAGCATACTGTGAAAGTAGCTAGAATAAGGCTTACAGTTAAAACACAGCTTTCCTTTTCAAAATCGTCTTCTGTGTGATTTTTAAAATTAACTGATCTAAAATTTGTTTCTCAGTTGCCCAAAAATATATTCTTCATTGTGAATTAAAGTGTGTAACATACAGTTGTCAACATATACGAGTTGGCTGTGTAGATAAGTATATCTAACTTTTTATTAAATAAAAATAATAAGTGCTTATGGTAGACAGCTTTGTAAATAGAGAAAAATGCAAAGGACAAACAACTGTTAATCCCTCATGTACAATGCCTGACACATGTCAAACCCTCAGTGAATGTAGAGAAAATACTACCAGTATCATTCGTGTGTGTGTATGTTTAGAGTTTTTTTTTTAATGTGTATTTGACTTTTTTCTTCGAGAAAATAGGTATCAAAATATATAAATACAATGTAATATCTTTTTAAATTTTAAAATCTTTTTGTTTTTGACATTTATTGGTACTCTTCTTTTGTGACAGCGGTCACAAATTCTGACCTGTGGCTCTTACTGACAGGGACCCTCACTTTAGGCATGTCTGCAAAATGGAATATTATTCCCTTGCAAAACAGGATTCCTCTAGAGCCTCACCAATATGTGACCCTCACTTCATACCGTTCTTCATGAAAACCTTTAGGGTAACTTAGGGCCCATACCTAAATTTAGACCTTCTCACCTTAGTCATGGCTGACTGCATCAACCCCCTCCTCCTGGTCACAATCTGATTCCACCAAACTAACCTACCTACTCCCGCTATGTCCCTGCGGGAACATCTGCTCCAGCCTAATGACTCTCCCATTGTTCCCCAAACCCACCCCATTTTAAGGCCCATCTCTCCTCCTTTTCACGCTGTTCTTCTGTCTGGCATACCTACCCCTTCCTTATTCGTTGATTGGTTTGCCTGGAGGCTCGGCTCCAAATCCTGTATTTTCTCTCAGCCTGCTTTTGTGAATCCGTACATTGTCCCGAAAGAGAGTAGTCAGGGGTCTCACACTTTAGAGGAACCTCTAGGTAGTTACAAGTGAATAGTCTTTTCCTGGTGAAAACCTTTTGACTTCTTTTTCCTTTTCTTTTAAAATTTTTATTGTAACATATATACAATATAAAATTTCCCATTTTAACCACTTTCAAATATACAATTTAGTGATATTAATTACTTTGCCAATGTTGTGCTACCATCATCACCATCAATTACCAAAACTTTTTCATCACCCCAAACAGCAGAAACCCTATACCCATAAAACATTATTTCTTCCTGCCCACCCACCCTGGTAACCTGTAATCTATTCTCTGCCTCCATGTATTTGTATATTCTAGTTATTTAATATAAGTGAGATCATATAATATTTCTTCTTTCTGTCTGACTTATTTTATTCAACACAATGTCTGCATGGTTTGTCCACATTGGAGCATGTATGTGACCTTCATTCTGTTTCATGCTGAATAATATCCCAGTACATGTATACATCATGTTTTATTTGTCCACATATCTGTTTATGGGCGATTGAGGTTGCATCCACCCTTTGTTTAGTGTGAACAGTGCTGCTATAAACATTGGTGTACAAGTATCTATTCAAGTCCCTGGTTTCAGTTTTTTTGACATATACCTGAAAGTGGAATTGCCAGGTCATATGTTAATTCTCCGTTTAACTTTCTGAGGGACCACCAACCTGTTTTCCACAGCAACAGCACCGTTTTACTTTCTCAACAACAATGTTCAAAGATTCCTGTTTCTCCACATCCTTGTCAACACTTGTTATTTTCCATTTTTCTAATAGTAGCCATTCTGGTGGGTGTGAAATGGTATCTCTTTGTGGTTATGACTTGCATTTCCCTTACAATTAATGCTGAGCTTCTTTTCATGTGCCTTTTGGTCATTTGTATGTCTTCTTTGTCTATTCAAGTCTTTTACCTATTTTTTTTTTTTTTTTTTTTTAGATTGGTTGTCTTTTTGTTGTTGAGTTTTAGGAGTTCTTTATTCTGGATAGTAAACCCTTATCAGATATATGGTTATCAAATATTTTTTCCCATTTTTCCTTTCTTGATAATATCTTTTGACACAAGAATTTTGAATTTTGGTGAGGTTCCATTGGTCAATTTTTTCTTTTGTTGCTCATGCTTTTGGTATACAATCTAGGAATCCATTTCCTAATAAAAGGTCCTGGAGATATTTCCCTATGTTTTCTTCTAAGAGTTTTATAGTTTTAGCTCTTATGTTTGGGTCATTAATCCATTTTGAGTTAATCTTTGTATGTGATATTATCATTGATTCTTTCAAACTTTAATTTGGTAGTTATTATAAAACTAACCTCTTTCTACCTCCACAAAAAAGAGAGAAAAGGAAAGAGAAATTGACGTATGTTTGCCCTGACAATGTTCTCTTCTGTGGCAATTAAAATTGTTCAAAAAATTCTGTTAGTTCTCTATTTTTTTTCTACTTGGGTAATCCTGTTAACTTAGTTTTATCACTTCTATGAGTTTTGATTATGATTTTTCCTCATGCCATCAAACTCTGCCTTCAATATTACTTATTTTGTTATTAAAATATTTCTGAGTGGGGAAATCAACACTTATCATTTGAAGTAGTTAACCTGTGCCACTTTGATAAGTTACAACTCTGAATTTGACATAAGCAAATATAGTGAAAACGTTGTAGTTTTAGATCTAGACATAATTTTTTGTTTTAACAACCAATCTAGCAATAGAGTTTTTATTGGCATTCCTCCCATCTGCATATGATGAAGGTACATAGTTTAAAAATTTTAAAAAGGCATGGCCTCTGCTTTCTAGGACTTACTACCTAGTTAGCTCTTGAATAATAAAAATCCTGTGATACAGACTCAATGAGCCAAGAACATATGGGTAGTAAAGCACGGGGGCAAGCCTCTGGAGCCAGTGAGACCACAATTCAAAGTAAGCCCAGGGGAAATTGAGCAGAAGGGTCGTAGAAGGCTCAGCTTAGTTTTCTCTCCACGTCCTTCTTTTACAGGGTTTAGAAAAAAGGGTTCTGAGGACTAGAGAAGTCATCTCAGAACTTCTTGAAGGCTCAAGTTGGGGCTTTGAAGGTAGGCTAAGATTCCACTAGGTGAACCAGAGAATAAAAGGCATTGCAGGTGAAGGGACCCAGTTGAGCAAAGGCTTGGAGACCATAGAGTGTCCAGAGAGAGCCTTGAAAACCTCAGCAGGGAGGGGAACTTGACGAAAGGACTCCATAAAAGAATGAATCTGGTAGTTGTGTGCCAGAAGGGTTAGAGGGGAGAAAGCCTGGAATCAGAGTTGAGGAAGAAGATTCTTGTTATAATCAAGGTAGAAGATGATGAGAATAGGCTCTACAGAAAGGGCAGATACAAGGGGCATTTTCAAGAAAAAATCATCAGGACTTGTATGAGGCTACCGGATGAAAGAAATGACAAGGTTTCAAGTTAGACAATTACTGTAACATTTATTCATTCATTCTTATTGAAAACCTGCTGCAAGGTTCTGTTCCAGGTGTTGGCAATTAACCCCTTCATTAAACAAAAATTCCTTGCTTCTTTGAAGCTTACTTTCTAGTGTTAATTATGTTAAAAATTTAGTGGCAGCAATTTTGTGACCTTGAGATGTCATTACCTAGATCATGATTCTTTTATCCTATCATCTCAAAATCAAGTGGGGGGCGGGCCATGGTGGCTCAGCAGGTAAGAGTGCTTGCCTGCTATACCCAAGGACCCGGGTTCGATTCCCGGTGCCTACCCATGTAAAAAAAATCAAGTGGGAAATATCCATGAAGTCTCATCTAGTATCTTCATGATGTCAGTGCACAGTATTTTCATGTCTCAGAACTGTAAAGATTAGAATGAAACTGTTAAATTGAAAATGCTTTATTTCACAGATCGAAGAAAGTAATACTACTATAGATTTAGTAATTTGCCTAATAGTTAATAAATTTCAGGGAATATTATTAAGTTTCAATCTGAGTTTTCTTCATTTTTTTAAAGTGGAAAAATTTAAATTACTACTAAATAATTCCTTGATGAAAAATGTCAAGGCCTAAGAAATCAAGAAATTTGAAAATTAAAATGCATAATTTACAATGGTATTTTAAAAGCTTGAATTAGGAGGAACATTATCTAATTGGAATTATGATGCATTTATATATTCTCATAGTGCTTAGATATAGTTAGGAAAACTTCTGTACTCTTCATTTAATGTAGCTTGTTGTGTTTCACAGTATTTTTATGGTAACCACAATTTGTTAGCTATAACAATAAAGATTATACATACTTCTTAAGGAGAGAAATAAAAGGGTTTGAACCTAAGTCTGATGTGTTCTCGTACAATTGCAATAAAGAAATATTAAAAATATTCTAAAGAAATATATAAAACTCTGAGCTGCTTTAAATATATTAACTCTCACAAATCTGAATTTCTCAATTAAAAAAAAATCAGGTGTTTTAAGGTTGATTTAGTGTTTTTTTTTTTTTTTAATTTCCTTCAGGTAAAAGTGCAGTTTTAAAATGTCTCCTGGATATTCACAAAATTTTTCAGGAAAATGACCCCGCTTACATTCTAAATGATCTCTACATCTCAGACTACTGTGTGTGGATCCAGAAAGCCAAGTAAGTTTTGAGTTACTAATGGAGTTTTTAGATGCAGGTATTTCCAGAGGAAGTGAGATGCCCAACTACCCTGGAGAAAGAAAATAAAATAACCTGGGAGATGAATTTTAATGAGATGGGAACCCACACAAATTTTAGCTACCAAATGCTGTGTCACAGGACACAGAGCTAGTCAGGCCTAATTAAAATGAGAATTGTGCATTCATTAGCTAACCACTGGCTTACAGAGTCCAGTATTCTGAGCAAAGTGGCAGTCTTCTCAGAACACAATTCTTGGTAACACATGTATCCAAAGAGGTGTGGAACACTCACAAATGGATGGCTTGCATTTGGTATGTAAAATAAAAAAAAAATTGTTTACCATTGTCTCTCTCAAGGAAACTTAATAGATTATCTATTAAGTTTAAAATGCACCAGATTTTTTATATGTGAACTGTAGATCTGATTCTTTCAGATACAGCCAAATTTCCCATTTCAGTAGCAGAAGATTTAATTGAGAAATACCAAGAGATGCGCTTTATTGGAATGGTTCTTAGGTGCTATTGAAAATGATGGCACAGTATCAGTTGTGATTTAGAAGAAAAATTATCATGATCTTTTTATTGTTACTTTGATTGGTAAATGAATACTTTGGTATGGCTTTTAATGCTTGTTTTGAGCGAGCTATGTACAGGATTTATTTTTTGTTTCTGCTCATGGGGAAGCAATTATATTACAGAGCAAAATAAGAAAAAACACCTAAGGATATACCTGTTATATGGAAGAAGCTTAGGGACTATTAAAGATAGCACATAATAACATACAGCAGGTGGTGTCAGCATTTGTGTTGGAAGTCTAGATTTAGCCAGATGGAAAATTGCATCTTTAACCCCTGAGGTCATAATGGCATGTCATCACTTCATTTGATCCTCCTGCTAATTGAGCTTATCAAATACCCTGCTGCCATTTCCTGTTGTTACTTTCATTTTCATAATAAAATTAAATTGAAATAGTCTATTCATTTCACTTTGGGTTTTTCTTTTTCTTTTTAAGGGCAAGGATTTTATAAACATGTAGTGAGCACTGAGATTTGTGTAGGATCTCATTTCTTTGAATGTCTTGTTTCTCTATTTATGGAATTCCTTATTAACTAGAGAGAAGATCTTATTTCATTAGAGTACAAGGGTAGATACCCTCAAGTTGATGTGGGGATTATTTAGGCTCTCTTTTACTTTTAAAATGTCTTTTCCCTTGGTTTTAGGTTGTGGGAAATGAAATAAAATTCTCAGGTTCTTAAATAATTGTTGTGCTAGTAATAATTATTTTAAAAGGGATACTACATTGGGGAGTGAAATAGAAGAGGAAAAACCAGCACGAGCTATCTAGAAATTACTCTGGAAAAGTTGTTTTTCAGTTTTACCAATTTGAACATAACTCTTCTTCCCCTAAATAGGATATATTTTCGCTTTGTGTTTTAAATTTAATCTAATCTAGCCCAGCTATTTTTTTCTTCCTTGTTATAGAAGTTTTGATCTAAAACATTTTATTCATCTAATTTTTATTAAATATTCTAATTTCATCTTTATTTTTCAAGAACAACATAATCAAGCTTAGTAGTATAATTTTTACTGTGAACTTTCTTGGCTTTAAATTAATTATACTGCAGTTTATGTCCATGATTTTCATAACTAATTTCTTAGTCTTCACCTTTCACCTTCTGGTCTCTTTTTTCCCCATATGACACATAAGTGGACTCAAATACCTTATTTTTATGTTTTGTAAGTTCTGTCTGTCCTAGTCTATATTTGATGGGTTTGATTATAAAAAGGAAGACTGTGTAAAATTTTATTTGAAAAACCAGGCAAATGCTAGATTCTGATGAGCACGAAGAACAGCACTCCATTTTTATAGCCAGACATTTACTTACGCAAAAACTTATTGGGATACAGGTAGTGAAGTCACTCTTATATTGAATTAATGACGTTTGAGCAACAGTCATCCTAAGTTTTGTTTTAGTCCTAGGCAGTTATTTTTTCTTATGAGATCTGTGTCTTGTAGAGTTTATTTGCAAATCTTAATTTGAGCTTCTGGATTTTTATTCCGAGTTAGACTTTTCTAGAGACAAGATCTCCATGCCATCGTCCACTGTAAGCCTCGTTGGGAATTTCATGTGTGGTGACCACTGCAGTGAACGCAGCCTGTGTGGCAGCCTGCAGAAGTGATTTGCTTGAGGTCAAGTGGCTTGTAAGAGGTGGATCTGAGACAGTTTGAGAACTTCTGGCTCTAGATTTAGTATTTTTCTAGTCATATTACCTAGATAACCAGTTATCTTCACCCATGGTGTGTGGAAGAAAAACAAAAGAACACAAGCCCTCCCTTCAAAGACCTTTTCCTGTAGGAAAGAAATGAAAGAATTCTCTGCCTTCCTCCTGGATGTTTCCAGAGCACTTGGTTTATGTATCAGTTGAACACATGTCACTGCCTCCCTCATGTTGTAGTAATTTAGGTAAGGATCTCTTTTTCCCTCTAGAATGTTAGGTCCGTGTGAAAGGGTACCTATCCCTGCCCATCAGTGGTCCTGTGAGCACAGTTGTTTGAGCTGATCAAAGGAACATTTCTCAGTGTTTTAAAAAAGTTATAGCAGTTGAAGAAATATGGATTGGCTCTAAGTTATTTTTATTGGAATTTTTCAATATATTCAATATAAGATTTCCCCTTCCTCTGATTCCATCTTCAATAGCGATGATAGTTCTGCCCTTTGAAATTTTCGCAGTTTACACCCTTTTCTATAAACTGGGATAGAAGTGAATGAACTGATACCTCCCAACTGTAGCACTCATTAGTTGTGTGCCCTGAACAAGTTGTCACTTTATTGCTTCATTAAATGCAGCCAGTTAGTATTTTGAGATATTTCCTTTACTTATTTCACATGTAGTTTTTAAACCAGTGGAACTGATACCACACATATCATTTTGTAACCTACTTTATAACTTATAATAGTACTCTACCGGTCATTTCCCTTTACAACATAATCTATAGCTTATTTTTTAATAAGTAATTTATTCCTCATTATGAAAGAAGAACAAGTCCACTGAAAAAAATTGATGCTATATGGTTTAATGCACAATACATTTTAAAATGACTTCTGTGTTCTTTTATGTATAACAAGGAATAAAAGAAGATACTGTTTTGTTTTTCTATGTGGAAAAATTTTGATGTCTCTCTTTTTTTAAAATGAAATTAAAATAGAATATTCTGGCTGTTTATACAAATCTGAGCTTGTTATTAAGGTGTTAAATCATAATTTATCTGCTATAATACTTTAAGGGGGGATAGTTATGGGGGAAAGGAAAAAAAAATGTGCCTTCTAAAATGCTGAGCCTTTTTCCATTTAACTCCTAAATAGCTAAGCCTGATTAATAAATGCTCTTCGGGCATTTATTTTTCACAGCATTTACCCTGCCTTTCCCCCACTAAACAAAACTTGTTTTATGACCCTTTAGCTCTCATGTAGGAAGTGTGTAGAGGTAACAGCTCTATTCCTCAATAGTTATATGTCATTTGATAAATCCTGGACTATACTTTTCCTCAATCATAAATGAATGCAAAGCCATTTCAGCACTACAGTCTTTACATTTTAGAGAACTTAAGACCTATTATTGCTTGATTCTGTTTCAGTTGCTTCCAGTGTGGAAGGGTGCCATGGTGGGGGGTTGGGCTATATTCCTAAGAATAGCAGAAATCTGTGCCTCTCTTCCTTCTGCCTCTCTGTTGTTCCTGGCTTGTCTGCCAGAAGGAGCTAGTAGGGACTCAGAGTCAGAGGTGCAAGATCAGCATTGAATACACAAGTGGAATAATTTTCTTTTTTCAACCAGTGCTGGAGATAACACTGGTGAACAAGAATGCGGCCGGCATAGAACAGAGCTGGTGGAGAGGACAGACATAAGTTGAATATCAGGCTGCAGTCTGGTGTGGCTGCCGGGAGGAAGCACCGGGTGCTGGGCAGGACACACAGCCTGGTCTTGGGGGAAAGGAGAAAGCTTCTGGAGGAGGGGTGAAAGCTGAAAGCCAAAAGATAAGTAAGAATTGGCCAGATGACGGTGGGGAGACTGAAGTAGAAAATACTTCAGACAAAAGGGGTGAAAGAATATGGCCCTTTGCAAGGTCCCAGAAGCTCAGGATGACAGATCAGAGTACAGAAGCTGGGAGGATGGAATTAGGGCTGTGGAGGTGCATGGGGGCCGTAGTGCCTTGGTCACATGAAGAATTTTGAATTTTATCCTGGGAGAGTATGAGCAATTGAAGAGTTTTAAGCTGTGGAGTGGCTGCATGAGCGACGTGAAGAGATCTGCATTCTGACCATCCATCAGGTCACGTTGTGGAGAATCATTCATGGTGGGACCCAGCTCAGAGCCCGAGGCTGAAAGGCCAGGTAGGAGGCATTGTGGTCCAGGCGAAAGGTGATGGTAGCCTGAACAAGAGTAGTGAGGATGAGAAGGAGACTCATGGTCAGATATGAGAGGCGTGCAGGCGGAGTTAGGCTAGGTCTTAGAAATTCATTGGACATGGGGAGAGAGTGAGAAGGGAAGAGCCAAAGGTGAGATCTAGGTTTTGACTTGACTGGTTAGCTGGGCTGTTGGGGGGTTATTTTTGGTGTATTTGCTGATAAATAATATCAGGGAGGGTGAAGAGTTCAGTTTGGGAAATAATAATTTGAGATTTCTGAGGAAAAATCATTAAGAGGTGGTTGGGAACATTTGGATCACAGCTGGGAGAGATGTATGGAGAAAAGTTTGGGCAAGTAAGGGATATGAACTAACAGCAAAGCCTAAAAAAATGCCCTATGGTTGCATAGTATTGTTACACATATGAATGTAATAATCATCAGCAGGAGACGCATTCCAGGTGGGGGAACTGACAGCTTCCAGAGGAGCAGAGGAGTAAAACGTTTGCGACATGGTGAGCAGATTTCCTGGGTTGTAGCTGTGGTGTGTTGGAAGGGTTCAAGAACTAAATGTGAGGCTTTCTTACATTTGGATCCCAGTTTGTTTTATCTATCATTATAGTATCCCTTTATTATTAAATAAGAGGGTCTACAGTTAGCTGGGGTCATGATAGTTTAGTAACAGGGCCAGATATGAAGTCCTTGTTTCTCCCTTCTGTGTGCTAGTGACTGCATCAGTTTTCTTGCTTTAGCACTCAGTGGGTTATGTAAAGAGAAATCTGCTCAGACTTTTACAGTAAAAAATGGGGGCTTTATTAGGCTACAGGATATGTTCTGGTATGCAGGCACTGAGAGTGCAGCCTGAGAGCTCCTGTCTAAGGAAGTGAGGCTGTCTGCTTGCCCCCTGATGGAATGTGATCTCTTAACGGTGCTTCTCCCTGCAAGTCTGTGCCATTCTCTCTCAGTGCCTGCATACCAGGAGGAGGCTGGCTGTCCCTCAGTTTCAGCAGAGATGGACCAGAGTCCCTTATGTTAATTTCAGGGGAGCAAAAGTATCACTGGCCCTGCCTGGGTCATTGTCGTTTCCTGGTCCGGTTTGGCGTTGTGAGTTGTGAGGTCGTGCTCCTGAATGGTGCACACATGTCCCCAGGGTCCCTCGGTAGTTGGAATAATGGCATTTCTCAGAGAGGATTGCCTGTGCGCTGCTCAGGCACTTCTAGAAGGCACTGCTGTAATTCCGCAGCACTATTTTGGGCCACAGCTGTGGGCAAGCCTGAAACCTCCCATCACCTGTGACACTAATGTCACAACATCGAAGGCCATCTCAGGGGTCTATTGAATTCAGCCATACAGAGTGATAATCAGACATTCTAGGTGGTTTTTAAACTTTTGAATAGGAAATTACCCCTCTCTCAAAAGTAAAGCATTGTGTTACATTAGCTGCTAATGATTACCATATAGAAATTTCAAGAAATAAGGGTTCATAATTTCAGGCAAGTTAAACCTCCCTTGAATTGAAATCATTCTTGGTAAGGTGCTTATTCAAAGAGCGTGTAAGTTGCTCTTTAGTTTTCTGTTTATTTTTCATTAAATCCACACGTTCATCCTGGATGGAAGTGGGCTGTATCTCCCTAAGAAAAGGTTAGTTCATGCCAGTATGCATTCGGTGCAGCTTCCTATAGAAAGGACTTAGTGGCTCTTTGCCTTATCACCAGAAGTTCAGCAGTGCTCCTGGGGCCTTGCCACTCTTCATTAGACTCCCCTTACAAGAAATGTACCAATACATCATAGGATTATGAGTGTTCCCACAGATTTAAGACTAAAATAACCCTTTGTAAAGATATGAAGCATTCCTATAACTGCACCTATTGAGAAAACTAGCAAAATAATTGTATACCTGAATGGTGAAGTTTTGTGGGGTTTATTATGTTTGTAATTTTTATCCTAAATATTTGTGTTTTTCAAAATAAACTTTTAGTTTTAGAATAGTTTTAGATTTATGGAAAAATTATAGAAAAAGAGTTCCCATATATGCCACACCCGTTTTTCCCTGTTATTAACATCTTACATTAGTATGGTATGTTTGTCAAAATTCATGGACCAATATTAATACATTTTCATTCACTGAAATCCATACTGTATTTGTAGTTCCTTAGTTTATATCTAACATCCATTTTCTGTTCCAAGGTCCCATCCAGGAAACTACATTCTGTTTTGTGTTTTACTAAGATCTGCAACCCAAATCAGTAGTGCTCTGCTCCTTGGACATGTTGGTTATCCAAGAGCTTACGTGCTACTGAAAGTCAGTGAAATATTATTGAGGTATTGAGATACCTTTCTGAGATGCTTTCAAACATTACAGATATAATCATCGTGAATCTAGACCTTGAAAAAGATAGGTTTGGCATATTTGAGAATTCTTATGATGTTCTGAGCATTGTGATTATAATATATGAGTAAAATAATAGGAAAGGTTCATAAAAATAGGTTGGGCAAAGCTTTAAAATATTTTCATATTAATTTCTTAAAATGGAGGAGTTTAGAGGGAAAAGTATGAATAGCATTTCTCATAAAAAAGACCAAAAAAATGTTCTCGCTTTGGCAGCACATATACTAAAATTGGAATGATACAGAGAAGATTAGCATGGCCCTTGCACAAAGATGACAAGCAAATTCGTGAAGCATTCCATATTTGAAAAAAAAAAAAACAGAAGAAGAAGACAAAAATTTCTGTAGGTGAATAGACAGCTCCCAAACTGGAAAGTGCCGGGCCTTCATCCAAGCAGCCTTGTATGTATTGAGTCCATTTTATAGCTTTGATCAAGTGGTGACGTTAGATTTGTTTCTGTATTTTCTAGTTTTGGTCCCTGATACTTGGCCTCAAATCTCTGAGGTCCTTGGTTTTGACTTGCTAGAGCCATGGCTTTTTATAGTGTGCAATTATACTATGTGAGCAAATTGATATTTTCTCTTCACCTCCTTGTTCCTATGTATTTTTGTATCTCAGGGCTCTTGTTCTCTTTGGAGGAGACCCACGGGATCAAGTGAGTTCGGGTAGTAATTGACTTAGTTCCGTTTCATAAACCAGTATTCTTTTACTTCACATAGAATTTTCGCAGTGCTTGGATTGCCTTAACATCTTATTCAGAGGAGGCTTACATTGATTAATGTGACATGTGTGGTTATCGTACTTAGAAATTGCTCTGTTTAAGGAGAGCTTTGTCAAGAGTCTTTTGAATGGAGTCACAAGAAAGCTTTTTTTAAAAAAACTGACAACTTCAAGTACAATTTCCCCTTTCTTTCCCCTATTATGATTGAAACCCAATCCTTGTTATAACATAATTATCTCAACTGAAGCCAGCAGGGAGTCACTACCTTAATGTAAGAGGTGTGAAGTCCCCTAAATAAATAAAGGATTAATTACATTCACAGCATGTTGTGAAGGTGATGAGATTGATTGTAATTTGACTTGTCCCATTTCCTGCTCTAACTATTTTCTTTAATAAAAAGAAACAAGGAAAATAATAAATAGAACTACTCAGAACGTATTGATGGGCATGGAGTGAGACATGCTGTTGGAAACGAACTGTCTTGTAGTAAATTTCCATATTTTAAATGAATTATATATTTATTTTAGGTAAATTTATCACTGATTTTTTTAACTGATCTCAACTTAAGTAGCTTTTCAGAAAATAGTTTTTATTTTAGAAAATAAAATATTAGCAGAGTGTTGAAAGGATTTGACAAATGTATTTTAATGGATATATGTCAGCAAATTTTTTATCCACTTTAGATGTTTTTATTTAGGATGGCCTTTTGAAAGGTTTAAACTGAAGAAAATATTAGCTGTTATGCTTGTGTTGTCTTTTTCTCACAGGAGCTTTGTGTTTTTGTTAAACTTAAAATGATAGATTAGTACTTCCATAAAGCATATCATGTTCTCTATTTTACTTTATATTTGTCATACCTCTTTTTCCTAGAGAGTTTTATAATATTCTAAAATTTTGATTCTTTTTTGTCATGGGCAGGCTCCAGGAATCAAACCCAGGTCTCTGGCATAGCAGGTGAGAATTCTGCCACTGAGCCACCATTACACCGCCCCAAAATTCTGATTTTGATATATACAATTATTCTCCAAATCTTCTATTGCAGTGACTTCCAAAGTAAGGTGCACTTACACAAGAGAGCACATAAAACAATCTTTTGAAGTATAGGAGGCGATAATAGACCCTGTATGTGTGTTTACTTTTTAAGAAAGAAATTAAACTTCGCTAATAGTCAATATATGGAGTGATGGTAAAAGTCTTATTTTGTGGATGTGTACCAGACATTTTGTGGTGATGGGATGCTTGATCAGAAGTTCAGAAGGTCATTGCTTAAGAAAAAAAAATGTCCTTTAGGGTGTGCGATGGTGGCTCAGTGGCAGAATTCTCTGCCATGCCGGAGACACAGTTTGATTTCCCAGTACCTGCCCATGCCAAAAAAAGGTCATTGCTTCATGGAACCACCAACCTTATTTCCAGTGAGAAGCATGTATGCTTATATTCTTACGGGCTGAATTATGGCAGGAAAGGGGTTGTTGTCTCTACTAAAAAAAATGGAATTGGGGTTCAGAGACCTAGTTAGTCTCTGTCAGTTGCTTAAACTCATAGAACATTAGAAACTCAAATGCCGGAGCTTGAGATTTTATGCCATGTATAAAATGTTCACTTCCTGCTTTCAGTTGTATTTTCTTTTTGCCTGCAAAAGAGAAGGGAAGCCGTACAGCTGAATGCAGAGCCTTGCCTTGGTGGCAGTACATATTTCCTTGACACAAACAACTTGGCTTTATATAGTCTTTGTTTTGGGTATTTTATGCACTCATTTAAAACATTAAAGAACAAAAACCATCTATCATTTTGAGGGGAAAAAAAAGAATGAAATTTGAAATGGATGATCATATGTCTGGGGGGCAGGGTGGGATAGAAGTAGGTGATCCAATGAGGAATGAGTTAGTGTATGATTTCATTGTTAATTACTTATCCAAGGAAAAAGAGCCTAAAGAAATCTGATTTGTGACATTCCTATAGGGCAGAGGTCTCATTCAGCCTGGCATTCTGGCATCTAGCAAAATGCCTGACACTTATTAGGCATTCAGTAAATGCTTGTTGAACTGAAAATTTTTCTTCTATCTCAACAAAAGCTTAAATAAAAAGAAGCAGTTTTACCCTCTCGTTACACAGTGCTAAACTTATCTCTTCTAGGAGCTTCAGTGCATACCTTACTCTGTATATCCTAGTCATAAAGCAAGGACATATGCCCTACATACACAGATGTTATGTATCCAGATAAATGGCAAAGGAAGCAAGCACAAAACTTTCTGTGAATGCTTATTTACCTAGAAAGTTAAAACAGGTTGGAAGAGCATAAGAAAGAGTAAAACAGAAAGAAATGTGTATGGATGTTTGGATGATCAGTTGAATGGATGTTCAGATGACGTGTGTGACACCTACCTATTGCTGAGCGCTGCTGGCCCAAAGTGTAGTGTTGGGGTTGCCAGGCAGCTCCCTGGAAGAGACTCAAGACTTGACGGTCTCAGGATCTGCACACATGTGCTGTCACCATGTTGAGAGAGAGTGCGAGTCCATTGAAAAGAAAGAAGGTGCTCCACCTTTCAAGGGCAGGACATTTTTCCAGGTGAGCTTTTCAAAGTTATGCACCTGAGCAGGAGACAAATTGAGTGATCTACAGCATAAATGAAGGAAAGGCTCATGTGGAGTCATTCATCTTAGTCCTGTTTTCCATACATAGATGCCTATGAATAAAAGACCTTCTGGATCAAACCATGTTTATCTGAAATATTTATTATTATAAGCATATTTCTGTTCTTTATGACTTATTTTTTAAAATGAGCTTAGATTCTGATTGAATCCAGTGTTTATTGAGTATCTGCTGTGGGGTAGGCATTGTACTCTGTGCTGGAGATTAGAAGACCAACAAGATTCTGCCATCAGGGAGCCCATGTTCTAGTAGGGTCTGTGGAGGTGGTTGTTTAGGAGGTGACAATACAATCTGTCGTGTAAAATCATAACTGGTGAGCTAACTGGAAAAAGCAGCATGTAAAAAGTTGTATATGTTGAACTGACTCAGTCACGTTAAAATATTCATAGAGAAAAAAATCCTGGAAGGAAGCACATTAATGTTAATAATACTTATTCTCTGGTTTGTGGATCATGCATATTTCTATTTTATACCCCTTTTTTGGGGTACTTTTTACAGTGAACAAGTTTTTAAATTTTCTCTAGATACACATTTTTAGAAATCACAAGGGTGATATAAATGCTTGTTATAATTTTTTTCTCGAGGGTAATATTATAGAGGTCACTAAAGTAAAAAGCATGGCACTTTGCATACAAGGACCAACTGAAAGAAATCAAGTGAAGGAAAAGAGAAAGCCTTTCTGCCCTGAATGAATAAAGTTAACATGATAATTAGCTAATTCATCAATACTTGTTTGGATTTTCTCAAATACAAGTTTAACATTTTAAGTCAAGTGGGAATTTGACATTATTTTCAATAATGAAGTTCCTGCCATTGTTTTGGTGCACCATTTTATTTTTTATATAAAATTGCATAGAAAGGCAAAAAAAGAGATCACACCATTAGAAGTCTTTAATGTGCATGTATTCTTGGAGTTTAATATAACACATCAAGTTTGGAACAGAATACTCCTCTGTTATCAGGGCATATTACCCTTTGTTTGGTTGAACTGTTCTTAATCTTGATATCATTTGAGATATCATGGTATACTTTAAATGACAAAGTGAAATGTGAAAAATGATGTCTGTTCTAACGACCTTGTTTTCTTTAGATTCTTTGCTGCCCCATAACCTTACTGGGTCACATGTATACCCAAAGTTGTCCTTTGGGAATGTCATTTTTGATTCCTTACTAGAGCTCAAAAACACTTTTTTTTTGAGCAAAGAATAAAACACCTCGCACATACAGAATTAAATACTCTTGCACCATTCCAAGGAAAGTTTGCCAGCCAATTTAGATTTCATTTCTAAACTTAGATTATCCTAATGCTTCAGGAAAATCAGGGTTTAGTTCTTACGTAAACAAATTGACTTCAGTTTCAAGATGATATTTAGAATTACAGTTGTCAGCGTATGTCCTGTCTCCTGGTTATAATGGGTACAACAGTTAAAGGGACTTCATTTGTGCCGTATTAGCTAAAGCCATCTGGATAAAATGATTGGCAAAGGATCCCCGCTCTGTTAAATTATGGATTAATCTTAAAAGCTAAGCTTTCAAAGCTCAGTAATCTGTGACATTTGTATATGATAGCAAAAGTAATGCAGCAGCACTATATGTTCTTATGTTTCAGAGGCTTTTTTTTTATTAATCAAAAAAAAGAAAAGAAATTAACACAACCTTTAGAAATCATTCCATTCTACACATGCACTCAGTAATTCTTAGTATCATCACCATTTCTTAGTACATTTGCATCGATTTAGGAAAAGAACTAGCAAAACAGCAGAAAAAGATATAGAATGTTAATATAGAGAAGAGAATTAAAATAATAATACTAATAAAAATATATATATATAAAAAAGGAAAAAGAAAAAACAAAAACAAAAGATACAAACAAACAAACAAACGAACAAAAAACTATACTTCAGGTGCAGCTTCATTCAGTGTTCCAACATAGTTACATTACACTTAGGTATTATTGTGCTGTCCATTTTTGAGTTTTTGTATCTAGTCCTGTTGCACAGTCTGTATCCCTTCAGCTCCAATTACCCATTATCTTACCCTGTTTCTAACTCCTGCTGGTCTCTGTTACCAATGATATATTCCAAGCTGATTCTCGAATGTCGGTTCACATCAGTGGGACCATACAGTATTTGTCCTTTAGTTTTTGGCTAGACTCACTCAGCATACTGTTCTCTAGGTCCATCCATGTTATTACATGCTTCATAAGTTTAGTCTGTCTTAAAGCTGCATAATATTCCATCGTAGGTATACGCCACAGTTTGTTTAGCCACTCGTCTGTTGATGGACATTTTGGCTGTTTCCATCTCTTTGCAATTGTAGATAATGCTGCTATAAACACTGGTGTGCAAATGTCTGTCTGTGTCTTTGCCCTTAAGTCGTTTGAGTAGATACCTAGCAGTGGTATTGCTGGGTCGTAATCCATTCTGCCAGTCTATGTCTTTTGATTGGGAAATTCAGTCCATTAACTTTTAGTGTTATTACTGTTTGGATAATATTTTCCTCTACCATTTTGCCTTTTGTATTATATATATCATATCTGATTTTCCTTCTTTCTACACTTTACTCCATACCTCTCTCTTCTGTCTTTTCATATCTGACTCTAGTGCTCCCTTTAGTATTTCTTGCAGAGCTGGTCTCTTGGTCACAAATTCTCTCAGTGACTTTTTGTCTGAGAATGTTTTAATTTCTCCTTCATTTTTGAAGGATAATTTTGCTGGATATAGAAGTCTTTGTTGGCAGTTTTTCTCTTTTAGTAATTTAAATATATCATCCCACTGTCTTCTTGCTTCCATGGTTTCTGCTGAGAAATCTACACATAGTCTTATTGGGTTTCCCTTGTATGTGACAGATTGTTTTTCTCTTGCTGCTTTCAAGATCCTCTCTTTCTCTTTGACCTCTGACATTCTAACTAGTAAGTGTCTTGGAGAACGCCTATTTGGGTCTATTCTCTTTGGGGTGCGCTGCACTTCTTGGATCTGCAAATTTAGGTCTTTCATAAGAGTTGGGAAATTTTCAGTGATAATTTCTTCCATTAGTTTTTCTCCTCCTTTTCCCTTCTCTTCTTCTTCTGGGACACCCACAACACGTATATTTGTGCGCTTCATATTGTCATTCAGTTCCCTGATCCCCTGCTCAAGTTTTTCCATTCTTTTCCCTATAGTTTCTGTTTCTTTTTGGAATTCAGATGTTCCATCCTCCAGTTCACTAATTGTAGCTTCTGTCTCTTTAGATCTACCATTGTAGGTATCCATTGTTTTTTCCATTTTTTCTTCTTTGTCCTTCACTCCCATAAGTTCTGTGATTTGTTTTTTCAGATTTTCTATTTCTTCTTTTTGTTCATCCCATGTCTTCTTCATGTCCTCCCTCAATTTATTGATTTGGTTTTTGAAGAGTTTTTCCATTTCTGTTCGTATATTCAGCATTAGTTGTCTCAGCTCCTGTATCTCATTTGAACTATTGGTTTGTTCCTTTGACTGGGCCATATCTTCAATTTTCCGAGCGTCATCCATTATTTTCTGCTGGTGTCTGGGCATTTGATCAGATTTCCCTGGGTGTGGGACCCGGCTGGTTGAAAGGTTTTTCTGTGAAATCTCTGGGCTCTGTTTTTCTTTTCCTGCCCAGTAGGTGGCGCTCGTGGCGCTCGTCTGTCTGCGGGGCCCACCAGTAAAAGATGCTGTGGCTCCTTTAACTTGCCAGTCCGAATCTCGCAGTCGGCCCAGGAAACCGCGCGTGGAGGGGGGGGGTCGCCGGCCGCCGCAGCTTGGGGGAGTGCCGGTCCAAATTGCCCAGCTGGCCCGAGACGCCAAGCGTGGCAGGAGGGCCCCGCTATCCAACATTCCCAGTCAGACCGGGGAGCCACGTGCATGGAGGGGACCCCAGTCACCAGCCGCCCCAGCCGGGAAAACGCGCGCCCCTCGGGTATCTCACCGCAGCGGATTCTCCCTGCCCGTTCAGCTGTTCCAGAATGGGGTACGCTGTCTTTTTGGTCTCTGTCGTGGCTCTGGGAGCTGTTTTGTATTGTTTCTGTTTCTTTAGTTGGTTTTCTGGAGGAGGAACTAAGACCCGCGTGTCTTACTAAGCCGCCATCTTCTCTGGAAGTGCTCAGAGGCTTTTTATAATCCATGATTTTCAGTCATAATTTCAACTCTAAAACTTTCACTTTAATAATAATAATCCTAGGCTTGTTTTACCTTCTTATCAAAAAGATCCAACTTTACTCCAGGTTTGTGTGAGAACAGTTTTGTTTTTGTGTTAAAACAGAAGCCACCCAGAGCCCCCCATCATCTCTATAGATCAATGTAACATGTTCCATGAATCCTACTTTTTCAAAGATCAACTGCCAGTATAAGACAGGCTCTTCTCTTCAGACTTGGAATTGAGAGGTAATGCCAGATATTTGCCTTGTTTCATATCTTTAAGGTCCTTGTTCCCCTAAGTGGCAGAAGTGGAGATTTTTAAATTGTAACTACTTTAGTCTTATGTATCTGTTCATCCATCCATTCACTCAACAAAGATTGTGTGTCCCTACTATATGGAAGGGACTATGCTGAGGTGTTGGGGTGTGCGATGATAAACAAAACCAGACATGGCCCTGATAATTGTTAAGAGTGGGATGAACAGAAGTTGCGGGGAGAGAGGCTTTTAGGGGAGATCCCTGAGGAAATGCTTTCAGGACTGAAGTACAAGTAGGAAAACTTAAGAGAGGGGTAGTAAATTTCAGGAAGATGTGGATTTCAGGAAGATGTAGCAGATCAACCGTGTGCGAAGGCCCTGTGACAAGAGGGAATTTTACATGCGTTCAAGGAGTTAAGAGGAGTCCCAGGTGGCTAAATCCCCCCCCCAAATTGTTGGGGGTGGGTAGAGTGAGTCAGGGTCAAGGTGAGGCTGGTGATTTAGGCAGGGTCTAGATTGTACAATACCAGTGAAGGATTTTAAACATATGATGGGACTTGCTTTTGAAAAAATCACTGCGCTGGAGCTTAGAAGACCTGCTTTGAAGACTGGTTTGAAACTGTATGTACCCCAGAAAAACATGTTCTTAGATCACATCCAACCCAGTGGATCTCAGTGGGTTGAACTCGTAAGTAGGATCTTTTAATGATGTATGGCCCAACCCAGTCAGGATAGTTCTTAATCCCATTACTGGAGTCCTATATAAACGGAAGGAAACAGACTGAGAGAGAGAAAGACACAGGAAGCAGCCAGAAGCTCAAATTCAACATAATCTGGAAGAGAATGGAGAGGTCAAAAGACACCACCATGAGCCTTGCCATGTAATAGAGGAGCTAAGGACCAAGGATCACAGGTAGTCAGTCCTGGAGTACCTCAGTCTTTCAGGAGAAGGCATTGCCTTGCTGATGCCTCAATTTCTACATTTTCCCTGCCTCAAAACTGAGCTAATAAATTCCCACTGTTCAAATGGACCCATTTCATGATATTGCTTGAAGCAGCCAAGGAAACTTAAACCAGGGCTGTTAAAAGTGGCCATGTGAGCAGTGTGTATAGGCTGGAATGGGAAGTAGGATTTAGGAGCTAAAGCAGATAGGTGAGAAAGGGAGAGGGCAGTCTGGAAGATGAAGGCTGCTGGGTTTGTGGCTTCTGTAGCTGAATGATGAGACCTACATCTTGGAAAAATAACTCTTAGACTGTTGGATTTTGTTAGAGAAATTCTGGTCTACGGAACTTAGAAATTCTCATCTGCATCACCCTCTTTTTAGACAATCTGGACTTTAGTTTGTAATTGTGGGTAGTGACCAGTTTTCTTTGTCTCTGTTTTTGTTTCATTTATTATTTAATAAAGAACCAGTTATGTTCAGTTACCTATTGAGGGTTGCTTTTTATATGCCTTTTTTTGTTGTTTATTTATAGAGTTGTTATTTTCTTAAAATATTTCCTTAAGAAATATGAATACAAGAGTATATAAGATGTATATGTATAGTTTAAAGAATAATAATAAACTTAACCTGTATGTTCCCACCACCAGTCTTAAGAAATATAATATCACCACTTTCTTAGAGGCTCCTGTGGGACCAACCCCAATTGTATTTCCCATCTCCCTCTAACCACAGTCCTGAAATTTGTGTTAATCATTACCATGCTGTTTCTTATGGTTTTACCATCCATCTATGTACCCCAGGTTACTCTCTATTTTGGTTTTCTTTTGAGCTTTGTGTAAATAGAGTCATATTGCATATATTCTTCTATTTTTTTTTAACTCATTTTAAAATCAACTTTATTGGAATATAATCTATATAGAGTAAAAGGTGCCTGCTTTGTGTATACATTTCAATGAGTTATGACAAATGTATCCATTTGTGTATCATGTAAACTATCAACATAAACAGCATTTTGAGGTCACCCCAAAAATTCCCTTTTCTGCTTTCCCAGTTACCCATACATAGCCCAAGCAAACACTGATTTGCTTTATCACTGTAGATTCTATTGCATTTTTCACTGACTGTTATTTTTCTCTTAGATTTATCTATGATGATACATAGAGGTGTAGTCCATTCCTTTTTTTCTCTGCTTTCAGCTATCCCACTGCCTGAATATGCTACAGTTTGTTTACTGTTCTGTAGATTATACTGTTAATGACTGGTTTCCAGTTTGGACATTAGGAAAATCCTGCTCAGAACATTACTGTATGTGTTTCATGGTGCCCTTGTGCAGCTCTTTGTGTAAGCTCTTGTCTTAGTTTCCTGGCTGCTATAACAAATACCACACAATGGGTTGGCTTAACAACCAGAATTTATTGTCTCACGTTTTTGGAGCTGAAAGACTTGCTTCCTCCTGAGCCTGGTAGTGTTCTGTCTTGCCTGCAGTCCTTGGGTTCCTTGGCTTTCCCACCACATGGTGATGTCCTCTCCTTTCTCTTCCCGGTTCCCTTAACTGCCGGCATCTGGCTCCTCCCCAAAGCTTTCTCCCTCTTATAAGTCCTCCCTAATAAATAGGTTGGGCACATCTTAACTAAAAATAATACCTTCAAAAGTCCTATTTATAGTGGGTTTGCCCCCACAGGACAGAATTAAGATTAAGAACATGTGTTTGTTGGGTACATGATCCAACCTACCACAGCTCTACGCCTGATAATGGAATTAGTAAAATTTAGGGGATGGTTATAGGTTAAACTTCATTGGGCAATACCAAACTGTTTTCCAAAATGTTTGACCTAATTTTTTCAATTCATATTCCCACCAGTATCTGTGAGAATTTTTTTGATTCCACCTTCATGCCAACACTTCTGTTGTTCAAATTTTAAGATTTGGCAACCTGAAGGGTGATGTAGTTACTTTTATAATTTTAACTTGCATTTTCCTGCTCATTTATTCATCTTTCATATATTTATGAGCCATTGGTATTCCTACTTCTGTGAAACATCTGTTTGTTGTGTTGCTCATTTTTCAATGGGGCTAACTTTTCTTTTTGATTATAGGATTCTGGATATTATAGTATACTGGATATTACTCCTTTATTCATTAAATATGTTGCAAACATTTCTCCCACTTTGTAGTTTATCTTTCAGTCTCCTCATAGTGTTTTCATGAACAGAAGTTTTTAATTTTAATCTTGTAGGATTTATCAATATGCCCCTTTAAGAGTTGTACTTTTTGTTTCTTGTTAAAGAAAGTTTCTATGATCTAGAGGTCATAAAGATATTCTACTATAGTATCTTTTAAAATTTTTATTCTTTTGCCTTTAGCATACAAGTCTTTTGTTCACCTGGAATTGATTTTTGTACATAACATGAGATGGGAGATCCAGTTTCAGTTTTTCTCAGATGAATAACTTTATCCCAGCTTCACTTGTTCAATAGTCCATCCTTTCCCTCATAGTACTCACTCCATGAAAACCAAGTTTACATATATGCAAACTTGTCTGTTTCCGGGTTCTGTATTCAGTTCCACTGATTTGCTTGTCTATCATGTGCCAATATCATTCTGTCTTAATTACTCTAACTTTATACCTTAGAATCAGCTTGTCAAGTTCCATGAAAACATTTTGATTAGAATTGCTTTAATCTGTTAAACACTTTAGGGAGACTAAAAACATTTAGTTTTTCTTTCCAATAGCCTGGTATGACTCTACTTATTTAAGTTTTCTTTAATGTCTTTCAATAAAATTCTGTAGTTGGTTATATAAAGGGCTTGAGCGTCTTTTATTAGATTTATCTCTTTATATTTTGTGTTGCTATTGTAAATGGTATCTTTTAGGAAAATTTGCTTTCAAACTGCTTAAGATGCATAGGAATGCAATTGACTTTTTTATGTTGATTCTGTACCCAACTACCTTGCTAAACTCTTTATTAACTCGTATATAAATTCTGTTCGGCTTTATATATATATATTTGAAACTGCAAATAATGACAGTGTGGCTTCTTCTTTTCCCATCTTTGTCCTCCACTGTCCCCCCCCCCCCCCCCATCCTACTGCACTGGCTAGGCCCTCCCGTGCAATGCTGGATAGAAATGACGGTAATGGGTATCCTTATCTTGTATATCTTTAAGGAAATACTTTCAACAGTTCCCCATTAAAAATGATTTTTGTTGCAAGTTTTAGATCGCTTTTATCAAGTTAGGAAAATATCGTACTATTCTTAGTTAGCAAAGAATTTTGATCCCAAATGGTTATTGAATTTTATTGCATATTTTTCCTCATCTTGAGATGATATTAAGGTTTTTCTCCTTTAATCTTTAGTATAATGAATAACATAAAATTTCTGGCTTAAATTATGCCTTTCATTCCAGGGATGAACCTATCTTCATTATGATGTATTTTTAAAATATGCTGGATTTGGCTTGCTAGCTGTGTGTGTGTGTGTTGTGTTGTGTGTGTGTTGTGTGTGTGTGTGTGTGTGAGAGAGAGAGAAGGAGAGAAAGAGAGTGAGAAAGGTGGGGGGAGGGAGAGAGAGAGAGAGAGAGAGAGAAGCTAACCTGAATTTTCTTTTTCTGGTACTGTTTTTTTTTTTTTTTCTGGTGTGTCATGGTCTCATGACCCCAACAAAGTCATCTTTCCATTGTAAAACTTGAAGCTAATACCGATACCGCGTTTCTTGGGGATGATCATTTGTAGTACAGTCAATCTATGTACTACATAGATTTCAAATGTCTGGCAAAATCTTCTTTTGTAAGCCTTTATTTTATGGATCAAATCCATCTGCACTGTCACCACTATGATTGCCTACTCTTGGCATGAACAATTTTTGTGCCTAGAAACTCAGCTAATGAATGAAAGAATCCATTCTACTCTGAAGAAAATTTAGATTGCTCAAAAGTTATTTAAATTGGACTAAAGTCTATTTTGTTCAATTATAATTAATTCTGATCCAAAAGAATAAATCTGTTCTCTCTTTGAATACCCATCTCAAATAGCTGAAGGATTACTGTTGTGTCCCTTCCAAGTTTTCTAGATCAAATTCTTGTGCCTTTAATTATTCTTGGTCAAAAATTTCCAACCCTTTACCGATCTTGGTCTCTTTCTTGGCAAACTCTGCTTTGTTGGTCCCCTTTCAAAATTTCTTCCAGGATAAATAATAATAATTACAGGTTTGGCCAGACAGTAGAAAGGAGCTATTGCTTTCATTTTTTGTGACCATTACTATGTTACTATAGTCTAGGAGTTCATCTACTCATCTTTGGAAACCTTAGCATACTACTTTTTTCAGTTTGCCATTAACCAAACCCCTAACGGTCTTTGTCAGAAATATTGCTGTTTAACTATAATTCCTCATCTGTACTGATTGTTGAGGTACTTTTCACTTGTCCCTGATCAGTTTCATCTTACTGAATTTGGTTTATCTCATCAGCCTTTTGTAATCTTTTTGAAACTAGAATCATCCAGCTTATTTGCTGACCTTTTCACCTTTATAATGGAATTCCTAAAATCCAGTTCAGAAATAATTTTTGGAGCATGTACTGCAGGCTAAGCATAGGGAAGGTACTGGGGAACTGAATTATTAGATATAGCTTCTGGCCTTCAGGAATTAGAATAAGCGTACTATGTTTTCACCTAAGTCAGTAAATAAACTGTTGACTGAGGAAGTCTGAGGTCAGAACTTGGCACTCTTCCTCTAGATACCTCCCTTCAGGTTGAAATTGATCTCTCATATAAAGCCGACTTTATAATCATAGACCTCATTCTCTATATTTTGTCCATGAAGAGGCCATAGGAGACTGTCATATGCCTTGTTGAGACTCAGACACAGTCTGTGCACAGGGTTCCCAGGATCAGGCAATCCAGGGAATGGCATCAGTTACCAGTTTTTGTGAGCCCATGCCACCTCCTGGGGGTCATCCACTTCAACTCTTAAGTTCATGAATTTTAAGTTTACTTTGATGGTTTCCTCACTTTCGTTCTTTACCTGTGTGGAAGTTACCACATGTGCCCCTTTCCTGTCTTCCGTTTGGATATTGGAGGCTAGCATCATTGTTTCTGATTCCTGCTCTTGTTATTTTTTTGGTGATCAGCAAGACCTTTTAATTAGTATTAATATGTGTCACAGATTTGCCTTCCATAATGACAGCTATGACTTTATGTCATTTGGGAAGCACTTTCTCCTTTCCTCATCTTTTTCAACTTGTTGATGAAACTGACAGAGAAGCAAATTCCTTTTTCCTAGAACTTCTGGGACATAGTATGTTCCAAGCCAGGCCCCAGTCATTCCAGCATCATAAGCCCTGGTCCACAAAGCCAAATTCCGGTTTTGATTTGAAGAGGCTGAGGTCAGAACATTGTCCCCTGCCATTCTAAATGTAGGGGGGCAGCAGTATATCAGTGTATCAGAGAATGAGTTCTGGAGTCAGAAAGCAGGGTTCAAATCTCTATTCTCACTATGTGAGTTTGGACTAATTATTTAAGCTTTCTTTGCTTTAGTTATCCATAAAATGGGGGTGATTGTGAAAATTACATGAGCTGACATATGCAGTGTATTTACAGAGAGCCAACATAGAGTAACAGAATAAGTGGTCAATCGATGCTTGCATCTGTTGATGTAGCGCTTGCTTACCAATAACATTGGCAGAATCGAGCAATCATTCCATGATAATAATAGCTAAATCAGGTGCTTACTGCATGCTAGGCTTTGTGCTAAGAGCTTTATATTCATCCTCTTTCTTAATCTGACAGGCTCCATGTACATTTAGGTCATGTCCCCATTTTATTGTAGCCCAGGTTACAAATATGGAAATGAGACTCAGAGAAGTTAAGTAACCCAGTCTTGTTTGACTTCAGAGCCTGCTCTCCAGTCATAGTCAGTCCCCTTTGTCTTCAGAGCATGTGATTCACTCATAAATACTATAAATTCTATTGGCAGAACACCCAACATGGTTTCTAATACTGAGCATTCAATTTGGTTGGGGATACAATGGATACAGGCAGTATAACTAGAGAACTGCTGAAGCGATACCCAACCTCACTCTCAGAGAGAGTTATAAGAAAAATGATGATTCAGAGAAGAAAGAACTCAGGGTGGTCTGAAGGCTTAGTGGCATAGGGATCTTGAACTCAGAACTGAAGCTAGGTAGGATCTGACTAGGCATGAGCAGAAAGGGGGAGGAGATATTAGGCAGGCACACAATTTGAGGGCAATCACAAAAATTACAACAGCTGTGGCGGGTGTGGAAGCAGCAGTAAACTGGTCACACTGGGGTAGTAGGGTATGTGTTGAGATATGTGGAATATGTTAGGGAATTGGGGAGATGGGAATAAGTCTGCAGAATGTAAAAGTTGCAGACTAGTGGCCCTTGGGTCACATTTGGCTCTCACTGAGTTTTCAAATCTTTAAATTAGTTGTCAGCACTTAAAATTGGAAGATTTTTTTGTAAAAGTCTGGATTTACAGCTGCTCTTGAAAGAGTGGAAGCTCTGGCAGTTGCTGGGCCAACAGCCCCACATGGTAACAATTGGCTGGAGCTGGGGCCAGCTGTCTTCATTCTGTGGGATAAGTGCTCTCTGGCCTGCCACAGACCCCTACCTGTTCCCCGGTTCACGCCATCTGCCTGGCTGCCGAGGGCAGCAGAGGGCATGACCTTGACCTGCCCAGTGAGGAGCTGACACTGGGTCCAATGATCATGTACTTTCTTCCTGCCAAACTGCAGGCTCCTTGCAAGCAGGAGCTTTGTTTTCCATTTGTGTTGCTCTGTTGCTAGAATCTAGCAAAATGCCCGTCAGATATTGGGCACTCAGTAAATGTGGACTGAATCAGATTTTAAAAAAATTAAAAGAAAAAAGACAGGACACCAGTGACACTGGGATGGCGGCAGTAACCATGTTAGGGTGGAGTCAGCTTGGGGAGGTGCAGCCGGGCTCTAGAACGCTTGGGCGAGGAAAACCGACTGAACACACACCAGTCAATTGGTGGCTCCTTTTGAGCCGTGTTTTCAAGGCAAACTGTGAGTGACCATCCAGCAGTAAATAGGCTGTGTGTAGAGCAGAGAGTGATCTTTATGTGTTTGTATCAGGGAAGAAAACTGCTGGCCCTGTATTGCTGTTTTGCCACATACGGCACGGGTAGTTACCCTGTGGTGGTTCTCTTCTTTGGACACATACTAAAGATCAATAGGAATCGAAAATGCATAAGTGAGGCCTGTGGCACATATTTATTTGCCTCGCCCGGCAGGACAACAGCATGACAAAGATTACAGCCAGAGCCCCAGGGCTCTTTGTGTTTTCGCAAAAACCTGTAAAAGCTAGTTGCTTTTAACTAGGAATATACTCTTTCTTCCAGTCTGTGGATGGCAGCTCTCCTCCACGGTTTAGCCTGTGTTCTTGTCTTGTTTATTTATTTATTTCCCATTCTTCTGCAGCTGGTATCTCTCTAGGCGCCATCTGAATGCACCTTGCCATCGGGAGCACTAGGAAAGAAGAAAGTCAAACTGCCTCCCCCCCTCAGGCTCAGGCTTTGGAGAATCAAAGCCAAGCAGAGGCAGCTCCTCTATGCCTGCAAGCAGGGTCAGTGGTTTGTGTAATGTTTTCCCTGTCAGCTTATCTCTGCTGGTTTCTTGTGTTTTTGAGCAGGGGAATGAAGTGCTGTGTTGTTGCTGCTGCCTTTTTAAGCAGGTGGAATCTGCAGCTGTGATCAAAGCTAAGCTCCGTGTTCCCCACCAGTAGCATTCCCTGCCTTTTGTAAACTGCTCATTGTAGGCCTGGATTTGTCTCTGTGGTGTGAGATGGTTCCAAGAAAAAAACCCACCCAGATGCCCTGACAAAGGAATGACAGGAGAAAAGCCCTTATATCTCTTGCAGGAAGTGTTTTGATAGCATCCTTTGAATCAAACCGTAATTAGGCTTTTGTATCCAGTTCTTGTAGGAACATGAAATGCTATTCATCCAACAGGTTTGGGTCTAACAACTGTCTAACTGGAGGTTTAAGTTGTACCATGTCTCCCTATATTTAGTAAAATAATGTCTTTGAGCCACTTTTTCATTCTTTTTTTCAGTAATTGGTAATTTTCATAGATAGTATTTTGGGTCTGATTGAGACATTTTGATAGCTTTTCAGTTCTAATTATGGAAGAAATTTTGCCTGTAATGATAGAGTGAACATAGGATCTTCGAAAGAGTTGTCCAACAGACTAGTTGAGTCCTACTTTTTGAAGGACAGGATTGCTTCATTAAAATATAGAATACACAAGTTCTAGCTCCCATCCTAATAAAACTGTCCTAGGAGATTGGATTTGCATAAATGTTTTGTTGAGAACTGTCCCATGGCATAGGACAGATTCTCCCATGGTTCTACTGGCAAGATGTTGTTTTCCAACAGCTTGTTCAACTTCTCTGTAGTTAATAAACTCTTTACCCAGAGGATGTCACTGCTTCTGAACATGAGCCAGCAAGGCAGAGTGGGTCTGGCTTTACCAGGGATGACTGCTCTGGCACTGGGCAAGTGCTTAATGCCTCTCTGAGTATCCATGAGACATAGCTAGTCACACCTGCTTAGCCCATGTCTCTGCTGTTGAAAGGATCAGACAGGATAGAGCATGTGACAGCAATTTGAAAACCTACAAGTCTGATGCAAATATGGGATATTAATACTCTGGTTTGTGGGTAGGCCTGTGGTCTTAGCTGTGCCACCTAAGTTCTCTGGGCCTCAGTTAATTTTTCATCTAAAAGATTAGGGCTTGAGATTAGGTCTGGGTGATCTAATTTGGTATCCATAGACATATGTAGCCATTTTATTTAAAATTAATTAAATAAAAGTAAACATTTGATTACTTAGTCACTGGCAACATTTCAAATGCTCAGTAGCCACGTGTCTGGTGTCTCCCATATTGGACAGAATAGGTATGGAACATTTCCGTCATCATGAAAAGTTCTACCGGGCAATCCTGGACACAAAGTAATTTCTTACATTCTGAGATTGTGTAGACTTCAATGAAGTGGCTTTTCCAACCCTTAAAGGAGAGTTGTGCTTATTACTAACCCCTGGCATGCATACCAGACTTTGATGTATTGAAATCTCAACTGCTTATTTCCCTGGTGGCTGAGCATAAGGCCTTCTTATGACATTTTTGCACTATAGTTTCTTAGAAGAGGTAAGCTGCAGGAAAAAAAAAAAACAGCATTCTTGAACCCTCAAATAGTTTTATCTAGTTTATATTTAAATACACTTACTAAGCTTTGCTCTTACTCTAAACCTCCGTCACACTAAACCTCCACAGTTTCCTTTTCAGAATTGACAATGTGGCGGGACCCTGGGGAGATGGAGTTTGGGGGCCCAGGCTGGCCAGTAGACGTAGATTGATGATATGAGAAATGGTTGTCTAGGCATGGACACATGATGTGAAGACTGGAAATGGCCACATGGGAACTGACGCCCAGGCAGTATTTAGGATTTGGAGCAGGGGGGGTAGATGTGAATATTGTCACCAAGCCAGGGAGAAATGGAATAGTTTAGAAAAAATAAAGCTAGTTCCCAGGGTTCAGGCTACTCAGTGTGTATGGTCCCTAGTGTCACCTTTCAGTGAGGCCATCCCTAAACATTCATAAAAAAATTGAGCATCACCAACCCCAAGCACTTCCCATTCACCTTTTTGGTTCTTTTTATTTCCCCATAGCACTTACACCAACTAGTACATTCTATTTTTTGCTTGGTTTTGTTTATTTTCTTATCTTTTCTCACACAAGAGCAAGGATGGGGGTTCTGTGTGTTTTGTTCAGTACCTGGGAACATAGTAAATATTTATTAAATGAATGAGTGAATTAAAACAATGCAGTTCTGATGCATTATTTCAGTGGGATCTGGAGGTAAAAGCTACACGTGGGAAACTGGTGGCATGGATGGAAATAAGAGTCAGTGGACGGACTTCAGGGCTGGCAGGCAAGTGGGAAGGTCTAATGGGCAGACAGGAGTTCAGAAGCAGGCATCTGAACCCTGTTCACAAGAGAAGTCCTCAAAGAAGTGGAATACTTTGCATAAGAAAGTGGCTTATGGGCTTTGCAGAGTCAGGGTCACAAGATAAAACATTCCTGGGGCTGGGCCTCAGCTTCAGACTGGGCCGGAACAGAGGCCAGGGGAGAATTCAAGAGCCAGAGCACCATGAGAGGAGGGCTCCTTGCATCCTTTTATCTAGAGCCAAGATTGGTGAATGGATACAGGGTAGAGGTTCACATTACTGCTCTGGGTGAAAGCAGGGTGGAGGCAGAACCAGGCTGTCAGTCACCCATGTGTGAAGTGATGGCAAATGCTTAGCTCTCAAGAGTTAACCTAGGAAGCGGGTAGAGCCTCACAGGGCTCCCATCCCTCTGAGGTGTTTGATCAGACTGAGAGTCGGCAATGGTGAGAGACAAAACAGTGAAAGGTGGCGGTAGTCACTTGAGCTGGGTCACAAGTAGCTGCCTAGAGGAGTGCCCCTCAGACGTCATTGTGCACACACATCACCTGGGGATCGCAGATTCTGCTTCCAAGATCCAGGGTCTGGCTTGAGTGCCTGCATTTCCAAAAAGCTCCCTCGTGATTATGCTGCTGATCCAGGGATTACACTGTATGCAGGAAGGCGTAATGATTAATCAAAGGGAGACATTAAAATATTTAGGTAGCTGATATCAACTGCCTTTATTAGAAAAAGTATTGAAGTTCCCCTTGGATAGCCTAGGGTCTTCTGATAAACAAGTGTTTTTCACTTCAGTTCAGATAGTCTTTGAGAGAGTAGAGGTAAACCTTAAGAAAATTAGCCTTTGCCAATTTTGATTTTCTAGAAATGACACACAATAGTGCTAAGTACCCACTCCGCCCTCCCCACTTTGACTTTCAATTCCAAGACTGCCTAATGCAGTCACAGAATACTTGGGACCTCAGCAGACTAAGTTGATTCACTGCATTTGAGAGGTGATTGTAAGCACTGAGCCCTCGTCCTTATATCAGGACCTGAAAATTAGGAGAGGTCTGCTCTTGGGGTATGGACTGACTGCGAATGGCTGACCCTGTGTTATAAAAATCACCGTGATGGAGTGTTTAATGGGAAAAAAGGAGAACCTGAACCCGTGGACATTTTGGAGAGTTCTAATAGAGTGTTTTGTAAATAGGTGGTCTTTTATATATCTCTTTTTCTTCTGCATTCTTTATAGAATGCATCCACATATCCTTGCAGTCTGAGAATGGTTCTGAAAGCCTAGTACAGTAATTCTGCAGTTTTCTTTTCACTAAAACCTTCTTCCTACCTTTCTCCCCTAGCCAGCTCCTATTCTTAAGAAAGTTTCAGTTTAGATTCTCTCTCTTGTCCAAGAAACCTTCTCCACCCTTCCCCCCTTCTTTCCCCACCCCCACCCCATTCCAAACCTGAAATGGCTGTCCTGCCTCTGTAGTCTCCTTGCCAGTACTGAATTAATTACCTTGTAGGCTGACCAAGCATCAGTATAAGTACCAGTAGGGGTGCACAGTGGGAGCACAAAAGAAAAAGTAATTGTTTGCCTCAAAGGATTTGATATTTGAAATATCAAGAAGAAAAAAAAGCATTGAAATAGTCAACCTGGGAAAAATAAGGACTTTGATGGAGTTTACTCTCATTTTAAATTTCAGAATGATTTTCATTTAGAATTACCTGTGGGAGGGATTGTCTTCTCAATGCCCAGGGCTCAGAAAGGCCCTAATCTAGCCCTGCACAAAGTCCCCTGTGCTTATCCTTCTTAGAGTCTTACTTCACTGTAACTTGTTCAGTGTCACTTACTTCACAAGGTGACTTGTTCCTTGCCCACCGCAGACTGAGATGATACGGTCTTTGAGAACAGAGACTATGGTTTTCCACCAAACCTAACACGAGATAGTGGTCAGTAAGTATTTGTTGAAAGATCATTTTGGGCTTATGGTCCTGGTCCACAATTGTGAAATTCTAAAGAGTGCTGCAAACAAAAGTATTTTCAGAACAAATGGCAGCAAAACCTAACCAGCCTGGACTTGTTTGGTGGCCTGAGACCATATTCCATTCAGAGTGACTAATTCTAATTTCTCTCCAGAAATATGAGTGTATTTGACTATAGGATGTTACTGGGAGTGTTAGGTTATGTATGGTATATGTCTAGAACAACCTTTCTAAAATGTAAAAAAAAAAAGTAGGAATTTTGAAACTCATCTAGATCTAAGGGTTACAGATAAGGCATTGTTGACCTGTAGGAGAACTTAGAGATTTTCTGAAGAAATTTTATTTCAGGAAATTGAGGATATAGAAGAGAATTTTCCAGAGGCAGAAATAGTTATGACGCCACCGCCACTGCCCACAGCCATGGTCAACCCCACCATGCTCTCCCACAGGCCATCGACAGCGAACCGTGGGCCATGTTCTCCTTCAAGCTGTTTGCAGACAAGGTTCCAAAAACAGCAGAAAATTTCCGTGCTCTGGGCGCTGAGGAGAAAGGATTTGATTATAAGGGCTCCTGTTTTTACAGAATTATTCCTGGGTTTGTGTGCCAGGGTGGTGATTTCACATGCTGTAACGGCACTGGTGGCAAGTCCATCTGTGGGGAGAAGTTTAATGATGAGAACTTCATCCTCAAGCATACGGGTCCCGCTGTCTTGTCATGGCCAGTGCTAGACCCAACACAAACGGTTCCCAGTTTTTCATCTGTACTCCTAGGACTTGAGTGGTTGGGTGGTGAGCATGGGGTCTTTGACAAGGTGAAAGAGGGCATGAGGAGCGTGGAAGCCAGGGAGTGCTTCAGGTCCAGGAACAGCAAGACCAGCAAGGAGATCACCTTTGCTGACTATGGACAAATCGAATAAATCTGATTTGTGTTTCATCTTACCCTTCTGTGTCTTATTCCTTCTGTGGCTCAGGAGAGTGTCCCACCTCCCCTGGTCTGCTCTCAGTATCCTATCATCTGTGTGTTCTCACTACAGTTCTTTGGGTCCTACGTTATTCTCCCCTTCTAAGTCTAGCTGGATTGCAGAGTTAAGTTCAGGGTGTGGCAGGCACCTGGCTGCAACGTTGGGTCCCAAGACCAGAGAGCGTCCCACAGCTCTTCTCGGCACTTTCTGCCACTGGGTTTGGTGGGGGCACTCAGTTCTCTCCCTCCTCCCCGCTCTTCCACCTCCAGGGAGGAGCGGAGAGGATTTTTTTCTTTTCTTTTTTTTTTTTTTCCAAATACTATGCAAAGGGCTGGCGTTCTGGCAATTCTATTTCCAGGTTTAACCTTGATTTTAATAAATGTTTTTGAGTGGAAAAAAAAAAGTTCAGGGTTACGAAATAAAAACTTAACATTAAAAAAAAGAAAGAAAGCAATGCTTATAGTCTTTGGAGGATGAGAGCCATATTAAATGAGATCACCTGATGGCATAGGTCCTGAGGGACATCATGGAGAGTAAAGCCCAGTACAGGTTTGGAGAGTGCTAAGAACAGTCTCTTTTTATGAATAGGTAGCTTACACAATGAAAGCAGAGAATCTGATTAGTTTTAAAACTTCATTATATATATTCAAAATAATTGAGTCTTTTATATATCTCTGCATGCATGTATTAGCAGACACATGGGTGGAGTTTATTTTAAAAAGAGAGCTCTTAAATTGCAGGATTTATTTAAAAAGAATAGTCTGTCCAAATCAGTTGTTTCACATAGAAATGTGTTGGTGAAACGTGCTTTTCTGTTAGCAAAATTAAAATGCCAAAGATTCCAGCAAAACAATCCCAAGCAGCTGGGGTCTACCAAAAATTTTTTTTCCATCCCATTCCTTACAAGAACAATAATAATGAATGGAGTACCTGAAAACTCGATATAGTCATCCCTCCCCACCACAAGGCAAAAGGGTTTCTTTTGTTATTGTATAAATTTTAATTGTAATTGCAGACATATAATGAGGTCTTATAAACCCTTGTGCTCATTTTGAAGAAACGCTATCTGTTCTGACAAAATAAGCTGTATTCTGTAGTACACAAATTAAATAAAATTGCTCACTTTGAGTAAAATGTTCATACAAGTGGTATAAAGATTTCTGGTGGTTTTCGGATTTTTTTTATAGATAAGATGAGGTATTAGAGACTTGGAGACAGTATTAAAAGCAATATTAATAGAAATTTTTATCTTATACTTAGTTCCAAAAGTACAAAGGTTGGTGTGTAAGTCAAATGTCCTGGGGAAAAAGGCCTTCAAAAAGTTATTTGAAATGATACCTAGATGGTGGTTTTTGTAGGGTTTTTTTTTTTTCAGTTTACTGTTTAAAAAAAATTTTTTTATTGATAACTCCTCATACACATACAGTCCATACATGGTGTATAATCAGTGGCTCACAGTATCATCACATAGTTGTGTATTCATCACCATGATCATTGTTTAGAACATTTGCATCACTCAAGAAAAGAAAAAAAGAAATAACACCAGTATTTCCATCTACCTGTTTTATTTTACCCTTTGTCTCCCCTATTGTTTATTTATTCTTTATCCATATTTTTTTACTTATCTTCCATACTCTGGATAAAAGGAGCATCAAACACAAGGTTTTCGCAATCACACAGTCACATTATAAAAGCTGTATCTTTATACAATTATCTTCAAAAATTAAGGCTACTGGAATACAGCTCAACAGTTTCAGGTACTTCCCTCACAGCCACTCCACTGCATCATAAACTAAAAAGGAATATCTATATAATGCTTAAGAATAACCTCCAGGATAACCTCTTGACTCTGTTTGAAATCTCTCAGCCACTGACACTTTATTTTTTCTCAATTCTCTCTTCCCCCTTTTGGTCTAGAAGGTTTTCTCAATACCTTGATGCCAGGTCCCAGATCATCCCAGGATTTCTGTCCCACATTGCCAGGGAGATTTACACCCCTGGGAGTCATGTCCCACATAGGGGAAGGGCAGTAAATTCACTTGCTGTGACAGCTTAGAGAAAGAGGCCACATCTGAGCAACAAAAGAGTTCTCTGGGGGTGACTCAGGCCTAATTTTAAGTAGTTCTAACCTGTCCTTTACAGGAATAAGTTTCACAGGGGCCAACTCCAAAATGAAGGACTCAGCCTATTGAATTGGTTGTCCCTACTGCTTGCAAGAATATAAAAAATTCTTCAAATGGGGAAGCTAAATATTTCTTCCTTTCTCCCCAGTCCCCCATGGGGGCCTTGCAAATACTTCTTTATTCACTGCCCATATTACTTTAGGATATATTGGGGCATCACACTAACCTGGACAAACCAATAAGATCTCATTCCTATTCAAGATTCCATGTATTGAATATATAACTATGTGAGGATATTGTGAGTTACTGATTATATATGTAGAATGGAATGGTCATATGGTAAGAATGTTTGTGTTTGTATGTTGGTATGTTTAATAAATAAAATTAAAAAAAAAAGTTTCCATGTACTTACGGTGTTTAGATAATGCAATACCCAAAGTATAAATTTGGCACCAAATCAACATCTCTCCCTTTGGTCTCACACAGAAGTTGAAGTTTTAAAATATAGACCATATCATCCTTTACCCTATATCCAGATAGTGTTTTAACTAATACTTCAGGAATAACCTCTATAGCAGTGAAATTTGTATTTCTGCAAAGAAAACCTCTTTCTGTTTACAGCATACACATTGAAAAAGATGACTAATGGATTTTCTCTAGGCATGTTTTGAATTTACCTTTGTGTTTGGTAGAACATGCCATGCCTTTTAAAGAGAAGTTAGAGATGAACAGCATAGTGGTAGTGGTAGTGGTAGATGTCTGGGTGGTTTGCTGAGGGGAAGTTGGAGCTGTCCCTGGGATCCCAGCCCCCCCCAATACTTCTTTCTCCTGTGCCGCCACCCGCTTTCGGCCAGAAGCTGGAGTTTCTTTTCCAGGACTTGCATTCCTTTTTATTTTTATTATTTTTCCATTAATTTCTATTGAAGTATGCACAGATTACAAATACACAAATAATGCATTTTCATAAGGTAGAACACCTTATGAAGCCTCCCATATCAAGAAACCATGCTTCCTTGCACTCTCTCAGTTACAATCCCTACCTCGTAACCACCATCTTCACTTCGGACACCCTCCAGCCATTGGTTTTCCCAGTTTTTGAACTTTGTATAACTGGAATATGCAGTATGCATTATTTTGCATGTGGCTTCAGTCATTCGGTGTTATTTCTGTGAGGGTTCTGACTCTTAAATCAATTCTTTAAAAAGATTTGTTGAGGGCACCTTTGAAAAAAAATCTCCTGGCATACTGGCATAAGATCTTTAAGTCCTAAAGCTGGTAATAAAGAATAAGGAGTAAAGAGCTAGGAATCAAGGAGAGTTGAGTTTTAACTAAATTATAAGTGGGATTGTTTTCTGAGCACTTGCCTCTTTGCCTTTGCTGATCCATCTGAAGGCGCAGCCATCAGGACCCCTGGCCACCAAGCCATCCTCACTCCACCCAGAACAGAACCTAGTGTGTCTACATTCTAGAAGGCTGCAAGGGTGATGCCTTGGGTGAATCTCCTAAACCTGGCTCCCCTACAGAGAGGAGATGAGTTAAAAGCTGCCCTGACTAGATCTGTGAGCTATACTGATTGGCACAGCAAGGTAGGGGCTTATATACCTAAGAATACATGAAGGACCAGGAGCTCTGCCCCAGGAGATGGCCACTGAGGGTTGTGCTAGGCCCTTCCTTCTCTCTTGCTGTGAAAATACAGAGGAGCCATCTGTACTGTTCCTCTGTACGTGTGCCCTATCATGTTCTCCTTGCTCTCTCCCTAGGAAAGCAGAGGTTCCCATCTCTCTTCAGGGAACATATGAACCATTGTTCAGAGTGAGCGATGAAAGAGCCAGAGCTTATGTGACATGTCAGCCACTTAGTAATTCCAGAAAACTCAAACCAGTGAGCAGGCTATACAGTACTTTCATTCATTTTGTAGAACTGTATTAGCATTAAGGAACCACAGAATGGTTCTCGTTTAGCTGACAAATGCCTTCGTGATATGCATTTAGGAAGAAGTTTCATTGTGCATAATTAACAGTGCTTGGACGAATATTCGGAATTTTCAAAACTTTTGACCCTCATCTTAATGGAAGTGGTCAGTTTTGTTCTGCATTCAAGTTGGGAAAGTGGAGACAAAAAACCTATTTGAAAATTTAGCCAGGACTTACACTTGAGACCTCAAGCTGTCCTGTTACACCAAGCTCTTAGTAAATCTTGACATGAGAACCCAGAGGGTGAGGGGCAGAATGTCCCGGCCAGTATTCCATGGCACCACGAATGGGATACAGATCAATGGAGCTATTGTCCCTCTCAGCCCATGGATGACAGGTAGGACATGGGCCAACGTGGTCAACTTTTCCCCTGCAGTCATGCCAGGCAAATGTGTTCTGTGTGTCCCATGGTATGAAACAGCTTGGGAGGCATTGCTCTAAATAAGCTGCTCTTACAGGAGCTCTCTGGGGTGGCATCTTAGCTGAGTACTGACTGGGTGGGGGAGGCATGTGAAGATTTGGGAGAAGAGTATTCCGTCAAGAGGGAACAACAAATGCCAAGGCCTTGAGGCGAGAATGAGTTAGTGTGTCCCAGGAGACAGAGAGAAGGCAGAGGCGCCGGAGCACAGGGAACTGGACCGGAATAGTGGGTGACTCCCCTGTCAGAGCCTCGTCCTCAGTGGGGAATTTAGACTTTATTCTGAGAGCTCCAGGAAGCCACTGCAGATTTTTTAACAGGTGAGCATCAAGGTCATATTGTAGAAGTGTAGACCATAGCATTTGAAGCTCAGAGGGAATTAGAAACAAGCTCATCCTTTCATTTTATTACATGAAGAAAACTCTTTTGTGCTTTGCTGCAATTGATATTTTGGGCGGTGGTTTTTCATTTGTAGAATCAGGGGCTTGAATGCTCTGCCTTCGAATTTCTAATCAGTTCTAAAGATCTCGGTCTCAGCATTCCCCTCCTTTCGTCCCCACCTGCACAGTGACATTCTCCATTTTGGTTATTGACCTCCACTTAGTTTAATTGAATCCCACCAGCCATTTCATCCCTGTAGTTAATAGGTCACCGTACTACACCTCCATCATGAAGTTGTACTACCCTTTTCCTACAGGGGAAACGTAGAGAGGTTGTCAGGATTGTTCAAGTCCAACATAACCAAGTATTGTGCTTCATGGAACAAATAGAGAAGAAAATGAATTGACAAGATCTGTCCGTCTGTTGTCCCATATCCTTTTTTTGTCCTCCAAATGTTGTGTTCGTTCATTTGTTTTGTTTTACCTAACCAGCTATTAGGTTTCAGTCTTTATTTTTCCCGTCTTGCAGCAGGAATTAGTTAAAGCCTTTCTCCGTGTGTGTGTGTGTGTGTGTGTGTGTGTGTGTGTGTGTGTGTGTAAAACGAGGTGGTATGATTAAAGGTGGGAGTAAAAAAAAGTAAATGAAATTGAAAACAGGAAGAAACTACAAGTACATTCCATACTGCTGGGTGGGTCACAGATTTGAATTCCCTAACAGTGAGTATGGAAAGGAAACCTTGCGAGTTGCACAATTCAGAGTTTCTTGGGGCTGTTTTTAAAATCAGCCCTGAAGACCAGCTTTTGGAGTTACAATGAAGCACACTTCAGTGAAAGCTGTTCTGCTGTTGTGGGGGACAGGAAAGGGGCTGTACTGGGAAATGTGGCAAATTTATGAGGCTCATATTTCCATCTCAGATTATTTGGTTTGTCCAGAATGAATGTGAAACGATTTTGAGGAGAGAATGGGTTTTGGATTGCATTTCTTTTAAACATTTCTTTGTGAACATTGTACCTTTCTTACCCTTTCTATCACCCTCATCCTCCTGCTTTTCAGATGAATGTCAGGGATGAGGCCAAGCAGTGACAGCTTCTCCAGCTTTAGGGCGGACCTTCACTCCTCAGCTAAAGGCTTGCTCTACCGTCTTTAGCAGTGCCTTAGCTCGCTGTTTCCCTCTGTCTCTCTCTCTCTCTTTCAACATGAAGTCGTTTTCCTTGCTCTAAAACTGTGTATGTGTGCATATGTGTGTGAGAGGATGTTTGTGTGCAGACTGTTTTCTCAAGAAGCTTGCCTTAGCTCAGCTTCTTTCACTTCTGCTGTACAGAAGAGGAGCTTTTGGTACAGACTTTTAGACATGTTGCCCAGTAGTTCATCATTTGAAGATTCAAATGTGTGATTCTCTATATCGCTGTGAACCAAAAGGAAACTGTGAGTTTACACACATATTAACACATAAGGAAGAACAGTTCTGCTTGGGGCCTCTAGAGTAGTCTCTCTGTGATAATTAACTTCTTTGGGCCTCTGAGTCTCAGTTTCCTTATTGTACCAATAGGGATAATAATGGTGCCCATCTCATAGGGTAGCTGGGCGTATTGAATGAGTTAACCCATTTACGTTACTTTGAGCCTGTCACAGGTTGGAGAAACTGTTACTATTAACATGCTGCCAGGGAACCTTTGTTCCTTTACACAGTAACCAAGAAGTGGTTGAGTTTTCTAAGTAGTGGTTTCTGAAATAATTTGGCTCTATTATTCAAGGGCATTTAAAGATTGACTTTCATCCTCTCTTTTGGGGCAGTGGCGGGTGGATTCTATAGCCAGTGAACCAATATATATATATATCAGTGAGCTAATGAATATTTATTTTTATTCTCTGCTTCAGGATTAGAGCCCATAAACTTTTTTTTTCAAGTCATTGGCATAATTATAAAATGGTTGGAATTGTCCCTCTGTGAGCATTTATTAATCCAATTATAGAATACTTATAATTGGCTTAATTTTCATAAAAAGGATATAGATTAATTTTATGATTTTTTTAATTGTATATACTTTATAATATTTCAAGAAGACAGGGGTTATTTTCTGCCAAGGACTTCTGTGAAATGGTCAATATCGTATTCTTGAAGAATAGTTTGATATCACTTGTTTTCTAGCTTCACTTGCCTTAGCTTGTATTTTTCCTAAGTTCATTATATCATAGTCTAATTGACTTCTTCAAAGAGTTAAGTAACTTTGAAGTTTTCTACTGTTTTTCTCACAGATTAAATAATTTCTATTATTGTCATAACAACTGCTCTGGTAAAACAGAGAGAGAACAGCTCTTTAAGCTTGGAAATTTGGGGATTAGGATTCAACTCAAAATCTTCCAGTTAAGACACACAAGCTTAGAAGCTACATCAAAGCAGCCAATCATAACAACTTCATTTATAAAATGAAAGGATTGGAATAGATGATTGCTGTGCTCCCTGCAAGAGTAAACTTCCAGTGGATCTAATCTAGTACAATTACCTGTATGTGTTATGCAGGGGACCCTTATTTCTGCATAGTCACTGAGTGTCTGCACTGACAAAGTTCCAAAGGGAAGCGATGGTAATCTAAAGGCAGAAATATTCACTGATGGTCAAACTTCCTAATAAATGTGGTCCCTGTTCTAGCATATCATTTCCATCCTAGCATCTTTCCCACCCCCAACCTGCAATTTTTGTTGTTTGACCTCTTGTTGAACATTGATATTGTACAGTAGAAATAAATTGCAAAGTATAATTGCAAATTGAGCAAAAGGTAAAGAATTTTGTGAAGGAAATGGAATTAAAATGGAAACTATGCTCAAATCACAACTACTGACAATGAGCCTCAAAGAGTAAGATCAATTAACAATTTAAGGAGAATATCCTATAATAATAATGACATTAAGAAAAAGTCCTTATTTTGAATATCAGAGGATTGACTGGACCATTACATGACTAAGAGATCCTTGAGAAAACTGATAATGCCCTTGATTATTTCCTGCAAAAATTGTCTTCTATGATTCTGCTATAAAAGCCCAGTGTGAAGCGATGAATGTCATAGTGCTATAATATAATTTTTTTAGTATAGTTACAAGTACGGTTTGGTTCATTCTTTATTTGAGAATTAGTGTATAGTTGCTGTAACCTAAAATGTTATTTCATAAACAATATAAACTTATTTTTGTAGCATGTAGTTTTGTTTCAAGTTGTTGTCTTAACCTTTGTATCACTGTTTACTTCAAAATTTTGATCTTCATTTTAAGTCAATTTACTTTAAGTGACCTTTTGTTTTCCTGGTCTTAATTACCCAACATTAATGATGATCTTTTTTTTTTTTTCTGTTATAGGAAGCAGTCAGAAAATTATTCTAGCTGTCCATGAATTAGACATTTCATGGACAATGAAAAAAGTAATTTTCACTGGTCCAAACTGAATATGCCTAAATAATTCTTATCTTGCAGTCTTACCATATGAATGTTGTAGTTTTTTACTCAAAGAGATAACTTCTCTTTTAATGACCTAGCTAGAAATGGTTTTCATTTTTAAAGAATAACAGCAGACAATTCGGTCTTCATCTGTGCATTAGTTGGTATTTGTTTTTCATGGCTGCTCTTCAGAGAAGATTCAAGATAGTTTCACTAGCAACTTCTTAAAGCTCATCATTAACTTTTAGATTAAGCTACATAAATACATTTTAGACAGAGGATCCTGAACTTTGGCACTGGTTCTTTGCAACATATATCATTGTCATCAGTGCCCTTTTCAAAGAAAGTTGATGCCCTGTTTAGTCGGTCCCAGATAGAACCTGAGATAGCGTGTACAAGTGTAGTGTCCTTTGGAAGTAAGAGGCTAAGTTAGTAGCTAGTACACCCCATCATCCAGTATGAAATGCTTTCGAATTGCTTCACAGGTATCCTGTCTTACATTATCAGTTGCTGACTCTAGTGTCATTATGTTCTGCCTCACAGGTTAGCAGGTTTTGACAGAGGAAATGAAACCTAGTCAGTTACTACAAGATTTATAGTAGACTAGCTATTGCAGCAAGTGCTGAAAAGTTGATTGATTGTTTGAGACAAAACTCTACAGCAAGAAATAGGATGTATGCTTTCTATTTATACCCAGTTTACTTTTCCCTATATTTCAGGGCTCCCTTTTCACTTTGTTTTGGCTATTTCATAAGGCTACGGATCCTTTTTTTTTTTCTTTTTTAACCCAGTCACCAAATATAAAATAACTGAGAAACTGTTCTATAAGCTTAGTCATGTTAAAGGTGTGCACTCTCGGCTGTTACTGTAACTCCCTCGTGATAGTTGTATTTACATTAACTTATCAGAAATTGAACTTTAATTTTTAAAAAATCCTCCAAATAGGATATTATCTTGCATATATAAATAGAATGAAAGTTTTTTTTTAAGTTACATGGTAGGATTGGGTTTTGTGAGAAAAACCTGTTTTGAGTATAATTTTATTGAAATACGACATTAGTATGATCCTATTGCCCTGCCTCTCTCCACTCTGTAATAAATATATCCTTAGCAGGTACGTGTTCTTCACTTAGATATAATCTATAACTACAGCTACTAATTCAGTGTTATCTCTTCTTTGAGTATATCAAAATATACCTGTTTTGTTGTTTTTTTTTTTTAAAGCGTTGTAGTTAACTAATGGTATTTGGCAAGGCTTTTGACATGAACTAGCCTGGTCTGTTTTGAGTATGACAGTGGTAAACCACTAACTACCTTAAATGAGGTGTTTTCGGAAATGGTATGGCCATTGCAGAGGTAGATTCTAGAATTTACAAGGAGTGGCAGTTGTAGAACCAAATCTAACTGTACCAGTGATTGCAAGAACAAAAAGACTACTTTTTCATAGTTTGATTTCCACCCCCCTCCCCCAAAGGAATGATTTCCTTTTTTGTGAACAGTAACTGGCAAAATAACTGGGTAAAGACAAACCCAACTTTCATTCCTCAGACTGATGGGTCCCATTCTACACCAATGATATTTTAAGAATTTTAAGCACTTTTTCTCCTTGCATTTTGTGGAGAAAGACTTCAGAATGCTTCTCATATATAAACTTTAGGTTTATATCAGAACTTTAATATTAATTTAGGAAACTAGCCAACTTCAGGCAGTAAAAGTAGAATAATAAGAATGAACTTGGAGTGAATGCAATGAATAAGGATCAAAAATGAACATATAATTAATTTTTTACATTTCTTATATAAATTGGTCACTTTAAACATACTGTAATGCTAAAAAGTGAAAAATGAACTTGTTCCTGAAAGGTAAAAATTCACATCAGCTGGTACAGGCATGAGCTGCTGTTTGGGCCTCGTGACTCAGGCTTCTCCTCACCACTTTCTGGTCTCAGAGGACTTGGACTATCTGGGGTTTTTTTTTTTTTTTTAAGTCCCACCTTGTGTATGTTTGCTTTCTGAAAAGAAAGTTGGGATATAATATTTTTATAATAGACAATAACAAAAGATCCAAGTGGTTTCAACTTGATAATTGATATCATTATATATGATATCTAATAATTCGATAGTATTCACAAAAATAATTTAAAAATTTTCCTCCCATCCTAACCTATAATAAAAGCTTACTTATATACTTCATTGAAGGTTGCTAAGTTAAAGAGATTGGCTACTAGTGCTCCTTTGGAGAATTCTGGGACTTGTGCAAGGCAGAACTTGTTTATTTGGAAGATGTTGAGTAAAGCTCACATTGTGAAGGAATGAGGCCTGTGGTCTTAAGAAATGCACTTTTAAGAGTGTGGATATTTAAGGGAGGCCCAAGGGTGGGTTCCAAACAGCACTGGTGTCTAGAGGTGGGTTTCTATATTAGATTGCCACTTGCTAGTTGGGTGAACTTCAGCATATCTCTCCATCTGCCCGGGCTTCTGTTTCCTCTTCTGTGAAGTGGGGATAACAATGAAACCGATTCACAGGGTTGTTGTTAGGCATAATTGCAATGATGGTTGTGAAACATCTACCTCCGTATATTAACGGGAGTATTTGTCATGACTATTAAAAATGTGAGAAGTATGGTCATTGAGGTGAAAGCTTTTATTTAAAAATTTTATTCCTAATATTATTATAAAGAGGCATTACCTTCTTTCCAAATTTATCACTCTTTATCCTTTAAAGCTGCATGTACTTACCCAAAAAGGATACCCCTGCACTGATGAAGCCGGATGGTCAACCTAGTTCCTAGACCACCAACCCTAGCCGTATCCTTTGCCATTGGTAGTGAAGGTTTCAAAATATAGGTGGACATTGTCTACGACTGTCTTGGACCTGAGGGCAAGTGATATTACAGCCATCTTATGCCGTAGTTATGCTTTTTAAAATGTCTCCAACTGATAAAAATTCTACCAGGGTTTGCAGCCCTATGGCAAATTGTTAATTGACTCCAGCTGGTCATTCTTTAGTTTTCCTCTGCCCTAGCCCCACCTCTCCTTTTCTAAGCTCTCTGGAAATTCCCATAGTGAAGCTCAAGATTTTTCTCACTTAAGAGGACTCAAGATTTTTCTCACTTAAGAGGAAGTTAAGCCATCACCGGTGGCTGCTGCCCTGGGCCGATTCGCCCCGCCGTGTCTCCGGCCTGCCTGGACACTGAGTGCCGTGGTGCCTCTGTGGTCTGGATTCCCCCTGTGCAGGGTAGCAGGGAGGATGCAGTCCTATGCAGAGGGCACTGCTACTCTAAATGTTTTAAGAAAAAAAGGGTCTCTTTACATCTAGGCACTTAGATGAAAAAAATGCCACCTTTGTTTAGCAGTTCCCATTGTACCATGTGTTCAAGTCAGCCTTATTAAAGTGAACCCTCATTTTCTTAGCATTATGGGATGGACTGTGTCGGCCCTTTTGCAGATGAGAATTTATCTCGTGTACGCACTCATCCAGTTTGTCTCAAAGCCACTAAACATTTTATATCCTTATTTGATCCTTGGAGCTAGGGAAAAAGGGAAGACATGTCAGCATGCTTACTATTTTCTCTCAGTGCCACCTTTTGTTCAGTTGTCACATCAGGAAACTTTCCTCTGTAGAATAGTAGAAAAACAATCTTTGAAGAACTGCAGTATGCTTTATATTACTTCTTTGGAAAGAAACAAAACAAAACAAATCTCAATGCATTCAAGTTAATGAAAAAGTATACTTATTCAATACAATGTAATGTTGTAAATCTAGCAGGTAATTCAGAGAAAAATACCCCACTAAAATAACATGAAATGATTTCCCAATAAAAAGAAAAAACACACCATGCTGCTCTCGTATTGCTCTTTTACTTTTTTTTTTTTTGGTATGATTTACATTTTTGAACAGGTATTACACTCACATGGTTTTAGAAATAAAACAATACGCAGTGAAGAATCGCCCTCTCACATCATCCTCCATCATCCCACATCTTTCTAGTTCCCACCATACCAGACCCGTCAGTAATCGCTTTCTGTAGCTTTTCAGTGTTTTTTTGATAAATATGCAGGCAAGGAACGTATATGATTTTTTCTTTCCTTTTTTTTTAACTTGAAAAGTAACATACACATATTATCTTTTTTGTGTTGTAGAACAGTGTATCTGAATTAGCCCGTGGAGAGCTTCATTCCTTCCACTGCTGTAGACTTTTCCTTTGTGTACATGTGCCATAACCTTTTTAACCAGCTCCATAGTGATGGACACTTGGTTGTTTCCAATTTTTTGGTATTAGAAAACATCCCTGTGGTGCATAACCTTGTACCTCATCGTGTTGCATAAGTACTACTTTTGTCAGATTTCCAGAAGTGGGATTGTTGGGTCAAGGGTGGGTGCATTTTCAATTTTGAAAGTTATTGCCAAATTCTCCTTCACAGAGGCGACACCTGTGTTATCTCTTCCACAAAGCCTTGCTAACACAGTGTTGTCAGATGTTTGGCTTTTTGCCAGTGTGATAAATGAAAAATATCTCAGTATGATTTTAATTTCTATTCCTCTTATTTGACCGAAGTTGGACATCTTTCATATATTTGAGAGCCATTTGTGTTTCCTTTTGTGGGAATTGTCTGCTTGTATCTTCTTCCCATTTTTCTGTTGGATTATTTTTTTAATCCATTTTAGGAACTCTTTTAGGTTCCTCTGATAGGCCTGGGTTTGCAACATGAGTTGCTAATATTTTTCCTAATTTTACATTTATCTTTTAAGTTTGCTTCTAATAGTTTATTTGTCCTTTAGAAGTTGTTAGTTTTTATTTAGTTGAATTTATCAGTCTTTTATGGCTTCTGAATTCTGAGTCATTGTTGGAAAAGTATTCCTCATTCTAGAGTAATAAAGGAATTTTCCCATATTTCCTCATAATACTTTAATACTTTCATCTTTTACATGTACAGCTTTGCTCCATTTTGCAATTTATTCTGGTGTACCATGTGAAGTGAACATTGGACTGTCCTTTAAGTTGTAAACTCTTTTGTCCCTGAGCCATTTAATGGATAGTTCTAATATTTCTTGTTAAAATGTTTTTCAAGGTCCAAAAAGTTGGCAGCTCTTGCAGAAGCCTTAAAGAAAGTCTCCCTTACCAAGGCCCAGCTGGGACTGGAACTGGAAGAATTGGAAGCAGCTGCACTTCTTGTCCAGGAGGAGGAAAGTGCATCTAAAGCAGCCCATTCAACCTGCAGGCAACAGACACCTCACTCTAGTTCGGAGACAAGTGATTCAGAGGAATCAGAAAGCACCTCATCCTCTGGGACCCAAGACTCAGATTCAGAAGATGAGCTCAAAGATAGGAAATCTGAGACAGTAAATTCTTTGCAAGATCCCCTTGTAAAACAAATTAGAGCCCTGCTTATTGATGATGGTGAGGTGTGCAGAAAGCCAGCCATCCTGAAGTCTGATGTTAGTCAAGAAAGACCACTTGCCCCATCACCAGCCCCTGGAAGGTCTCGGCCTCTGATAGAGGAGCTTGGAGAACAACTGAAGACTGTGATCAAGATTTCCGAACCCGAGGGCTCTGCTTCTGGAAACCAGAGCAACATACAGGACAGAGGCAACCTGCCAGCAGATACCAAGTAATTGACTCGGTGTGATTTTATTCGCTTTCGGGCTTGGTTTCATTTACTGGGTTCAAATTCATCATTTTCACTTTGTACTTTTTTTTTTTAAGTACATACAACATTGTTTTTAGTGCACTAAGGTTGATATCTTTTATTTTTCCATATTGCAACTTAAAAAAAGGTAAAATTCGGAAGTATTTTTTCCAAAGTGCAATTAATGCTTGAAGATGAAAATGAGAGTTCTACTGCCAGAATCTCTAGAATGTAGAGTCTATTTATATTTTTAGTAGCTTTACTGAGATATGCCTGACAGGCACTAAACAGCACATATTTAAAGTGTACAACTTGCTAAGTGCTGACCTGTGTATACACCTGTGAAACCATCACCGCAGGCTGGATAATGCACATATCCATGATCCCCAAGTGAACCTCTGCCCCTTTGTCAACTTCTCTCTGCCCTGCCCACATGCCACTCACTCCCATTCCCCAGGCATCCACTTATCTGCTTTCTGTCACTATATATTAATCTGCATTTCCTAGAATTTTATATAAATTGAATCATGTAATATATACCCTTTTTTGTAAGACTTATTTCACTTGGTATAATTATTTTGAGATTCACCCATATGATAGCATATATCAAGAGTTTGCTGCTCCCCCAGTCTTGGGGTTTGTTCATATGAAACTTAACCCCACAAAGGATAGGTCAAGTCTACTTAAAATTTAGGCCCAAGAGTCACCCCCAAGAGAGCCTCTTTTGTTGCTCAGATGTGGCCTCTCTCTCCAGCCAACATGATGAGCAGTCTCACCACCCTCCCCCTCTCTGCGTGGGACATGACTCCCAGGGATGTGGACCTTCCTGGCAACGTGGGACAGAGATCCTGGAATGAGCTGAGACTCAGCATCAAGGGACTGAGAAAAACCCTAGAATGAGCTGAGAATTAATATCAAGGGATTGAGAGAACCTTCTTGACCAAAGGGGGAAGAGTGAAATGAGACTAAGTGTCAATGGCTGAGAGATTCCAGAGTTGAGAGGTTATCCTGGAGGTTATTCTTATGCATTAAGTAGATATCGCCTTGTTGTTCAAGATGTAGTGGAGAGGCTGGAGGGAACTGCCTGAAAATGTGGAGCTGTGTTCCAGTAGCCATGTTTCTTGATGATGATTGAACAATGATATAGCTTTCACAATGAGACTCTGTGAATGTGAAAACCTTGTGTCTGATGCTCCTTTTAGCTACTGTATCAACAGAAGAGTAGAACAAATGGAATAAAAATAAATAATAGTGGGAACAAATGTTAAAATAAATTTAGTTTGAAATGTTAGTGATAAATGAAAACGAGGGGTAAGGGGTATGGTATGTATAATCTTTTTTTTTCTCTGTTATCGTTTTACTTCTTTTTCTGTTGTCTTTTTATTTCTTTTTCTAAATCGATGCAAATGTTCTAAGAAATGATGAATATGCAACTATGTGATGATATTAAGAATTACTGATTGTATATGTAGAATGGAATGATATCTTAGTGTTTTGTTTGTTAATTTTTTTTAATTAATAAAAAAGTTAAAAAAATTTAAAAAAAGCTAAAAAAGAAAAAAAGAGTTTGCTGCTGTTTTATTATTGCTGGGTAGTTCATTGAATAGATTTATCTGTTCACCAGTTGATGGGATTTATGTTGTTTCCAGTTTGGGGCTATTACAAATAAAACTGTTGTCATATGTGTGCATATTTTTTATGGATTTTTATTTCATTGTTCTTAGGTAAATAAATGTCTAGGAGTGGAACGACTGAGTTGTATGGTAGGTGTATGCTAACTTTAAGCAACTGCCAAACTGTTTTCCAAAGTGGCTGTATCATTTTACCTTCTGTCCAGTCGTTTATGAGAGTCCCAGTTCCTTTACATTCTTGTCATCACTTGATGTGATCAGTCTTTTGAATTTTCACCATTTAAAAAGTATGGAGGAGTATCTCATGGTTTTAACTTGCATTTCCCTAAAACTGTTAATGTTTTTGAGCATTTTTTAATATGCTTACCTGTCATCCATATATCTTTGATAAAGTGTCTGTTTTAATCATTTGCCCATTTTTTAAACTGGGTTGGTTGTGTTCTTATTGTTGTGTTTTGAGAGTTCTTTTTGAATTTTGAATTCCTTGCAAATATTTTCTCCCACCCTGTGGCTTGTTTTTTTCATTCTCATAACAGTCTTTTTCAAAGAGCAGAAGTTTTTTAATTTGATAAAATCCAATTTATCAGCTTTTTGTTTTATGGATTATGATTTTGGTGTTGTAGCTTATAAATCTTTACCTAATCCAAGGTCATCAAGGTTTTTTCCCTATTTTTATTTGTTTATTTTTTTGGGGGGGGGGGGGTGCATGGTCCAGGAATTGAACTTGGGTCTCCCTCACAGAAAGGGAGCATTCTACCACTGAATCACCTGTGCACCCTTTTCCCCTACTTTTTCTTCTAGAAGTTCTAGTTTTAGGGACTCAAACCCCTGTCTCCAGCATGGCAGGCAAGAACTCTGCCTGCTGAGCCACCGTGGCCCGCCCAACCTTGAGTTAATTTTTAAGGCAATGTGAGGTATGGGTTGAGAGCTATTTTCTTTTTCCTATAGATGTTCAGTTCTAGTTCCACTTGTTGAAAAGACTATCTTTCTGCATTGAATTATCTTTGAACTTAGTCAAAAGCCTGTTGACTATTTGTATAAATCTGTTTTTGGACTCCACTTGATTGCCTTGGTCCAAATGACAATCTTCCTCCCTTTTGACTCTTATAGATTAACTTGAGTAGAATTGATACCTTAACAATGTTGATTCTACCAATGATGTCACAGTAGATCTTTTTAAAATTTTTCTCAGCAGTGTTTTGTAACTTTTGTATCTTTTAAGCATTTTACATTGTTTGATGCTATTATAAATGGCATTGTTTTAAATGGCTTTCATCTTTGTTTTTGGTCTTCTGTATATAATGTGTCTCTTTTTTCTGGCTGCTTCTTAAGATACTCTCTTTATCGCTGGTATTAAGTAATTTGAATATTATGTGCCTTAAACAAATTGGTGTAATTTTCTTTATGTTTCTTATGCTTTTGTTGAGATTCTTAAATCTCTAGGTGTATAGTTTTCATTACATTTGGAGAGTTTTCGGCTGTTTTTTTGTTTGTTTTCAGGGGCTCTTATTACACATAGAACGGGCCACTTGAAGTACCATAGCTTACTGTTCTTTTCATGTTTTCAAATATTTTTGCCTCTCCATGTTTGATTTTGTATAATTTTCTACTGATATAGCTTCAAGTGCACTGATGATTAATATCATCAATGTGTAATATCTAATCAATAGTCCCATCAGTGTATTTTTTTTTCATCTCAAGCATTGATGTTTTCATCTCTTGAAATTAGTTTGGGTCTCTTCTTTTCCTCTTTGTTATTTATATCCTCCATGTTTCTATTGAATTTTTTGAAACTATGGAATGGTTATCCTATGGAATGGTTTCCTAACTGTTCTAATGGTCACTAATTCAGACTTCTAGGTCAGTTCTGACACAATTTCAACTTATTTTTCTTATCATTATGAGTTGTGTTTTCCAGCTTCTTTGTATGCCTTGTGTTTGGGTTTACTAAAGCTGCTGAAATGCAGTATACCAGAAATGGACTGGCTTTTAAACAATGGGGATTTATTAGTTTACAAATTTATAGTTCTAGGACCATGAAAATTTCCCAGTTAAGACATCAACAGGACAATACCTTCTCTGAAGACTGTTTTCTGGCCAGCTTGGGCTCCTCTGTCAGATAGCAAGGCCATGACAGTGTCTGCCGGTCCTTCTCTCCCAGGGTTCATTGCATCAGCTTCTGGCTGCTCCATCTCTCAGCTTCTCTGGGTGCTTCTCTGAATTTCATCTCTTAGCTTTTGTATGAGTTTTATCCTCTGATAAAGGACCCCAGTAAGCCAGTTAAGCCCTAACTCAAATGAGGTGGGGCCCCTAACCAAAAGGTGCCACCTAATACAGGTCTGTACCCACAGGAATGGATTAAAAGAACATGGTCTTTTCTGTAGTGCATAACAGCTTTGAAATACCATATCCTGTAACCTTTGATTGGATACCAGACTTTGTGAATTTCCCTTATTGGGTGCTGTATATATATTTCTGTAAATATTCTTCAGCTCTGATTTGGGGTGCAGTCAAGTTACTTGGAAATAATTGATCCCTTTGGGTCTTCATTTGCTCTAGACGGGTCAGGACCCGCCTCACAAATTACAAAAGCATTTCCCAATACTGAGGCAAGATCTTTTTGAGTACTCTACCCAATGCCTCATGAATTATGAATTTTTCTGATTGAAAGCAATAGGCGCAGTTCCCTGTGTGTGTGTTGAACACTGTTCTCTCTAATCCTCCTGGGTGATTCTTTCTGCAGCCTCAGGTAAATTCTCACTTATGTTCCCTGATTGGCAAGTTCTCTCTTGACTACTTGAGGGGATCCTCTTCAGGTCTCCAGGATTCTCTGTGTAGCACTCTCCTCTCTGATGCTCTGTTCTGTGAACTCCGGCTGCCTTGGTTTCCCCAAACCTTCAGCTCTGTCTTCTGAACTCTGGGAGTGCACTGGGTTCTGTCTGTGCAGCCTGGAAAGTCTTTCAAGGCAGCACATGGATCTTTCGAGAGGTTTACCTTGTTTATTCCCCATCCCTCAGGGATCACTCACTTTCATTTTCTGATTATGTCCAGTGTCTCGTAAACCACCATTTCATGTATTGTTTGTTTTTCTTTTTAGTTATATCAGGTAGGAAGGCAAATCTGGCCCATCAGTATTACTCCATCTTGATTAGAATCATAATCTTTCCATTAATATTTTAAATGTAAAATTTCCCACTTAGTGTAAGTTCCTAGGGAATAGGGTCTGTCTTGTCTTGTTACCACTGAGTTGTCACTATTTGTATTCTCTGAGCTCCATCAGTATTTGTCAAATAAACCAATTTGCTTTGGGGAAGAAATAAAATGAAATCTGGTATGTATTAATCTTGGGAGCATTTTTATTTCAGGAAAGGGTATGATCCTTTTACTTTGGATTTATAATGGTTGTGAGTATTGTATTTCCAATATAAATTCCAGTTTGTATTAACGTGATAGTTGGGGTGACTATGCCATTTGATATGCATGTTAACTCCTGAACACCATAACAGCGTTGTCAGGGTATATTCGAGACTTCTCGGACTCCCAGGAGAGCTTCAAAATCCCTTTGACCATCGAAAATTATTTCTCTTCAGTGGTACATTACATGAAGCAAGTCTGAAAGAGCATTATCTCCTCTCATTTATTCTACTAAAGGCAAGTTACACAAATCCACTCTTGTCCAAAATTTTAAAACCATGAACTTTTCTTCCTTTCATCAATTTCTGTCCTTATTTGGAAATCATAAGAGGACCTACTTTGGTGAGGCTTGTCTTAAAAACCCATTACTCCCTTCCTTTAAAAAAATGAGCAAACATGATCCTTCCCAGACATCCTCAAAGCAGAGGAGCTCATGAAACAATTCTCATGAGAATTACAGACAATGTGAGTGAGTGCTTTAATTTCAGACCTCATATCTACAGTGTTTCTTTTACCTCCTCTTTGTCCAGAGGGGGTTAAAGCTTTGTTATATCATATTACTCTGTCTTTGTTTAGGATGGTTTAAGAATACTATACCATACCTGTGACACAAAACACATCTGAAGGTGGTGCCTTTTTCATTTTTTTTTTAACTAGACAACATGCCAGACAACTTATTTCCTATGGCTATATGAGTTTCCAAGAAACCTGGGTGATGGGGGAAAAAAAATAAGTTGGGGGAAAGAACAGTAAGGAAACCTCAGTGATTCTGTAGTTGAGCTTAGTGGAAAGAATCAAGGCTTTGGGGTTGACCAGACACACACTTGAGTTCCAGTGCCATAGCTCAAGTGTGATTGGCCTACAGAAGGCATGCCAACCTCTGATCATTCTATTTCCAGTGGAAATGGGACTAGAACTATTTTTCTTGCTTAATCTTATAGGATTATGAGACTGTATGTTCAGGACCTCTTATAAACTGGAAAGTATTAAACCAACATAAGGATCTATTATCATTTCTGACTTCCCAGAGCCTAACAAGGATAAATTCAGCTGACAACAGGTTGCTGAAAATGTGAGTCAGCCCTGTTAAACGTTTCAGAGGCATGCTAGTGTTAAAAGTCTACACAGATCACCAGATTACACAGAAATATTGATTATATCAATGAATCACAGCGTTGCCTCTTTTTCTGGGTTGACATAGTCATTGACCTATTTTTCTGTGTTCCATCTCTCCTCTCCTATTATCCTTGGAGAATAATGCAAGGCCTAGCTACAGGTATGGAGTTTTTAGGTGCTGGTCACTATGCTGGTATCGTGTTTCACTGTTGCAAGATTAATTTATAAATGAGACTGGGCTGCTCTGGACCATATTCCAAATTGGTTGAACAGCTGGGAGGATGATTTTCACACCTGCTAATGAAAAATCCATTTTGGCTGGGTGGATCAAATCCTATTACCAAGCAAAAACTGGGGGAAGAGAGAGGGGGTCAAATTTTCTCAGTTTAAGGATATTGTAAAATGATTAAGTCAGTGGGCTCCTGGACATCTGTTTTGCTATGGAGAAGTTTTTATTATTTTTGTGTTATAACTGGAACTTGACCTATATAATCAATGGTGGCGAGGCAGATACCTCTAAAAGAAATAGAATGAATTAATGACTTAATATAGGAGTAAAATGCTATTAAAAATACACTAATCCCTCAGAATTTATTAATTTAAAAATCTTTAAAGATGCAGAAATCCCTCTGTATAAAAACCATTTGTTATGTAATGTCATAGCATGTCAGGTAAATTCAGGTTAAGCTTCATAAACCACAAACCTACGTGGCTGTTTGGCCAGGCATTCCACTGAAACAAATCAAATATTGCAAATGTTTCTTTGACATCATTCCACTTAAGTCCCCAGTGGAATTTTTGTTTGCGATCCGCTCCCTTTCCCACCTGTTTTCTGAGTGTGTTATATATAGTTTCAATCCATACCAAATGAAGGGAGCATTGATTAGACTTGATTTAAGGCAGCAAGTGATAAATGCAGCTGGGAAATTGATTCATGCCTCTCAAGTGACTGGGGCACAGCCATCCACAGTTGACACAACTCTTGTCTCAAGGCTGGAGAAAACAAACAGGGAAACACATGTCAAACAGATAAATGAGTTGGCTGTTTTGAGCTCTCCATGGAGGCCATTTGTTTCCTAGATAAGGAAGACTGCTCTCCAAAGTCATGAAAAGATAAGCTAGAGGAAAAGGATGAATGTGGAATTGGATGCCCAAGCACTTGAAAAAAAGAAAGAAAAGAAGAAGGAATTTACCTCCAGGAAACATCTTGCTACATGGGTTTGCAGTATTTTTGCCTCCAAAATGCTGGGAGCAGTGATTTTGCTATACAAGCCTCAGTCCTGGTTAGGATTGTATGTGAAGGCTCTCTGTCTCTGGTATTTTAAGTGTTTGCAGTGGTATGCTGTTATCATTGAAGCTATTTCCAAGGAGACATTTCCCAAATGCTCTTATAAGTAGCAGCAGGAATGGCTGACTGGCTTGGGAGTCCTTGACCTAGGCTGACCAGCCTCACATATCTTACTTCCAGGAGGTTGACCACCAGCCCAGAAGCTCCCTTAAAATAGTTGTCCCTTTGCAAGCCAGGATTTCTCATTTGTAGAGCCTCACCCACAGTACATAGTATATATGTATTGCATGTATGTTTCCCACACATACTGTGTTTTCCTACCTCAACTTGTTTGCTCATGTATTGCTTATCTCTCACTTTCCCTGTTCCTTTGCATATGTTTCCATTTCACCCATTGTGCAAGACCCTATTCAGATGCCTCCCCTCTAGAAGATCTGCCTTCATTCCTTCTGGCTGGAAATATTTCCCTCCTTTGAACTCCAGTAACAATTTTTTTTAAATCACTCAGAGCACCTGTTGCTCTCTGCTAGGTGCATCGATAATTCCTATCTTCTTTACTAGAGTACAAGCTCCATTATCTGTCCCAACTTTGAATCCTGCACAGCACCTACCACAGTACTGTATCCATAGAACACACTCAAATGACACTTGTTGAAAGAGAAACTAAACCAAACAAACAATGAACGAGATAACTAAATGGCTTAAGTGAATAATGTCCTCCAATCCCCACCTAGCGTAACAAGGCCACGTTGTCATTTTTCTTTTATCCTTTGTCACAAGTTTGGGTTCCCTCATTATTTTGTTTTTGCTTATTTATTTTATTTCCCCCCCCCCCCATTACTTTGAATATGATTTCTGCTGCCATTCTAATGGGGAGGATTCCACATGTCTTTCCCCTACTTACCCACCCACCCCCAGTCTGGGCTCCTCATCTCCTGGCCTAAACAGCTCAGGTATTTGGCCTTTTCCTGTTACCTTCCCTCTCCAACTCTGAATTACAAATGGTCTTAGCCCACATCTTCCAGACTCAGGTCAAATGGCAGGTGGAAGGTTTGCTGGAAAGGAATCACCAAAGTCCCCACTCGGGGTAGTGTCCCTGACATAGCCGGCACCATCCCAGGGAAATAGGGCAGGTCCTGCAGGAAGGGCCTTGCATTCAAGGAAAGCCAAATGGATTGGAGTGGGGAAGAGAGCTTCCAACCAGACCATCCCTGCAGGTAACGAGTTCCAGAGCACAGTATTCAAACTTCGGCCAAGTTAATATGAGAACAGAAAATATTGTTTCTTGTTGTGGGGCGCTGAGGGCTGCAACATTCAATTTTGCATCTATAACTGTACCAAACCTAGCTACCATTCTGTTGACGCCCTCAGTTCATAAAAGCATCTTAACATCATAAAGGTAAAAGGACCTTATTTCCAACTAAAGGTTAGTCCTCTCAGTTGAATGCATTTCACTTCAAGAAAAATCCTCTCACTTGAGAACCACAGTTAGCTTTTTGGTATCTGTACTTCCAGTTGTTTTTCTGTGCACACACATATGTACCCACATATTTTTAAGCAAAATTAGAACCATGCATGGCACAAATTTTATGTCCCCTTTTCTCTCTTAACACAAAGTACTGAATATTTTCCTGTGCTGTTGAATAACCTTCCAAAATAGAACTTTTTATAGCTGCATTTAAGGGGTCTTAAATGAAACTAGTTACTCTCAAGTGTAAGTTCAATTAATCAAGATTATACCATTTTGTTATATATTTACCAAGCATGGATGTCTATATTCTCTGGGTAGCCCCTCAGCGATTCTTCCTCAGTTACACTTTAACAGCATAATTTGTTTTAAAGACAGTATACCCTTGAGTTGGAGACAGAATTGTAATAAGACCTGTCATTTGTTTACCCACCGCTTGGTGCCAAGCACTGTGCTAGGCTGGTCTTGTCCTATAAGCGTGTCAGTTGAGGGCCTGTCTCCACTTCAGCCCTTGGGTAGGCGCGGAGCCTGCTGATGGAGGAGGCTTTGGGCATGTTTTGACCATGTGGCTCTGCCCTTAACTTGCTGGATTGGGGTTGGACTTTACTCAAGGGCAGGCTATGAGATCTGTTGGTCTGGAAACCCTTCCCTAACCCAAGTGTTCTTGACTTGACTCTGGCTGCACATTATGGCCATCGGAGAAACTTAAAAAAAATTAATACTAATGGCCAGCCTCTCCCTCCAGGCAATGGAATCAGAACCTCTCGGGGTGTCTCAACAGGTAAGAGCTGGGATAATCAGAAGCTTGCTCGCAGAGATATGGATTGGAAAATGCAGACAGGATGAGGCCCTTAAGAGTGGATGCTGAAGGTGAGAAGATGCACTGAAAAAAGTCTCAAAGTAGACTTGAAGTCCAGCCTTGAGCAAATGCAATTTAGGAAGGAGACGAAATATGAGTTAGAACGGTCTATGCAGTAGAGAAAAGATAGAGAGGAGAGGGTGAAGACACCAGCTGGTTGTGGAAGAAGCAGTGGATGGGCAGAGAAGGATGCTGATGAATAGAGTAGTGAAGTCATATTGCTCTCTGAAGGAAAGATTCAAAAATTTCTGCTCTGAGGTCCCAAGAGCAACCCTGGATCTCTACACCACTCTCATCAATCCCGGTCTCCTAAGGCATGGCTCAATGCCTGCACTTACTCTTAGAGTTTGAAGGGCATCCATTTCCATTATTGCTGATCAGTTTGGAGGCCTTTCTTGCAAACGACAAGAAATCTAACACAACCACTTCCAACAGTAAAGAGAATTTATTAGTTCATGAACTAAAGGGTCATGCAGTAGGATGTATTTCAGGGGAGGCTTGACACGGCAGTCAACAACGTAACCAAAATCTCTCCCTGTTTCTTGTAGCTTCTTTGCTCTTCCATCCTCAATGTTGTCTTCATCCCAACTTGTCCCAAGATCGTTGCCAACAGCCCCAGCAGTTCCCTACTTGCTTGTTAGCTATCAGAAAAAAAGATTAGCTGTGTCCCAGCAAATGTCCCCAGACTCACGTGATGTCAGCCGTTCAGTGGGCCAATGCAAGTGAGTGTGCTGATTAGCTTTGCCGAAATCACGTGGCCACTCCTGGAGCTGGTGCCGTTAGGAAGGTTTTATGAGGTGGAGGAGGGGACACAACCAGGTAGTCAACTGATGAATGACTTCCACCCTTCTTACCCAACTCCATTAGGGTCATCTCAGTGTGGTGAGCAGATAGCTTCCAGCTGCCACAACTTTGCTTCGTGACCTACCACTGGCTTCGGAGCAAGGCCCCACTCTCCCCAGGCTGCTCTCAGTCATGACTGGCCACAGGCAGGGACTAGAGCTGGGCCCTTTGGTTCAACATGGGACTCTTCTAATGGGCATCTCTGCTCTGGGACGCCCCATTGGCCCTTTCTCAAAGCTGCACTGCCATCTGGGGCTCTGCCCACACAACCTTCCTTCTGTCCTTGTCTCTCTTCACAGGTGCCAGCCAGTCCTCTGACAGTCTGTTGCTCCCCTCCTGCTGCTCCCCGTCCCGTTTATCCTCCACAGATGCTGCCCATCCAATTCCATCTTGCATCTGCTTCCCAGAGGAAGAACTGATCCACGCTAGGGATCTGAGCCACCCTGAGTGAGCCTCTGAGTTTTCCAGAGGAGTTCTGCTTAAACCCACCTTGCCCCACAAGTGCCTGTGAGATGGAGACTGTCATAGGGAAGAGGAGACAGAGGCTTCAAGAGCTCAAGTAACTGGCCTGATGTCACACGCACGGCGAGGGGCAGCCCTGCATTCCAAACCCTGACCTTTGACTCTCTGCCCTTTACCAGCATTATGTGCTGGTGTCCCACGAGGCCCCCTGAGAGAGGAGACAGTGACTCTCACATATGTCCACCCCATGGGCTTCTCTTTAATCACTTCCACTTGGGGAGCTGGGGAGCGGGCTGTGGCAGATGATCTGAGATCTTGGCTTTCTGTCCTACCGTGCAGACTGAGGGAACCTACTGCTACGCGGGGGCTGGGAGACTTGACAAGCGCACATACACTAAAGGCATTGTTTGTGCATAAATCATCCCAGCACGGTGTTTACAAAGAACAAGCAAAGTCAGAGGGAGCCAGAAACCCAAGGCCGCGGGAGGAGGCAGGTGGGACCATCCTGCCAAGGTGAACCCCCGTAGCACGCGCTCACCGGGGCTGGAGCCGGGGGGTGGGTTTCGGCGTGCCCTAGCTAAAAGAGGACGCCTGTTTTCTGTTACGCAAGCCCACCCCCTCGAATCTGCAGCGTTGTCCATTGACTTGTCTAATTGTGTGTCTTACAACCACATAACTCTCCCCAGAGCAGCGGGGGCCCTGATGGCGGAGGAGAAGGCTGACTGCTCCATCTGTTCATCCGGTGCTGACGAGGCGAGAGGAGTGCGCGCGGGTCTGAGCGGGAGCGCGCGCGGGGACCGGAGAGCGAGGGAGCCGGAGAAGCGCGGCCGAGCGCAGGTGCCTAGAGAAAGGGGATCCCAGTGGCAGGTGCAGACGCCGAACTCGCCGAGGCTGAAGTAGATGTTTAATTACAGTCGACTGAGGGGGTTGTTTTATTTAAGAATTATAGGAGGCAGTTGCAGATGAAATTACAAGCAGAGCTGGAGAAGGTGGCAGGCTGGGAGCTGCTATCTGAGGAGCGAGATCTGCCTCCTTAATTGGGGGAGGCACGCTCAGAATTTCTTGACATGTGAAAATAATTATCTGGAAGACTGGGAGGCTTTAATATTGAAGTCGGAGCTTCCGCCCAACCCCTCCCCCCTCAAGCAATTAAATTGTTGTTGCCCTTAAGCAGATGCCCAATTGGTAAGCATTTCTCCCAATGACAGAGCATTTTTGTTTGTGTGGAGACCTGGCTCTCAGTGCACGTTGAATTGTCACCTGGAGAAGATGATCAAAAATAGGTCCTCCTGGAACTAAGTGTCATATGTCTAGCCTTTCACATTTTGGAAAGTGGGTTTTCCTTCCTTGCTTCATTTTCAGAAGTGACAGGCACTGGTGGCCCCATTTTGAAAACTAGAAGCCAAGAGGCACTAAGGCTCATAGGGTGGGTGCAGGGTACATGGGAGCTGAAGACTCCACGGCAGAGTTTGAGAAGATTCCCACGGGAAGGATGGGCAGGCTTAGACAGAGCGAAGGGAAGGGGGAGGGGACGCCAGTGTGTCCCAGGTGGGGATGATATGTGTGAGAGTGTATTGGTCAGGGTTCTCTAGAGAAACAGAGCCAACAGAAGAGATAGGTATATGTAAATATTAAGAGATTTTTTTTATAGGAATTGACTCACTTGATCATAGGGATTGTAAAATTCAAATTCCATAGGGCTGGAAACTCCCAGAAGGTTAAGTTGAATTTCCCAGAAGAAACTGGCTGGCGGAAGTAGAAACAAATTTCTTTTTATTGGCTTCTGAAATCCTCAGTTCTGGCTTTAAGACCTCCAACAGATTGGATGAGGAGACTCCCCTCATTGCTGAGGGCAATCTCTTTGTTAATTGTAGGTGCAATAAACTGTGGAAGCACTCAACTGACTTTTGATGCAAATCCATTTATAAAAGACACTCAGAGTAGCAATCAGGCTAGAGCTTGCTTAACCAAAACACAGCTGAACATAATCTAGTAAAGCTGACACATGAAATGAACTATCACAGAGGTCCTAGAGTGTTTGGGGGATCCAGGTTGTTCAGGTTGGCAGGGACAGAGAGGTTAGCAAAGCTAGTGGACTAGGGGGCAACCCATGGAGGGCCACTTCCATTTGTGGATCCTGACTGACTATGGTGGCACACCCAAAAAGAAAGAAAGAGAAAAAGAATAACAGTCCAGTATCCCTAATAATTGAAAAGCAATTGAAAGTGAACAGTTAGCTAATGAGGTTGAACTCCAGTGTAAGGGAAATAGGAGTGAGGGTGGTTCTCTAGTGGGTCTATAAGTAATATTACCATACTGAAAATGAACAAGATTGAAAAGGGTTGTATAGACCTATGTGTCCCACTGATACACACTAGAAATATAAATTAGTTCTTGCAAGAACTATTTCAAAGGTATGATTCATGTACAAAGAGTGTTTAAGTCCCAGGTACAGGGGGAAAACTGCTATTGCATGCTATAAGCTATGTTTAAAAGGAAAACATCAGTACTACCACAGCAACAGCAGAGGTAAATAATGTGGGGCAGGGCAAAAGTTAAGAGGAGGTTTAGATTTCCTATTTGGCGAGGGTGTGTTTATTGGTTTTCTTTCTCTTGGGAGCAATGAAATTATCTAAAATTGAGAGGGTTGATAGACTGTGGACTTTGGGCCCTCTACATGATGACTGATAAATGCAGATGGCTGAAGGATGCACTGACTGGGAAGTAGATTGGGGAACAATTGTGTACACTTATGAATGTTGTGCTGCTACAAAAAAGAAACAAAGTCGTGCGGTAAACAACAATGCAAATGAACGTGTGGGACATTTGGTGAGGCGAAATAAGCCAGAAACAAAAGAACAACAATTGTATGGTCTCCTTTAGAAAATGTTTACAAGAAAACAGGGGTTAGATTGTAAGCTTTTAGAGGAGACACATTAAGTCTGGAGTTGTGATTATTATTTCTGAATTTCAAGAGGCTGTTATATATATAACTTGATATTTAGAGATAAGAACGAAGCCAATCAGGTTGAGGTTAAAGTAATTCAGAAAACAGGACAACATTGTTGTAAGGACAACAATGTCTATATTTTAGAACCACACATGCTCTTTGAGACCAAAGGAAGAAAAGTATATTTAGTCTGGAACTGAAATTTTCTGTAGCACATAATCTAACTCAACGTATCTGTATAGCTCATTTAAACAACTGAAACACAGGCAGCCCAGAATAAGAAAGAGGTCCTTTAATCCTGTATAGCCTATGTAATGCCTGGATACATCCTAGAGTATATTAAGCAGATTGTCAATAGTTTTTGGTTAAGTCCCTTGAGGGATGAGAGGAAAAAATATGGAACTATTAAACTTTACTATCAGGAAATCCCCTAATACTGTGGCATACTTTAAAGATGCCCAAATCAATAGGTCATGCCCTTGATCTTGAGCCTTACTCTTGTGAAGCTTATGTAGGTAGTGGAGAAGCTTAGGCTACCTATAGACATGCCTAAGAGTTACTTCTGGAGGACCTCTGTTGTAGTGGCCTCACTCTCTCTAAGCCCAACTCTGCAAGTGAAATCATTGCCCTCCCCCCACTTGGAACATGACATCCAGGGGTGAAAGTCTCCCTGGCGATGTGGGAGATGACTTCCAGAGATGAATCTGGCCCTGGCACCATGGGATCAACAATTCCATCCTGACCAAAACGGGGAAAAGAAGTATAACTAATAAACTATCAGTGGCATAGAGAGTTCAGATAGACTTGAGAGGCTGTTCTGGAGGTTGCTCTTAGGCAAGCTTCAGGTTAGGTAGACCTTGCTACCTATATAACCTGCCAAACCCCAACCAGGACCATTCCAGCCGATCCTAAAGAACATTTAGGGCAATATATGAGATTCCACAAGGGTTCCATGCACTAAGGTAACTTTCCAGAAACCTACAACCTCCAGATGGGTCCCTGGACCAGATAAGTCCTGAAATCTAGAGTACCCAGCCTCTCCAGAACATCAACTAGTTCCATCTCCCTATCCCATATTAATGACAGACCCTTCCAACATGAAAAAGTTACAATGGCCATAGCCCAAACACCCCTAAAGAGAAGGATAGAAAGATCAAAGATGATGGTGAATTTATACAGAGAAAATAGGATTTAACAAATAAATATGATTGCTGAATCATTAAATTGATATCTCTTTTAGTCTCCAGTACATTAGAGCAGCTAGAAGTAAAAACCTAAAATTGTGGAATTGTAACCCATGTCAAACTCTGAAATATGTTCTACAACTAATCGTCGTGCTGTGCTTTGAAATGTATTGCTTTTTTGTATATGTATTATTTTTCACAAACGAGAAAAAAGTTGATTATGATGATAAAAAAAATATTTAAGCCTTCTAGCCTCCTATATTCTGGAGCAGCTAGAAGGGAAAATCTGAAAGGATCCAATAGTATCCCATGACAAACTCTGGGCTCTGTCCCATAACTACTTGTTGAAGAATGCATTGAAAACTATTGCTTTTTTTTATATCTTTGCTTTGTATATATGTTATACAATACAATTAAAAAGTTAAAGAAAAAAAAATAAAAGCCTCTAAAGCAAGGAAGGAACTGAACAGATGAAATAATCAGAACTCAGGAGGTACACAAAGTTTAACTTTGAACTTTTCTAACTGTGCTTTGGAGTATCTTAGCCTGTAGGAAGAATCTTTTGATGGGGATCTACTTTTAGTTGTATAATTTGACATTCTGCTTTGAAAGGAATAAAGTTGAGAAGGCCTACAAATTTGTACCATTTAAATTTTGCTAAACATTCAAAATAATCAAGCAACTTATTTGAGTTTTGTCTTGTAAACATTTGTTGAATGGAATGAAATTTGTGAAAATAATGGCTTATATATTGTGTTGGTTTGAAATGATGTATGCACCCTAGAAAAGCCATGTTTTAATCCTAATCCCGTTTTGTAAAAGCAGCTGCTTCTTCTAATCCCTATTCAGCATTGTATGTTTGAGACTATAATTAGATCATTTCTTCCAGAGATGTGATTTAATCAATAGTGGTTGTTAAACTGGATTAGGTGGAGGGTGTCTCCACCCATTTGAGTGGGTCTTGATTCGTTTCTGGAGTCCTATAAAAGAGGAAACATTTTGGAGAATGAGAGATTCAGAGAGAGCAGAGAATGCTGCAGCACCACGAAGTAGAGTCCACCAGTCAGCGCTTTGGAGATGTAGAAGGAAAACGCCTTCATGAAGCAGGAAGCCAGGAGAGAAAGCTAGCAGATGACGCTGTGCTCGCCTGTGCCCTTCCAGCCGAGAGAGAAACCCTGACTGTATTCGCGATGTGCCTTCTCACTTGAGATAGAGACCCTGAACTTCATCGGCCTTCTTGAACCAAGGTATCTTTCCCTGGATGCCTTGATTGAATATTTCCATAGACTTGTTTTAATTGGGACATTTTCTCAGCCTTAGAACTGTAAACTAGCAACTTATTAAATTTCCCTGTTTAAAAGATTTTTAAAAGAAATTTTTTAAAATTTCATTTCTGGTATATTGCATTCCAGCAGGTAGCAAACTAGAACATATATTTACAAATTTTAATACAGAAAAAAATTAGATCTGAGATTTCTCCTATTTAGCAGAATTTTCTTTTAATTTGGCAGATATCTAGATACCTGTGGAAAGCTTAATATATCAAAAATATGATGATCTACTGAGGAAAATCTGTTGAAAGGGCTAATCACTTCAAATTTAGTAACCACAAAATGCAATTTTGAAGAAGACTGTGGGAAGTTTTATGAAAAAATGGTAAGATGAAGGTCATAAAAAATGCATTCTCTTTTAGAAAGCTGCTGTGGATAAGTTATTAGAGACAAATAACAGCCAAGAAAATGATTAAAGAATGTGAATTTATACCCAAATAATTATTCCATTTGTTACTTTTTAATATTCAGATAATACTTTTTGCTTTAATGTACAAATATATGCTACTTTTTAGAAAAAAATGACATTTGAAAAATAGTTTGCAGTTCTGCTAATAAACAAACTTATTCATTGTAAAAATAAATAAGTAAATAAATAAAATAAAGCCGCATGAATTTGAAAAAGCACTCAGAGCTCTGGGTGATGGCTTTCAGTGCCCTCCTACTCTGAGCTCTGGACTCCAAGTAAGTTGCTTGCCTGCATCACATTTGCACACATCCCAATGGACAGAAACTTGGAAAGCACTTGCCCAGCTCAAATTGCCAACCTCCAGAATTAACATCCAGGGAAAGGGTGAAAAGGGTGTTATAAAAGGCATTAAAGGAGTGCAGCTTATCACTGAATGGTTTAATAAGAAAACAAAGGGTTATAATATTGAAATATTGCACAAGCTTAAAACAACCACAACTCTAGACCACCAATACTTGAATGAGGAACCCAGAACGCTTATCAAATTCCGAGCACAGCTACCCTGGCAGTGACTCACTAAGAAATCCATGCTTGACACTGCTACTCAACAGCCGTACGTGGCAACTGTCACTGCAGCCATCACAGCCAGCACAGATTTTGTGTCTAGGATGAGGAGGTCAGGCACACATTTGAAAATTTGAAATTCTTCTTATTCATTTCCTAAAGCTCTGACATCAGGGTCAAAAGGCAGCAGCATGTTGAAGACCTACTGTGTTCCTAAAACTCACGGCAACTGTGTTTTTCTTCTGCAGGCCTGACTTAGGGCACTTTTATTGGGGGTGATTTGCTCAATGTAACTTAACACTTTCTACTTATGTCACATTGTCCAGAGCCTGGTATTAACTAAATTCTCAGCAAGTGTGAACCATCATTCTTAGTAGTAGTAATACTTTTAATATTTGATAGGAACAAAGGGCTTTACGGGCCTGGTGTCCTCGAGTCCTCATGACAACCCGGGAAGTGGGTACTGGCAATCCCATTTTACAGGTGAGGAAACCAAGCATACAAAGTTATTAAATGGTGGCGTGAGCAGGAGCTGTGAGAGCCAGCAGAAACGAGACAGGAGCCAAAGTCAGTGCAGACACAGACATTTAGAGATGCTTGGAGTGCCAACAGACAGCGCAGACACCTGGGCACGGATGTTCAGAGTTACAGAGCTCAGTAGATATTGTCATGTGCCTTCCAGTGACATGCTCAGCAAGCCAGAACCCAGAATTTTGCCCTAGAGTGAGGGCCCACAGACACTTAGAGAGGAAGCCATTTGAATCTGAAGCTGGAAGCAATGGAACTGGGATCAAGAACCAGCAGATGACCACGTGCCCTCCCATGTGACAGACATCGGCCTTTCTTGAGTCAAGTTGTCTTTCTCTGGATGCCTTAGTTTGAACATTGTTATGGTCTCAGAACTGTAAACTTGCAATTTAATAAATATCCTTTATAAAGTCCCCCACCCAAAAAAAAATGTTGGTGTGAACAAGTAAACTTAATTTTAAGGGAGACTAATATTTTGGGCTAGAAAATTGGGGAGCTTCATGAAGGACACAATTCACCTGCTCTGGAGCTAGATCTGGATTTACTGCTTACTAGCTCCATAGCCTTGGCATCTTACTAAAATTCTCTAGGCCTTGATATCTTCATCTGTAAAATGGTGGTGAAAATCCCCGTCTCGAAAGGTGTTTGGGGAGAGAATTTAATGAGAATTGTAAAGCTCCCAGCACAATTCCTTTTACCTTTCCTTCCCCCAAAGGAGACTAGATTATATTGGTTTCCAGTTATCCCATCTAATGTAATGTAAACTCCCTAAGAATTTTTTGGTTTTTGTTTTTATTTTTACACCCTATCCCCTGCCAGAACAGTACCCATAACATCGTAGACTCCAAATGCATATTTCTTGAATTGCATTCTGTATTTCCACGAGTTGCAGTTTTTTGTCATGTGACTTGGAATGACTTCCCAAGGACCAGTTAGGACTGGAGGCAGAGGGGACAGTAGCAAAGCTTTGCAGGGAGGAGGGGAGAGATCCAATCCAGTCTCATTCAACAGCCCTCCAGGTGCCAGGCTGCAGGACTTGCCATGTTGATAATGACTCATTCCCCACTGCCCAGCCTAGGAGGGCAGCTTGGGAGTTGTGGAGATAAGGGTGGAGTGTCCTGGGAATAGTCAGTAAGGAGGGAGGTTAAGTGGGGACCCAGCTCTCCTCCTGCCTCTTTCCCTTCCCAAGCCCCACCCATCTGCACTTCCAGCTCAGAAAGAAGCCTCCTTCCATGCCAAGTATCACCAGCGTTCTCTGAGGGTGTGAATTATTGACAAACCCGGCACCCATTTGTCTCCAGTCAGCACTGCTGGCACTTCCCAGGGCCTGGAAGCTGCCCAGGGCATCTCCCGCCCAGGCCTGCATGTGGTTCCCACAATGAAGATGCTGCTGCCTTGAGCCTTTGTCTTAATTGGAGAAATGGGGCAAGTGAGAGCTTCTAAAATGTGTATTTGAAATCAATTCGCTCCTTGAAGTGGCATGAAAACAGAAGTCTGAGTGGCATGAAAACACCCCATGAGGGGATGTCCCCGTGCCACTCAGCTCACAGTCTCACCCTGCTCTGGTCTGCTCACAACATGCACCCTGAGAGGCTTGCAAAGGCCATAGTCATAGTGGGGGTAGAAGGTGGCTTTCTGCAGGAGAAGGGCCTTTCGGAGGGGCTTCACCACCCACTGTCCTGCAGAGCAGCCTCTGAGAGTCAGGGTTGGACAACGGCGGCTGCCCGGGGAGGATTTGTGTGTCCCCCAGGAGGGAAGTCGGATTTCAGAGACTTGAAAACGAGGAGGTTAAATTGGCTATGGACCCAACTAGCTTCCTGCAGTCTCTAGAGGAAAAAGATGTGGCACCAAATCTGTAGAACAAGAGGCTGGAAGAAAGCGAGTTGTTGGTCATGAAGTCTATTATTTCCAAGGGACCATGTGCACTTCATTCCAGTGAAATAAGCCAGGAATTACGTGTTCACATCTACAGTGGGCAGTGGCTGACCTTGGATTCAGCATCTTCAGGGAAGGAAAACAGGGTTTTCCTCTGAGGAGGGTGTACATTGTAGTAAAGAGTTTCCCTCCACCCATTTGAGTGGGTCTTGATTGGTTTACTGGAGTCCTATAAAAGAGGAAACATTTTGGAGAAAGAGATTCAGAGAGAGCAACACTACGAAGTAGAGAGTCCACCAGCCAGTGACCTTTGGAGATGAAGAAGGAAAACGCTTCCCAGGGAGCTTCATGAAACCGGAAGCCAGGAGAGAAAGCTAGCAGATGACACGGTATTCACCATGTGCCGTTTCAGCAGAGAGAGAAGCCCTGTGTTCACCATGTGCCTTCTCACTTGAGAGAGACACCCTGAACTTCATCAGCCTTCTTGAACCAAGGTATCTTTCCCTGGATGTCTTTGATTGGATATTTCTATAGACTTGTTTTAACTGGGACATTTTCTCGGCCTTAGAACTATAAACTAGCAATTTATTAAATTCCCCTTTTAAAAAGCCATTCCATTTCTGGTATATGGCATTCTGGCAGCTAGCAAACTAGAACAGTGATGATAAAAAATAGATTTTCCTTCTAGTCTCCAATGTTCTGGAGCAGCTCGAAGGAAAAATCTGAGATAATGGTATGGTAGCCCAAGACAAACTCTGGGATCTCTTCTGTAACTACTTGCTGAACAGTGCTTTGAAAACTATTGCTTTTTTCTTTCTTTTTTTTATTGTATAATATAACGTATATACAAAGCAGTTTTTAAAAAGCCAGAAAAAGTTAAAAAAACAAATAAGACCTAATTTTGATGACATTGTGAGTTGGTAAAAAAAATAATAAATCAGCTTATTAAGTTCTACTAAAAATCCTTTTGGGAATTTGATTGGAAATCCATTGAATCTGTAAATCAATTGCAGGCATGGGGAGAATCGACATCTTTAAGATATTTAGTCTTTCATTCTATGTAAATGGTCTATTTCTTTGATATCTTTCAATAAAGTGTTAGTGTTTTTTCTTTAAAAAAAAAAAGAGTTTCCCAGGAACTACTAGCAATTATGACTACTGATTGCCAGTGGCAAGGCCATTTTAAGATGTTCATAGGCCTTATTCTTACTTCATTATATTTTGTATCAATTATAATGTACCCATGTTTGTGTATGTATACGTATATATGTGTACACATCAACACACACATATATATGTATATGTATATATATGTATACACACACTTTAAAGAGTTTTTAGAATTTTGCTTTTGAACTTACCTGGCTATGAATAATAACTCATGTCATTTACTATTGATTCTGCTTTTCCAGCAATCATCAGGCATCCTCAGGAATCCTTGCAAAGCAAGGTCACCAACCTACAAATTGTTGTCAGGTGTAGTAAAATGTTTGTGAAAACTAAATTTAACAGTGAACAAAGTGGACCTAATGTTTTGTAGACATTTAATTAAACATTTATTCATTTCGATTTTGCAGTTTTCTTTAAATATTTCGAGCTAGTATCTTTCATTTTTTCCAGGCCCCCGACATGTTTGGGAACCCTCCAAAGATGTTGGATTTCCAAGGCAGGTCATATAGGCAGTTCCTTTGGCTGAAATAATAAGCCTGTCAGGGTCTGAGATTAGGTAAAGAGAACTGGGACTCACTTTATATCTGTACCTCTAAGTGAGGAAAACTTGGGGCTGTGCAAAAGTTCTCAGTAGGGGCTACGAAATCTAGCAACAACTGTGACTACTACCCTCCTACTATAAGAGTCAAGAAATGAAGTGGGACTGCCCTCCCCCTGTCTATGTGGGACATGACTCCCGGGGTTGTGGACCTTCCCGGCAACATGAGACAGAAATTCCAGAATGAGCTGGAACTCTGCATCAAGGGATTGAGAAAAACTTCTCGCCCAAAAGGCGGAAGAACGAAATGAGACAAAATAAAGTGTCAATGGCTGAGAGATTCCAGAGTTAAGAGGTTATCCTGGAGGTTATTCTTATGCATTATATAGGTATCACCTTTTTAGTTAAGGTGTATTTTGGAGAGGCTGGAGGGAACTGCCTGAAAATGTAGCACTGTGCTCCAGTAGCCATGTTTTTTGAAGATGAATGTATAATGATATAGCTTTCACAATGTGACTGTGTGATTGTGAAAACCTTGTGTCTGATGCTCCTTTTATCTATCTTATGCACAGATGAGTAAAACATATGGATTAAAAATAAATAAGTAGGGGGAACAAATGTTAGAATAAATTTAGTAGATTGAAATGCTGGTGATCGGTGAGGGGGAGGGGGTATGGTATGTACAATTTTTTTTCTTTTTTCTGTTTATTTCTTTTTCTGGATTGACGCAAATGTTCTGAGAGGTGATAGTGGTAATGAATATACAACTATGTGATGATATTGTGAGTTATTGATTATATACCAAGAATGGAGTGATCATATGGTAAGAATGTTCATGTTTGTATATTGTTATGCTTAAAAAAAATTTAATTAAAAAAAAAAAAAAGAAAGAAAGTGGGAAGGTTCAGTACCCTAACCTGGCTTGGGAACTTCTGGGAGTTTTTATTTGTTCATTCGTGCATCAGTTTATTCAGCAAGGAGCAGGCAGAGAGGGAGTCGTTTCTTGTGCCCAATCTAAAATGGCGTGTGTGTGCACGTGCGTGTGTGTGTGTGAGGAACAGATGGGACGTGAGCTTCCTCACCATCGCCTCAGTTGCTGGCTTCCTTTCCCATTAACATTTTATTTCTTGGCACTCTACAGCAGCGAGCATTCAACACGGGCGCAGGGCTGACCCTGTTCTCTGCATGTCAGCAGCCTCGGAGATTGAGTCCTTGGGTCCCACCCAGGGCTGGGTGGTTCCCGGAGCCCAGCCAGCTATCCTGGGTTGGGAGCAGGTAGGAGTGAGGAGAAGCTAGCATTGAAAGAGCACCTTCTAATTACCGGGCACTGCAGCGACACGTGGGATGTGTTTCCTAACTCAGGCCTGAAGAAACCACATCCCATTTTTCAGCTGAGGAAATGGAGGCTCCGAGAGTTGAGACAACCCAGCCAAAGTCCCACAGCGAGGAAGTGGCAGAGCCGGGATTTGAACTCGCAGCAGTCACACGCCACACCCTGTGTTGTTTCTTCCCTACCCTGCTCCCTCTCTGAATTCCTAGGGATGATCTGACTTTCAGGAGTGTGTTAGTGAAATTCCTAGTATATTTCTGAAATAAATTAGTTGTTCCTTCCCTGAAGTTGAGAAGAGAGGGATTGTGAATGCCATGGGGCCTCCGCGTAGGGCAGAGTCCGGGCTGAAATCCAGCCCAGGAGTCCCGGACCCCGTCGGTAAGTGGCGTTAAACTGCGGCAGACTGACAAGGGGTGCTGGCCGAGCCCTGTGCTCACAGCCAGCAGAGGGTGCCTTAATGATGTGCACAAAGGCACTGCCCTGGGTGGGCTTCCCTAGAAGCTGACCTTGAGACACATACTCAAGCGCTAGTCCTTCACCTGGGAGGTGACCCCAGGAAGCACTGGTGGGGGAGAAGAGAAGTAAGACTGGGAAGGGAAGAAAAGCATTCGCGGTGGGGTTTATCCCTGCACACCTCTAGAGCTCGGTTCTGCTCTAGGAGCAGTACGGGATCCTTCGCCGAGCCACCCCGTGCCCCACCCATCATCAGTGGAGGGCTGCCTCTGGGGGCACCTCCCCCTTGCCCTGCTGAGGCCGAGCGTGTTCCCAAGGCCAGAGGAAAGCCCTCGGGGGTGTTCCTGGGTAGTAGCCTTGGCCCAAGTGCCGGCGGAGGGACACGGGCGCAGGGTCCACAGGGAGCCTGCCACCGAGCCTGCCACCGTTAACTGGACTTCTGTCCTGCTGTGTCCCGTAAGCTAAAGTAACTCTCTGTGTCCTTCTCCTCCCTTTCATGAGCCGCGGGGGGAACTCAGACACTCTCCTCCAGCAGTCTCGTTTGCATTGCCTCAAAAAGCAAACAGCCCACCTCGGTGAGCCGCCATTCCCGGGTGCCTGCTGACGTCATCGTCAAGTCTGGGATCTGTTCCTAACGCCGACGTCTTGGCGTTTCCCTTGGCCCCTCTCTCTTTACTGCCTCTTTTCTCCTCCTCTCCCTTCCTCCGAAGTCAATAAGGAAATCCAGGTTTCCTGGCTTCTTGCCTTCCTGTTTTTATCCTCCAGGCCTCCAGAGGCTGGTTTGGCAGGAGCGGCGTGGGGGTGGAGGGGGTGGGGTGGCTGCCCCAGAACCGCACAGAGCTCCCTACTGAGCTTGGCAGTGGGGCAGATGGCTGGCCCAGCACTGGGGACTTGTCTTGAAGCTGTTTGCAGCGCGAACACACCTCCTTTTCTTACATTGTTTACTTATTGAGGAAGCCCAGTGGAAATTTCCGGGAGGCTAAAGCCACAGCGGCTGAATTCTTGCTATTGCTTTTTCCCCAAACCTCAGACTCGCCAGCCCCTCCCCAAACACCCTTCTTCGACCACCTGGTTCTGTGCCTTTTGCTTGTTCAGGGGCAAAAATCACCCGCCTCAGGCAAGAACTGAAACAAGAGTTTGGCAGAGGGTGTAAAGCCTTGATTCAAATCAGAAACCCCCGACACAACTTTGTGGCCGTTTCAGTTTCAGTTTCCTCCAGCTATGCTGCTGTTGATATTCATTGGGGATTTGGGGGCTCTACTTTCCAGTTACCCTTCAGTTTTTGCTTTATTGCAGAAGCAGTTAATTAAGGAGGGGACGGCTGAACCCTGTTGCTTCGTTTGGCACTGCTGATCTAATGAGGTGTAAATCCTGCACGTTTATATCAATTGGTGTGATTAGAAGGAGCCCCAGGTCCCCGCCTCCCGCAATCTGTCACAGTCCTGGTGGAGCTGCATCCTGGGTCTCCTGGATTTGGCTCAAAAACCCAAATAGGGCAGGCCATGGTGGCTCAGCCACAGAGTTCTTTCCTGCCATGCCGGAGACCGGGGTTCAATTCCAGGTGTCTGCTCATGCAAAAAAAAAAAAGCCCGAATAAAGTAAGAGTGAGGGGTGGGGCCGAGCCAGTCTCACGGCTGCGGGGACACGTTCCTCCCGTGGGCGCGGGAGGCAGCCTGGCCGGTGGCGCCGCCACGGGCTCCAAGCACAACTTCCCGGGCTTGAGCCCCTGCTCTTCTTCCCGAGGCTGGTGGCCTGGGGAAAGTCACGTCATCCCTCGGTGCCTCAGTTTCTTATTCTGCGCCTTAGTGGCCTGTGGCTGCTGTAATAAAGAACCACGAAGTGGGTGGCTCGAAATAACAAAAATAAGTTCTCAGGCAGTTCGAGAGGCTGGATAGGCTGGAAGTGATCCTGCTCCCTCTGAAGGCGGGAGGGGAGGGTCATTTCTTGTCTCTTGTAGCTGCTGTTGGCAACTTAATTCCAATCTCTGTCCCTGACTTCACTTGGTCCTCTTCTCCCTGGGTGTCTCTGGCTCTGTCTCCAAATTTCCCTCTTATGGGGACACCAGTCATACTGGATGTGGAGTCCACCCTAAGGCAATTTGTTCTTCACTGGTTTTTACATCAGCAAAGATACTATTAGTAAATAAGGTCACATTCGGAGGTGCTGGGGGATTACAGCTGGAACTGACCTATTTCTTCAACCCACAACAAACTTTAATAATAATTGTTGGAAGGGCTAAATCAGTTAATATTTGTAAAGTGTTTAGAAACCTCTCTAGACAGTAAAGTATCTTACTTATGTCTGTCCACTTCCAGAAAGGCTCAGGGGAGGGGGCAGGGGCCTACCACCAAAGACATACAATTTGACCAGTAAAATAAAGACTGAGGAACTCAAGAACCATATAAAGAAAGGGATAAAGAAAGAGGGCTTTCACCTGGTGCATTTAAGTAGGACTCCTTGGGCTATGAGGAACATTTGTTCATTCAACAACTATCTATTGAACGTCTACCGTGTGCCAGACACTGAGCTCACAGCTGGGCTTATAGCTGTGACCTCATTGAGCTTACATTTGAGTGTGGAAACACAGAAAGCACAGAAAGACAAGCAAATAAATAAGACCATTTCAGAGAATGATAAAGGCTATGGTGAAAAGAAGCAGGGTAGAGAGAAAGGGAGGTATGGAGTGGACCACAAATCAAGTGGTCAGGGAAGGCCTCTCTGAAGAGGTGACATAGCAAGAAAGAAACCGTCACATGAAGCTCTGCAAAGTGAACATTCCACACAGAGGCAGCAGCAAGTGCAAAGGCCCTGAGGTACAGGATAGCTTGAAGAGTTGGAGGGACAGTAAGAAGGCTGTCATGACCGGAGCAGAATTAGCAAAGGAGAGAGTGGAAGAGACCAGTTTGGAGAGGGTGGATGAGGTCAGATCATATGGAAGGGGGTGGTTATAAATAGTTTTCAGAAAGGAGGTTGAGGGTGCAGAGCAGGGCAAACAACAAGTTACCAGAGAAACAGAAACTAAAGAAAATATGGTGAACTAAACTTGGAATTTAGCTCTGAGCTTCCTGGTAGCCAAAGTTTAAAAAAAAACATGAATGACCTATAGAGTTTCCAGAGGCTAATAAAATAAGGCAGAGCAGATCACCAGGAAAGAAAAACCTTTACTTCCACTACAGCTGAGAGATCATTCTTGAGAGGCTCTATACGGAAGATGAACTGAGAAATACAATGGTTGAGTCATTCAGCGACCATTTAGTCATTTCTCACATGATTTATTTTTTCAAAATGTGTGAAGACTCCCCCCTTCTGGTGTGTTCTGAATATAGAGGGGGACATAATTCAATCTCAGCAATGGGGCAGTAGTGGGTAGGAGGTGGAGGTGTGTTTATGGGAAACCAAAGTAATGTCTTATTTTGGTTCTTTCTGATGATCCCATTGGTCCTCAGAGACTTTAGCAGAAAAGTCAAGACTCAAATGCCTTTGAAAAGGAGGCTGGGAATGAGGAAAACAACCTTATAATGAAGGCAGCTTATGAGGCATCTCAGACGGCAGGAGGCCTTAGGAAATAGCTGCTCCTTGGCTCTACCCAATTGTTGCCTCTTGAGCCTAATGATTTTCCAAGAGGAACTAGAAATGCTGAATTATTGAAACATGAAGGCCGATGGGCTGGGGTGGCCACGTCCTGAGCCCCTAGCAGGCTTGGTACTCACGTGGGCAGCCACCATCGAGTCCACAGTCTCAGAATCAGGACGGTGGCCAGAAGGAAAAGGAGGGTGGGCACTTGGCGGGACCCTCGGTTCCTGGAGTGCCACCACAGCCATGGCCCCCATCGAGGGGCATCTGGGAACAGTGTGAGCCTGGCTGAAGTATACAAAGGCAAGCAGGGTGTGCTTTTGGAGTCCCTGGGACCTGTACCAGGAGCTGGGGTTCCTGGAGCAGGCTGGAGCTCTGGAGGCCAGGGGGTTCTGGCTGGTGACACATCTAAGCGTTAACCATATCTTTGTGAGTGGTGGGTGGGGGCAGGCCTACAATGCGAACGCACATGGCATGTGCTCAGCTCCCGGCTGAGCCCACTGGGGGCTATGGGAAGGAGATAGATTTGTTACTAGATGTTACATCGATGTGATGCTGCAGAATCGGTGGCTGAAGAGGGCCTCGGTGGTGAAGGCCCTGAAGGCGGAGGTGGTCGGCATGGGTCTCCCCTGCAGCCAGAGGCCCCTGGCCCAAATGCACACCTTCTATCTGTGCCTTGCCTCACATGCCCAGCCCTGCACGGGCGGCCCCAGCTCTGCAGCCTCAGCCTGGCCACCCAGTGGGAACTCGGGCCAAATTTCTGCAATGAACATTTCTGGTTAAAAAAAAAAAAGCAAAATCAAAGAAACAAAAAACAACAAACTTGAAGGTTCTTATTTAAAATGTTGACAATGAATTCAAACCTGTTTTAAACATTCCCAAAGTCAAGCAAATCGTGGATGACGGGTGAGCGCAGCCCACAGGCAATATGGGTGCTGCCTCTGGTGTGGTGTTCCAGAGACCAGCCAGCCTGCCCTGGCATGAGCTTCCTGGAATACGATGGACTTTTGGCCTGAACTGGGCACAAAGAGTGCCCCAAGGACAGATGCTCTGGGACCTGGGGAGAGCCCCAGGAACCAAGAGTGCCAACACCCTCCCTTTCTCACGTCCTTACACAGTCCGTTCCAGGCTCTGAGATAGGCCTCAGCATCCAATGGTGGATGAGACAGACCCACCGCTACTCTCAGGGAGTTTATATTCCAGTCAGGGAGCCAGGCTTTAAAGAACTCATTACACAATTGAGTAGTTAGTCCAAGTTGTAAGACGTGCCCAGAGAGAGAGCTGTAGCAGGCTGCATGGGAGTGTTTACAAGGGATCTGACCAAGTCTAGGGGATTTAGGAAGATTCAGACTTAAGCTGAGATCCTAAAGAGAGTAGGAGTGAGGGGAAGGGGTGGAGGGGTGTGTGTGTGTGTGGGGGGCGGGTTATGATGCCAGAGAAAGGAAGCAGCTGTGGTAGCCCCGATGGGAAGGAACACCACAGGGGAGAGGGTTTTCCGGGGGTTGGGTGGGGTGGGGGATGGGTAGGGGAGCACTGGAGGCAGAGGCAGGAGCCAGGCCTGATTTTGTAGGCCATAATGAGGACTTTGAATTGTTAAGAGAAACTATCCAAAACTTAGAAATCTAGCCAAAAAAAAAAAAAAAAGATAACTCACTGGAGGTTCATTCAATGTCAGACCAGAGCAGAATTTACCAGGTTGGCCCAAGGACTATTTAAATCTCAATGGGGATTGTACCTTCCTTTGATTTTGTTACTTTGTTATTGATTTGGGCCTGACCTTTGTGTACAGTTACACCCGAGTTTTTAGAAAGTTGTCCTGTAGAGATGCAAACGATTTACAGCAGGTAAAGAAGCTCACCCCAAAGGTTATGGGTTTATTGCCCTGAAGGACATTAGTCAGTTTTGTTTCCGACTTAAAACAAAAACAAACAAACAAACAAAACCAAGCAGGTAGATAAAACAATTTTCTTCCCAGCACCTTTCCTGAGGGACTTTATCAACCCTTGTCATCAAATGCTCTTTGAACCAGCTTTACCGCCCTGCTGCTTTTCTCATTAAGTTCTATCCATTTCCGATGCCTATTTACTCTACATTTGTTAAGAGGCTCGGGTTTCTATCTTCTGAATGTTATTCTTCAGCAGAACTTTCTCCTAAGTGTAATGGAGACACTGTAGAGGGTTTTAAACCAGCAACTGACAGGATCACGTTTGCATGTGGATGCCAGTGTTTATGTTCTTCTGAGAAAAATCAAGAGACGCAAGCTCCTATTTTTAACTTTAAATAGGGGATTTACCTCTAGGGAAAAGTAACTGGTTTGACTGGGGACCAGTCTGCTGCTGTTATCAATTGTAAGTTTATGATAGGGCCTTCCTACAAACCTAGGGGTCTCTAATCATGGCAGTGTCCATTTTGTTAAGATTTAAAGCAGTGGATGATAATTTATTATAATGAGATCTCAACCAATGAACTCCAATTACAATTAAAATGTTTTAGAAAGCTTTCTCTTCTCCTGGGTCACCCCAGGAGGCCCCACTCCCACAAAAGCTGGAATCACTCTGCCACCAGATGGATTGCTCATGGCTGTGTCAGGTGTCAGAGGATGGCCCATCTCTTTAAAGTGCTTCAAAAAAAAAAAAAAAGGAGAGGAACTACCAACATCCATTTCCATAAATTATTGAACATGAATTTAAAATCATGTAGTTGGAAAAGTGTTGAAATTGTACGTGCTGACCGGTGAGTCAGAGAAGCTGTGTTCCGATGGCAGGGACAAGCCCAGTAATAGTTGCTCCAGAGGCTTTGGCCATCAGAGCATGGACGACCTGTGAGCGGGGGCAGCCACACACCTTCATATGGGGTCTCAGTTTGCCAGGCCTGCTGTAACAAAGTACCGTGGGCTGGTTGGCTTAAACTACAGGGATTTATCATCTCAGCATTTGGGAGGCTAGAAGTTCAAAAGCAGGGAGTAGGCAGAACTGTGCTTTCTCTGAATTCTGTAGTGTTCTGGTGGTGACTTGCTGGAAGTTCATAACTCAGCCTGTACCTCCACCCCAAGGCCACTGGTGTCCTCTTGTGTCTGAATGTTCCCCGCTTCTAAGGACTCCGGTCATAATGGATTAAGGGCCTTTGAGAATTAGTTTGGCCTCATCTTAATTTTAGATGATGATGTTAAAAAAATTTGGATGATGATGTTAAAAAGAATAACAGCTTCAAAGATCCTATGTACAGCGGGCTGGGAGCCAGCATAGACTGGGTGTGGAGGTGTATCTTGGTAACTACTGGCTCCCTGATTGACCTGCACCCTCGTGTAATGAGGCCTCAGGATGAAAAAGTTTCTTTGGGCTGAGCCAATCTATGAAAATTTTCTTTGGCTGCAGTGCGTCCTCACTGAACCCTTAAAATGACAGCTCCTAACATTCCTACTGGACGAATTCCTCCAAGGTGCCTTCCAAAACTTCCAGTGGCAATAGACCCACTCATCTTCCAGTTCATACACAGAGTCGTCCAATCAACAACTCAAGAATATGTGAATTGAGGTCTCCCAATACAAGAAGGAGCAGAAGCAACTTTTACTCTTATCCCACAGTCCCTCTGGCCAGTCCCCAATTCCCCTCCCTCCGCCCCCACGAAGGTAACTGTAACCCATTTCAGTTGGAAGCAGCTACAGAAAACTGACCATCATCCCTACTCCCTCCCATCACCAAAAAGACTAGAATGTTACATCTGGAGGACAGGACTCCGCCCCTCATGATATGTCTGACCCCTGGCACTCAGGATGTTGGTTTGGCCTGACTTCTCCAGAACCTTCATTGCCAAGAGGTTCACAGAACAGATCACCTGTTGTCCTTCCTCTAGCTCTTCAGTTTGAGAATCCAGCATTAAAGTGATGAGGCCATATATTATGTCCTTCAGTACTCGGGTGGAGACCTCCTGAGCCAGGCTCTGTATCTGAAACAGCAAAATCGTGTTGCCAATGATAGAGCTATAAAATGATGATCTTATCCTTCTCCGATTTCTTGTCTGCCATGTGTGTGTTGTAGATGAGTCTTAGCTGCATGGGTGAGGCTATCAGAAATGGATCAATATGGCCAGACATAGCTTTGGCTTTATCTTCCTGTCAGGACCTCATCAATCTGTATTAGAGCTTAGATGCATGTGTTGATGTCACCACTGGCTACTTGGGAGAGAATTAAATTGTTTATGGATGCAAAAAAAAAGATCCTATGTATCAATGGGTTCACATCCACGGGATTGAATTAGGACTTGAATATGTCTTCTTGTGGGGAGGGGAAGGGCAGGAGGCATGATTCAATCCACAACAGCATCTTAGGTAAGAGAGCCTGAGAACACTTATGGTACCACGAATTATGCTAAAATTTCACCTACATTATCTCCTTTAATCTTTGCAACATTCTCAAGGAAATGACTTACACTTTTTCTCATCTTATCTGCTACACTATTCTATTTTTTCTCTTTTGTAGCACTTATTTTCTAGCAAACTACATAATTGATGTATCTTTATCATCTATAATAGATAAATATTATACATAGAATAATACATCAGGAAGGCAAGAATCTGTGTCTATTCTGTTCACTGGTGTATTTTAAGGGCCTAGAGCAACACCTGGAATAATCTAGGTGCTTAATAGATATCTGTTGAATGAATGAATGAGTACTTATTATATGGCCACTTAGAGTTGAATGAAAACCAACAAGAAAAGCAAACCAATACTGTGCACATCTGTGTACCAGGTGTGGTTCTGAGCATTTTCCTGTGTACTCTCTCTTAGTCCTCATAATGATTATCACCATTTTACAGATGAAGAAACCAAGACTCAGGAAAGTACAATGGTTTGCCTAAGGTTGCACAGCTAGTTCTTTTAAAATTAACAGTGCTGAGGTAGAAATCACATATGATAAAATGTACCTATGTTCAATGTACGGTTTTGATAAATGGGTGCCCCCATGCAGCTGTCATCCCAGTTAAGAAGTCCACCTCCCCCAGTGGTTCCCTTGTGCCACTTTGCAATCAACCCCCTCCAGCCCCTCCAGCCACTGAGATCTATTTTTTAATTTTTTTTTTGTCTTTAGATACATTTGCCTTTTCCAGAATGTTGTACAAAATAGAATCATGCAACATGTACTCTTATTTGTGCCAGGCTTCTTTTGCTCAGCATAGGTATTTTAAGGTTCATCTACATTGCTGTAAGTATCAATAGTCAATTCTTTTTCACTGCTGACTAATAGTCTATTATATGGATATACTACAATTTGTTTATCCATTCACCTGCTGATGGGTGTTTGGATTGTTTCCTGATTTGGGCTCCCAGGCATAAAGCTGCTATTGATATTAATGCACAAGTTTTGTGTGAACATGTTTTCATTTCTCTTGGAATTGCTGGGTTGGGTGCTAAGGGCATGCTTAACTTTCTAAGAAATGGCCAAAAGTTTTCCAAAGTAGAACATACCACTGTGCATTCCCACCAGCAATATATAAGAGTTCCAGTTGCTGCACACCCTCACCAACGTTTAGGATGTTCAGTCTCTTAATGAAGTGGGGGTCTGATGTTATCTCATTGCAGCTGAAATATTCATCTCCCAAATGACTGAGAATGTTGAACGTTTTCATATGTTTAATGGCCATTGATATGTCTTCTTTGGTAAAGTGTCTGTTAAAATCTTTTGCCCATTTTTATGTAATCATTTGTCTTCTTATAGAGGTGAGAGAGTTCTTTATATATTCTTTATGTCTAATCCTTTATCAAATATATGTAACAGGAATATTTTCTCCCAATATGTAGCTTGCCTCCTTATTTCCTTAATGGTACCGAAGAACCATTTTTGAACCAACGCCTATCTGTCCTTCATTCCTTTCCGGTTTCCCTTTTTACTCCTCCAGAAGTAAGAAAATATGAAAAAAAAGACAACCCACAAAAATACCCAGAGGAAAAACAAAATCCTGGCCTGTGTTTGTACAGAGGGTTCAGAAACAAATTACTCTAATGGGTGGCTGAGGGAGGTGGAGAGAGAGTTAATCACTCACCCCTACTCAGTCTTGTTTTAATTGAGCATAATAAAAATAATGAAATTATATACTTCTCAGGATTTGGGGCTTAGCTGTTTGTGTGGCACGGAGAGGCTTTCAGGAACAAATTTAAATGGCTGGATCCCAGGGACTTTCCTATCTCACTGGGCTTTCCTCCTACAACTCTATGGGGACGGCTTCAATGAGTGGGGGAAAACAGTACTGGATGGGGGTGGGGCAGGAGCCCTGGCTGTGCCTTGGGGTGTTTCTACTCTCTGGACCCGGTCTCCACAGGTGAGGAGGGTCTGATGTAGTGGCTGCTGGCAAACTTTTAAAGTTTAAGAAATGTATCTTTGAACATTATGTACATATATAGGCACTTGATTACGTTTATTATAAATTTTATAGGTAAAAATGCTTAGTACGTGTGCCAGCTTAAATCTGTTGCATATCCCAGAAAAGCAATATCCTCATTCAGTATTCCTGCATGGGATCTTTATTACTATTTCCATGGAGATGTGACCTACCCAATTGTGGGTGATAACTTTTGATTAGATGGTTTCCATGGAGATGTGTCTCCACCCATTCAAACTGGGGTTGCCTACTGGAGCCCTTTAAGAGGGAACAATTTTGAAAAAAGCTTTAGAGCCACCAGAACCATCAGAGCGCCCACAGCTAGAGACCTTTGGAGATGAAGAAGGAAAACACCCCCAGAGGAGCTTCATGAAATAAGAAGCCAGGAGAGAAAGCTAGCAGACATTGCCATGTGCCCTTCCAGCTTCCAGAGAGAAACCCTAAATTTCATCTGCCTTTCTTAAGTGAAAATAACCTCTTATGATGCCTTAATTTGGGCATTTTCATGGCCTTATGAAAAGCTTGCAAGTTAATAAATTCCCCTTTTTAAAAGCTATGCTGTTTCTGGTATATTGCATTCCAGCACCTTCCAACTAAAACAGATTTTGGTACCAGGAGTGGGGTGCTGCAATTTGCAAATATTGAACATGTTGGAATGGCTTTTTAAATGGATAAGGGGAAGATTTTGGAAGAATTATGAAAAGCTTGATAGAGAAGGCCTAGAATGCTTTGAAGAGACTGTTGGTAGAATTGTGGACTCTCTCTATCTCTGATGAGGCTCTAGACAGAAACAAGGCATGTGCTATTGCAAACTGGAAGAAAGGCGATCCTTGTTTTAAAGTGGCAAATAATCTGGAAAAGTTGACAACTTGCTTTATATGGAAGGTAGATTTTAAAAACCACAAACTCAGATATTTAGCAGAAGAGAATTCTAAATTAAATGTGGAAAGTGTGGCCTGGTTTCTCCTTGCAGCTTATAGTGAAATGCGACAGGAAAGAGATAAGTTGAGAACCAAATTCTTGGGCACAAAGAAACCAGAAATTGATGGTCTGGAAAATTCTGGGCTTCCAGAATGGAAGACCACAGAGAATAGTGCCCCATGTCAGGATTTAACCAATCATGGAAGCAGTCAGCCATTTCAGAAAAAGCGAGGATTGGAGATAGAGTTATGCAGGAAGGATTTGTGGAATCTGTTTTGTCTGATAGACATGATCCCAGTATTCTCTGTAGAAACTCAACAAGAGTGGTGTGGGAGCTGTATAAACAGAACCATTGCCAGTCTAGACTAAGAGGGAAAGAAAAGGGACACATGGGAGGAAAAATATCTACAGAGGCAGAACCATGGAAGCTAAGGTCTGAAGTCAAGAAACCTCAGGCCAGGTAAGTGGACCCACCCAAGTACTTGGAGAGGCTGAGTTTGCCCCAAAAGCTGAGGTTGGACCTTCCACCTCATTGTTCAGGAAGAGTTGTGCCCCAGGCCTTGGAGAGGGTGGAGCACATTCCTTGGGGATTGGGGAGAGCCTGGCTGCCACCACATTGTTCTGAAGGGGTTGAACATGTGCCCTGGAGATGGCAGAGAGCCCAAGTGTGGCCCTAATGCTTGAAGAGGATGGAGCCAAGAAAAAGGTGGTCTCCCCAGTGTCCCCCAAGGTTGCATTTGGACAGAGCTGGGCTGCTGCATAGGCCTTTGGAAAGGGTAGGATTGCTGCTTTCTAAAGCCCTGAGGATAAATGAATTTCAGACTTTGAAATCTAATGGAGTTTGCCCTGCATGTTTTAAGAAATGTGTGGATCCAGTGACCCCTGTGTTCCTCCCAATTCCTCCCTAGGGAAATGGGAATATATATCTGTGTTGGTTTGAAGATATTATGTACCCCAGAAAAGCCATGTTTTAATCCTGATCCAGTCTTGTGGGAGCAACCATTTCTTTTAATCCTGATTCAATACTATAGGGTAGAATCTTTTTATTAGATTATCTCCACAGAGATACGACATGCCCAGTTATGGGTGTGACTTTTGATTAGATGGAGATGTGAATCTACCCTTTCCAGATGGGTCTTGATTAGTTTACTGGAATCCTTTAAAAGCTGAAATCTTTTGGAGGGAATGAGAAATGACAGAAACCTCAGAGCCAAGAGAAACATCACAGTAGAACTGACACAGATGCAGACATGTGAAGAACAGACACAGAAGTTTGGAGATGCTTGGAGCCCAGCAAATGTTGCCATGAGATGCTAAGTAAGCCAGAACCTGGAGAAAGCCAAGGGAAGTCAAGAGATGAAAGCCAGCCCTGAAGAAGCAAAGTGAGGAATCCCTATAGGAGCAGAGGCTGAAAGCAATGGAGCCCAGGAATAAGGATCCAGCAGATGCCTGCCACATGACTACCCAGCTGACAGAGGTGTTCCTGGCACTTTGGCATTTCTTGGGTGACGGTAATCTCTTGTGGCTGCTTTAATTTGGACACTTTTACTTCCTTAGAACTGTAAATTTGTAACTTATTAAATTCCCCCTTTTGAAAGCTGTTCTAGTTCTAGTATGTTACATTCTGGCAGCTTGCAAACTAACACAATATCCTATGACCATCTCTCCTTTGTATATTGTCAACACATAACTTATTCTGAGTTTTACAGGTCCAGAGCCAGAGGAGAATTTTGCCTTAAGACAGAAGATGCCTTTAGCTGACTATGATGAGATTTTGTACTGTTTCTGACTTTGTATCGTATTCATATTGTTACTGAAATGGCTTAAAGCATCACGATTTTGTGATGGAATGAATATATTTTGCATTGGAAAGAATATGTCTTTTTGGGGTCCAAAGGGTAGAATGTGCCAGTTTGAATCTGTTGTGTACCCCAGAAAAGCCATGTCCTTTAATCCTCATTCAATATTTCTGGGTAGAATCTTTTTGATTGTTTCCTTGGAGATATGACCCACCAAATTGTGGGTGGTAGCTTTTGATTAGATGGTTTTCATGGAGATGTGTCTCCACCCATTCAAAGTGGGATTGCTTACTGGACCCTTTAAGAGGGAATTATTATTTTATTTTTTGTTTTGTTTTGTTTGTTGCTAATTTCTTTATAAGCATTTTTTTATTAATTAAAGAAAAAAGAAATTAACACAACATTTAGAAATCATTCCATTCTACATATGCAATCAGTAATTCTTAACATCATCACATAGATGCATGATCATAATTTCTTAGTACATTTGCATCGATTTAGGAAAAGAACTAGCAAAACAACAGAAAAAGATATAGAATGTTAATATAGAGAAAAAATGAAAATAATAATAATAGTAAAAAAAAGACAAACAAACAAACAAACAAACAAAAAAAACCTATAGCTCAGATGCAGCTTCATTCAGTGTTTTAACATGAGTACTTTACAATTAGGTATTATTGTGCTGTCCATTTTTGAGTTTTTGTATCTAGTCCTGTTGCACAGTCTGTATCCCTTCAGCTCCAATTACCCATTATCTTACCCTGTTTCTAACTCCTGCTGGACTCTGTTACCAATGACATATTCCAAGTTTATTCTCTAATGTCGGTTCACATCAGTGGGACCATACAGTATTTGTCCTTTAGTTTTTGGCTAGACTCACTCAGCATAATGTTCTCTAGGTCCATCCATGTTATTACATGCTTCATAAGTTTATTCTGTCCTAAAGCGGCATAATATTCCATCGTATGTATATACCACAGTTTGTTTAGCCACTCGTCTGTTGATGGATATTTTGGCTGTTTCCATTTCTTTGCAATTGTAAATAATGCTGCTATAAACATTGCTGTGCAAATGTCCGTTTGTGTCTTTGCCCTTAGGTCCTTTGAGTAGATACCTAGCAATGGTATTGCTGGGTCATATGGCAATTCTATATTCAGCTTTTTGAGGAACCGCCAAACTGCCTTCCACAGTGGTTGCACCATTTGACATTCCCACCAACAGTGGATAAGTGTGCCTCTTTCTCCGCATCCTCTCCAGCACTTGTCATTTTCTGTTTTGTTGATAACGGCCTTTCTGGTGGGTGTGAGATGATATCTCACTGTGGTTTTGATTTACATTTCTCTAATGGCCAGGGACATTGAGCATATCTTCATGTGCCTTTTGGCCATTTGTATTTCCTCTTCTGAGAGGTGTCTGTTCAAGTCTTTTTCCCATTTTGTAATTGGGTTGGCTGTCTTTTTGTTGTTGAGTTGAACAATCTCTTTATAAATTCTGGATACTAGACCTTTATCTGATGTGTCATTTCCAAATATTGTCTACCATTCTGTAGGCTGTCTTTCTACTTTCTTGATGAAGTTCTTTGATGCACAAAAGTGTTTAATTTTGAGGAGCTCCCATTTATTTATTTCTTTCTTCAGTGCTCTTGCTTTAAGTTTAAGGTCCATAAAACCACCTCCAATTGTAAGTTTCATAAGATATCTCCCTACATTTTCCTCTAACTGTTTTATGGTCTTAGACCTAATGTTTAGATCTTTGATCCATTTTGAGTTAACTTTTGTATAAGTGTGAGATACGGGTCTTCTTTCATTCTTTTGCATATGGATATCCAGTTCTCTAGGCACCATTTATTGAAGAGACTGTTCTGTCCCAGGTGAGTTGGCTTGACTGCCTTATTAAAGATCAAATGTCCATAGATGAGAGGGTCTATATCTGAGCACTCTATTCAATTCCATTGGTCGATATATGTATCTTTATGCCAATACCATGCTGTTTTGACCACTGTGGCTTCATAATATGCCTTAAAGTCTGGCAGCATGAGACCTCTAGCTTCGTTTTTTTTCCTCAAGATACTTTTAGCCCTTCCAGATAAATTTGCTTATTGATTTTTCTATTTCTGAAAAGTAAGTTGTTGGGATTTTGATTGGTATTGCGTTGAATCTGTAAATCAGTTTAGGTAGGATTGACATCTTAACTATATTTAGTCTTCCAATCCATGAACACGGTATGCCCTTCCATCTATTTAGGTCTTCTGTGATTTCTTTTAACAGTTTTTTGTAGTTTTCATTGTATAGGTTTTTTGTCTCTTTAGTTAAATTTATTCCTAGGTATTTTATTCTTTTAGTTGCAATTGTAAATGGGATTTGTTTTTTGATTTCCCCCTCAGCTTGTTCATTGCTAGTGTATAGAAACACTACAGATTTTTGAATGTTGATCTTGTAAACTGCTACTTTGCTGTACTCATTTATTAGCTCTAGTAGTTTTGTTGTGGATTTTTCCGGGTTTTCGATGTATAGTATCATATCGTCTGCAAACAGTGATAGTTTTACTTCTTCCTTTCCAATTTTGATGCCTTGTATTTCTTTTTCTTGTCTAATTGCTCTGGCTGGAACCTCCAACACGATGTTGAATAATAGTGGTGATAATGGACATCCTTGTCTTGTTCCTGATCTTAGGGGGAAAGTTTTCAATTTTTCCCCATTGAGGATGATATTAGCTGTGGGTTTTTCATATATTCCCTCTATCATTTTAAGGAAGTTCCCTTGTATTCCTATCTTTTGAAGTGTTTTCAACAAGAAAGGATGTTGAATCTTGTCAAATGCCTTCTCTGCATCAATTGAGATGATCATGTGATTTTTCTGCTTTGATTTGTTGATATGGTGTATTACATTAATTGATTTTCTTATGTTGAACCATCCTTGCATACCTGGGATGAATCCTACTTGGTCATGATGTATAATTCTTTTAATGTGTTGCTGGATTCTATTTGCTAGAATTTTGTTGAGGATTTTTGCATCTATATATTCATTAGAGAGATTGGTCTGTAGTTTTCTTTTTTTGTAATATCTTTGCCTGGTTTTGGTATGAGGGCGATGTTGGCTTTATAGAATGAATTAGGTAGCTTTCCCTCCACTTCAATCTTTTTGAAGAGTTTGAACAGAGTTGGTACTAATTCTTTCTGGAATGTTTGGTAGAATTCACATGTGAACCCGTCTGGTCCTGGACTTTTCTTTTTGGGAAGCTTTTGAATGACTGATTCTATTTCTTTACTTGTGATTGGTTTGTTGAGGTCATCTATTTCTTCTTGAGTCAAAGTTGGTTGTTCATGCCTTTCTAGGAACTTGTCCATTTCCTCTACATTGTTGTATTTATTAGCATAAAGTTGTTCATAGTATCCTGTTATTACCTCCTTTATTTCTGTGAGGTCAGTGGTTATGTCTCCTCTTCCATTTCTGATCTTATTTAATTGCATCCTCTCTCTTCTTCTTTTTGTCAATCTTGCTAAGGGCCCATCAATCTTATTGATTTTCTCATAGAACCAACTTCTGGTCTTATTGATTTTCTCTATTGTTTTCATGTTCTCAATTTCATTTATTTCTGCTCTAATCTTTGTTATTTCTTTCCTTTTGTTTGCTTTGGGGTTAGTTTGCTGTTCTTTCTTCAGTTCTTCCAAGTGGACAGTTAATTCCTGAATTTGTGCCCTTTCTTCTTTTCTGATATAGGCATTTAGGGCAATAAATTTCCCTCTTAGCACTGCCTTTGCTGCGTCCCATAGGTTTTGATATGTTGTGTTTTCATTTTCATTCGCCTCGAGGTATTTACTAATTTCTCTTGCAATTTCTTCTTTGACCCACTCATTGTTTAAGAGTGTGTTGTTGAGCCTCCACGTATTTGTGAATTTTCTGGCACTCCATCTATTATTGATTTCCAACTTCATTGCTTTATGATCTGAGAAAGTGTTGTGTATGATTTAAATCTTTTTAAATTTGTTAAGACTTGCTTTGTGACCCAGCATATGGTCTATCTTTGAGAATGATCCATGAGCACTTGAGAAAAATGTGTATCCTGCTGTTGTGGGGTGTATTGTCCTATAAATGTCTGTTAAGTCTAGCTCATTTATTGTAATATTCAGATTCCCTATTTCTTTGTTGATCCTCTGTCTAGATGTTCTGTCTATTGATCAGAGTGGTGAATTGAAGTCTCCAACTATTATGGTATATGTGTCTATTTCCCTTTTCAGTGTTTGCAGTGTATTCCTCACATATTTTGGGGCATTCTGGTTCAGTGCATAAATATTTATGATTGTTATGTCTTCTTGTTTAATTTTTCCTTTTATTAGTAGATAGTGTCCTTCTTTGTCTCTTTTAACTGTTTTACATTTGAAGTCTAATTTGTTGAATATTAGTATAGCCACTCCTGCTCTTTTCTGGTTGTTATTTGCATGAAATATCTTTTCCCAACCTTTCACTTTCAACCTATGTTTATCTTTGGGTCTAAGATGTGTTTCCTGTAGACAGCATATAAAAGGATCCTGTTTTTTAATCCATTCTGCCAGTCTATGTCTTTTGATTAGGGAATTCAGTGCATTAACATTTAGTGTTATTACTGTTTGGATAATATTTTCCTCTACCATTTTGCCTTTTGTATTATATATATCATATCTGATTTTCCTTCTTTCTACACTTTTCTCCATAACTCTCTCTTCTGTTTTTTCATATCTGACTCTAGTGCTCCCTTTAGTATTTCTTGCAGAGCTGGTCTCTTGGTCACAAATTCTCTCAGTGACTTTTTGTCTGAGAATGTTTTAATTTCTCCCTCATTTTTGAAGGACAATTTTGCTGGATATAGGAGTCTTGGTGGCAGCTTTTCTCTTTTAGTAATTTAAATATATCATCCCACTGTCTTCTTGCTTCCATGGTTTCTGCTGAGAAATCTACATATAGTCTTATTGGGTTTCCCTTGTATGTGACAGATTGTTTTTCTCTTGCTGCTTTCAAGATCCTCTCTTTCTCTTTGACCTCTGACATTCTAACTAGTAAGTGTCTTGGAGAACGCCTATTTGGGTCTAATCTCTTTGGGGTGCGCTGCACTTCTTGGATCTGTAATTTTAGGTCTTTCATAAGAGTTGGGAAATTTTCAGTGATAATTTCTTCCATTAGTTTTTCTCCTCCTTTTCCCTTCTCTTCTCCTTCTGGGACACCCACAACACGTATATTTGTGCAGTTCATATTGTCCTTGAGTTCCCTGATACCCTGTTCGAATTTTTCCATTCTTTTCCCTATAGTTTCTGTTTCTTTTTGGAATGCAGATGTTCCATCGTCCAATTCACTAATTCTAGCTTCTGGCTCTTTAAATCTACTATTGTAGGTATCCATTGTTTTCTCCAGCTTTTCTACTTTGTCCTTCCCTCCCATAAGTTCTGTGATTTGTTTTTTCAGTTTTTCTATTTCTTCTCTTTGTTCAGCCCATGTCTTCTTCATGTCCTCCCTCAATTTATCGATTTGGTTTTTGAAGAGGTTTTCCATTTCTGTTCGTATATTCAGCATTAGTTGTCTCAGCTCCTGTATCTCATTTGAACTATTGGTTTGTTCCTTTGACTGGGCCATATTTTCAATTTTCTGAGCGTGATCCGTTATCTTCTGCTGGCGTCTGGGTATTTAATCAGATTTCCCTGGGTGTGAGACCCAGCAGGTTGAAAGATTTTTCTGTGAAATCTCTGGGCTCTGTTTTTCTTATCCTGCCCAATAGGTGGCGCTCGTGGTGCTCATCTGTCTGCGGGTTCCACCAGTAAAAAATGCTGTGGCCCCTTTAACTTTGGAAAACTCTCGCTGTAGGGGGGGGTCGCCAGTTGAAGCGGCTTGGGGGAGTGCCAATCCATATCTCCCAGCCGGCCCAGGGATCCGCGCGTGGGGAGGGTCACCGGCCTCCGCGGCTTGGGGGAACGCCTGTCCAAATTTCCCAGCCGGCCCGGGGCACCAAGCGTGGTGGGGGGGTGCCAGCCGTTGCGGCTTTGGGAAGTGTCTATCCACCGTTCCCAGCCGGACCGGGAAGCCACGTGTTTGGAAGGGACCCCAGTCGCCGTTCTCTGCAGCTTGGGGATCTCCAATCCAATTCCCCCAGCTGGTCTGGGGGGCCGCGTGTTGGGGGGGCGCCAGCCACCGCAGCTTGAGGGGACTGCCTGTTCAATTCTCCCAGCTGGCCTGGGAAGGAGGAAGGGAGGGACTCCGGCTGCCTGCCGCCCTGGGCCGGGGAAGCCCGTGCCCCTCGGCGATCTCACCGGAGCGGGTTCTCCCAGCCAGTCAGCCGTTCTAGAATGGGGTACGCTGTCTTCTTGGTCTCTGTTGTGGCTCCGGGAGCTGTTCTGAATCATTTCTACTTCTCTAGTAGCTGTTCTGGAGGAGGAACTAAGACCCGCGCGTCTTACTAAGCCGCCATCTTCTCCGGAAGTCTCCTGATATAAGCCGCACTGGTAGTTTCTTCTTCACGGGGTCCAGTCCTTTAAAGCACTTCAAATCTACCGCTGCCAGAAAAGGCACTAAAGCCCACTAACCGCCTCCCTCCCCCACGGGAATTATTTTGAAAAAAGCTTTAGAGCTGCCAGGACCAACAGAGCCCATACAGCAGAGACCTTTGGAGGTGAAAAAAGAAAACGCCCTTGGGGGAACTTCATGAAACAAGAAGCCAGGAGAGAAAACCAGCAAACGTCACTGTGCTGGTTTGAAAGGTTGTATGTACCCTAGAAAAGACATGTTTTAATCCTAATCCCATTTTGTAAAGGCAGCCATTTCACCTAATCCCTATTCAGTACTGTATATTTGAAAATATAATTAGATAATTTCCTTGGAGATATAATTCAATCAAGAGCGGTTGTTAAACTGGATTAGGTGGATGTGTCTCCACCTATTCGGGTGGGTCTTGATTAGTTTACCGGAATCCTATAAAAGAGAACGACAAGAGAGAAAGCCAGAAGATTCTGAGAGCAGAACGATGTAGCCACAAGAAGCAGAGTCCACCAGCCAGCAACCTTTGGAGATGAGGAAGGAAAATTCCCCCCAGGGAGCTTCATGAAGCAGGAAGCCAGGAGAGAAAGCTAGTAGATGACATGTGCCTTTCCAGATGAGAGAGAAACCCTGACCGTGTTTGCTATGTGCCTTCTCACTTGAGAGAGAAACCCTGAACTTCATTGGCCTTCTTGAACCAAGGTACCTTTTCCTGGATACCTTAGATTGGATATTTCTATAGACTTGTTTTAATTGGGACATTTTCTCGGCCTTAGAACTGTAAACTAACAACTTATTAAATTCCCCTTTTTAAAAGCCATTCTGTTTCTGGTATATTGCATTCTGGCAGGCAGCAAACTAGAACAATTACCATGTGCTCTTCCAACTGAGAGAAACCCCAAACTTCATCTGTTTTTCTTGAGTGAAGGTAACCTCTTGTTGGTGCCTTAATTTGGACATTTTCACAGTTTAAGAACTGTAAACTTGCAAGTTATTAAATTCCCCTTTTTAAAAGCCATTCTGTTTCTGGTATATTGCATTCTGGCAGCTAGCAAACTAAAACAGTGCACAATTTTAAAATCATAAAATACACAATACTATTTATAATAAACTCCACATAGAACACTGATTTTCGACAGAATGTGTCTGTTGATTTTTGCCCGATTGATATTTTTTGCTTAGGTTAAAGAAGAGTAAGATGAAAGTGAAACAATGAAGACATATATCTGAACATTACTCATTCATTAATGACCTGAACAACTTCTTGGCTGAATCAGATGATGGGTTTTGAACACTGGAAGAATGTCTCCTCAGTTTTCCTGCTATTCACATTGTAACAGCTGTATACATCATACACTGTATCATGGACATTTTCTCCATCCCTTTCTTAAGTCTAGACCATCAGCAGAATGTCAAATCAAGCTGAGATTTGTAGTGTTTGCCAATTTCTGTGATGTAAATACTCCTCCCTTCACCCATTTTTAAGCTATCCATATGATGTCACTGAACGTGGATCTGGGAAGAGGTGCAAGGTGCTGCACCATTATATGGCACACCCCTCTGCAGATACAGTGCATCTAAATGACCCCAGGGCACATGTAATAGTACTCACATGTATGTTTTTACATCTTACTATTATCTCTATTTTTAATATAATGAAAGTTTGTATAATTTAATTTTCATAATGAGTCAATTTTATGTTGACTATTGTGAATGTAGGAGCCAGCTGTGGTTCACCACTCTCTGATGAGATTCTTCCAGAGGTTTTACTCAGTGCCCTCTTCCAGGTAAGATTTCCAAGAAGGGTCCACATTTTAGACCTTTCCCTCTCTAGGGTCTCTATCTCTCCCAGCCAGGGACAGACCTCCTTCCTTCTTGAAAGGACCTGGTGTCTAGCAGTGTGGGTTTCTGCTCAGCTGGAGGGGAGGAATAGAAACAGAGAGGTGATAAGTCAGAACTTGACAACAGAGACAAGGCAGGGGAGTCCTTTCCAGGGGTCTCCAGAGTGTGACCAGGACTAGAAGCTGGCCAGGCAAGGAGAAGGAAAAGAGGAAGATGTAAACATGGAGACTCTGCAGAGCTAAGAACCCAAGCTGTGTGAGGGCAGATGTGACAGTGCCCTGGGCTCTTATGCCTCTGCCACGGCCAGGACCCCATGCCACTGGAGAAGCATTATACTGTATAGACAGTGGAGCATTTTAGCCAAAAGCATACACATCATAGCCAGGCTTCTTTGGCTTCAAGTCCCAGATCCAACATTTACTGACTGTGTGACCTTAGGAAAGTTGCTGACCCTCTCTGTGCATCAGTGTTCCCATCTGAGTGCTAGTACCTACCTCAAGCATTGCTACAAGTATTACATGAGAAAATATACACATATTTATAATTGGAATGTATATAGCTCTCAGTGCCTAGCACCTTGTGATATGTAAGTGTTAACTATTGCAGCTGTAGTAACAGTCTGCTTCCCTCTCTCAAGTGTGTGTGACTGAAAGGATAGACCCCTGGTTTCCTGTGTCTTTGAACCATAGCCCCTAGCACCATATCTGAAACTTAACAAATGCCCAGTAAGTGTGTTGAATTAAGTTGAACTAAAAATCAGTACCCAAAACTATCTCAAATATTAAAGACTCCAAAGAAAATGCACCACGCCCTCTTTTACTGCAAATAAAATCATTCCCCTCCCCTCAACGTGAAACATGACATCCAGGGGTGTGTCTCCCTGGCATCATGAGACAGGACTCCCAGGGTTGAGCCTGGCCCTGGCACTGAGGGATCAACACCTTCCTGACTAAAAGGGGGAGATAAATGTAACAAAACAAGGTGTCAGTGGCTCAGAGAGTTCAAATGGAGTCAAGACACTATTCTGGAGGCTACTCTTATGCAAGCTTCAGCTAGATATTGCTAATTGCCATAATTTCCCAAACCCTAAAGAACACCTAGGACTCTGAGACTCTTAAAAAGTTTCCTGTACTAAGTTTACTTTCCAGAAACCTCCAGAGGGTTCCTAGGCCAGATTTAAGTTCTAAAACCCAAAGGGGCCAGCCCCTCTAAGAACGTCAACTAGTGCCATCCTCTATTCCATATTGTCAGCATCCCTTTTTCACATGAAAAAGTTAGAACGGGCAGAGCCCAAATACCCCTATAATGGGAGTAGCATCAAAGGAGATGGAGGAGTTATTATAGACAAGATAGTATTTAAAAAATGAATATGACTGCTGAATGAATATAATATTTCATTTAGCGTCTAGTGTTTCGAAGGAAAAACATGAAAATGTGGAATAATAACCCATACCAAATTTTGAAATCTGTTCTGTAATACTTGTTAAAATGTACTTTGTGTGTGTGTGTGTATATATATATGTATATATATATATATATATTTCACAATAAAAAAGCATTAAAGAAAATAGTACCAAAAGGCACATGTGTAGTTAAACAGCTAGGACACAAGAACGTTCATTTATTTAACAAATAATTTTAACAGTTTTTTAATTTTTTTAAGTTTTAATAATAAAACCAGTCAACATACAATATGAACATTCTTTTTTTCTTAATATGAACATTCTTTTTTTCTCATCACAGTTGTATATTCATCATCATGATCATTTCTTAGAACATTTGCATCAATTCAGAAAAAGAAATAAAAAGAAAACAGAAAAAAAATTCATACATACCATACCCCTTACCCCTCCCTTTCATTGATCACTAGCATTTCGGTCTACTAAATTTAACATTTGTACTCCCTATTATTTATTTTTAATCCATATGTTTTACTTATCTGTCCATAAGGTAAATGAAAGAAGTTTCAGACACAAGGTTTTCACAATCACACAGTTACATTGCAAAAGCTATATCATTATACAATCATCTTCAAGAAACATGGCTACTGGAACACAGCTCTACATTTTCAGGCAGTTCCCTCCAGTCTCTCCACTACATCTTAACTAAAAAGGTGAAATCTATTTAATGCGTAAGAATAACCTCCAGGATGACCTCTCATCTCTGTTTGCAATCTCTCAGCCATTGATACTTTATTTTGTCTCATTTCGTTCTTCCCCCTTTCGGTTTAGAAGGTTTTCTCAATCCTTTGGTGCTGAGTCCCAGGCCACACTAGGATTTCTTAACAGCTTTTTTGAGGTATAATTCCCATATAATTCACCCATTTAAAGCATACAATTCAATAGTTTTGGTGTATTCACAGAGTTGTGCAAACATCACCACAATCAGTTATAGAACATTTTTATTACCCCAAAAAGAAATCCGCTGACCATTAGCAGCACCCCTCACCACACACGCACGCACACACACACGCACAAACACGCACACACCAACCCCAGCCCCAAGCAACCACTGTCTCTACGTATTTGCATATTCTGGACATTTCCTAAGAATAGAAGCATGTGATATGTGCTTTTGTGACTGCCCTCTTTTACTGAGCATGATGTTTTCAAGGTTCATCCAATTTGTTTGGTATACAACAGATTATTTTAAAAGATCTGCTGAACTTTGAGAGATAAACCGGAGAACTTGCTGCAAACAAGCATATAGTCTACAAAACATGTTTGCATGATAAACCATACACAACTGTTGATGACAGCTTTGTTCACAATCACCCCAAACTGGAAATGACCCTACCGTCCATGGATTGGGGAGTGGGTCCATGAGCTGTGGTGGGGCTGTGGAGGGGAACACTCCTCAGCAATGAGAAGGAACAAGATTCCAACACACACAACAATTCCGAGGAATTCCAAACCCATTCTGCTAAGTGCAAGAAGTCCAACACCAAAGACTATATGCTGTATGATTCCATTTATATGAAACTCTTAAAAAGGCAAAATTACAATAACCAGAAGCAGTGGTTGCCTGGGGCTGGGTCTGCAAAGGACATGAGGGAACTTTGAAGGTGAAGGAACTACCATATATCTCGGGTGTGGTGGTGGTTACACAAATGTACACTTACCCAAATTCATCAAACTCTGTATTTAAAATGGGTGGATTTTATTGTACCTCAATAAATCAGAATTTTTTTTAAAAAAAATCAAAGTTTATAATCTAAGTCAGTATTGATTAACTGGCAAATAAACAAAGGGCCAGATAACTACTAGAACTTAACCAGAATTACCTTTAATTCTTGTAAGAACAGAAAAAGGTAGGTGCTATTGCAACCTCCATTTTACAGAAGAAGAAATCGAGGCAAGGGGAAGTTGTTCTTTCATCAGTCCTATCTGGAATCAATTCAGACTTTTGATAATTATTCCCTGATTTTCCTCAGGAAACCACCTCTCCACCTGTCCACTGTCAGCAAATACGCTGAGGAAGGGGTTCTCTTCCCAGTTCAGGCATAAAGCATATAACATGACCAGACCAGCATGAACCTCTGTCCCAAGGATTAGTTCAAGGATAGGCAGTGGCCCCATTAGAGGGTCAATATGGCAATCCACTAGGACTGCTGGAAGTGAGGTACTTTTCTGATGGACAGGAGTCAGGGAGGATATGGTATAGGAGCTACGGCAGCCGTCTTGCGTTCATGAGTGGTAAGCCCATCTAGAATGCAGCTGACACACTGAAAGTAGAGCCATCAGAGATGGAGAGAGAACCCCTGGATCAAACCAGACCTGAAGCTACTGACTCTTCAATTATACTTAACAGTAAATTGCCTTTTTGTGTTTAAGTCAAGGAGGTACACACAAGGCCACACAGCTAGTATCTGCCTAAGAAGCCTGGATTCAAACACAGCTCATATTTTAGTATGCCTGCTCTTATTTATCTCTAGAGGAGAAGAGATGAAGAGAGATGTGATATAAAGGGACAGCAGCTTTGTAAGATTTTGTCGTCTTTGGAATTTGTGTCCAAAGCCTCATTCTGCCGCTATGAGCTATGTTTGTGACCAAATTACTATATGCCCTGGAATCTCAGTTTCTTCTTCTGTAAAATGGGGACACCAAGGCATCTACCCAAGCACTATTAGGAGGGTTAAGCAGGAGATCAAAGAAAAAACATTTAGCATTTAGAAAACATCAAAAATTTAACTATTGAACTTCCGGAGAAGATGGCGGCTTAGTAAGGTGCGCGCGTCTTAGTTCCTCCTCCAGAACAACTACTAAATAGCTAGAAACAGTACAGAACAGCTCCCAGAACCACAACAGAGACCGGACACACAGTGTACCCCAGTCTGGAACGGCTGGACCGGCTACGAGACTCTGCTGTGGTGAGGTCCCCGAGCAGTTCGCACTTCCCCGGGCCGCAGCGGCTGGCAGCCGGCGCCCCTCTCTCCCTCCTTCCCGGTCCGGCTGAGAGACTTGGAGAGGCGAGTTCCCCAAGCCGTGGCGGCTGGCGGCTGGTGCCCCTCCCTCACGGGTGGCTTCCCGGGCCAGCTGGGAGCTTCGGATCAGCGGTTCCCCAAGCCGTGGCGACCTGCGCCCCTCCCACACACGCGGCTTCCCGGGCTGGCTGGGAGCCTTGGACCAGCGGTTCCCCAAGTCACGGTGGCCAGCGACCAGAGCCCCTCCCACACACGCGGCTTCCTGGGTCGGCTGGGAGCCTCGGATCAGCGGTTCCCCAAGCCGCAGCAGCCAGCGCCCCTCCCCCACAGGCGACTTCCCGGAGGGAAAGGAAAGAGTCTCCAACAGTAGTAGAGACTGAGTCCAACCTAACACCAATAGTGGCATTAATGAACAACTTCTGACTACTAAAAATAGGCCCTCAGCTCAGGCAAAACTGATCAAGGCGGAAGTCACCTGTTGGGCTAACTGAAAAAGAAGAAAGGGGGCGAAACAGAGCCTTCTGCGGCTGTTTCTGCGGAGGCTTGGTGGCCTCTGGGCTCAGCACTGGGATTACACAGGTTGCAACTGCCCCGAATGCAGAGGCGGGCTGCTTTCAGGGCTCTCTACCACCTGAACCTCCCCCCCCCCCACCCAGGGGTGAAATGCAACTCAGGTGGAATCCCTCTCTCAAGGAATTCAGATCCCAGGACTTCACAATTTGAAGCCATTAAAACCAACCTACAACCTTTCCTCTGTCTCCACCACACACCCAGCAGTGAGAAACTTCCAAAATTAAAGGAGCCACAAGATCTTTTGCTGGTGGGACCCGCAGACAGACAAGCACCACATACTGGGCAGTATAAGAAAAACAGAGCCTAGAGACTTCACAGGAAAGTCTTTCAGCCTGCTGGGTCCCACACTCAGGGAAATCTGATTAAATGCCCACGCCAGCAAAAAATAACAAATCACACCAGGAAAATTGAAGATATGGCCCAGTCAAAGGAACAAACCAATAGCTCAAATGAGATACAAGAGCTGAGACAACTAATTCTGAATATACGAACAGAAATGGAAAACCTCCTCAAAAACCAAATTGATAAATTGAGGGAGGACATGAAGAAGGCATGGGATGAACAAAAAGAAGAAATGGAAAGTCTGAAAAAAACAAATCACAGAACTTATGGGAATGAAAGATACAGTAGAAGAGATGAAAAAACAATGGAAACCTACAATGGTAGATTTCAAGAGACAGAGGTTAGAATTAGTGAACCGGAGGATGGAACATCTGAAATCCAAAAAGAAACAGAAACTATCGGGAAAAGAATGGAAAAATTTGAGCAGGGGATCAGGGAATTGAATGATGATATGAAGCGCACAAATATACGTGTTGTGGGTGTCCCAGAAGGAGAAGAGAAGGGAAAAGGAGGAGAAAAACTAATGGAAGAAATTATCACTGAAAATTTCCCAACTCTTATGAAAGACCTAAAATTACAGATCCAAGAGGTGCAGCGCACCCCAAAGAGAATAGACCCAAATAGGCATTCTCCAAGACACTTACTAGTTAGAATGTCAGAGGTCAAAGAGAAAGAGAGGATCTTGAAAGCAGCAAGAGAAAAACAATCCATCACATACAAGGGAAACCCAATAAGACTATGTGTTGATTTCTCAGCAGAAACCATGGAAGCAAGAAGACAGTGGGATGATATATTTAAATTACTAAAAGAGAAAAACTGCCAACCAAGACTTCTATATCCAGCAAAATCGTCCTTCAAAAATGAGGGAGAAATTAAAACATTTTCAGACAAAAAGTCACTGAGAGAATTTGTGACCAAGAGACCAGCTCTGCAAGAAATACTAAAGGGAGCACTAGAGTCAGATATGAAAAGACAGAAGAGAGAGGTATGGAGAAGAGTGTAGAAAGAAGGAAAACAGATATGATATATATAATACAAAAGGCAAAATGGTAGAGGAAAGTATTACCCAAACAGTAATAGCACTAAATGTTAATGGACTGAATTCCCCAATCAAAAGACATAGACTGGCAGAATGGATTAAAAAATAGGATCCTTCTATATGCTATCTACAGGAAACACATCTTAGACCCGAAGATAAACATAGGTTGAAAGTGAAAGGTTGGGAAAAGATATTTCATGCAAATAACAACCAGAAAAGAGCAGGAGTAGCTATACTAATATCCAACAAATTAGACTTCAAATGTAAAACAGTTAAAAGAGACAAAGAAGGACACTATCTACTAATAAAAGGAACAATTAAACAAGAAGACATAACAATCATAAATATTTACGCACCGAATCAGAATGCCCCAAAATACATGAGGAATACACTACAAATACAGGAAAGGGAAATAGACACATCTACCATAATAGTTAGAGACTTCAATTCCCCACTCTCATCAATGGACAGAACATCTAGACAGAGGATCAATAAAGAAACAGAGAATTTGAATATTACAATAAATGAGCTAGACTTAACAGACATTTATAGGACAATACACCCCACAACAGCAGGATACACATTTTTCTCAAGTGCTCATGGATCATTCTCAAAGATAGACCATATGCTGGGTCACAAAGCAAGTCTTAACAAATTTAAAAAGATTGAAATCATACACAACACTTTCTCAGATCATGAAGGAATGAAGTTGGAAATCAATAATAGATGGAGTGCCAGAAAATTCACAAATATGTGGAGGCTCAACAACACACTCTTAAACAACTAGTGGGTCAAGAAAGAAATTACAAGAGAAATTAATAAATATCTCGAGGCGAATGAAAATGAAAACACAACATATCAAAACTCATGGGACGCAGCAAAGGCAGTGCTAACAGGGAAAATTATTGCCCTAAATGACTATATCAAAAAAGAAGAAAGGGCAAAAATTCGGGAATTAACTGTCCACTTGGAAGAACTGGAGAAAGATCAGCAAACTAACCCCAAAGCAAGCAAAAGGAAAGAAATAACAAAGATTAGAGCAGAAATAAATGAAATTGAGAACATGAAAACAATAGAGAAAATCAATAAGACCAGAAGTTGGTTCTATGAGAAAATCAGTAAGATTGATGGGCCCTTAGCAAGAATGACCAAAAGAAGAAGAGAGAGGATGCAATTAAATAAGATCAGAAATGGAAGAGGAGACATAACCACTGACCTCACAGAAATAAAGGAGGTAATAACAGGATACTATGAACAACTTTATGCTAATAAATACAACAATGTAGATGAAATGGACAAGTTCCTAGAAAGGCATGACAACCAGCTTTGACTCAAGAAGAAATAGACAACCTCAACAAATCAATCACAAGTAAAGAAATAGAATCAGTCATTCAAAAGCTTCCCAAAAAAGAAAAGTCCAGGACCAGACGGGTTCACATGTGAATTCTACCAAACATTCCAGAAAGAATTAGTACCAACTCTGTTCAAACTCTTCAAAAAGATTGAAGTGGAGGGAAAGCTACCTAATTCATTCTATAAAGCCAACATCGCCCTCATACCAAAACCAGGCAAAGATATTACAAAAAAAGAAAACTACAGACCAATCTCTCTAATGAATATATAGATGCAAAAATCCTCAACAAAATTCTAGCAAATAGAATCCAGCAACACATTAAAAGAATTATACATCATGACCAAGTAGGATTCATCCCAGGTATGCAAGGATGGTTCAACATAAGAAAATCAATTAATGTAATACACCATATCAACAAATCAAAGCAGAAAAATCACATGATCATCTCAATTGATGCAGAGAAGGCATTTGACAAGATTCAACATCCTTTCTTGTTGAAAACACTTCAAAGGATAGGAATACAAGGGAACTTCCTTAAAATGATAGAGGGAATATATGAAAAACCCACAGCTAATATCATCCTCAATGGGGAAAAATTGAAAACTTTCCCCCTAAGATCAGGAACAAGACAAGGATGTCCATTATCACCACTATTATTCAACATCGTGTTGGAGGTTCCAGCCAGAGCAATTAGACAAGAAAAAGAAATACAAGGCATCAAAATTGGAAAGGAAGAAGTAAAACTATCACTGTTTGCGGACGATATGATACTATACGTCGAAAACCCGGAAAAATCCACAACAAAACTACTAGAGCTAATAAATCAGTACAGCAAAGTAGCAGGTTACAAGATCAACATTCAAAAATCTGTAGTGTTTCTATACACTAGCAATGAACAAACTGAGGGGGAAATCAAGAAACAAATTCCATTTACAATTGCAACTAAAAGATAAAATACTTAGGAATAAATTTAACTAAAGAGACAAAAGACCTACACAAAGAAAACTACAAAAAACTGTTAAAAGAAATCACAGAAGACCTAAATAGATGGAAGGGCATACTGTGTTCATGGATTGGAAGACTAAATATAGTTAAGATGTCAATCCTACCTAAATTGATTTACAGATTCAACGCAATACCAATCAAAATCCCAACAACTTATTTTTCGGAAATAGAAAAACCAATAAGCAAATTTATCTGGAAGGGCAGGGTGCCCCGAATTGCTAAAAGTATCTTGAGGAAAAAAAACGAAGCTGGAGGTCTCACACTGCCAGACTTTAAGGCAAATTATGAAGCCACAGTGGTCAAAACAGCATGGTATTGGCATAAAGATAGATATATCGACTGACGGAATCGAATAGAGTGCTCAGATATAGACCCTCTCATCTATGGACATTTGATCTTTGATAAGGCAGTCAAGCCAACTCACCTGGGATAGAACAGTCTCTTCAATAAATGGTGCCTAGAGAACTGGATATCCATATGCAAAAGAATGAAAGAGGACACGTATCTCACACCCTATACAAAAGTTAACTCAAAATGGATCAAAGATTTAAACATTAGGTCTAAGACCATAAAACAGTTAGAGGAAAATGTAGGGAGATATCTTATGAATCTTACAATTGGAGGCGGTTTTATGGACCTTAAACCTAAAGCAAGAGCACTGAAGAAAGAAATAAATAAATGGGAGCTCCTCAAAATTAAACACTTTTGTGCATCAAAGAACTTCATCAAGAAAGTAGAAAGACAGCCTACACAATGGGAGACAATATTTGGAAACGACATATCAGATGAAGGTCTAGTATCCAGAATTTATAAAGAGATTGTTCAACTCAACAACAAAAAGACAGCCAACCCAATTACAAAATGGGAAAAAAAGACTTGAACAGACACCTCTCAGAAGAGGAAATACAAATGGCCAAAAGGCACATGAAGATATGCTCAATGTCCCTGGCCATTAGAGAAATGTAAATCAAAACCACAGTGAGATATCATCTCACACCCACCAGAAAGGCCGTTATCAACAAAACAGAAAATGACAAGTGCTGGAGAGGATGCGGAGAAAGAGGCACACTTATCCACTGTTGGTGGGAATGTCAAATGGTGCAACCACTGTGGAAGGCAGTTTGGCGGTTCCTCAAAAAGCTGAATATAGAATTGCCATACGACTCAGCAATACCATTGCTGGGTATCTACTCAAAGGACTTAAGGGCAAAGACACAAACAGACATTTGCACACCAATGCTTATAGCAGCATTATTTACAATTGCAAAGAGATGGAAACAGCCAAAATGTCCATCAACAGACAAGTGGCTAAACAAACTGTGGTATATAAATATGATGGAATATTATGCAGCTTTAAGACAGAATAAACTCATGAAGCATGTAATAACATGGATGTTCCTAGACAACATTACGCTGAGTGAGACTAGTCAAAATCTAAAGGACAAATACTGTATGGTCCCACTGATGTGAACCGACATTAGAGAATAAACTTGGAATATGTCATTGGTAACAGAGACCATCAGGAGTTAGAAATAGGGTAAGATAATGGGTAATTGGAGCTGAAGGGATACAGACTGTGCAACAGGACTTGATACAAAAACTCAAAAATGGACAGCACAATACTACCTAATTGTAATGTAATTATGTTAAAACACCCAATGAAGCTGCATCTGAGCTATAGTTTTTTTGTTTGTCTGTTTGTTTTATATTTTTTGTATTTTGTATTTTTATTTTTTTCTCTATATTATCATTTTATTTCTTTTTCTGTTGTCTTGCTATTTCTTTTTCTAAATCAATGCAAATGTACTAAGAAATGATGATCATACATCTATGTGATAATATTAAGAATTACTGATTGCATATGTAGAATGGAATGATTTCTAAATGTTGTGTTAGTTAATTTTTTTTTAATTAATAAAAAAATGTAACTATTGTTATTAATTAAAAATATTTACATGGAGAGCTGCAAACTGCTGGGCCACCCTTTAGTATCTGATTATGCGTTAAGCACTTTGTTTTCTTTTGTTTTGCATGTTAGAGAAGGCTAAATTCTTTGAGCTAATGTAAGATTCTAAGGACCCCAAGCTCTTCTAATGGAAGCTTTGAATCAAAAGGGCTGCAAGGATCAAAGGGTCATATTTTCTATTCCCCTGTCTTCCCTGAAATTTCAGTTTCTCCTACAGCACTGCCATCGGATCTGTCCTATTCTGAAAAATCCAATGAAACTTAAGTAGCAACTCCACAGACAAAGCACAGAGATGTTTGGCATCTTCTGTGAAAACTCCAAGGAGAGAGAGTCAGAACATCCTCCCTCCAAGGCTGGGGCTGAGTCTCCTGGCCCAGACTCTCTTGGGGGCCTGTGAAGTCGTGCGCGAGGCTATTTCTCCTAAGCAATCCCAGGGATGCTGAGCAGACACATGCCCCGTCGCCCTTAGCCACGGCAGGCCCCCGTGGACTGTCTGGAAGGCCACGAGATGACAGCAATTCACCCAGAAAGGACATAAACTGCCTGTGTGCGCGCAGGTGAAAGCGGCCCCTTTGTTGAGGCAATAGTGCCCAGTGGTTGCTAACGGGGCTCAGACATTAGTCTTAGATCGGTCTTTGAATGCCACCTCAAACTTCTGTGACTGAGCAACTTTATTCATTGCTCTGAGCCTCAATTTTCTCCTTTGCCAAATGGAGAGAACACTATTATTGACTTACAAAGTTGGGGAAATTTCAAAATGGAAGGCCTCTGAGCTTGCTGTTTCCTCTCCCTGAGCCTCAGCCCACCTGCCTCCCCTTCCCTGCTGCCCACTCCTCACAGTCTGCTTCCAGCAGCAGCTGCAGCACCTGGGAGCTTGTGGGGGCAGAGGGAGGGGCAAACGGACTGGCTGAACAAGTCCACCAGGGGATTCCGATGCCATCGTGCTCTTAGCTGACTTTCTTGTATCCTCATCTTAGTGTCTCACTTACTTACCCAAAAAGGTCTTTTCTGCTTCCCCAGGCCTCGTAGGGGGTCTCTTGGTTCTGCCTACCCAGAGAATCTAGTAATAAAAAACAAAGCAAAACATATATATATATATATATATATATATATATATATATATACACACACACACACACATTCACCGTACTTTAGATTATTTTAATATTTGCCAAACAAATACATCTGCAATAATCTATTAAAACAATAGCTTTCTATTACGGTTAAGAGTGTACACGCTGAGACTAGACTCCAGGGTGCAAACTCTGGCTCTTTCACCTTCTTTCTGTGTGACCTTCATAACTCTCTGTGCTTTGTTTTCTCAGCAGTAAAAGGTGGATAATGATAGTCCTTCTCAGCCTAAGGCCTTGCAAGGGTTAAATGAGTTAATCTATGCAAAGTGCTTCCCCTTAGCAATTTAGTGCCAGCCCTACTTTATATTCCTCTAGTTTATTCCTTAATGAGGAAGGTTTTACTGTTTGTCCATTTCGCAGATAAGGAGACTGAGGCTCAGAGAATGAAGAAGCTTGCTTAAAGTCCTCACACACTGAGGAAATAAGCAAGCTAGGAATGAGCCCTTTGGTTCCCAAGTCTGGCTGTGCTGTCTCCTTTCCACTGGACAAAATGCCCGCCAAAGTCCAATGGACAATTATCCCAGGTCCACATAAAAGCATAGTCTTTGCAGCTGCCCTGTGGCCTGTGCTCTGCCCTCTGTTCAGACTGATCCATGGACCGAAAGGTGGGATGATTTTATGAAAAATATAGAAAGGGAAGTTACAGACTTCCTGATCCTTTTCTAACCCACCATCGGGAACTGGGCTGGGAGGACAGAATTAGCTTGATTTGTGTCTCATTTCCTGGGATCAATATTTGGCAGAGTGTCTTCCCCTCACTGTGAAGCTGCATGGGAATAAAAATGAGCATGTGAGGCAGGAAAGGGAATGGCAGAACCTCTGGGCGCCTTTGGACCTGGAGTGAGTTGGCATCTTGAATGATACTGGGGAAGGAAACGTCAGGCGCCAGGGTGTGTGCAAGCGGGGGGGGGGGGGGGGGGGGGGGGGGGGTTAAAGGATCTGAGGTCCAGCAGGGACAAAGCACCTGCCTCCCTCTGGAAGGAATATCAACCTTTGGAATTGTGGAAATCCCTAAAGCCGCACACCAGTGACTCATTTCAGCCTGCAGACATTGGAAAGAAGAGGGCAGCTTGACAAGGTCATGACCAGGAGATAATGACCTTGTAGCTCCGGCATCACAGGGTCACGACCTTCACAGTCCCCACGGCCTCGGAAATTTAATCCTGCTAGTCTCAGCGGCCCTGAGAGACTGACTCCAGCCAACAGAGCGAACAGAGGAGAGGAGGGTGAAGAGCAGCCCCTCCTGGGTGCCTGCTGGCTGCTGGGCCCTCTACGGCCATGCCTCTAGCCCTCCCAGCTCACTTTATCTCGTCATGGCCATTTTCCACATGCACGAGGTGCAAAGTGACCTGCTCAAACTTCTACAGCTAGTAGGTGGCAGAGCTGGCTTTTTAACTCAGGTTGACCTGTTACCAAACAAAGGCTGTGGATGCTGTTGCCCAATGCGCTCAATGACCAGTTCCGGAGACACTGGAGTTTCAAAGAGAGAGTTCATTACTAGGTGTGTAGTAGGACAGCAGATGGCTTATGGGCCCAAAATCTGTCTCCCCGAACTGCAGTAATTCAGACAGCTTTATTAAAGAAAAGAATGGGCAAGGTTTAGTTTAATGAGCACAGTAGCCCCGGAGGATGTGATCTAATTATTGAGCATGGGTAGACTGATTACATGTTTAGTCACACAGTGTACATAAGAAAATGGTGGGATAGGCAGGGTTTTCAGTATTATATTGAGGTATAGGTGACTTGTAGGCAGGCCCATTTTGGTTAGAGCCAGTCTCGATTATCAAAGATAACGTTTGGACTTGGGGTGGGTTAGTTCTGGGCTGACCCTTGATGCTTCATTAATAAACATTAGGGGCTGTCATGGTTAGGGACAGGTGTCAACTTGGCCAAGTTGTGGTACCTGTTCATCTGATTGGGCAAGCGCTGGCCTGTCTGTTGCAATGAGGACATTTCATAGGATTAGGTCATGATCACGTCAGCTACATCCACAGCTGATTCCATTTGTAATCAGCCAAAGGGGAGTGTCTTCTGCAATTAGTGATGCTAAATGCAATCATGGGAAACCTTTTAAGGAGGACTCAGAGGAGACAGGTTGCATTCCTGCTTTGGCTGGTGAGCCTCTCCTGTGGAGTTCATCCAGGCCATCCATCGGAGTCATCGGCTTCACAGCCTGCCCTGTGGATTTTGGACTCTGCGTTCCTATGGTCACGTGAGACACTTTCATAAATTTTGTATTTGCAAGTGTTCCCTGTTGATTCTGTTTATCTAGAGAACCCTAACTAATACAGGGGCTGTCTTTAGTGGTTACAAGACTCTAAAGTTGAAAAACTAGATAACTGGGTACAAAAGATTAGTCACAAGGTTTTTACAATCACGGGAGAAGAAAATAAAGGCGATACAGTCATTATCAGAGATCAGGGCAGCTGGATTAAATTCAGAGATTTCAGGTCTTTCCCTCTGTCCACTCCAATCTACCAAAAAAGCAAAAAGGAATATCCATATGTCAGCAATCAGAATCATCCCTTAAATCCTGATCTCTTCGTTACAGATGTGGCTCCCATGTGTACACCAAATGATTCATGGACAGTAAGAAACAAATGTCCAACCGATGGGACCTTGGTATTTCCATGTAAGAGAGAAATACAACCAGAAGATGGAAACAGGCAGACTGTTTTCTAATCCTGCCTGCAGAGCCTTTTTTTTTTTTTTTTGTATGACAGGGGTCACATTTCAGTCTTTTTCCATGTGAATATCCTCTTACTGCAGTACCATTTTGTTGAATTTGTGTTTGTTTGTTTTGCTTATTTGTTTTTTTGCCTGGGAAGTGCATGAACCGGAAATAGAATCTGGGTCTCCCGCGCCGCAGGCAAGAATTCTACCACTGAACTGCCCTCGCACTCCCCTGCAAAGCCATTTGACCTGAAGAGTGATTTTTAAAAATGTTCAAATTAGTTACCAACTTTTACAACTAGCGAGTTTTCACGTAAAGTGCAGATTTCTGGCTTTTCTTGGGAAATCAGAAGACCTGGCAACAATGAGCTGGAGTTCAGGGTGGCTCCCCCTTTAGAAGGGACACAATGCCAAAGTCCCCACCCAACCTGGAATTCCTGCTCTGCGGGGATTTAGATGACCCTAAGGCTACAGAAGGAAGCTGAGTTCTTGAACTCCGATGTGGATGTGTAATGGTACCAGCCCATCAGATCTTAAGCAGGTATTTGATTACTCCCCCTAGAGACAGACCTAGCTTTTGTAGAGGCTGGGGCTTATATAACTATGGAGGCCTTCTATACAAAAAAAGAATACAAAATTATGAACATAAAATTAGGGGTAGAAGGCAGAGGCAGTCGATCCCCACCCATATCCCACAGGCGTGGGCACTTCAGTGAACTCCAGCCATTTCCAGCTGATAGGAGCATAATCTCTTTGCCTGAGGATCTTCTCCAAAGCCTCTTACTCACCAGAAGTGCTAGGGAAGTAACACCTTGCCCACCCTCAGAAGTGTTTCCCCAGTGACTTTGGGTGTATGCTCTACCCTGTCTCCAAGAGGTCCCAAGGGGATTAGGCTCCAGTTGCCTGCAGTGACACCTGGCTTGATAACACACCCTTATTTGGCTGGCTGCCTTTCCAGTCTCATTTTCCCATTTGGCTGCCAGTGTTTCCTGCTCCTTCCAAATAACCCAACTGTTGTCACAGGCTTGTCCCAGGGTCTGTTTTCAGGGAGACCAAATTAAGTCAAGTACAAAAGTGAGTATTTATTTTTAATTTGGAGAAGAAATAAAAAGAGGAGACTATGGTTCTGACAGATTATGTTAAAGTATCCCACACTAGCAGATTTTACAAAAACCTATGGCCAAACTGTTATACTGTTGGGGCCTTTAGAAATGATCCATGTCAGGGAGGACCCTGCTGCTCAGACTTCATTGGTTTATGATAAATCTGCATCCATCTCTGTGATGGTCAGGTTCATGTGTCAGCTTGGCCAGGTGATAGTTCCCACTTGTCTGGTCAAGCAAGCACTGGCCTGTCTGTTGCTGTGAGGACTTTTCATGGACTTAACTCATGAGCACATTTGTTGCATCCACGGCTGATTGTATCTACAGTCGGCTAAGGGGAGTGTCTTCTGCAGTGAGTGACACTGAATCTAATCACCTGGAAGGCTTTTAAGGAGAATTCAGAAGACAGAATCTCTCTTTTCAGCTCCAGCCAGCCAGACTCTCCTGGGGAGTTCATTGAGAACCTTCATTGGAGCCTCTCTTTGAGTAGGACATAGGCTTTATTAGTGCAGGGTAAGACCCAACACAGCAGCTGGCACACCGTAGGTGCTCCATAAATGATAGCTCAATGGATGGATAATCTAATGGGGATATGCCAGCAGGAGAGACCAGACTTGGTGCATCCATGTCTCTCCTGGGTGGTGCTTGGGTAAGCAGCCTTTGAATCCCCTTTTTGAGAGCTTCTACTACTAGCTGATTTCTGAAGGATGATTTTTTTCTTTGTGTTAATACCTTCATTTTTACTGACATAGGAACAAGGATATCTCTTTAGAAAAATCCTTCATTTTGCTGATCTGATCTATCATGGGCTGGCATAGAGTTTAACTCCCAGATGGCAATTCTATCTTCCTTATTTCCAAGTTCTTTGGTGGAGCAGGATGGGTAGGTGGGACATCAAGCTCAAGCCCAAGCCCTGTACCTAAGGGGCAGTGTGATGTATCAGCTAATATGTGGCGAGGAGCTGCACCAGCCTGGCTGGAGGCTTCCTGCTCCAACACAGAGTGGACTTAGGCAAGTTACTCTGAGCCTCAGTTTCCTCATCTGTAAAATGGGGATAATGATGGTTCCTGACTTCCAGATTAGTAGGAAGACTCAATGGGATAATGCATGTAAGCCCCTAGCCCGGTGTTTGTGCTTGGTAAGTACAGGCTGTTTTTGGGTAATATAGTAATATGCCCAAAGAGTGTTAACCCATAAGGCTATTTTTTAGTGTAATCCATAGGCCTGGAATTGCATGGAGTTCATTTTAAAAGCAATATTTCTGCCGGTCTCTGGGAGCTGATGAGGCACAGTCAGGGGATACTTTATCATGAATGAGGCACCCTGAAGGATGTGCTTTGTTTCCTGTGTGGGTAGCTTTCTGATGACTCTATAGGGAACCAGACCCCTCTTGCCTAAACATTAGGGTTTCCTAAGGAAAACAGCCTCTCCTGTGGTCATTCAGTCAAGAACAAATTGATGGCCCAAGAATACTGTTTCTCACTGACAGTTTTTGGTAACACAAAGAGGGGTAAACTTAATTAATGGGTGATTAGAGATGCAGAGAGTCAGAAAGAGAGTGAGAGCACAGAAGTGGGCTCTCCTGGCAAGCTTAACATAATGGTGCAGACTGTAGGAAACAGAAGATTTACAGAGATAAGAATGTGTGTGAAGCACAGAAGCAAAAAGAAAGAGTGAGTGGGAGGGGAGTATGATGAAGAAGAAAGGAGCAAAAGAAAGCTTAAGTATCGAGAAATGGCATATAAGTCCTGAAGCATATTACTCCAAAGGCTGGAAATGGAGTAAATAGAATCCATAGGAGCATATATACCCCTATTCTCCATTCCTATGTCTGTGGCAGGCATCACTAATCAATCACAGAACTCTTTCAACTGGGCTTCAACATGGCTTTAAAAATCCTTCTCAATCCATTTATCCAGATTATCGCTACTAATCCACTAAATTTGGTGTTGGAGTGGAAAATCTCCTTCCTGTCAGTGTTATAATCCCCTGCCACACATTTAGGGAGAAGACCAGGCTCCAAAGAACAGATCAAGGCACAAATGAGCAGGAGAGAAGGAAATACTAGTACATTCCTGACTAAGGGACAGAAAGTGTCTGACCTTCAGAGTCTCAGGTCTCCAATCCTGCTCTACTTATCACAGTCCATTTCTCTGACAGGAAGGAAGAGAGATAAAGGGACCGGACTGAAACAGATCCTTATTGTAAAATCCTCAAACACGGAGTATAGGGAGGAAAAGGACTTGTTTTAGACAGCTCCAGTGTGCCTGAAAAATAGTAGGTGCTCAATAAAAATCTGTTGAAAGAATTGAGCAAGGAATTCCCAAAGGTGGCAAATATAGGGGAAAGGTATATGCATTCACCACTGGGGGGAGCAATGCACCCTTTCTGGAAGGTGATATGGTCCTACATATAACCTTAAAAACGTAAGCTGCCTTTGACCTAGAAATTTTCTTTTTGGAATTCATCCTAAAGAAATAGACCATGAAAGTGCACAATAGCTTATTTTCAAGAATGTTCATTTCAGTGTTGATTTTCTACCACAAAAATTGTGAGAAGCAACCTATATGTCCAATAGGTGGGGATCAGTTAAATGAGCCAGAAAATGGAAGTCCCCACAGCTGTTAAACATAATACTAACTAGGAATATTAAAAAATATGTTACCATATTTATGATATATTATTAGCAAATACAGCAGTTATAAGAGAGCATGTACTTCTTGGGGAAAAAAAAAAATTTTTTTAGCACACCAAGAAAGAACCAGAAATATACAAGCCAAAATGTTAACAATGTTTGTCCGTAGGTGACTGTATAATAGGTGGTGTTCATTTTTTCCCTACTTTTCTGTATTTAAGTTTCCACGAGAAACAGATTATTCTATAAACAATTTTTTATGGTTATAAACAAATATTTGAGTGATTGATGTAGTTATATAGACTTAGTCATTTTATATAGAAATGTACACACACATGTGGTTTGTATGACTCTAGGTATCTGAACTCTTTGGGTGGCTTCAACAATAACAGTTGCATGAAAATAGCTACTATTTAATAAACTGCGCTTAAGTTTTGCATATTTGTCTCACTCAGTTCCACAGAAACAGATAGGATGCAGTTTCTGCTGCTCTCTCCATCTTAGACCCAAGGAAGCTGAGGCCCTGAGTGTAAGTTGCTCCAACCCCCCAGCTGCTGAGAGGTGAAGGCAGGAATCCAGTGCAGGCTGTCTCTAGAGCCCACACTTTTTCAACCTCCTTGCTCTACTGCCTCCTGCAAAGAAGATCTTAGCCAGAAATTTTTGAAATTCTAAGATTGAACCAAGGGGGATTAAGTAATCATGTCAGCAGTAATTTTGAAAACCCCAAATTAAACTAGATTCACATTTTTGTATGTGACTGTGAGTTCTTGTCAGAAAAAAAAAATGAGGGAATTAAAGTGTCTTGAAATAATTCCTTTTTATAATTAAGCCTTCCTTACCTGCTTTCTGTTACCCACACTGACATATTATAACAATAAACAGTGTATGAAAAGGCAGGCGCTCCTGCATTGTCTGGGCGTGATGGATAGGAGATCTCATACAGAAAGCTCAACTGGTTTCATCGGCTGTTTTCTGTGTCTTGCAGGCATGTCCTCAAAGTTCCCGCTGTATTGGAAATCCATTTAAACAAAAATGTTTTTTGTTTCTGAATGGCATTTGTAATTTCAGTATCTCCGCAAAGTGTTTTAAGGAAATTGGGTCTTATTAAAGGTGGACAGATGGAAGAAAAATCTTTTTTGCCATTAGATCTGATCACTGTAATTGCTCACCTCCCTTTGAAGAAAACAGAGAGCCTGCTAAGGGAAGGGAACTCTTTCAGCATCCAATTTGGTGTGAAACCGGGGCTTTTTAGGCAGGGGTGAAGGGTTAAGGGATACGCTTGATTTTTATACCCACAGCTGTATTTTATTGGGGAACTGGGAAAAGTATAGCTGCAGACTTGCCAAGAGGGAGGGTTCATAGACCCAGGAGGGAAGTGTGATGGAGGAAAGAACAGGGGCTTTGAATCTTGACTTTGACCCTCCGTAGCCATGTGACCTTGAAAAAGTCACTTCACTTCTTTATAAAATAGGTGAAATGTGTGCCTCCTAGGTTCTCTTTTCTTTTCATTTTCTTTCCTCTCTTTATCTTCCCTTCCCTTCCTTCTGTAAAACCAGATATATAAATGCGTAATATTTCCTTGTACAGAGTTGAAACTCTGCAATAGCCAGGGAAGTGGCATAAATTCATGGTTAAGGCTGAAGACTCTGGAATCCAGCAAAGACCAATTGTGGTAGATTAATGACAGCTGCAAATTTCTGATGACCTTCCCACTAAGGAAGGTGGAGACGTGGCCCCTCGCCGTGAACCTGGGTGGACCTGTGGCACCCCTGACACATAGAAGGCTGCACAAGCCATGCTGGGCCAGTTCTCAGCCCCAACCTAAGGCAGCTCCCACTCGCTGTCCCTGGGGACTCTCCCTGAGCACTCCGAGTTGCCATGGAAGAATGTAGCTACCCCGAGACTGCAGCACTGGAGAGATCCCGCCCCGGTGACTCACCCGGGCCCTCGGGGTGGGAGTCCCAGCAGAGCTGTCCAGCCACCACCACTCGTGGCAAAGAAGCCGCCTTGGGCCATCAGAGTGGCCCCTCCGCCCGCCCAGCGCCACAAAGGGACCTCGGCTGACACCACGGGGAGCTGGTGCCACTAGTGCTGGTGGGTTTACTCGAGTAAGTTTTGGGGTGATTTGTTACTGAGCGATAGATAGCTGGAATACCCAAGAGTTCGAGTCTCTCCTTCCCCACTTACAAACTAACTGCTTAATCTTTTGGCATTACAACTCCGCGGTTCCATTTCCTCATCTTAAAATGGGAATAATTTCAATTCTGGCTGGTAGGTCTGAAGTGAGGACTAAATGAGGTAACCCAGGCGAAGTGCTTGGGACAGGGCCTGGTAGACACTCAAAATGCGAACCATTTGTGCTGGTTTGAAGCTGTTGTATATCCCACAAACAGGCCATGTTCTTTTAATCTATTGCTATGACTACAGACTTGTTACGGGTGGGGCCTTTTGGTTAGGTTATTTCAATTGAGATGCGCTCTAGCCCATTCAAGGTGGGTCTTAATTCTTTTACTAAAGTCCTTGAAGAAAAGATAAAGGACAGAAAAAGTCACAAGAGCTTAGAGCGAAAAGCATAGAGAGAAAAGCTAAGAGAGAAGCTAAGAGAGGACCCAGAGAAGGAACCAGAAGCTGAAAGCAATAAAGCCCAACAGAGAAGGATCAGCAGACACCGGCCACGTGCCCTCCCGTATGACAGAGGTGTCCCAGGTGCCAGCAGCCTGTGTTTAGAGTCCAGGTATCCTCCTGTTGATACCTTAATTTGGACATTTCCATGGCCTTAGAATTGTAACTTGCAAGCTAATAAATTCCCATTGTTAAAAGTCAGTCTGTTGTTGGTATATTGTATTTCAGCAGCTTTAGCAAAGCTAAACACCATGACTGCTATGGTTCCTTCCTTCCCCAGACTTCACTGGCAAATTAATGGAGAAAAGATAGGAGGAAAGCCCTCCCCTCATGTACCGATGGGGGCAATGGGCAATTACTTTTCCTAATGAATAGAATTGTACTCAGTCCTGTTGTCATGAGGGCATTAAAAAAAAAAAGAAAAAGAAAAAAGATTGCCTTAATGAACCCACGTGGTTTGCAACGGAATTATCAGAGAATTCTCTGTCCTCAAGTCATACAACACCCCACCCCCCTCCTCCAAGTGATTTGTTAGTCCACGTGTACTGGGTTGTTTGAACATCCTCCTTCTTCTTTTCCCCCTCCCTTTGGAGACCTTTCCTTTGACCCATGCATGGAGCTGCTGATTTAGCAATGGTCTTAGGTCAGCGTTTCCTGGTCCCCATTAGCCCTGGCTGTGCCCGTGGCCCAAGTCAACTCTTACCTTGCCCTAACTTTCTTTCATTACCAATTGTGAGCACTGCGGGCTGAAAGTGTTGCATCAGGCTGTTTTGCTAGGAGGAGAAGCCGGGACCTGTGATCTGTAGGAATCTGGGACTGAGGTAGAAGCAACAAGCTAAATGTATAGGAAAAACAAAACAAAACAAAACACTGTGAACTTTGGGGTCATTAATTAATTAATTTAACAAAGATTCCTTGAGCACCCACCATGTGCCAGCACCAGGCTAGCAGTGAGTCAGAAACGCGTGGGGGCCTGACACCCAACTTCTTGGCCTAAAAGTTACCCAATATCCACCCAGCAGCATGGCTAAAATAAAAGAGAGAGACCATGACAAAGATGTCTTGGTGAGGCAGTAAGGCCACTGGAACCCTCAAACACTGCTGGTGGGAGTGTAAGGTGGAACCATCACTTTGGAAAGCTGAGCATTTCACTCCTAGCAATGCATATGTATGTTCAAGAATGTTCATAGCCACAACATTTTTAAGTGCCACCAACTGGCAATTCAAGTGTCCATCAACTAGAGGTGCAGATATCCAGACCAGGGAATGCTATGCTGCAACAAGAATGCACACACTTGTGCCATAGGCAACAACGCAACAGCTTGTGTAAATCTCATAGACACGGTGTCGCAAGGAAGGAAGTACTGTGTGATTCCATTGTTGTGAATCTTAAAACAGGCAGCATTAGTCTTAGGGTGTAAATTAGGGCAGTGGTTAGGAGTTAGTGAGCAAGCAGGGGCAGGAGAGAAGCGTCTAAGGGTGCTTCTAGGCGGGCTGGTAATGGTCTGTTTCTCCCTTGGTGTGCTGGGTTACACAAATGTGTTTCTTCACTTGGTGAAATCCATCCAGCTGTTCGTGTATAATGTGTGTGCTGTTCTGATGTATACTTTACAAAAGGTTAGAAAAACATTATCCAGACTTGATCAAGTTGCTTTGCCTCTTTAAGCTTGATTTTCTCATATATAAAATATGGATAATACTGCCTTCATCCTACGGCTACTGTTATATTGAGATTTAATGAATGTGAGCTGCATAGAGTCCTACCTAAAACATGTTAGATGCTTTATAAATGATGGCTATTATGATTCTTTTTATATTACAACTATTACTGTTATTACTATTAATTTCTTTTTTATAAACTCAGATTTCTCTGAATACCTAGTATTTTTTTTTTAATCTAGGAAAAATATCATTATTCTTCAGGTAAGAAATAAAAAACAGCCTTTACAAAGGCCTTTCTGTGGATTATTTTGTAGTGGGTGTTAAGTCACTGTAGAAAATGAAAAATAGCTCCATTTTTTGAAAATGCTCATTTTCTTTCTATAATCCTCAAATTCCTTTTCCTAAATGTACCCTGAGGGTAAAACTTTTGGTGTGTGTGTTGGGGGTGGGGGGAGGGGAATGCCACACCACCTGGAAGAAATTTCCCTCCTTTCTCCATACATTTAAGGAACGTGACTGAGAATGGATTTTTCAATTCCTCAGGAGCTAAAAGCATATTGTGATAAAGTTTATACCTCTCAGCTGGAATTTTCCCTCACTTTCCATGGGCCTGTGTGTCATGGAAAGGTTTAGTAGTGCAGGCTCAGCTCTGCTTTGGTCTAAATACGATCTTTAGCCACTGGAGAAATGGCCCATGCTTCACTGCTGGGAGTAAATCTAAAGCTTTTACACTCTGGATATTACATTACATCAATTTGGAAAGTGTAATCCAGGAATTAGCCATTGGCGGCTGGAAAATAGGCACAGCTGGTCACAGCTGGGGCATGAGAATGGTCTTGGAAGGAGGTCTGGGCTCCAGATCACTTAGAGACTCAGAGAAGGCTCAAGTGCAGCCTTACAGACCTTGCTGCAAAGGGATCACACGGGCTCCAGTGGCTTCCCTCGCCCCTTGTGAGAGAAGCCCAGCTGGGGACGGAGGGCAGGGTCCAAAGGGTTCAGGGTAAGGGTGCCTCATTATTCTGCAGATACGCTTTGGCAAACATGACTGCAAGGTCCAGACCCAGAGAGAGACAGAGTGCAGCTGCCTCTCTAACCCCGTGGAACTCTCACCTACTTGCTCCTTCATTAGAATGAAGCTATTCAAAACGGCCCCACCTAAGTGGCCTGAAGAAATTCCCCCTACTCAAGGGCCTCCTTTCCTTTACAAGAGGGGCATGTCAGCATGGACCATCCCTGCCTGTATCTGTCAGAGTGAGAAGTCAGAATTCCTATGTTTCATAAGTGATAAAGGTGCTTCTGGGGTGCAAGTTGATAGCATGCATGAAGCATCTTTAAAAAGTGTAGCCCTTCTGACCTTAGGAATTGATCCTGAGGAATTCTGACTGATGTGCAAAGATAATTAGTGAAATTTTAATCCACTACATATTTAGTAAGTGCCTGGTAAGTGCCTGAGACTTTGTAGGTGCCAAGCATTATGTAAAGACTTCCCAGACATTATTAGCTCATGGACTGCTCAGGGCAACCTCACAAGATGCCCCTTTCACTATTCCCATTTTACAGGTGAGGAAACTGAGGCCTTCGAAGGTAATTAACTGCCTGAAGTCAGAGCTCATTGGCTAATTGGACTTGAACTCAATGTGTCTGACTTGAGAACACTGCACTCCAAAACATTTCATTTCTGTGCCAGCCGCTGTGCAAGGGATGGGTAAGCAGGCTCAGCCCCCTATCTCACACAGCCTGGGTGAGGAAGGCAAAGCCTTACACCTGTTTACTGATACTCAATAAGCAGAGCACCGTGGGCACACGGGACTAGGATGTTCTGGAATTGTTGACATCCACCCAGCAAGAAAGGAAATAACCAAAATGTCTGATGGGGTTTGGTAACACCCACACTTCGGAACAGTCAGCAGCAGGGAAATGAATGTCACAGGGTTATGTTTACTGATGTGAGAGAATTTGCACTCACATTAGTAAAGGGAAAAAAGGTAATTACGGTCAAAAGAAAAATCACGTGAATGTGTCTGTGTGTATTTGTGTGTGTGCACGTATGTACGTGGGTGTAGGCATAGAAACAGCCTGTTACTAGTTGTTTTCTCCGAGTTTGGGGATTATTTATGGATAGTTATTTTTTCCTCTCCATCTTTCTGACCTTTCCGATTTTTTTCTTTTTTTTTGCGTAATTAGCATGTATTACATGTCTAATTAGAATAACAAGCTATTTCCATTTGAAGGAAAAATATCTGATGCTTTTTCAGACACCCAGATGGCTTGGTACTGCAGATGTGCCCTACTCCGTGCTTCGTCTAGAGGGAAAGTGGCCGCCTGCAGGTGATGAATCCTGGCCCGTGTACCTGTAGAGCTCAGGTTCCCAAAATGTGGTCTTGCATCATTTGCATATAATTCACCTGCATAAAGAGTCACCCAGGCTGCTTGTTAAAATACAGCTGCCTGAAGGGCTCCACCCCAATATTAATAATAATTCACATTTACGAGCACTTTATAATGTATGCCAGCCACTATTCTGAGTGTTTTCCACTTACTAATTCATTTAATCCTTGCAAACTTGAGGTATGTAGATAATTATACCCACTTCACTTATGAGAAAGCTGAGGCCCAGAGAGGTTAACCTGAGCTGCCAAGTAGTAGAGTGGACTCGAGCCCCCGTACTTGGCTCCAAGCCTCAATGTGTAACTTCTCTGCTCAGATGCAGGGACTCAGGATTCTGGATTATTTTCCCCCCAGGTGGTCCATGTGTACCCTAAAGGATCTTTAATTTCGGAAAGCACTTGCATTTATTTAGATGAAGAAATAACTGGCCCATTTACTGTGCACCAGCCATGAAAGGACTTTGTCTTCTTGAAGTCATTAAAAGAAAAATTTTGTATTTGAAATTCTCAGCTGGTAGGCAAGTGATCACATGTAAAAAGCGATCTGGCTTTGGCAACCCACTAGCCCAACTCTCTCCTGCCTCCTTTCCTCCCTCCATGAGAAACCCATTTGCAAACAAATTCTTATCAGAATCTCACCTCTAAAACATTAAGGAGTAGGGCTGCTCCTTCTGAAGCTGAGAGTTGAGGGGTGGGTGTGTGTGTGTTCAGAGTCCAGAGGCCCACGATGCTCCACAGACGCTGTGGACTCTGAAAGGACTCTGGCTGGGTGCCCTTGGGAAATCTTGACCTCTTCTTCTCAGCCACCACAGGCTTTCAAATGCTATTACCCAGTTGGTGGCAGCCCCAGGGCCAGGTCCTGCCCTCCAACTCTGAATTTTAAACACTAGCATAGTGTTGCCTCAGAGGTTGCCCTGATATGTCACCATTCGAGCCAGTGGAGTTGCTGTGTCCAAATACCAGCTGAGAAGGGCCCTGACCCGGGTGGCACAATTCCAGAGGACACTATTCATATCACTTGCCATGAAGTTGGGATGCAGGGGGCTACTTATATGCATTGCTTGGTGGTGGTATCTCCTAGAGGTGTGAAGCTCCAAAGAGCTGCCCAAGCTCTTGGTTTTGGGATAGTGGTACAGGTGGTAAGTCAGACCCAAACGAGCAGGCTGCTGGCCTTGAGCAATGAAGCCACAATCTCTGAATGCAAGTCTACTTAACCCAATGTGGTGAGTCGCAGTAATGACCTGTGCCGGTTTGTGTACCCCAGAGAAGCCATGTTCTTAATTCTGATTCAGTGTTGCTGGTGGGATCTTTTTTTATTAAGTTGTTCCCATGGAGATGTGACCCACCCAATTATGGGTGGTACCTTTTGATTAGAATGTTTTCATGGAGATGTGTCTCCATCCGTTCAAGGTGGGTCAATTACTGGAGTCCTTTAAGAGGGAACCATTTTGGAAACAGCTTCAGAGCTGACAGAGACGTGTTTAGAGATGCAGAAAGAAAAATGCCCCTGGGGAAGCTATTTGAAACCATGTGCCTTCCCAGCTGAGAGGAGTTCTGTACCCACTGGTCTTTCATGAGTCAAGGTATCTTCCTCTCAATCCCTTAGTTTGGACATTTTTATGCCCTTAGAACTGTAAACTTGCAACTGAATAAATTTCCTTTTTAAAAAACCAGCCCATTACTGGTATATTGCATTCTGGCAGCTTTAAGAAACCAAAACATGACCGTTGAACAAGTCACATTCGTTCTGGGCCTGCTGTGGAAGCCACGGCGACAGACACTAGATTTGGTCCCTCAGCTTGGGGGTGGAGAATGGGACCTGACAACCACTGTAATTGCAGGTTCTGACTTGGTGAAAGAGCATGCTTGTCAGTGCATTCACTAACAATATCACCTTTGGTTCCCCCCACCCCCAACTCTCTGAAGAAGGCAAGTCAGTCAGATTTTGTTATTCTCTTTAGCAGATTAGGAAACTGAGGCTCAGACACTGTTGGAGACCATGTAGCTAGTAAGAGACAGTGGCACTGGGACATTTGAACCCAGAGTTTCTCTCCCTTTTGAGTCAGCAAATGATGCCAGCAAACAGACATCCCTGGTGAGTTTAGGATAGAATGGCGAGTGGTTTTTCTGTACAGTGAGGCATGAGTAAGTTCCACATTTCCTGGAGAACTTCCCCATTTACAGATCCTCTCAGCACGCTGACTGGCACTCGGCTGGGAGTTCTTTTTATCCCTTTTCTACCTCAAGACCTAATTTGACTGCTCTGAATTACACAAGGAGTGAAGGAATTAAGAAAGGGAAACACTCCTGAACATGAAAGAAATCACAATCTTTCTCTAGAACCAAAGACAGGAGCGCGGGGGTGGGGGTGGGGGGAATCTGATCATTCTTGATAGTTTTTGAACAAATTAGAGTGTTGGAAGAATGGATCAAAGAGTGAAGACTGTGTCCAAGAGGAACAAAATCAGCTGAGACCTGTGTGCCCAACAGGCACAGAGCCCCAGTGAAACAGTGTGTGCTCCCCAAATAAACGCCAGCTCCCTGCCACGTCTGTGAAGTTAAAGGGTAGCTTTGGACTCTAAAGTTGGAGAACACAGCCATTCCCCTTTCAATCTCAGCTTAAACTACATTGCCCTAGGGAGCTTTCTCAGACTCCTAGGCCAGGCTGGCCCCTCCATTTATGTGGTCTGTGAATCCTGCATATGGTTCCTTTGTAACCTAGACTACACTTATAGATAATTCTTTATCCAGCATCTGAATCTCCTAAACTCCCTAGGGCGAGAGACTGGATCTGTCCCACTTACCACTTTTATCACTAGGAATCTTTGGGTTGCAAGGGACAGAAGTCCCACACTAAACCAGATTAAGGACAAAGGAATCCTCTCCTCTCTCTGCACACAAGCATAGAATTGGTTTCAGGCAATGCTGGATTCTGGGGTTCTCAATAAGTCATCCAGATTTGGTCTCTCTCCTTGTGTTGGTTTCTCTTGCAGCCAGTTCCTTCTCCTCCTTGTGTTGGCTTCATCCTCAGGTTTTTTGTGGTGCCAAGATGATTGCCACAGCTCTTGCCTCAGATGCTTTCAAGAAGGATGTGATGGTTTGAGAGGATTGTATGCTCTAGAAAAGTCATGTTTTTATTCTGATCCAATCTTGTGGGAGCAACAGTTTCTTTTAATTCCTATTCAATAATGTAGGTTGGAATCTCTTGATTAGATGGTCTCTAGAGATGCGACTTACCCAATTGCAGGTATTAACTTTGGATTAGAGGTATATGTGACTCCACCTATTCTAGATGGATCTTAATTAGTTTACTGGAATCCTTTAAAAGAGAAAGCATTTTGGAGAAAGCAAGAGAGCCACGACAGAGCCACGAGAACCAGGAGAGACCTTTGGAGATGAAGAAAAATGCCTCTGGGGAGAGCCTCACGAACCTGGAGAGAAAGCTAGCGGAGTCCCATGTTTGCCTTGTGCCTTTCCAGTTGAGAGAGAAACCCTAAACTTTATTGGCCTTTCTTGAGTGAAGGTAACCTCTTGTTGGTGCCTTAATGTGGACATTTTTATAGACTTGCTTTAATTGGGACATTTTCATGGCCTTACAACTGTAAACTTTCAACTTAATAAATTTCCCCTTTTAGTAAAAGTCCTAGAATTAACTCTGCCTGGTATGACTTCAGTAACATGCCCATCCTTGAGCCAATCACTGTGCCTCAGATTGTGGTACTCTGATTGACCAGTGTAGCAGATGCAGATAACTGCCCACTCCCCTAAGCTGTTTTCCCTTTTTCTTTGCTAACAAGAACCTACCTAGCCTCCTCCTCGTCCTTTCCTGCCTTTGGATATTGTTGTGACATGATGGAATGCCTAGAGTAGCTGCAGCTATCTTACAACCATGAGGTGAAATATCATTAATATATTTGGGATGGTAGAGTATAAAAAATACCTGCCCTACTCTAGTTCTATGTTGTTTAGCTACTAGTGGCCTACATCTTTTTTTGAAGGACTCTGGTAGGCTGGAGTTACCAGAGCTACCTTGCCTGGATGTGCAGAGAGCTGGAAGTGCCCGGGAATTTACATTCCTCCTAGTGCAACCCTTACCAATGACTCTCTGATGTAGAAGTACGAAAGACCAGCCCCATTACTTTGAGCTGGGACAAATGTTGAGGCCGATTTATGCTCCAGAGCTCCCTGGCAGAATCGAGCTGAGGCAAGGGCTTTGCTTGACATTACACATTTGCTTGGCCTCTCCCCCTTCCCTGTCCTGCTCCCCCCATTCCCTATCTGATGCCCCTGGGAGCATTTCCTTAATCAACCGCTTACACACAAATCGTTATCTCCTTCTGGGGGACCTGTGTATCACCGGGGCTTGCACATCACAGCTGCTCTGTAAATATTTGTTGCCTGAGTGAATGAATACATGAATGGATGAACAATCTGGGGAAATCACAGGCAGGTGGAATCTGAACAGGTTATTATACTAATTACGGGCTGTCTACTTTTTCCCCCTTTGCTTCTGTGAAGTAGGTTGGCCCCCTGGGGGAATTTCCCCAAAGCTTTTGAAGTTGACAGGGTGCCTTCTCCTTGGGTTCATGTGCTTTCTAATTGGACAGGCCATTAGAAGGTGAGATCATCTCCCAAGGGAAGGAGGTGAGGCCTCACCACTCAGGGCAGGGTGGGGGACAAAACCCGTCTGCACATCTGCAAGGTCTTTCTGCAGTGTGCGTCCTTACCGGAGTGGCTGGAGAGAATGACCATTCTGGAATGAATCAACTAAACCTGTGACCTGAACTCCAGTTTAATTCACTCTTTTCCTTCCATTAGCTGGTTTAAGGGATGGAGGAGGCAGAGTGGAGAGAGAACGTATTTTATTTTTATGGCATTTTCTTTTTTTTTGTTTTATTCCAAATGACCTGCTGGGTCAAACCTACTCTCCTTTCATGAATTATGCAATAAAGGAAACCTTTTGTTTTTCTAATGACTTCGGCTGAGTTCACCTCCTAGAAAGATTTTTTTTTAAGTCAGAAATTTCAATTAAAAAGTTCACCTCTTGTCATATTAATTGACATGGTTTTAAATAGGTCATTCCATAAATGAGTTTCTGTTGGTAGAATTTTCAAGCTTCCTGGGGTCTTAGAAATCATTCAGCCCCATCCCCTTAATTATATGCATGGGAAGAACAGACCCAGAGATGGGAAATGACATGCCCAAGTTCACACAGCCTAGTGAGTGCAGCAGCTATGAAGGGGTAGAGACGGAAATTAATTACATTCCTATTTCAAGTCCAGTGTTCTTTTCTGCAAGGATGCCTAGAGAGGTAATATAGTTACCAAGGTTACAGATCAAATTACCCCAAAACCTGGTGGCACGAAACAACTGCTTATTATGCTCATGAATTCTGTGGATTAGGAATTTGATAGGGCACAATGGGCATGACTTGGTGTCTGGGCATCAGCTGAGAGAGTCAAAGGCTTGTAACTAGCCTCATCTCTGACAACTTTGTCTACTCACATGTCTGGGGGTTAATGCTGCCTGCAGGCGGAGACTTAAGTTGGGTCTAGGCTTCCTAACAACATCGTGGCTGGGTCCCCAACTGGTGGGGGAGGAGGAAGAGACAGAGAGAGACAGAGGGAAGAAGGAAGGAAGGTGAGGAGAGAGATGGAAACTTGTTGCCTTTTATGATCTGGACTCGAAAGTCATGCAGTGTCATTTTCACATTAGGTGGGTCAAAATCGAATTTCAAAGGGAAGGAATTTCTCCATTTCACATCAGTGGAGGAGTGTCAGTCACACTGTAAGAGAACACATCAAATGGGGTATATCTACTGGTGCTACCATCTTTGGAAAATACCATCTGCCACGAGAGAGTTAGGGCTAGCACAGAATTTTGCTGAACTGTTCATTTAGAATCTGTCTTTGCTATTAGATTATAATTTACTAAAGGGCAAGTTATATGTCTGTCTGGTTTGCTGGTAGATCTCAGTGTCCAGCACCACTGCCGCTGACTCCAGGTAACATCTTGATAAATTTTTGTTTGAAAAATGAATGTCAAAAAGAAGGTCTCTTCAGGTTAAAAATATTTTCACATTTTTCCCTTCTGCTCACGTGCTCTTTCCTTTTCATCAAGAACTTGAACACACCTACCACCTTCCCTGGAGAGTTATGAATTGACTGATGCATTCATTCACACATACTGTGAGGGAGTGATACATTAGGAGAGGGCGGAGGATGAGGAAGAGGAAGCTAAGGGAAGAGGAAGGGCACTTCAGGCAGAGGGAACAACCCATGCAAATATGTAGAGACCAGCAATCCAGTAAGGCAGGCCTGTAGAATTTGTAAGGCTGGAGAGGAAAGTAAGGCCTGAATTTTAATCAGGCTTTAAAATGCCATCTTAAAGAGCTTGACTCATACCTAAGAGCAGAGGGAAGCTACTAAGGTAGAATGACAGGATCAGATTTGTGTTAAAAGGATCTATCTGGCTACAAGGTGGATGATGGATTAGAGTGGGATAAGATGGGAGGTGGGAGGCCATTTGGGACGTTGTTGGCAGAAATCCTAATGTGAGATGATGGGGGACCGAACCGCCCGAGTGGGGATGGTGGGGAATGGATGGATGTTTCAGAGGATATAATGATGGAATGGATGTGGGGGTGAGGGAGGGGCCAGGTCAATTCTTATATCTGGTTTATGCCAGTGGGTGGATGGTGGTACCAGGTACCATGTGAGGGAACCCTGGAGGAGGAACAGTTTTGCAGTAGGGTTGTGGAGTTCAGTTTGGGGACATGTTGAATCGAGATGCCAAGGGGATGTCCAAATGGAGGTTCTAGTAGGTACTTGGATTCATGAGAACCTAACTCAGCAGAGTGATCTGGGCTATGAATCTGGATGGGGACCAACAGAGAGGTGGGAACTAAAGCCACAGCAGTGGACATCCTCACGGAGAGGATGGGGAGGAGAGGAGGAGAGTGATAGAGAAGGCAGGTTTCCAGAGGATAAGACAGTCAACAGCATCACATCATCTGAGAGATCCAAAAGGGAAGGAGCATCCACAGGGTTCAACAAGAAAGAAGTCATTGGCAACTTTCACAAAGAGAGTTCCCGTCGGAGACACGGGACGAAGCAAGATGGCCAAGAGGTAAGGGGTAAAGAGGTTCCGAGAAAGTGATGGTTGCATGAATGAATAGTATTCTAACAAAATATTTACATGCCTCCCTCCAGGTCTGGTAATTCTGGAGACCCCAGGATGGATTTGCCAAGCAAACACCCGAGGAAGACCAGCCAGGAGAGAGCTTTGAACCCAGCTCTCTCTGTCCCAGAAAATAACCATCATATGCACTGACCCCAGCATCCCTCTCTAGTAGCCAGCATCTGTGCTTCAATCCTTAGGGGCTGAGGGTAGGGATGTCATCTAGTAACTATCAACACAGCTTCTGTGGTCACATCTGTTGTTTTTGTCTGCCCAACCGCCATTACCATCATTTGTTTAGTAGCACCCCATTTTGGGTGCGTGCTAGTTTGAAAGGAAGTATGCCCCCTAGAAAAGCCATGTTTTAATCAAAATCCCATTTCATAAAGGTGGAGTAGTCCCTATTCAATATTGTATGTTTGAAATTGTAATCAGATCATCTCCCTAGATGATGTGATTTAGTCAAGAGTGGTTGTTAAACTGGATTAGGTGACAACATGTCTCCACCCATTTGAGTGGCTCTTGATTGGTTTACCAGAGTCCTATAAAAGAGGAAATATTTTGGAGAATGGGATATTCAGAGAGAGCAGAGAATGCTGCAGCACCACGAAGCAGAGTCCACCAGCCAGAGACCTTTGGAGATGAAGAAGGAAAACACCTCCCAGGGAGCTTCATGAAATGGGAAGCCAGGAGAGAAAGCTAGCAGATGATGCCGTGTCTGCCATGTGCCCTTCCAGCCAAGAGAGAAGCCCTCTCTGTATTCACTATGTGCCTTCTCACTTAAGAGAGAAACCCTGAACTTCATCAGCCTTCTTGAACCAAGGCATCTTTCCCTGGATGGATGCCTTTGATTGGACATTTCTATAGATTTGTTTTAATTGGGACATTTTCTCGACCTTAGAACTGTAAACTAGCAACTCATTAAATTTCCTTTCAAAAGCCATTCCAATTCTGGTATATTGCATTCCAGCAGCTAGCAAACTAGAACAGGTGCTATTAACTGACCCCTTATCCCTGGTTCCAGGGGTGGCACATGACCCAAGCCCCATTATTTATTTTTTTATTAATTAAAAAAAAATTAACACAACATTTAGAAATCATTCCATTCTACATATGCAATCAGTAATTCTTAACATCATCACATAGATGTATGATCATCTTTTCTTAGTACATTTGCATCGATTTAGGAAAAGAACTAGCAAAACAACAGAAAAAGATATAGAATGATAATATAGAGAAAAAAATAAAAATAATAAAAATTAAAAAAAATACAAAAAAGGAAAAAGAAAAAACAAAAAACACAAACAGAAAAAAAAACTATAGCTCAGATGCAGCTTCATTCAGTGTTTTAACATAATTACATTACAATTAGATAGTATTGTGCTGTCCATTTTTGAGTTTTTGTATCTAGTTCTGTTGCACAGTCTGTAACCCTTCAGCTCCAATTACCCATTGTCTTACCCTGTTTCTAACTCCTGATGGTCTCTGTTACCAATGACATATTCCAAGTTTATTCTCTAATGTCGGTTCACATCAGTGGGACCATACAGTATTTGTCCTTTAGTTTTTGGCTAGTCTCACTCAGCATAATGTTCTCTAGGTCCATCCATGTTATTACATGCTTCATAAGTTTATTCTGTCTTAAAGCTGCATAATATTCCATCGTATGTATATACCACAGTTTGTTTAGCCACTTGTCTGTTGATGGACATTTTGGCTGTTTCCATCTCTTTGCAATTGTAAATAATGCTGCTATAAGCATTGGTGTGTAAATGTCCATTTGTGTCTTTGCCCTTAAGTCCTTTGAGTAGATACCTAGCAATGGTATTGCTGGGTCATATGGCAATTCTATATTCAGCTTTTTGAGGAACCACCAAACTGCCTTCCACAGTGGTTGCACCATTTGACATTCCCACCAACAGTGGATAAGTGTGCCTCTTTCTCCACATCCTCTCCAGCACTTGTCATTTTTTGTTTTGTTGATAATGGCCTTTCTGGTGGGTGTGAGGTGATATCTCATTGTGGTTTTGATTTGCATTTCTCTAATGGCCAGGGACATTGAACATCTCTTCATGTGCCTTTTGGCCATTTGTATTTCCTCTTCTGAGAGGTGTCTGTTCAAGTCTTTTTCCCATTTTGTAATTGGGTTGGCTGTCTTTTTGTTGTTGACAAGCCCCATTATTAACACTCAGACCTGAGACTTCTGAATTAACTTTTGGGGAAAAGAAGCACTCTTTAAGCAAGGGTGGCTGCCATATGGAAAGAGCCTGTCTGCACAGAGGACAGAGAGAAACAGAGTTTAGGGGACAATGCTTGAGCTCCTGGATCCACCCACACCAGAAGCCATTGACTCTCTGGACTTTTCAGTTTCATTTTTGCCTATGAAAAAGGGCCAGGTGAGTTCTAGTGCTAATGAGCAGCCGCAGCAGGAGCAAACCGCCAAGGCCTGGGTGGAAAGGGGAGGAGTTGGCGAAGAGGAGCTTTATTTGTTTTCCTCTCAGGCATTTCCCTAGATTTCTCACCTGCCAAGATGGTTCTTTATTAGGAATTCCCCCTCTTTTTTGTAGTCATTCCTTTTCATGGTTTCCATTTGCGTTCTCATCTGTTTGTAACCCCGCCTTTGTGAAAAAGCATCACCAGGATGCTCCGGCACTGTGCTTGGGACCGTCTTCCACCCCCAGAGGCATCACACACACTTATTGTTTTTATTTTTAACTTTTTATTATTATTATTTTTAACAGTGAAAACAAAGGGCAACACTGTTTTCCTCCTGGGCTCCCGACCCAAGTCAGGCCGTGGGGAGTTTGCAGGGACTCCGTCAGTGTGAGAGGTCTGGCCTGGCTGACAGCTCTTCCAGACGCCAGCCCACGTGCTGGACAAGCACTCCAACAATGCAGATGCTTGTTCGTTTGTTCAGAACGTGCATTAGTCATGCCAGGGGAACTCCCGGCCACTGGACCACACTGTGTTGTGTTAGCAATCAACATCCCTTCCTACTTCTCTGCAGAGCCACAGGGAAAACAGAGGCCCAGAAGCCCCCCAGGTGGAGGGGACTCCATGGTCACCCATGGCAGAGGAAGGGAGTGACACATTTCACATTCCTTCCAAGACTTTCCGCCCTTCCTGGGTCAGCCCAGTTTTTTTTTTGTTTTTTCTTGTTTTGGAGATTGCCTCCTACCTAAAGCCTTCGACTCCACAGGTCACATTTTCTGCCTGCCACGGGCTCATGGCCTGACATCCCCCGGGTATGGCGGAGCTCCCATGACAGGCTCATGAGAACCATCCTGTGGTATTTGCTGTCCCTCCTCATTTAGAATTTGTGGGACTCGGTGGGTCCTCCCATCCTCCTTCAGCTATTCCTCCCTCTCTCCATCCTCCGTCTCTTCTCATCCCTCCTCCTCCTGCCCTCTCTCCACCTAGTCTCCCTCTTCCTCTTCTACCCCCCATCTTCCCTCACATCCTCACCCTTTCTCCCTGGATTCCATCTCCCTCCCTCCCACTCTCGCCCTATCTTATACTTCCCATCTGTCTTTTCTTCTCTTTCCTTCCTTCCTTTCTTTCCTCTCCACTTCACCCACTCCCTCCAGGACTTTCATCCTCTGGTTCCAATGAAATAAGAACTTAGGGAATAATAATGAAAAGCAGCCAGGCTCAGCCAATAAATCCTCTAATGATTGTAATAGTTTAATTTCTACATAGTCATCCTAGTTTGAATTTATTCAACATCGTTGAAATACTTATCGTTTACTCCATGGAGCCTTAACTCAAGAGTCTGTTCCTTTTTTCTTCTTTCCTTTCTTCCTTTCTTTATTCTCTTTCATTTATTCAATAAATGTTTTGGGGGGTATCTACTCTGGGCCAGGCATTGGGCTAGAAATTGTGAATAGAAACACGGACACAATCCCTGCTCTAACGAGCTCACAGTCTAATGGGAGAGAGAAGTGCTACACAGCTAATTCCACTTCAGTGTATTCTTACAATGCTGATGAATCCTCTGGATTTCTGTGAGGGTCTAAACCCAGGAACTAACTTTGACTGAGGGATCATGGAGGCTTCTTTGGGGACCTGATTTGAAGGATGAGTTTTCTATATGAAGATGAGAGGAAAAAACACTCTCAAGCAAAGGGCACAGAATGTGCAAAGATCCTGGGGCAAGAGGAAGGAAGGAACTTTCTTGGAATGCAGGAACAATGTGGCTGGAACAGAGAGTAGAGAAGAGGAAACCAGAGAGACTGGCAGGGACAGCTATTTAGGCCATTAGCTGAGGTCAGAATTTGACTCTTCACTCCAAAAGCAAGCAGATGTTATCAAAGAGTTACCTGGGGGTGGACATGGGTATAATCATTTGGCATTTGACAAACTGTTGGTGCCATCAGCGCTGGGATGGAAGTTTCTTTTATTGAGCCTTTTTCTAGCCTTAGGTGACCTGGCTGTTCTGGGAAGGTAGATTGGGTAGGATGGAGCATTTGTCCCCAGGGCCTGGGTTGGGGCCAGATTACTATTCTGGAGTGCTGGGGAGATGGATCTCCTGTGTGGTAGGGGATCCTCTGAGATAAGGGAAGTGGAAGAAGCATCATTGAATGTAGATAAGAATTTTGAGCCTGGAATAAGACAGCCTTGGCTTTGCCATTTACCAGAGATGAGACCCTGGGTAGACCTGAAGCTTCTCTAAGCCTCAGTTTCCTCATCTGTAAAATGGGGATAATAATCACAGTAATATGATAGGCTTTGTCTGTATCCCCCTTTCAACTAGGAAATTACCTTCCCACGCGAGTCTAGTGGGACTGACCATCACTCTGCCCATCTACCCACTGGTTGGAGGGACTGGACACATGCCCCAGGCCCAGGCAATTGCATGTCCCATCACCCTGTCCATAGTGATGGGCTTACGGGGGTGGGCCAAGCCGTGTCAAAGTCCCTCCATGAGATTTCATCAGGAAGCTGTAGTGTCTTTTATGATTTGACCTCAGAAGCTACACTTCATCATCTCTGCAGTACTCTGTTGGTTATCCAGGTCAGCCCTATTCACTGTGGAAGGGAACTACACAACGATGTGACTCCCAGGAGATACCAGTTGCAGGATCTCTGGGGCCATCTTGGGGGTGGATGGAGTTGTGGTGTTCTAAAGTATCTGTAAAGTCAGCAGTTTCTTCTTAGTCTAGTAAAAAACCTCTTCCCTGAGGAGGTCTTTGGAGGCTCAGGAAAACATGGCATCCTTGAGGCACCAAAAACACCCCTTCCAACAACTTGTGCTTGAAAGAGCTTTTCAAGCTCTTTAAAATCAACTAGCCATATGACTAAACTCCACAAAGAGCTCCTTAAATCAACTACAAATGACTAAACTAATTTGCTGCTCTCTATTTTCTTAGCCTGTCTGAAAATTTCTTAATAAATGCTAGCTTCATGTTGGCGATATACCAGGCTTATGGCCCTTTCCTGGGTGACAATCAAGGGGTGTGGAAAAGTATTTTGGAGGGATGGGAATGTTGATATGTTGGAGGGGAAAGTGCACAGGATGTGGAATCTGGACACTTGGGTGGCAGAGGTGACTCTGCCTCTTAGCCACCACCATATTTCATGTGAAACTTTCCCGTCCGTAGCTGTTTCTCTCTCGGGGTAAAGTGGTGATAACCCTATACCCTTCCTGACTCCTAAAGCAATTGCTAGGTTTGAATGAGATGATGTAGCATTTCTGAAAGGGTGGTCCATGGGATGCTAGCACCATGGGTTGTTAGCCCCCAAGGGGTTCCATGATAAAGTGTGGAGAACTGTGCTAAATAAGCCAACCCTTTCTTGACTCCCTTTAATGCAGGCAGACCCAGCTTCATGAGGGTGTAGACATACAGGGTGCCATGCCCAGGAGGGCCCTGCACCTGGAGTTTAATGCTTGGTGGTTGATGCCTTGCAATTCATAATAGTTTTATCTTTCAAGTTGTGTTTTATAAGTGAAGACTTATGGAACGATGAAGCATGCACTGGGGACTTGAAGTCTCACACACAGTTCCCCACCCACCCCCACTTCCTCCCTGGCACAGGTTATTGGCCACCTGCTCCCTGGAATCCCAGGACCCACCTGGCTGACCCCTTTTTGTCCCTAACCTGTGACCACTGCCACCCTCAATGGTGGCAGGGTCTCATTGCCCAGGAGACACCTATATCCTGTTGTCAGTCTCTGTCAACATGTGGTGCAGATGTGGTGAGGGGTGGAATTCAGCACATGTTCCATGGAGTCTTAAGGTGGGGCAAAGGGGAAGCATCTAGCCCTGAGCTGGCAGCATCACAGTATGTTCGATAGGCAACTTGGTGGGGCCATTTCACACCGATCCGGATCCCATTGTGTCCTGGCATGGAGGGTGCAATCCCTTGGGGGTTGCCCATCTGCCTTGGGTTGGAATGCTGGCCTTTGGAAAGGGGAGATTGACTTCCCCACCCGCAGGACTGCACATTTTTCATTTTGCTCTGGTCTTACAAATTATGTAGCCAGTTCTGACTATAGGACTTGCCAGATCCTTTAGCATAAAAGGCAGAAAAGTATCATGGATCCAAATGCAGCTATGGGAGCCATTTTGCCAGGACTTGGGTCGTGGCTCCACTCCTGACCAGTGCTATGATCATGGCCAATTTGCCAAACCTTCCTGTGCCTCTCTATTTCCTCATCTCCAAAATAATTAGTGTCTTTCCTGCCTCATGGGCTATTGTGGAGATTCAATGGGGCAATACATGCCAAACATCAAGAACAGTGCTCACAACAAAAACAAAACAAAGAAAAAACACTAATTAAAAAAAAGAAAAGAATAGAGCACAGCACATAGTGGGCGTCACCTGCTATGATATTGACTCACTGAATGCTTGTTTCCCCAAGATACTGCAGCACTGCTCAGGATAATTGAAAGGAGGGACCTGAACAGACACTTGTACCCTAGTGTTCATAGTAGCATTATTCCTAATAGCCCAAACATGGAAGCAATAGCCCAAGCAGAAATTTACAGAGGCAGAAAGTAAGCACAGGCTCCCGGGGCGGGTGGGGTGGGGAGCCCAGGGACTTGATGCACAGTAGGTGTAGGGCTTCTGTTTGGGGTGATGGGAATGGAGGCTGGTGAAGCACACATTGTGAATGTGATAATCCCACCAAATGGCATGCTTGGGAGTGGTGGAGATGGGAAAGTTTATGTTGTATATATGTTTCCACAATTTAAATTAAAAAAAAAGCAACTAAAAGAAAAAAAAAAAAAGAGAAACGATTAAGTGCAATGCATGATGTTGGACTGGATCTAATAAAGGAGAAAAGAAGAGCCCAAAAGGTGTGATTGGGACATATGAAAAAAATTGTGATATAGGCTATAGGGTTGTAGGTTTTATATCAACATTCAGTTTCTTGAACTTGATCACTGTACTTGAGGTGGCAACACGGTGAATGTCTTTGCTCCTAGGAAATATAAATGGAAGTGCTGAGTGCTCGAGGAGCACAATGTTTATACAACTTACTCTCAAATATTTAGAAAAGCAATATAAAGCTAGATAGATGATAGGTAGAATATGAAAAAACTCTCTGAATGAGTCTTGTATTATTTTTACATCTGTGCTTTAAGTTTGGAATTATTTAAAAATAAACAATTTTCTGAAAAAAAAAAAATAGAGCCTGCAGTGTTGGGGGTGGAGAGAGGGGGAAACGTCATCTGTCCCATCCACAGTTAGAATCCTGGTGCCCCGCACCGTGTCTACAACACAACACTAGGTGCTCAGTAAGTACCTGATGAATGAATGAACCTCCAAAAGGGGACTTCCAAAATTTATTTGGCCACAAAATTTTCACCTCACACCCCCTTTTCTTCCAGAGTAACCTGCAGGATCAGTGCCCCCTGCACGGCAATTTGGGAGAGGCTGAGAGCTCGCTGCTGCGAAGTGCACCCCGGGGTGCAGCAGGCAGGTGTAAAGTCGTCCTTTGCAGGATCAGTTCCCTTTCTCCATGTCCCTTGGGGCTCCGTGTCACTGCTGCTCCTTCAGGACATGGGGAACGAATGTGCAGACGCCTCAGCGACTCTCTTCTCTTTGGGTCCATCTATCGTGCTGGCCACTTCCCCAGACCCCGCCCCCCCTCCCCCAGGCCCAGCCAGGCCTCCGTCACTCATTCCTCTTTCCCGAGCCTCCCCCATCGTTAATTGGGCCAATCTGTCCCCTTGACACACTGCTCTGCTTCATTCTCTTCACAAAGCCCTTGCCTGTCAGTTGACAGATTCCCAACTGTCATGGGTACATTTTTCAATTTGTGCTCCTGTAACAATCTCCGCCCCCCCAGGTTTCTGCCCTTCTTAAAGCTGCTTAATTTTACAGTTTCCAAATGATTTTCCCCACCCATCGTGATTCTTCTCCACCCACAACCCCCCAATTTTCTTCTTAGATCTTTCTAGCTGCTTTGCTGTGAAGACATGTAGCTTTCCCGAAAGGGGTGAAGGAAGCAGGATTTATTCAATTTAGTGAAGCAGCACAGTCTGAATTGGGGTTCCTCCAAAGCTGACCCTGAGATAAGGACTTGGGTATAGCAGTTTGTTTGGGAGAGGATCCCAGAAAGCAGGAGTGAGGGGGCAGGGAGGGTGAGACAGAAAAGGGAGAAAAGTCACTAAGGGCTTCTTATTTTGCTGGCTACCACAGGGATCTGTGCAAGGAACCTCAAAGACAGAGAATATACCTTAGCATATTCCCGGCAGCGGCGGGGGGAGGCTGGGCACGTATCCATTGACTCCCATTCTTCCTTGCTTGACAGCTGTCTTTTCCCTCCACTTCTGGGTTGTGCCTACACTACTCAGGTACCTTCCCTTGCTTTGGAGAAAACCATGGGCACCGCTCCAGGAGGGCTCTGGACGCATCTGCAGAACTTCCCATCAGAGCTTCGCTGCGACGCCCAGTGGACCGCAGGCACCTCCTACAACAGTTACGCGTGCTGGCCTCCTGGAGCTCGGGACTGTTTCTTGGAATGCAAAACTCCTTCGATTCCTTGTCTTCTTTTTAAAGCCCCTGATGATGAAGTCCTTTTTTTCTGCCTTTGGGGCAGGCTCCTGCTGGGTGATGGCCCTGCCAGAGGACTAAGCTCTCAGCCAGAAAGGGACGTCCAGCTGGGCAGCCTTACATGTCTCTGCCTCTGGTAATCAGTCTTCCGAGAGAAGGGGTGTTGACATAGGAAGGAAGAGGTCTCCCTGGGATTTTCTGAGCCCATGACAGCATTTGGTTGGTGTGCTAAATTAAAAAACTAAGGTGGGCATGGTGGCTGAGCAGGCAGAGTTCTCACCTGCCATGCCAGAGAGCTGGGTTCAATTCCCGGTGCCTGCCCATGCAGGAAGAAAAAAAAACAAAAAACCTAATGCCAGGTATGAGCCTGAAATTCATGAGGTAAACAAACAAACAAACAAACATGAATTAGATTATTTCCCCCCAATTGGTCTGTCACCTTTTCTTACCCTTTAATGGCACCCTGGATGGATCTCATAGGTTTCTGGTCACACTGGATGTAGAAAGGTCTAGTTTAAATTCGTCTCTTCTCCTCCTTTCACCCAGCTTAGGTTTGACTCTTAGCCTGAGGAGTTTGAAGTGAGAAGGGAGCCTCCTCCTTCTCCTCCCCCTTCTTCCCCTTCTTCCCCACCCTCCTTTCCCCTCAGGTAACTCCAAGGAGTGCCTTTGACACTTGGAGCCCAGTCCTGTCCTGGGGACCATCTCCACACAGAAGCCAGCGTGAATGTGTATTGGTTCAGGAGAAGGCCTGGGAGAAGAGAATCAGCTGCAGTCCTCTCTCAACACTGGCTGCCGGCAGGACCTCTAAGTGCTGAGCTCCAAACGCTGGCTCTCAAAGGGGGCACATTTGTGAGATTTTCAAAATATATTCCAGTGTGTCTGGGGGCAGGGACAGCACTAAGAAAGAGAAAAGGACTTAAAAAAGGCCAAGTCCCAAGTCTCAAGGAGGCCACTCCAGGGCTTTAGCCATTTACTCTTTCCAGTGACCGACCCCCCTCCCCGGGGCTCACTGCTGGCATCTCCACTTCCCAGCTTCCTTGAATGATGTCACCTCTTTGAGCCTCAGTTTCTTCATCTATACATTGGAGGTTAATGACAGCATCTACTTCTGTCTGTGAGAGTCCCAACAGAATATAGAGGCCACATTCACGCTAGGATCATTCCAGGAGGGTTTAGTTACAGAGGGGCAGGATGTGGAGGAACCAAATCATAGGGGTGGTACAGCACCCTATGATACAGTAGTCGCATCCCTAGGCCAGGAGGGACCAGCCGGGAAGGAACGGATGCCAGAAATGGGAAGCGCAGTCAGGTAAGGAGGGCCACCCTGACAGGCTCAGTGACCTTCCGTAGAGGGACAGGTCCAGCATGAGACAGCAACTAAGGGAGGGAAGCAGGGGGATCAATACCCCAACATCATCCTTCTCCCTTCCTCCAGTGTCCTGCTAGGGTTCTTCACTGGCCTATCCCTATGGGAAGCCAGAGGACAAGGTGGCACATTGACGTGGTCCTAACAGGTCATCCCCCTAGGCACAGAGCAGGAGATGGGTCTGGAGGGACAAATGGAAGATCACCCCCAATTAACCCCATTCCTAAGCATAATCCCAGGGCCCCGCCCATAAAAACTCATTAAATAGTCAATGGATAAATGAATGAATGAGCAGCACCCTTTCTGCTAGCAGAAAAACCTGTGCCCACTCCCCTCTACACTGTGAGCCCTAAGGAGAAGTGCTGGGGTCAGAGCAGCCCAAGGTGTGCTCCGGGGCTGGCCCTGAGGAAGATGCTGCCCAGAACCAGTAGGCTCTCCATGTGGACCGTGAGAAGTCTTACCGTGTAGGTTCCTGTCACTCCACAGATAGGCAAGAACATAGCAAACTTCTGTTCAAGGCCCTCACCCCTGCTGTTGATTTAAAGAGGGAGTGTACAGGAATCCCAAGAAGCAGCCTGCAGAGGCTGTCAGTGTGGGGCTTTCGAGGCACCTAGATTCCATTTCCTTTGCCTAACTGGTAACAGGGAGAGGCTCACAAGGCCCCCTGTAGCCCAGCTTTCTTTTTCTTCTTTATCTTTGCAGAATTTATAGACATAACATATATTCATTGAAAAAGAAATTCAGATACAGCAAATAAACAGAAGGGAGACAAAAAATAATCCTAGAGATATAATCACTGCTAATATTTTAATGCCTATCCTTCTGATAAAAAAGAAACCCAGAATGGAAAATTATCAGGATCCTGTTTTTTTTCCTACCAGAGCCAAAAATAGCTAACATGTTTTAAACACTTATCTGTGCAGGCACAGTATAAAGCATTTTGCATCCATTCGTTCATTAATTCCCATCTTTTATGGGAACACAGAAGTTAAGTAACTCACCCAAGGTCACACAGCTAGTAGGTAGGGAGCTGGGATTTGAACGTCAGCAGTCTGAATGTGCCCTCGTTTTAAAACTGGGTGATCGTAAGACAAATAAGAGATAACTAGTTTTCTAAGAACCTGTTGTTACGGACTCTGCATTCCCTGGCCTGTGTCATTTCACTCAATCACTGTAGCTTAAGACAAACAAAATACTTTTCAGCTTGGGAACTGGGAAAGAAACGAACATTGAAACACAGCACTCCCTGGTTTATAGAATAATTTGGACCTACTCACTTTAGGGATAGGCTGGTCCTCAGAAATTCAAGACAATCTTTTAGTAGTATCCACTATATAGCAAGCCCCCTACCAGGCATTGGGATGAGGCATAACTTCTGCCCTCCAGGAAGTCCTGCAATCAGGAGAGATACCCCCACCCCCCACCCCCGGAAGGTATGCCAATATGAGAGGGGCAGTTCCCTGGTGCAGGGTGCGGACACAGCGGAGGGGGGTGGGTGCCCCTCACCTCCCCTTCAGGCCCCCTACTCATTTGAGCTCCCTTGCCTGGCCCAAGTGCCAACGTGGCATCGGTCCTTCCTCCCATTGAAAGTTATTTGTCTTCCATCCCCTTCCCTCCGTACGACCAGATGGCTGCCTGGCTCATCTCAGAACCCCGCTCAAGCTCAGAGGTTAACGACTCCTAAATTTTAACAAGAGTTCTCAGTGCTGTAAACCAAGGATCACAAACACAAGTGGCCATGGGGTCAGGGAGATCATATAAACCAAGTAAGCAGACCAGTATCTGCTCGTTAAACATGCAGGAATGTTCTTTACTCCCACAGAGATATATTTCATCTATTTTTTTCTGAAACACGTTGTCCTCTGGGTCTATCTTTCCTTTTTTTTTTTTTTGCGTGTGTTTAATAAAGATTCAGTACAGAGAACTATTTCTCTACCAGAAGAGAAACTAGGGCTTGTATGCAAGTAGTTTATCAGTGTATCTGGAAGATGATCCTGGGAAATAGTAGGAGGGACTCAGGAAACAGGACATGGGAGGGAAGACAGCAGCCAATATGGGGTGTGTTGTGGAGTGAGTCACCATTGTGAGCAGCGAAGCCCAGTCCTGGGAGCCAGGGTAGAAGTGTCCAGCAGAGTGCTCACATGTGAGAAATTGGGAGCTGGGCTACATATGTATATATACATACATATAACCTCCCATCTGTCATTGATTGAGGGGTATTGGTGGTTGGTGATACTTAAATTCTGACTTTTCAGGTGCGCTTGTGAGCAGAGTGGGTTCCAGAGTCCCAAGAAAGTCCTCGGGAAGAGGAGCACAGGTCCTTGGGGGCTGGAAGTTAAGTCATTGGACATGGAAACAGTAAGACCCCAGGGTACCAAGAGCATCCGCCACAGGTGCTGACCACCATTCTAAAGAGGGGATGTTGACTTGGCATTGGCTGGATTTTTCCAAGAAGAAATGTGGACCTGAGGTTACCAGATTCTCAGCTTTCTGAAGAGAAAATGGAAATTCAGGTTTTCACATGAAATTTATCAATTTGCAAATGTTAACAAATTCAAAAAAATTTTTTGAATAATACACTGTATAGGCTAAGCAAAACATATCTGGATTGGATCCTAGCCTACAGGCTGCCAGATCATGAAATGTGATCTACCCAGGCATTCTTGCTCAAGAAAAATCTGATCTTGTTTCTGGATGTTCTTGCTCAAGGAAAATCCCAAGGTGAATTCTGATAGGGAAGGTATTATTTGGGGAGAAGACCCAATGCAATAATAAAGAGAACTCCAAATACAGTGTTGGAGGTAGGCCAATGGTCCAGGACAGCTCTGCAGTAGGAAGCAGTTCAGGGTCCCAGGTTCCTTCTATTTTGTTGCTCAGAGTGTTGTCTTTATCCACGTGGTCCAAGCTGGATCACCAGCATTTTGTCCATATTGCAGCCAGTTAGAAAGGGAAAAGAGAAGCTCAATCATTTTAGGAGTCAGACTCAAAATGGCACAGCTTACTTCCTCTCACATCCCATTGGTGAGAAGTTGGTTGCATGGTCATGCTTAGCTGCAAGGGATGCTGGGAAATGCAGTATCTCTCCAGCTAGTCATCTGATTAGCTTATATCAGTCTGTGTGTGGGGAGGGGTGTTCTATTACTGTGGCATTAGAGGAGGAAAGATTTCAAGGAACAATCATAAGCTCTGCCACTGTGGAGGAAGGCCCTGGAACTCCAAGCCTGAGGCAGGACCTACCTGAGGGATTTTTTTTTTTTTTAGCTCAGAATGAAGAAAACTTGGCTTTCATCATTAGCTCCCTTTGTGTTGATTGATCGGTCATGGCATTCATTTGAGAATTTTTAATAGAAGGCCAGTTCAAGCTTGGAAAAAGTCAGTTAAAATGGGGAAAAAAGGGAACATAATGAGTGCTTACTTTAAATAAGGTACTTTCATGCACTTTTTTGCATTAATCTTTCCAGTCATCCTATGAAGGAGGTATCATGATTCTCCCATTTTTTCAAAAGAAATTTTCTCAAATTTTCAGAAGAAAAATTGAGATCCAGAAAAGCACGGTTGTCAATCAAATTCTCTAACCAGCCATAGAGATGGGTCCTGGCGAATCAGAGCCGCCATATGGGTTGCCCATGGCTAAGTAACAGGCATCCTCCAGGATTTGAAAGGAGGCCTCTAGGATTGCAAAGCTTGCATTCTTTCAGCTGCAATCCTATTCCTTACGCAAGCTGCTTCCCCTGAGACGGCAACACCAAATCTACTGGGTTGTTGAGAGGGTAAACAAACCGTGATGAATAGAATCTCCTTTCCTAATATGAATGTCTTACTGTTGTTATTCTTCACACCCTGTCAGAATATTTTCAGCCTCTGCTGTTCCCCAGCTTCTATCTGGTGGATTAAGGAAATTCAGAACCCACAGCCCTAGTGGAAAGTTACGACTGGGATTTGAGTTAATGAAGAGTAGGAGACCCAGCAAGTGGCATTTGGTTTTACTATTAACCTGGACAAGGCCACTAACGCTCCTGTAATTAATTAGCTTATTCTGTGACACACTATTGCCCCAGAAATACTCATACGGGTGTACCCCACTTTAAACATACCCACTCTATGGAAACCGAGACTCGTTGAATGGGAGATAATTTTTTAATTAGCCATAAGAGACTTTGTTCTGTAAAATGACATTCTGCCTAGGAAGTTTCTGAACAGCACTTGAAATTTGATTCAGGAAGAAGGAAAGGATTTTTTAAAAAAAGAAAAAAAGATGTGTCGGTTCCCTTCCGATCCATCTGGGAATGTTCTGGAATGCATTAGAGTTCAAGAACTCTGTAATGATGTGTCAGAGGGAACTTATGAAATCTGAATTAGGTTGGGGTAGTGGTGAAGTGGATACATTTGGGATCCCTGCCAAGTCCTTATCCCTCCTTTGAGAGCTTAATCACTCAGGAAGAAAGCAGTAGACTTAAGTGGCCATACCTAAACCATGTGACCTCACGCCCACATCCTCCACCTTTGATTGGATCAAAGGTAAGCACCTCACCCACGAACCCCAATAGGTAACTGCTTCTGCCTCTCAAACACACAGACTAAGAGACACATAATTCCAGTTAGACTGTGCTTGGCTCAAACATAAAGATCATATTGAGTCAGGTTGGGGCAGCAATTTAAATGCCAGGTGCACTCTCTTAAGAGGGTAGAGAGAGAGAGAGGACAGGGAGAGACAGAGAGAGAATATGAGGATGCACTCATGCCCACCATTGAAGGGAAAAGGGGGATGAGCTGTCCATTAAGCAGGGCCAAGGCTTAGCTAAGTTGATTTTCATTTCAAGGGCCCCACACAGTAGCATTTCAAATTGGTCCTAGCTTGTCCATCTTGGTCATGAGTAAGACTCTATTTTTACATCACTGTCTGCTTTCAATTGGTCCTGAGATTTCAGTAGACCCTTCTCTCCCAGGAGGCTTTTGTCCTGGACATTGGAGAGGAAAAGAGTATTATCCATGGGTCATATAACTGCAAACTACTTGATTTTCTGGGAGTTGGTGGTCCTTGTCAGACAAATGACATACCTTGACATTGATTCAAGGAATTCCCAGGAACTTAGAGCAAACCTGATTGAGTTTGGGGTCTTCATTCTCCTACTCTGCCACCCTTGAGCTCCCTCTCCCCTTCTCCAGTCCAGTCCCAACTCATCCTTGACCCAGTGCCTGCAGGTAAGTCCAGGAATCCTTACGGCAGGCCTTGGACCAGGAATTTGTGAATCTGTAGCCGAGTATATACTGTCTTCACTTTGTTTCCCCATGAAATAAAAATGACTTGATCCTCACTGAGCAAATTGTGGGTGGAGGTGGGGGAACGAGGTCCTTAGAACATAGTACAGAAATATGGTGAGCACAGAAGAGTGGGGCTAGCCCAATATTCATGTCTCAAAATATTGCCCCACCTCACTAGCTTAGGATTTCTATTCCTTGCAATCAACTGTGAGAGGGATGGGCTCTGCCCACACAAAACATACCCACGGGATAGTGTTTCCCTTGCGTGCCCCACCCTTCCCTCCTGAATTTCTATGAAAAGTAGAGACCCTATCTGACTACCCAGGATTTTTGGTAACATCATATCCAGATTTTCTGCCTGGCCCAATTAAAATCCATCATGCCTGGAGGTTTAGCAATTGTGCTTTGTATAATTGTAGGTCTTTATAGAAAAAAACTTTGCATTCCATTATTATGAGACTTTCATAAAAAAGAGGTTGCCCATCCCCTTTTGCTCTTTTCCCACATCTCTGTCTCTTTTTTAAACCCATCTGGTTGAACTCTTCTATCTGCCAGTCATTTCCCCTTCCATGAACGGTATCCATTGTCTGGGCTTTATCGGTGCTTTCTGTATGCCAGGCCTGGCTAAATGATTTATAGACATCATGCTGTTTAATTGTGACAAAACCCCCTCTGCAGCAGCTGCTAATGACTATCTCATTTTATGGATGGGGAAATTGGGAGGCTTGGCCACCTATCTGACACCCTTGCCCTAGAGTTTTTACCGCCCTGCTTTACCACGGCTCCGGCTTTCCTAGGCTTCCTGCTACCATATCCAAGAGCTGCAGGGAGGAGGCCCAGGTGTCCTGCCTGGCAGCGAGGCCAGAGGAACTTGGCTCTTCTTTTTCCTCCTTCCCAGCCAGTACAGCTGCCAACCTGGAACACTGCCCTTTCCAAGAAAGCCCAGGAGAGAAGCCAAATGTTGACTCACCTGCCAGACACGGGGATGCTGCTGCCAAGATGCCTCCAGGCCTGTGTGGGAGGATTGGCAGGGCAGGCCCGGTGTGGGGCCCCGAGAGGCAGCTCTATGGGGCAGCTTCAAAGGGCCAAGACTTCTTTCCCAAGTCCTTCAGTTTCCAGAGGCTAAGCAGATCCATATGGACTCCTCCCTCCCTCTCCTGCTCCATCCTTTACCCTGAACGTTTTTGAAGGAAACTACTTACTCCTTTGTGGTTGGCAGAACTCTAACATACGCCAACCCCCCCACAAGATTTTCTGTCCCCCACCCTCGTCTGCAGCCCCCACATAATCCCTAGGGCTGTGAACGTAAGGCTGTTGCTCCCATAATTAGGTTATGTTACACGGCAGTCAACCTTAAAAGGTGGAGATGATTGAAAGGAGCCTGACCTAATCACATGAGCCCCCAACAGCCGAGTTTTCTCTAGCTGGTGGCAAAAGAAGTGAGTTATTTGAAGCTGGAGAAGGATTTGGTGCTCCCTTCCTGTCTTGAAGATGGAGGAGGCTATGTGGCATAGAATGTGGGCGGCCTGTAGGCACTCAGAACTGTCCTGAGCAAACGCACCCACAACTATAAGGAACTGAATTCTTCCAACAATGAAAGTGAGCATGGAAGTGGATTCTTTTCCAGGGCTTTCAGATGAGAACTCGGTCCAGCTAATACCTCGTCATCAGTCTTCTGAAGTATTGAATTTATCTAGATTTTAATCACTCACCACCCGCCTGGCCCTGTTCTTTGTCATACCCCCACCCCCATCACTGTAGTTTAGTATCATCACCCCAGTGCCTGCACCTCCCAGGAGGAGGAGAGGTGTGATCCTGGGCTGTAGTTGTCTTCTTTAGCACCCATACCCATATCCTCAAAGTGACTGATACATTCGCACCAGACACAAAGCAGAGGGCGCAGAGGCCCCCGTATGGAGGCCTAACAGGGTGGACTCGGGGGAGGGGTCTGCTCCAGCTCCTGCCGCCCTTGCCTTGGGGACAGGAGGTTCTCAAAGCGCCTGTCCTGCGTGGTTCTGGGTGCAGCACGGGTTGTCTCCCGGGAGGAGTTCCCAAGCTTGCTTCCGAGTCAGTTAGGCCCCAAATGCATGCTTTGGAATACTTTCTGGGATTTGGGAGTTTTATTATTGTTCAAAGTTTTAAGCCAAGAATGAAAAATTGTTGATGATGATGATGATGATGATGATGGGGTAATTCCCAGGAGGTCTAGAAGAACTGACAAGCAACCAGTCTTCCAGAGTGGTTAAGATTTAAAGCCTTTAGGTCATGAGAGTTTGAGTCCAACTTTATCCTTCCCAGGGGAGTTTCCTTGGGTCTCTGTTTTCTCAGGATTAAATCACATAAAAAAATTTGTCATTTAGCATTGTACCTGGCAGACAGGAAGTTCACATTAAGTGGTGGCTGTTATCACTGATATATTGCCTGTAATTTACTTCTAAAACTAAAGCATAGATAATTGCCGTGTGTGTGCACATGTGTGTGCACACATGTGTGTATTTCTTTTTATCTACATCTTAGGGGCAGTTAACATTTGAAAGATCAGAGACCTGTACTCCAGAAGTTACCGTTAAGTGCCTCAATTATCTTTGTCATAGCTCAGCACCAATGGATTTGCTAATTAGCATGATGGATTTTAAAAATGGTTTTTCACTAATGGAAATAGTGAGAGGCAGATTGCTAGAAATGTTTCGTGGTGCATCTGCCTTGCCTGAACATTGCAAACGAATCTAGCGAGACCAGTTGCTTGTTCTCCCAAAAAGGCACTTGGCTTCGAAGCCCAAGCGGTCCTGTATCTAGGTATTAAATGGTTAATTTATCACTTGACTGACTAAGAAAGTCAATGACTGCCTTGAATAACATGTTCATGAAAGAGTCTGTTGAAGTGTCTAAAAGGACAGAGGACTGAGACGTCGCTGGGCTGAATGCATTGAGTGGCTTTTTTTGAGCCTGCTCACCAATAACTCTTTGCTTTAGGGGCAGAGCCTGAGATGAGCTCTTTTTGTAACATGCCACCTGATTAGGAGGTCAGAGAAGGGAACCTGTAAGCCTTCAACACTTTTAACTATGGGGAGATGGGGAGACCACCACCAAACACTTTCTAATTTGAGTGACCAAATTGCTTAGATCAGTTTGCAGCAATTGTTTCAAATTGATAAGAGAATTGTACCCATATGAGGAAATAACCAGTTTCCTTTAGCTTCGGCAAAAGAGCTAAGACAAGAACTCAGGAAACTGTGAGAATAATCTTTTGCATAGAATGTCCTGGTGTGGAATTTTGGGGGTGTTTTAGATGCATATCAAATTTAGTAGGTTTGTGTGCATGTGTGTGTCTGTGTGTGTCTATGTAGGAGCAAGTAGAGGATATGAAAAGAGGAAAAAGTGTAGAGAATTCTGGTATAATTTCTTCCCCCAGGCCATTTTAGAAGTGGCATGGCTGAATAGGGATGAGCTAAAGTTTGGATCCCAGACCAGGATTCAAAAACTTCCTCTTTTTTCTAAATGAGGGATGTTGGGCAAGTTTCATTTTTTTAATTTAGATATCTTCTCACAAATACAGTCCATCCAAAGTGTACCATATGTGCTGGTTTTAAAGGATCTATATATCCTAGAAAAACCATGTTTTAATCCTAATTCCATTTTGTAAAGGCAGCCGTTTCATCTAATCCCTATTCAGTATTGTATGTTTGAAACCGTAATTAAATCATCCCCCTGGAGATGTGATTTAATCAAGAGAGCTTGTTAAACTGGATTAGGTAGAGACATGTCTCCACCCACTTGGGTGGGTCATGATTAGTTTATTAGAATCCTATAAAAAGAGGAAATATTTTAGAGAAAGAAGGGGATTCAGAGAGCAGAGCAGAATGACATAGCTGTGAGAAGCAGAGACTACCAGCCAGGGACCTTTAGAGATAAAGAAGGAAAATGTCTCCCGGGGAGCTTCATGAAACAAGAAGCAAGGAGAAGAAGCTAGCAGATGACTCTGTGTTCACCATGTACCCTCCCAGATGAGAGAAGAACCCTGTGTTCGCCATATGCCGTTCCACTTGAGAGAGAAACCCTGAACTTCATCGGCCTTCTGGAACCAAAGTATCTTTCCCTGGATGCCTTTGATTGGACAATTCTATAGACTTGTTTTAATTGGGGCATTTTCTCAGCCTTAGAACTGTAAACTAGCAACTTATTAAATTCCCCTTTTTAAAAAATCATTCCATTCCTGGTATATTACATTCCAGCAGCTAGCAAACTAAAACACCATATCATACAGTTGTGTATTGATCACCATGATCATTTTTAGAACAATTGCATCACTCCAGAAAAAGAAACACGAAAAAAAGAAAAAACCCATACGTCCCATACCCCTTACCCCTCCCTCTCATTGATCACTAGTATTTCAGTCCATCCATTTTTTTTTTTACCCCTTATACCACTCCTGTTATTTATTCATTCTTTGTCCTTATTTTTCACTCATCTTTCCATGCCCTGGATAAAGGAGGCATCAGCTACGAGATTTTCACAATCACACAGTCACTTTGTAAAAGCTATGCAGATATACAATCATCTTCAAGAATCAAGGCTACTGGAACACAGTTCAACAGTCTTAGGTACTTCCCTCTAGCCCCTCCAATAAACCATAAACTAAAAAGGGATATCTGTATAATGCATAAGAATAACCTCCAGGAAAACCTCTTGGCACTTTGAAATATCTCAGTCACTGAAACTTAATTTTGTCTCATTTCTCTCTACTTCCTTTTGTTCAAGACGGGTTTCTCAATCCCATAATGCTGGATCCTGACAATCTCCGGGAGTTCTGTCCCATGTTGCCAGGGAGCTTTTAGACCCCTGGGAGTCATGCTGCATATTGCAGGGAGGGCAATGAGAGCAGTGAGTTCATCTGCTGAGTTGGCTTAGGGAGATAGGCAACATCTGAGCAACAAAAGAGGTTCTTTGGGTGTGACTCTTAGGCATAATTATCAGTAGGCGTAGCTCCTCCTTTGCAGAACAAGTTTCGTAGGGGTGAGCCCTAAGACTGAAGGCTCAGCCTATTGTACTGGTTGTCCCCACTGCTTGTGAGTATATTCCCCAGGTGAGAGAGTTGAATATTTCCTCCTTTCTCCCTAACCCTCTTTGCAAATACTTTTTATTCTCTTGGGCAAGTTCCTGAACCTCTTTGAGTCTGCTTCATAATCTGCAAAATGGGTATAATAATAGCTTCCTTTGAGTTATAATTAAGGCCAATATACTTGAAACCCCTTAGCAAAATGTCTGGCACCCCATAGGCCATCAGTAAATAGTTGCCTTCCCTGAATAGTGACAGCATCAGGTCAGAGATTCCATATACCATGTCCAGGTTACAGCAGCAAATCAGACATCTGTGTTTCCTGGAGTTTGCTTCCTAACACTGAATATGAACTTCCTCAAGGAGACATATCAGAGTTTCCTAGTGTGTCTGCTAAAATGCCGATTCCCCAGGAGTCCTGAATGAGAGTATCATGAGTGGGGATGGGAACCCAATTCTAAACTCCTCAAGTGATTGGACCAGCAGCCAGGTGTGGAGCCATTAGTTTAATATTGTAATTCTCAACTGTTCACCAGTTTGAAGGGAGACTGAAGCTCTGCCAAAGACTCCTTGGCCATGAGCTTGAACCAGCTGCACCCACATTTGGGGTATGCTTCCCACTGCAATGGGGAGGGGGACGGAAGGGTCACCTCTTCTTTTGCTTATTTTATTAGCAGTTCTCATACATCATCAGAAACTTCAAAGACTTTATTGAGCCTCGAACTGACAGGCTATAACTTGAGCCATGCAAGTTTTTAGTAGCTCACCGTGAGAGGGGCCCTGCTTTCCAGATCAGTGTCTAAGAGCAATGAAAACCTAGTCTGGATGCTGCTATTATCTGCATGGAACTTCTGAACTCTTTTTTTCTTCTAAAGTAAGAAGAGAAGAAGTAAGTTGTTAAACTGGATTAGGTAGAGACATGTCTCCACCCACTTGGGTGGGTCATGATTAGTTTATTAGAATCCTTCTCCTTAAAGTAATGTATTATGCTTTTATTTGATTACAAAAAAAATTCACTTAAGAAAATGGGGGAAACACAGCATTGGCACAGAAAAGAAAATTCATTAATTTTTTGGTCTTTTTCCTTTCTGTTCTTTTTCTATGTATATAAATATATATATATATTCTTTTTGCTCCACAGAATCAGGACTGAATTGTAAGTGTTTTCTTATCCGTTCTTTTCATTTAATGACGTGTTTTAACATGGAATTTTGACACATAAAGTTGATTTTTTTCACGCCATTAAACATTCCTCTTCAATGGTGGTTTTCAAACTCAGGGTTCCTTGGAAGTGCCTGGGGGGTTACCTGAGGTTGGGAAAGAAGCTGGAGGGACTGGTAGGGTGAGCAAATGGACGGCTCCAGAGTCCCGAGCCTGGTTTAGTCACACCATCTCCATTTATATCTGGTTTTAATTGCAGGTGTAGGATTTCATGCTAAAAGGTTTCTGAGGATTAAGAAATTTGAAAACCTAAGTCATCGTTTAAAAATTTGACCTCATTTCTTTTCTTCTTTTAAAAGAAAATTTAAATGGAATAACCATAAATATGGAAAATAACCATAAATAAAATGATTATGTGATGACTGTTAGAATATACAATAAAAACGTGGGCATTTATTGTTTTTTAAGGACAATAGACAAAGCATGCTCTTTGTATAACCATCGGATGCAGATTTAGTGAAGAGTCCATCTTCACCCCCACCCCCGAATGCCCACAGAGCCAGGCACTGCCTCATTGTCCATCCCCAGAGGACTGTAAACATAGGTGCCCAACTAAGAGCTATAGCTCATTCCAGACTTGTCCCTGCACATGGATTGCCTCAGGTGGGGTTTACACCAGAAGCAGCTCCTGAGATGAGGGTTCGAGTGCAAGGGTTTTAAAATCTGGCATATTTAGGTGACCACCTGTCCTCATTTGCCCAGGGCAGAGAGGCTTCCCAGGATGTGAACCCAGGGAAGTGAGATGGGCAAGAGAAAGAAGCAGTTAATGAGTAGTTTCCTCCTGTGGTCAACTGGAGCTTGTTCCTGTGTGGAACCTCTGGGGGTAGTCCCACCAGAGGGGATGTTACCCTCCAACTGGATCCCTCAACTGGTTGAGGGCTGCTCCTAGAGGGAAAAGACCCTGACTCCAGGCTTGCCCATCTGATGAACCCAGCAAACTCAGGGAAGGCCTGAGACAAAGAAGGTGTCATACCACAGGGTAGGGGCAGAGACCCGGTAGCTCTGCTATCCGAATATTTCTGTGCATATATATATATATATATATTTTAAAATAATAGTATCACTATTCTTGATTTACCAGCTCCTTGATTTATGTTAATTGTCTAAAGAAAAGCCATTATAGATCACAAATCTAATGCTGCAGTCACTCCAAGGGACTGTGCTTGGAATTGCCCTTAGGTTAATAATATCACAAGACTCATCATGTAAATGACCAACATTGGAATCAGATGAAATAAAAGAAAAAGACCTCAGAAGAGTTCCCTGCTGGATTCAGCTCAAAACTGTCTGCTGAACCATTAGAAAAAACTAACCAGAAAAGTCTGGCAATTCCAATTCTCCCAGTGCTGTGGGCAGCCCAGCACCCTGCATGAGCCCAAGGCCCAAGCCTGGTCCTGACAGCCCCTCGGATGCCTTTGCAGGCAGCACATTACGTCGGGAGCTGCCTGGATATGCAATGCACTCAGGGGTGTGTAACTGAATCCTCTTTGTAGCAAGCCGTGCCTTCCACCCTCAGCAGCCTCTTGATTGCTCTGTTTAAACAAGAGGAGCGAAAGAATCTGTCTCCATGGTTATTTTACACGTGATCATCTTTTTGGAGTTCTTGGCCAAACCAGCAGTGGGTTTGGCTATTACATTCCTACCTGCGAAGAAAACGGAGGGACAGAAATTATTCTTGTAAAGAGCCTCAGGCTGTTTCCTATAACAATTTGCATTGTGAGGTGCATTTCTTTCTCAGTGAGGGAAACAGAGTCGCTGCCCCAACCCTGATGTATCAAAATGAAAGCGCTTAAACACTTGAACACTGATTGGCTATTGAATGATATTAAAGAATCATCAAGTTTGTACGTTGTGGTAATAGAGCTGTTTCTGAAAGAGTTCTTATTCCTTAGAAACATGTAAATATCTGAGCTATTTACAGATGAAATGACAAGATCTGAGATTTGCTTCAAAATATACGGGTTGGGGGATGGATGAAACCAGAATGGCCAAGAGTTGATAATGACGGGTGAGGTTGGGTGGGGCTGGGTGGGGTCAAGTTGCTGTTCTATTTTTTGTATATGTTTGAGGTTTTCTGTATTGCAACAATTTTTGTTAGGGGGAAGCAAAGGATGGTGACTGAGAACTGATCTGTAGTTTCTTTGCTTTCAAAGGTTATAAGGATCCAGTGAATGGACTTGACTACAGGATAAACTCTGTGAGTTGTGGTAGAAGAGTTATATGCCAGGAAATTGTAACCCATGGATGGCGATAGTGGAGGTGGGGTGGGAGTTGCTGAGTTAGTGCAGCGGGGGCTTATACAGGTCTCCGACAGAACTGCCCATTTATGCCTGAATGGGATTGCATTTTGAGAAATTAACCACACTCCCACCCCAAATGCTCCAATTTATAAAGCCCAACAATTTTCTCGTATTATACATGCAAAGAAACAATGTTACAAGACTTAGGGAACCAAAGGCATACAGTTTTCACATTTTGAATTTTGAAAGTTACTGTCCAGGCATAAGAAAACGGCCTGATTAGTCTGAATCATTTTTGCTCCCAAATAATGACAGAACAGAGCCTGATTAAAATTTACTAAGCATTCAACATGTATTATCTTTGCTTCTTTCACGGAGTTATTAGAAGATTAACAATTTTACAGATGGGGAAACTGAGGTACAGAACAGTTAAGTAATTCGACCGGAGTCAGATAACTCATTTGATTCCAGAGCCTGGGTGCTTGGTCATTCCCCGTTTAGACTGAGGGAAGACCCCAAGGCTTCCCCATACCTAACCTTGCAAGGGAGTAGTCTGGGGGAAATGGTTGATTGGGAAGCCTAGGCAGCAAGGGCCCAAGAAAGTTCCATTGTGACACAGAGAACACGAGTGGGACATGGAAGCCTCAGGAGGGCTGCAGCCTCCCTGCCTCCTGTGCCTTGGTGGTCCTGAACACCCCGACATCTGCCCATACCCACTAGATTTTCAAATCACACTGATTCCTTCCGACTGTTTTACTTATCACAACAGCATAAACCATACCACGTAGTTATTGCATGTAACTCAAACATGAATGAACAATTCTCCACTCCTTGACAACTGAAATTAACATCCATATTAGATCCAGGATCTCCGAGGTGGCAGGAAAAAAATTCCCCATCCTGCCCTGAACTTGGATTCAACCTGGGGAAATGGTTTATGCTGTTGTGATGAGTAAAACAGTCAGAAGCAATCAGTGTGATTTGAAAATCTAGTATTTTTACCATGTCCCTGACACTGGGTTAGAACCCCAGCCCTGTCACTTTGTTGCTATGTGGTCTCAGTTTGAAGAACAGTGCCCTCACTCTTTGAACCTCAATTTCTTATCAACAAAGTAGGCATAGAAAGTACTAACAGTTCCTACCATATGGGATTGTGTAAAGATGAGATGCAACAATGCCTGTAGAATGCCCACCCCAGTGGCTGGCACTGGACTATTCCTCAACATATCATCACCTGTTTGTTGAAGAGTCTCCATTCATTGGTGGTATGAACAAATTTTTTTTTTATTGTTTCTAATAACTGCCTCCAACCCATCTATGTGACATTTTCCATTGGGGAACACATCCTTAATAGCAGTTGGGTTGGATTCCCTAATTTACCAGTCCCCTCTGTTACTAAAACCATCACTTCGGTTTTTTCATGTCTTTCCTGTTCATTTTAAGACTTGAATCTCACTTTGGATTGGAAGCTCTTTTTCTACTCTTACCCCAGGTCAGGACTGAGCCATAATTCTAGGGGCCTGTAGGGAAAGTGAGGATGTTCTGCTGTCACACTCCTTCCTTTCCCCCTCCCCTTCTTTGGTTAGTTCCTCAGGGATGGGGGCCAACAGGAAGGAGAGGAAAGGCCCCTTCATCTCATCTCGGGGCTAGACTTTCTCTCCGGTCGGCTAGAGCTGGTGTTGCTACAGGATTTTGTGGGTTTCGTGTGGTTGGTTGGAAGCTCTGGTGGCAACTTGTAGGAAGCTCATTCCACAGGATCTTGCTGGGCATGGTTGGTCCCTCCTGGATCTGACCATGCCTTCCAGGTAACTCCAACATGATCTGCTGTGTGGGGGCAGCTTGTTCAGTCCCTGTGCTGAGGTGGCCCTTGTTTATCAGCTTTCCATGGTCAACTTCAGGGCCTGTGGGCATGTATGAGATCCGTCTTCTGTACTTCTCAAAAACTTGGGATAGACGTGCTTCTGTTCCCCACTCTTTCCTAGTAGACCCCACCATGCCATTCTCTCCCAATTTTTTCATCCTCCTTTCTGGTCACAAAGGGAAAAGACAGGAAGAGTGCCAAGATGGTAACTTAGTGAGGTGTGGGATTTAGTTTGTCCCCCAGAGCAGCTAGTAAATAGCCAGGAACAGTACAGAACAACTGCTGGGGCCTCGCCAGTGACCCGACACACAGCTACCCCAGTCTGGACCAGCTGGACCAGCTACGAGCCCACTCAGAACCGTGAGTCCCCCAAACAGCCGTGGCCAGTGCCCCTCCCCCACAGGCTACTTCCCAGAGGGGTAAGAAAAGGGACTTTGCACTCAGCCCCTGCTGTTGGTAACCAAGCTCCAATTATGGAATTAACAAATTCTGACTACTAAAAATAATTCCCCAGCTCAGCTGAACCTTCAGTAAAAGAGGAGGTAGCTGGTTTTTGCCCCAGTGCAGAGGGGGGCAGGGCTGATGGGGGGCGGGGCAGGTTTTTTTGGATTTGGAAAGGTCTGGGCCCTGAAGGAAAGGAGGGAGCACACAGGACCTGGAGATACACAGAGCAACATACCAACTTAAGCTCTTAATTGGCAAACCCGAGGAATGGGGGCCCTGCTCTGAAAAGGATTTTTCTCTTTCATTTTTGTGGCTGTGTTTCTATGGCTTGACTACTCTTTGGATACAGCTGCAAGGCTTCTCGGACTCCACTGCCCCAGGCATAGGCAGAATTAAGCTTGTTTGAGAGCTTGTCTGGAGCCTGTGCCTTCCCCAGGAGAGGGTGGGGCCCAGCTCAGGTGGAATCCCTCCCTCAAGGAATTCAGACCCCAGGGTCTGGAAAAGTGAGCGATTAAAACCAGCCTACAACCTCTCCTGTCTCTACCACATCCCCAGCAGGGAGAGTCTGCTGAAGTTAAAGGTACCGCATTACCTTATACCGGTGGGACTCACAGGCAGAAAAGTGCCACATACTGGGCAGGACAGGAAAAACGCAGAGTCTAGAGGTTTCATAGGAAAGCCTTCCAACCTGCTGGATCTCACCCTCAGGGAAAACCGACGCAGGTGACTCTTTCCTAGGAGGTCAGTCAGGTCTGGGAAAGTCTGGCTGGGGTCTGTAATGCTTAAGTAGACCCTCCTAAGGGGGGATATAAAAGGCACCATACAGGTAGGGCAAGAAACAACAAGAAAAATTCTGATCTGTTAAACTAAACCTAAGCTAGAGGTCCAGAATAAGCTGAACTGAAAGTCAAAGAAGACATAGACAACAAAGTCATTCAGCAAGAAAATTCTAGGTAAAAAAAAGTGAAAATCTCCAGAATAAAACTAAGGAAATTAAATGCCTAGACACCAGCAAAAAATAACAAATCATACTAGGAAAATTGAAGATAGAGCCCAGTCAAAGGAACAAACCAACAATTCAAATGAGATACAGGAGTTGAAACAATTAATTCAGAATGCTGGAACAGACATGGAAAAACTCATCAAAAATCAAATCAATGAATTTAAGGAGGATATAAAGATGGTAATGAATGAACAGAAAGAAGAAATCGAACATCTGAAAAAGCAAATCACAGAACTTAGGGGAATGAAAAGCACAATAGAAGAGATTGAAAAAAAACAATGGAAACCTACAATGTCAGATTTCAAAAGGCACAAGATAGGATTAGTGAACTGGAGGATGAAACATTTGAAATCTGACAAGCAAAAAAAAAATATAGGGGAACAAAATGGAAAAAAAGATTCAGGGAATTGAATGACAACATGAAGCACACAAATATATATGTTATGGGTGTCCTAGAAGGAGAAGAGAAGGGAAAAGGAGAAAAACTAGTGGAGGAAATTATCACTGAACATTTCCCAACTCTTATGAAAGACTTGAAATTACAGATCCAAGAAGTGCAGCATACTCCAAGCAGAACAGATCCACATTGATGTACTCCAAGATACTTACTAATCAGAATGTCAGATGTCTAAGAGAAAGAATCTTGAAAGCAGTAAGAGAAAAGCAACCCATCATATACAAGGGAAGCCCAATAAGACTATGCGTAGATTTCTCAGCAGAAACCATGGAGGTGAGAAGACAGTGGGATGATATATTTAAATTACTAAAAGAGAAAAACTGCCAACCAAGAATTCCATATCCAGCAAAATCATCCTTCAAAATGAGGGAGAAAAAAAAAATCAGAATTTGTGACCAAGAGACTGGATCTGCAAGAAGTATTAAAAGGAGTACCAGAGACAGATAGGAAAAGACAGGAGAGAGAGGTGTGAAGAGTGTAGAAATGAAGACTATCAGTAAAGGTAAAAAGAAAAATGAGATATGACATATAAAATCCAAAAGGAAAAATGGTAGAAGAAAGTACTGCCCATACAGTAATACCACCAAATGTTAATGGATTAAACTCCCCAATCAAAAGACAAAGACTGGCAGAATGGATTAAAAAACAGGACCCATCTATATGCTATCTACAGGAAACACATCTTAGACCCAAGGATAAACACAGGTTAAAAGTGAAAGGTTGGGAAAAGACATTTCATGCATATAATCAGAAAAGAGCAGGAGTAGCTATACTAATATCCAACAAATTAGACTTCAAATGTAAAACAGTTAAAAGAGACAAAGAAGGACACTATGTATTAATAAAAGGAACAATTCAACAAGACATACTAATCATAAATATTTATGCGTCAAGCCAGAGTGCTCCAAAATACATGAGGCAAACACTGAAAAGAGAAATAGACACATCTACCATAATAGTTGGAGACTTCAATTCCCCACTCTCATCAATGGACAGAACATCTTAACAGAGGATCAATAAAGAAATAGAATTTGAATAGTAGAAAAAATGAGCTAGACTTAACAGACACTTATAGAACATTATACCCTACAACAGCAGGATACACCTTTTTCTCAAGTGCTCATGGATCATTCTCAAGGATAGACCATATGCTGGGTCACAAAGCAACTCTCAATAAATTTAAAAAGATTGAAATCATACAAAACACTTTCTCAGATCATAAAGCAATGAAGTTGGAAATCAATAATAGAGTGCCAGAAAATTCACAGATATGGACACTCAACAACACACTCCTAAATAACCAGTGGGTCAAGGAAGAAATTACAAGGGAAATCAGTAAATATCGTGAGGCAAATGAAAATGAAAACACAATCTATCAAAATTTATGGGATGCAGCAAAGACAGTGCTAAGAGGGAAATTTATTGCCCTAAATGCCTTTATCAAAAAAGAAGAAAGAGCAAAAATCGAGGAATTAACTGTCCACTTGCAAGAACTAGAGAAAGAACAGCAAACTAACCCAAAAGCAAGCAAAAGGAAAGAAATAATGAAGATTAGAGCAGAAATAAATGAAATCAAGGGCATGAAGACAATCGAGAAAATCAACAAAACCACAAGTTGGGTCTATGAGAAATTCGGTAAGATTGATGGACCCTTTGTGAGGTTGACAAAAAGAAGAAGAGAGAGGGTGCAAATAAAATCAGATGAAAGAGGAGACATAGTCACTGACCCCACAGAAGTAAAAGAAGTAATGAGAGGATGCCATGAACAACTTTGTGCTAATAAACTTGACAGTGGAGATGAAATGAACAAAGGGGGCAAGTCCTCCAATTAGAAAACAAAATTCCAGTCTCCCTTGTCTGTAGGTTATTGCCAGTCACAAGAGATATTCTCTCTGGGCCTCCTTCTCCTGTCTTTGGAGGTGGAACATAATTCTTTGCCAAAGGGAAAACAGGACAGGAAAGGGCCTCTCTTCACAAATGCTCTGCTGCCCCCAAAGGTGACTTCTCTCTACAGTGGTGGGAATGGGTTTGGCAGTACAGATGGTGGTGATGGTGGTGATGGCGGACGTGGTGGAAGTCTAGGTAGCGGTGGAATGGTGATTCTCTTCAAGAATTACCTCAAAGCAAGCCCTGAGGGAAGATGGCTGGTCCTTCTGACCCTCAAAGGTCAGATAAATGAATTTGGAAGATGGGCCACTAATATTTTTGTCCTTGAAAGCTGGAAAAAATGCCTACCCTAGCTGAGCTTAGCAGTCTACTCTTTGTCCTCTTTCCCAGAAGGACATTAATCAGACCCTCTCAGTTCTGCTTACAAGAATATGTAAACAGAGTAGCACCAAGTACATCCTGGGTCCAGTCCATCAGTGGGCTTTTTCCTCAAAAGCCGAAAGTTTGACATTCCTGAGGATCAGCTAAGAAAAGCATCATGAAGACCCTACATGTAAGAACTTGCACGTCAACATCTAAATCTAATCACTGAAGCTGAAGCAATAAGATGTGCTTGAGAGAACACAGGATTGAGAAATTTGCCCTGCCTTCTTCACAAAGATCCAAAGTCATTGCTGCCCTGACAAGAATAGATCATGTGGACATTACTTTAGTTTTTGACCCCTACTCCTTTTCCTTTACCTGTAAAAACCCTAACTCATATCCCCACTTTGAACTGGTTTGGGGAAGATTCTTCCAGTCCCTTGCTTGTAGACTTGCAATAAGCCAACTTCACATGGAGAGACATGCTTTTCCTTTGTAGCGCCAGGTCAGGCTGGCACTTCCACTGGAAAAAGCCATGCTTGCAGTGTCCTCCTCAGCTTTGGCCCTCAAAAGAAACTGCACAACAGGGAAAATCTCACTCAGCCATTAACACAATCCAGTCACCTTAGCTATAAGGCTAGCAATAAAAATAATTCTTTGCAAAGTGATACTGGAATTATGGTAGTTTCCCGTCATTTCCTCAGCTATCAGAAACCAAGCATACAACTGAGGACCCAATCATACCCAAGCCCCTTGGTGTGGCCAGAGCCGTAGAGGACTCAGAGACTCCAGACAGCAGAGAGAAGTGAAAGCACTTCCACACTCAGGCGGGGCCTCCATCCTTACCTGAATTCCTGCAGCAACAGAAATAAGTTCCAACTCTACCAGCCTTGGACTCGGCAGAGAAAAGAGCCTCAGGAGAAAACTCAGAGATAAAAATGGAGGAAATGACACTTCAGTCTAAAATTACTACAGCCCCCAGGAAGTAAAGGAGGAAGACAACACTCAGGAACCAGAAAAGCTCTCAGGCCAATTAAATACTCCTTGGAAATCAGGAGCATCATTCTGGAACAGGAATCCCTTGAGCATGTGGTGATTCCCAGACAAAAGACAAATCACATGCTGTTGAAATCAATTGCCCAGAGGCTTAGTAAGAGGGATACAAAGAAGAGCTGGCAAGAGTGTCTCCACACATTAAGTCTGATGGATTTATACTGGAGGAGGCCAACCAGAAGCCACGGACCAAACCCTTGTCTTGTCCTTTTGGAGAGGCCCTGCACAGGATAATGGACTATCACTGGGAGAACAGAGTCATCTCCATGCAGACATGGCCAGCCCTTCCCTCCTGAGTTCCAGCTCCAGGCCTGTACCATTCTCATGTCCCTTTGAAGAGCCGATTGTTCCTCCCCACATCTGATATGCATGGAGAGCCCTCAGGTACCAGCATGGACATCCTGGACCCTGAGCCCTCCCTGATCGCCTCTGCACCCCTATCCTGCCATTCTCCCAGAATACCCCACCCCCAGTAGCAGTGGTCAACCTCCTCTGATGCAGATCTTGGTTGTAACAACAACTTGAACCTGGATTCCAATTCTCTCTGAGATAGAACAATATCAAAGACCCATACATTCATCAGGATCCTTTTCCTTCACCAAATCCAATGTAATGAAATAACATTTGAAGTTGAATGAGAAAAAAAAAATATATATATATATACACACAACTAAGAAGGAAGGGACTTTTGGTGCATGGACCAGGAATCGAATCTGGTCTCCTGCATGGAAGGCAAGCATTCTACCACTGAATCACCTGTGCACCCACAATGGGTTCTTTATATCTGAAAAAAAATTGGAGCCAGTACCCTGATCAGGTAAGGCAACTGTTGAGCTTGGAGTTCAGGTTGTGATTTTAGAGAAAGCAGGTAAGAGACTAAAAGCAGACTCTTGGCAGTCTGGTCAATGGGATGAACCAAGCTGGAGGTGGATAAGTTGATGAAGAGGGAACTGAGGCTCCTGGTTTTCTTTACTAATGCACTGTGGTCACTTAATTTCTTTCTCCACAACTGGGACTTCCTATAGACCCAGGTTTCTTAACCTCAGTATTATTGACATTTTGGGCCAGATAATTCTTTGTGGTAGTGGTGGTGGGGCTGGTAGGGGGGGACATAGGGCTGTCCTGTGTGTGTTGCATGATGCTTAACAGCATCCTTGGCCTCTACCCACTAGATGCCAGTAGCACCCACCCCATACCCCATTGTGACAATTAATCTCTCCAGACATTGCTGAATGTCCCCTCAGATGGAAGGGGACATCCCCAGTTGAGAATGATGCTGTAGGCCTTACCATGTGGCCAAGGGGAAGCTATGATGTTTTGGAGTCATGAATTCAAGTTGTGTATTGAACAATTTACTTTATCTTTCTATTCTCCATTTGCCTGCATCGACTAAAGATTTAGGAGCTTAAATGCTATCATGATATTGTTTAGGGAAGGGTAGGAACCAATTTCTGTTGAGTGTGAGAGGCAGTACACAATAGAACCGATTTCTGTTCTATACCATTAACTTCTGAAGTGTATAATCCTCCTGGATGCATCCTTGCATGGGTCCCCAATGACAGCTATGTTGTCTGAACCAATGGTCGTGTTTCTTCTTATCTTATTTGACTCCAAGTCAAATAGCTTTTGACAATTGGTTCCTCTCTCCTCCTTTAACGACCTTACTCTCCCAGCTTCTCTGATGAGAGATAAAGACTGTGGGTCTTCCTCCCACTTCACTGCTACTCCTTCTTTGCCTCTGTGGCTAAACATCCCATCCTCTCACTTCAAAAGGTCAAAATGACCCCTTCTTATCTACATGAACATTCTCTTTAGATCCATGTTTTGATAATCCATGATTATCAAATCTCTGCCTCCAGCAGTCATTTGGCCTTACAACACCTCACCCTTATAGTCAGCAGCCCATCTGACATTCCCACTTGAATATCTCACCCTCAAAACTCAGCACAATCAAACTAACTCTTGTCTTTTCTCCAAATCTGCTCCTGTTCCCCAGTGTTTGCCATCTCAGGACAGCATGAGCATAGTTCCTCAAGTTAAAAATTGAGCAGTTATCCTCAATCAGTTATTTCTCTTCATTTCCCTTCCACAACCCACACTCCATCTGGCAGCCAGGTCTTTGGCCTCTACCTCCAAAACACAACCTACATCAGTTCAATGAGTTTTCTCTGCTTCCATCAGGGTCTAGTTTTCCATCATCTCTTGCTGATATTACCACAAATAGCCACCTAACTGTTGTCTCCTTGCTTCCATTCTCATTTGCCCCATCCTCCAATTCATTCACCACACAGCACAAGGATAAACTTTTAAAAAATACAAATCAGATCATTACTTCCCAGTTTAAGCTTTCCCATGGCTTCTGATCACACTTCAAATGAAATCCTGACTGCTTACCCTGGCTTCCAGGTCCAACTGACTCAGCCCTTGCCTAGCTCTCCAGCCTCACCCCCTCCGATGCCCTCTTTGCTCCACTTAACTCCAGTGACACTGCCTAATTTAATGTTCTACTGCTGCAAAACAAACCATCCTAAAGTTTAGTGGCTTGAAATGGCAACCACTGGTTATCTCTCACAAATCTGTGGATTGGCTGGGTTCAGCTGGAAGGTTCACCTGTGTTCCACTGTGGTATCAGTTGGGATTACCCTTGTGGCTGTATTTGGCTGGGGCATCATTCTGACCTTATTAGGTTTCTTTCATCATTTCTCTTTCCTCTAGAATGAAAGCTCCATGAGGGTGTTTTGTTCATACTGCATCTTTCGCTTCTAGAACACCTAGTACAGAGTAGGTGGAAGCCTGATGTCACTATCGGTTGAATAAACGAGTGTAAGAGGCAGTACACAATGGAGGTGAAGGACCCAACTTTGGAATCACACAGGCCTGGGATCTGCCCCTTTCTCGCCGTATGACCTAACTTCTCTGTGCTTCAGTTAATCATTTCCAAAACAGCGTGGGGCAAATGAGCACGATCTATATCTAACTTATCAAATGTCCTGGCACTTGATAAGCTCTCATGATTATTTTAATGGAAACTCTAATTTACCCCCTCCTCCTGACTTTTCCTCCTTGAGCTCCAACACCAGAACGGGAAAATTCCATGTGACACCAGAATAGAGGAATCACATGTCATTGCAATCTTTACAATGCTTTCAGGACGCTGCCTGCCTGGTCCCAGCTAACTGTGTTCTTCAGTCAGTCAGTAGAGGACAGGTTGGCCAAGGTCAGAGAAGGACCAGAGGGTCTGGGCTCCTCTCTCCCCTCACAGGAAGGTCCTGTGGCAAGATCTACCAGATCCCTGAGAAGTTACTCTCAGATTTGAATCATGCTAAAGGCCCAGCTGGACCCCGACCTCCTTATTATCATTCATTAAGCTGCTTGGTCCATCCCAATTAGAGCCTTTTGAAACCACTGTACTCAATTTACCACCTAATTACTCTTACCTTGTTTGTTTAATGAAGCTTATACAATGATTCTGGCGATCTTTATGGAACCTTACGTGAGATTTTACTTTTCACTTTATAATTTGTGATTTTTATATTAATGTTTTATAACCTTAGGTCCTTAATCCGAAAGTCATAAGGAACTTAATTGATTTGAAACTAACCATGCCCTGGAGTGTGTACATGTCAAATTGATTCAAATTGATCCAGTGAGTTTAAATAAAGCTTAGGCCATAGAGCATGATGGCAACCTGATAGAAATTTTCCTAAAGCACTTGACTTGGGTGACTTAATTATGCTTCCATCTTAGCCCATTAAATAATTGGATAAATACTTCTTTTTGCATGTGTCACAGACTTAAAAGATAGGACAGTTAAAAAAAAGAAACCTAGGAAGAGTTACACAAGTGCAAACTGTTCTATTTATAATCCTTCCTTCTGGAAGCTACAGAGAGCTCACATTTTGAGGGTATGCTGGTTTGAAATATATTTACATATATATATTTACATGTTTTGACTCAGAGCCCGACAGTCACCATCTCAGTCTAGTTGAAAATGGTTGGAAATTAAGTACTGATAGTAGAAACATTAGGAAAACACAGGGTCATTTGGGAGGCGTTTGCTTTTTTTTGATCTTTAAGGGATGATCAGCGCAAGCATTTTTCCATGCAGAACTTTCTCTGTGCAAATGATCTCAAGGGAGAAGTCCTCAGTTTTCCCAGACAGGGTTAAGTGAGCTCCTTAAGGCATTTCTGCCCAATGACAGGTCAATTTAGTTACAATTGGCCCTAATTGGCCCTCCTACCCCCAAGTGGCTGCATTCTTTTACCTGCTTTTCCCACAGCCCTCACTCACATAGGTGTGAAATACCTTTCTGACTTTAAAAAATATCCGACATCATCATTTCCCAGTGGACCCCTCTCAACCAAATGAAACTGATTGCTGGGCCCAGGAGATGAGCCTGACTCCAGGAAAGATGCAATTCCCAGGGCTCGAGACTCCCTGGTGTTCCAGTGGTGAAGCAGCCACACCAAATTTCCCTGTAATTGATCTCTTCAAAAGCATTTTCCTTTGTAAACAGTTTGGATGGCTCCTGACTTGCTCTCACATCTCTGGTTTCTGTTTCTTGTGAATCTATCATTTTGGCTTAACTCTCTTTTCAAGGTTCTTTGATGATGAAATGTTTCTTGGGCTGGACTGTGCCTGCAGACCATCTTGTGTGCCCCAAGCTCACTGTCACTAACCACCAACCTTAGCAGGAACACTGCAGTGGCTTCCTAACGAGCCACCCTGCCTCTGGCTTCATCTCCAGGCCTTTCTCCTCTTTGTATCCCCCAAGTGGCCAGGGCCCCCATCTGCCCCATTCACCCCTGCAAATCAAGGGCTGTCCCCACATTTGACATGCAGCACAAGCTCAGGAAAGACTTCTGGATTTCTTCTATGGAGGTTTGATAATCCTATAACTACATGTATAAATCTCAAGGTAACATCTCAAAAGATTTTTAACCCGTGCAATCACTGCCTACATCAAGATATTGAACATTTCCAGTCAACCCAGAAGACTTGCTCATGCCTTCTCTCTGTCAAGCACCCAACCCTACCTCATCCCAGAGGTAACCACCATTCTCACCATTCTAATCTCTATCACCATATTTGAGTTTTGCCTGCTTTTGAACTTCAAAGAAGAAACTGTTTGGTGTTGCGTTGGCCGTGATAATGTATCTCTCAGGGGCCTGATTTTGGGAATTGACTGATGGCTAATTCTGATGGGCTCTGAAATCCATCACTGTTTGTCCCTAGGCCATGCTTCCTACAGGCTGCTTCCACCATCGCTGAGTCTCGCGGGCGTGCCAGTGCAACCAGTTCTGGGAGATGGGGATGCCTCTGATGAGAGGCCTTGGCTCAAGGGCTCCCTGCAGGCCTTGCTTGCTGGACTCGTTTCAACTCCAAGGTAATGTAACATGTTTCCACACAATCTTCCTTCTTCCCCTCTCTCCTTCACAAGGGCCAGACCTGCCTCAGAGCCTGACTGTTCTCCCAACCTCTCCCAGCTCCCTCCCCAGGCTCCTGCACAGGTGTCTACCTCAGTACATCTAATCTTGGCATCTGCTTCTTGGAGGACCCAGATTAACACAAATGTGAACTAATTCCTGTAGACTTCTTTTGTTCATCATCATGCCTGTGATTGTCACCTATGTTGTTGTATATCACCATAATTTGTCCTTTCTCTTGATTGAGTTAGTATACCCACAAACTATTTAGCTCTCCCAAAATTGATAGACAGTTGGGTTGTCACCTATTTTGGCTATTCTGAAATAAACCTGCTCTTGTTTCTTGAACATATCTTTTGGTGGACACATGTACTCATGACTCTTGGATATGTACCTGGTTGGTGGATTGCAGGGGAATAGATGTTTAGCTTTATTAGCTACTTGAGAACTGTTTTCCAATGTGATTGTACCAATTTACTTTTCCAGACACAAAGTATTTACTGAATGAATGAACAAACTCAAGCTATAAGAGTCTTTCTAGAACTTAACGTTAGTTCAGTCACTCCCCTGATTAAAAACAAGGTGTTAGGTGACGACCCATTGTTATAGGCCATCCAAATTCTAAACTCACAAGATGTCCAAGGTCATGCATGGCATAGCCCCTGTGTGATTCTCCAAGTCATCTGCTCATCATGCCAGCACCCACCACCCATAGTAGCAGCATTTACTTTGATTACATTGAATCTCTCTTCTTCAAATACTCCGGTCTTTCTCCCCTCCAGCTTTTTGCACATTGGACCCTCTGTCTGGAACAGCTCCTCCTTCTTTGTAACCATCTTTCTCATTTTGTCTACTGTATGAGTCAAATGAATTTGATTTCAAGTAATGAAAAAAATGAATTTGACTCAAATAGTCATTCATTTTTTCATTTAACAAGTAATGTAAAGACAGGTTGCAGTTAGCATTGCTTCAGCAGCATGATGACGACAGAGCTGGTTCTGTGTCATTTTCTTAACCTTTGCCTCAACCTTATTTCCTCATGGTCATAAAATGGCTGTCATAGCTCCAGGTATCACATCCACATTTAAGGTAGGCAGAATAGAAAAGGGATGGAACCAGCCATTTCTCTTAAATGAGGAAAGAAAACTTTTCCCAGAAGATCTCCTGCAGACTCCATTGGAGTTACATTAGCTGAACTTGGTCACATAGACACCTATCTTCAAGGGAAGCTGAGAAGTTATTTAGTATTTCAAGCCTCCATAATGAAGGACAAGAAGGTAAAAAGGGGTTTGGAAATGGCTACTAAGCAAACCTAACTGCAATGTCTTCCATATTGAGCCAACTGTAACTCACCTTTCCAATCTCAGTTTAGTGTCTCTTCCTCCTGGAAGTCTTCCAGGACCCCACCCTTTTAGGTTTTTCACTCTCATGTTAATCTCTGAAGTTTTCATTAGTCTTGAATTTATTTGCTGGACCTCACCTTGAAGTATATTTTAAATTGTCTTTCAATTAAAAAAAACACGAAAATATACATGACCAGATAAAAATAGATACAGGGATACCACCCAAAGCCTCCCTAGCCTCACCTGTTTCACATGTTTTACCTGTTTATTATCAAGTCCATGTGCAACCACAAGCCTAAATGACTTCAAAAGGGATCCTCCAACTCACCCACCTTCCCCAATTGGATAAACTCCCAGGAAATGTTGGCGATTATGTCCCGACATTTATGTCTGTAAAAAAAAAGAAAGAAAACCTGATCCAGAAGAGTTATTCTCAGCCTTTTTGTTTTACTGCCACTTAAAAGTTTATAAAATTCCCTCTTTTGAGGTAAACCAGCTTAGGAGATAAGACCCTGGGCTCTGGACCCAGACTGTGTTCACCGCCTGCTCTCTACACTGACCAAATGTATGGCCCTGGGGAAGTCTTCCTGCTTCCCTGGGCCTCAGTTTCTTCATCTGTAAAATGGAGATAACAGTACCTCCCTTCCAGGGTTTAAAGGATTGAAGGGATAATCCTGGGTAGCCCTGTCACAGGGCAAGCACTCAGTCCATATTACCAGCCCTTATTCCCTCTGAGCCATGTTGCCTCTGCTGCCACACTAGCCCCCTCTCTCTGCTTTGGTTCTCTAAGCTCAGTTAGTGAAATGTCTAATCCTATCACTGCCTAAACCACCGGATTACACTCCCTTAGAGACTTTGCAGTCAGTTGAGGGAGCTCAAACACAGGCCCCAATAATGAGAAAAATAGTAGCTGACACATTCTGCGTGCTGTGCGCTGTCTCGTGGCTTGCTCACGTCAGGTCTTTTCGTTTTTCCCACTTTTGTAGGCAAGTGGAGAGTTGTGTAAATATCTGGTGTCCCAGCAAGAGATCAAATACAAATGTGTCTGGTTCCAAAGCTGGGGTGCCTGACCACCATACTAAGCTGCTTTTATGTGTGCAATGGGCTCAACAGCCCCAGAAAAACACAAGATGTCCTGGGGTTCAGCAATGGGAGAAATCCCAACCAATTTGGGAGGTCTGAAAAGACATCATGGAAATTTGTGACAGGGCTTGGAACACGGGGAAGATTTTTGGGAAGCAGCTGGAGGAAGGCCAGGAAGCCAAGGAAGGCTTTTTAGGAAGGCATAAGCAAAGACATGAATCTCAGAAGCACACGCTATTTGGAGGGAACTGATATTGGCAAAACCTTAATTCAAGTCCCAGCTCTGCCAACTAGTTTAAGTTGCTTCACCTCTGCTGGCCTCAGTTTCTTCATTTATAAGACGAGGGTAGTAACAGTACCTCCCCTGAAGTGAGTCTGGAAGGTTGGCACGAGGTGATGATGTTCAGGGCTTCGTACAGTGTAAGCGCTCAGAAAGTGTCACCTGCCTCCCAGGTGCCACATAGGGGGTCACCTGCTCCCAGGAGATCAGAATGATAAGGACAAAAGAAACAGCTTTTCAGATTTCTCTCTGCTTTAGGTTAAAAAAAAAGTTGGAAGTGCTTGTTCCTCTTGATTTCCTATCACAGTGAATGACAGCACGATCACACTGTATGCAGAGTCCCTCAGAGTCTGCCCCTTGCCACTTGCCCAGATGCCACAAAAGTGAGCAAAACGCCCAGAGAAACAGGACCATAAAGAGAAAAGAATGACACTCATCCTAAGTAACTGATGATGAATATTTGGCTTCAGCAGAAGTTTCAGGCCGTTTGTTCAAGGAGAAACTGGGAAGTTGCTTTTTTCCCATAAATTATACAGACTTAACATCAATCAGCTACCCTTTCCAGGCTGCTAACAAGTCCCCAAAGCGCTACCCTACAGGGGAGAGGAAACCGGAAGTAAAGAAACTGGAGTGATTAAAACAAACAAGACTTTCATACTTCCCTTTCTGTCACATCAGCTGGATTCAACAAATGGCCTCGAGGTCCCGGGACGTCTAGGGCCATCCTTCCTGGGTGATCTTTGTGTTTGTAGAAATAAGCGCTGGATCTGTGGCTACCCCTGCTCTCGCCCTGCTGCACCCCCCCCCCCCAATTTCCCCTGCAAGATCTAAGGAGAATTTGATTCATTTGGTTTTGATTCCCTCTCTCAACAAAATGCAGTTTTCCGAGAACTATTTGAGCTCCAAGATGCTATAAGTGTCTTTTTGTATTTTATTTTTTTCCCTTAGAAAGGGAAAGCTGGCAGCATGCCAAGAGACAACGGATCTCAAACCCTTTACATCTGCCCAGGGCTCATCTTCAGACCCCGGGGAACTGAGGGGGTAGGGGGCTGTTCAGTCAGGGGGTTCGAATTTTCTCCACTGTGCTGCCTTCAGCATCCAGGTAAATCCACAGAACAGGAGCATTTCTTTTGCTTTCCTTTCTCGTGTGTGTGTGTGTGTGTGTGTGTGTGTGTGTGTGTGTGTGTGTGTGTGTGTGTGTGTGTGTGTGTGTGTGCGCGCGCGCGCACGCGTGCATGTGCACTGGCCATCCTGCCTTAATAACTGAAGAACAACAACTCCTCCTGTGAACTAAGTACTTACAAAGTGCCAGGCCCTGTGCTTGGTGTTTTATGCGAATTCTCTAATCAAGGCTTGATAATAACCCTTTGAAGGGGTATGCTCCTTCCCTCTTCCCTCTCTCCCTCCCTTTTCTTCCTTCATTCATTTGTTCTCACATTAAAATACTTATTGAGCACCTATTATGTGTCAGGTCCTGTTCTAGGTTCAGGAGATAAAGTGATGAATAAGAACATTACCTTGTGTCGTGGAGCTGGCGTTCCAGTTTATATGCAATTAATCAAGCAGACAATAGTTCCAAGTAGTAATAAGCGTTCTGAGGAAAAGAAAGCAGAGAGGTGGTGAGATAAGTGGCTGGGAGCTGTTGAGCTGAGATGGATGGCCAGGGAGGGCCTCACTGACCAAGAGCTGGAGGATGGGAAGAATTAAGCTGCAGAGAGGTAGGACCTGAACACTGGGGCAAAGGGAAAAGCAAGGCCAAAGGTCCCGAGGTGGGGACTAGTTTGGGACATTCGGGGAGCAGGTGGGAGGCTAGGACGCTGGCATGGAGGGAAAGAGGTAGAAGTGCGGTGGGAGAAGAAGCTGGAGCCAGGTGTGGAGGGTTTGCAGCCAGAGGAGTGAAAACCACTGGAGGGTTTAGGCTCAAGCGGCCAGATAGGATGGCATGCTTACACCAGCCTCCCGGTGCTGGGTGGGGAAGAGGCTGGAAGGGCCGAGACAGGAAAAAGAATGCAAGGAAACCAGTCAGGAAGCTACTGCCGACCTCAGGGTATAAGGATCCCTCACTACACAAACTTAGGAGTCCAGCGGACTCAGACACATGTTTTGAGGATGTGGCTCTCTCTCCTGGTGCCACTACTGGCCGGGGACCCTCAGGAACCAAGTGACTGTGCACACCCAGGGGAACTATGTCCTGGTTAAAGGTGGCTCAGGCCACATACTAGCAGGAAAGCCAGAGAGCGGTAGATGGATTCCAGATCCACTTTAGCAAGTGGGCTGGCTGAGGGATTGCAGGATGGGGTGACAGGAAGAGATCAAGCATGGCTCCTAGGTTAGAGGCTTGGGCCATCTGGGCTGCTCATGGGGAGGTCTTCCCCATGGGATGATCTGGAGATGCCCCTCAGGGGACTGGAACAACCTGACCGAGATCTCGTGGTGCATGTCAGGGTCGAGATTTAAATCCAAGATTTTCTGTCTCAAGTCTGATCTCTTACCTGTGATTTCATAACTCATTGGTATGACTTTCATATTCAATAAAGATTCCAGCCTTAGACCATCCTGGGCATTTGTGCTTGTGGCAAACAACTAAACCTCCTGCTCATTTTTTCCCCCAGATTATCAACTGTGGATTTTTAGTCTTTTCCCCACTTGATTGTTTAACTACCTCACAAGCATACATATACAATGTATTTTTCTATTTTAAAACAGGCAGAATACCCAGGGCTTTTTTTATTATTATTTTTATTTTTGACAATTTGCTTCTATCTACTGTATACCCAATAGGAGTTTACTAAGTATTATTGATTAGCTAAATACCCAAATGAATGCTACATCTTTGTTCGACGGTGTGACAGAATTTTTTTCATCCATTCAGTATTTCTGAGTAAAAGGGAAATGTTAACCCTTGGGGAAGCTGAGAGGCGAACTCTTTATGTGAGATGGCTTCAGAGAGGAGGTGGCATTTGTAGCGAGTCTTGAAAGACAAGGGGAAGAGTTCTTCAGGAACAGAGTAGAAAACTGAAGAGGGCTATGTTGGGAGGCATGTGGATTCTTCCCCAGTGAAGGAGATAGGTGAAAACAGCTGGAGAGGTAGGGAGTGGGATTGACAGACCTTCCCAAATCCCGCTGGCTGTGGAAGTTCCCTGGGCTGTGTTGCTGGCTGTGGGATGGACAGGCATGCTGGCTCTGGGCTGCTTTTGCTCCCTACCATCCATCCCCTAGTTCTTTCACCGACAGCCCTGGTGCTTCTAAGGGCATCGAGTTTCCCCTCGTCTCAGTCCACACAGTGTAGGAGGGGACAACCCCAGCCGATCGGAATTAACAGTCCCTTGGTCCATGCAATGCCAATCATGGGCCAAGAAGAAACAAAAGTCTGCTTTTCTCCTGGATTTGATGCTGGCGGGGTGTGGCCCCAGGAGCTGGTGGCAACTACTTGACAGTCACTTGGGTCTTATAACACAGCCAACCCCGAGGAGGTACAATCAAGACCCAGAGACGAAAGCTGGGACTGGGTGGTATCCTTTGAGCCCTGAATAATCCATACCTGCAGCCAGCCTCATCCTTGAATATGAGCCAATCGATTTCCTCGTTAGCTCTAGCCAGTTAGAGTTGGATTTCCTGCAGCTTGCACCAATAGAAGCCAGATAATACCGAGGCCAATAATATGTGAAATATCATTGCTCCAGCAAAACCTTTTCTTTTTCTCCAAGAAAGTTTGACCTTGGAATGCAAAGGAGGGAGGAAAGTCAGGCTCCAGGCATGATGGCCAGGAGGGACAGAATAGAGTTGTCCCTGGTCTTAGATGAGCTGTGCTGATCCACTGATGTCATCTACCTCTGTGTCCCAACAGAAGGTTTGACTGCAGTGGTGTATTTCAATGGAAAGAGTTTTGTAATTTTAGCACAGCTTTTTTTTTGGGGGGGTGGGGGGCAATTTTTGTTGTGGTGGTGGTTTTGTTTTTACAAATCAAAAGTAATGGTTCAGGGGGTGCAAGGGTAGTTCAGTGATAGAATTCTCACCTGCCATGCAGGAGACCCGGGTTTGATTCCTGGCCCATGCACTTCCCAAAACAAACAAGTAAAGAAAGAAAAAATAAACAAAAACTCAACAAATGGTGCTGCAAGAATGGGATACCGACATAGAAAAAGAATGAGATGTGACCCCTGCAATACAGCATACAAAAATAATAATGGTTTAAATAATCACCAAATTAGAAACTACTGTAATTTTAAGGAGTTCTAGAGGTTGCCTGGTTCAAACTTTCATCTCTATCAAAGCTTCACCCACATGAAGCCTCCGTTTCTCCGACTGTGAAATAGACATTATCAGAGTATAGACCTCACAGGGTTGTGCGTTGTCGTGTGTATTAAATTCTTTATATGGATTTACATGTATTCGTCAATAGAAATAGTTTATTTTTAATAGCTTGGGTAGTAGAAACTCATCTCATTCTAGAGAATGTCCTTAGTGCTTCTTTAAAAATTATTTACATGTATTATAGATATTACATAAATGTATTCTTGCTCTCCCTACTTTGGGCCTTAGTTCCCTCACCTGTAAAGTGGGGTAATAATAGACCCTATTCCTAAGATGGTTACGAAGATTGAACGAATCAAGCACCTTGGCCCCGCCAGAGTCACTGTCCAGCTTTCTCAGCCTGCCTGTGCTTCGAGGCTGACCGGAACATGCCGCGTCCGGGGCTTCACCCCCCTCTGGCTTCTGACTGGTGTCAGCCTGTGGCAACGCTGGCGGGAGGCCGGAGCGAGGGGGCGGGAAGGTCAGGACTCCTGCTGCGTGTCAGCCGAGCTGGCTGTGTCCTGTCAGCAGAGGCCCCAGCTCCTGCCGGGCCGCCTGCTGCCCGGGATCTGGTAACCGCTCCGTCTCCTCGTCCCTTCAGGCATGGGAGGTGACAGCCCCCCTCTTGCTGACCCCCAGGTACCATGCTGTCCCTGTGACATTGCCCACTCCCTTGCAAACAGTCCCTCTATTAAGCTCTCGTTGAAGTACGCAACTTGAGCACGCCCCTCTGCTTCTGCCGGCCGCTGACGGCTTTGTCCCACCGGAAGCCCTGGTCCCGCGCCCGGCACGAAGCAGGCGCGCAATACCGACTGCGGCCGCTGCTGCTGTTTCATCTACAAAGCCGAGAATGAAATGCATGATGGATGTGTGGTCTGGCCATTGATTTCATTGTCCTAGGTCTTCTTTTCTTAATCAGATGATGCGGTTTTACTCTCATGAATTAGGAGTGGCCTTGATGAATGACCAGCCCTCCTACCTAAGTGCTGCCAGAAAAAATTATGGATTATGGGCACAGTTTCCAATCCCCTATCATCAGATTGGGCTCTCAGTCCTCCAGTATCCTGACCTCCCTTTATCATAAGCCTCAAGACTCTTCACTAGAACCCAGGATGTTTCCTGCTTATGCAAACCTACTGTAAGCAAACTCCATTTTATTTAAAGCTTTCATCAGGTCCACATAAGTATTTCAAGAGCATAAGGACAGAGTGGGCTCTTCTGCCCCAAGAGTGTGTGGTGGGCCTTGCAATGCGCTGGGTACTCTACATGAAATCATCTCTTTCAGCTTCCACAATAAAACTGGATAGCCACTTGCCTTCAGTTTCTAAAGCGAGGCCAGGAATAAGAGGAATTTTTAAAAATACTTACTTTCTCTCATATATGAAAGGAGCTTGGAGGGCAACAGACCAGGGTTATATGGTAATAGGTCCATAGTCATCAGGGTCCTTCAGGTTTTCTACTCCCTTCTTTAGTGTGACTTCCATCCTCACGTTTACCTTGGTTACCAGAGCTAACTCAGTTACCATCTTCATGGTTACCAGAGCTCAAAATGGCTGCTGTGATGCCAGCCATCATGTCTACATTCCTGATAGTGAAGGGAGAGGGGCCAAAAGATCCTTGTGCCAGCCAGCTAAGTCATCCCTTTAAGGCACTTTCCCCAAAGTCCCTCTCAACAACTCCCACTTACATTTCATGAGCAGAGATTACTCTCATAGTCACATGTAACTGCAAGGGAGGCTGGTCAAGGTCTTATTTTGGGATGGACTTGGGGCTCATTGTGGCCCTCAATAATTCCAGGGCTCTGTTGTAAGAAAGAGAATGCAAATCAACCAAAGGTAAGCAATCTCTGCCCCAGAACTTAACTGTTGTTGTCCTCATTGTACCAGTGGTGAAACTGAGGCTCAAAGAGTCAGGCAACTTGCCCAAGTCTGCATCGAAGGTAAGACAGAATTGGCACTTGGTTGGAGGTCTGCCCGACTCCACCACCTGTGCGCTTCAGCTCTCCACACTAGCTAATGCCCCTGATGGTTACGTTTGTCCAAGAAGAAAGGCAGGAGCCGAAGTGGACAGCATATACGTGCTCTGATGTCTCCACTGCCACTGTGTGGGTACAGACGGTTCTGGCTTAGGTTCAAACCTGACTCCCAGGAAGTTTGCCAGAGAGAGACCTTACATTGATGGGGGACCATCTCCACTCATTTACCTGCCTCTCTTTCCAGGAAGAGCGAAGGCTCTGGAAGGGACAGTCACATGCCCAGTGGCCAACACAGCTCCTGGCACAGAGGACACGGTGTTTGTTCAACAAATGAAGACAGTGAACGAGTCACCTAATGAACTTGTACATCACCAACCCCCTTAAAAGCCAGTCGATTTCTTTTTCCTGCACAGTATTTACCACCAGCTGACCAATTTTGTTGAAACCACACCCGTAGGAGGGAATTTTCCCTGAGAAAACTACCCATTGTTCACTGAAAGTCCCAAGAGTCTCTGTCTGGGAAAATTGGCATGTGTTGTTCTCCTGAGATCTCTCTCGGCTAGATTTCTGAATATACTGTTTTTCTGATTGGCCTATAAAAGTGCACTGAGGAATTATGCTAATGTTGGTATCTCTCCAACCACATCCTACCGAGGATTGAATCTATTTTTCAAAGACAAAACTGAGTTTTAATTTAGTGTCCCCTTGACATTTTCCCTTTCAAGCACATGAAGGATGCTTCTGCGAAGGGAGAGGTCTTGGGAAATCTTTCACGGATGGTTACGCTTCACGCCTGGGTGGAGTAACCCTCAGCATGCCAGCTTTCAATTAGAAGTGAATAAATGGAGACAGCTTTCCAGCATGGCCAGTGCACCAAAAAAAGTCTTGGGCCTGGATTTCCCCACTGCGGCTGGAAGTTTTTCATTTACTTTTTTTTTTTTTGATGTTTTCTGAGCAGCTTTAATGTGCAAGTTGTAACGTTTAAGACTTTCTCCCCCCAGCCTAAGTTTTAAGAAAGCTGTGAGCCTGGAGACACCTGTGGAGAACGGGGATGTGCTCTTTATCCATACGAGTGGATTCAGAACTGACTTTTCCAGATAGAGGTTTGGCACTCTTGAGCCCAAGCAATGGCATATCATTGCTCCCCTGTGTGGTTGTAATTCTGTCTGGAGTAAGGGCAGACAGGAGCATCTCTTCCCTCTCCTCTGCCCACCGCATCCTAAGGCACAGGTGGACTGACTGGTAGAAGCTATAGAACAGGGGTAGGACATAGTTTGGGGAAGGACTCCTCGCTGTGATATTTCCCAACATTCTGAGACCAGAGGGGAAGGTCAGGGCATCGTTTTGGGATTCCTCTTGTTAGAGGACTGTATTGGCTACTCCCAAAACTCAATGGACTACAACCACACAATTTGCTTAGCTCCCAGTTTGCAGGTTAGCAATTGGGAAGTTCACCTGACCTAGCCTGGTCATGGATGATCTCAGATGGCCATGGTCAGCTGATGGGTTGGTTTATGATGGTTAGGATAGTTGGGACTTCTCTCCACATGGTCTTGCATCATGCAACAGGCTAGCCTGGGCTTGCTCACCGGGTGATGGAAGGGTTCCAAGTTCAAGAGCAGAAGAATGCAAAGGCCCTTGAGGCTAGGCTCAGAATTGGCACAATGCCACTTCTACTACATGTTGTGCACTCTATGAACCAAAGCAAGGTCACAAAGCTAGTTCTAATTCTAGGGCTAGAGAAATAGACACTACCACTTGATGAGAAGAGCTGCAAATCACACATTAGTAATCGACAACAAGAAACAGTTTTCCAAACCTGCTCCTTCAGCCCTAGGGCTTCCACGCAAGGCCCTCAGAGGCCACTTGAGTGTTAAGATTCGAGTTTGGGCTGCGCCTCCCACCATCAACTAGAATCATTTACTTTTACCTACAGGATGTATTGGCCTTCTAAGTAAAGTTTCATCTGAACAGCGGTTGCCATGGTTAAAACACATTTGAAAACCAATTAGTTGGAAGTCATTGTCAGGAACTTCCCTGCCTCATTCTGCCCTCTGTGACTCATAGAATTACATTTCCTGATTTCTAGTGAAAGAGAACTAGTGCCAAGAAGTAGAATGATTCTAACCTTGGTCATTCACTGATGATTCTCCCCATCCCCCATCCATGCGCAGTCTCCGTTTTCTAATCTGTAAAACAAAGGGAGCAGGCAGTAAAGCACAGATCCAGATGCTGAAGCTAGACTTATGACGTTCAAGTCTCTTCTCTGTTGCTATGTGGCTTTAGGAAAGTTACTGCTTGGCCTTATTCATGCATAAAATGGGAATAAGGATAGCAGCACATATCTCATAAGGTTGAGACATGGATTCAATGGGATCCTAGAATTTGTATAACATGAGCATCAATACATGTTTATTATTATTATTATAGTCCCCAAGTTCCCATTTGGCTGAATGCATTACGGTGTTTTTATTTATTGATACTTCACATAAATAGGTTCATTCGATCCCTTTCTCCCATGAATATCAGACTGAATCCCAGGTACTGAGATCATGTGAATCTTGATGGAAAGCTTTTCAGAGGAGATGGAGAAGGGATAGGTCTGGCTGGCCATCTGGCCAGAGGGAGGAAGGAGCAAGATGCTGGGCCGGGGCCAGAGGGACTTTGCATGTGGAGCACAGGGAAGGGCACTACGTCCCCCAACTTCACATATTAGGATTCACAAGTGATTTCAGGTCACTCAAGCTGTGCAGGCATATTCCAAGCGATCAAGGCTGCCATCCAACAGGAAGGGACTCTGTGCCCTTGGGTGGTAGAAGAGCAGGGATTTTCCCAGACTCCTTTGGGGTCTGTAGCTTTAGTTTCCTCAGGGAGGAGAATCCGCCCTACCAAATAAGTTGGTCCTGCCCAACAGGACATACCGTAGTCACTCAACCATTGAGATTTCTGCTGGAGAAGGCCTGGGCTAACAGGCTGCAGCAGGCCAGGCTGGGCCCTGGGCCCGATGGCAAGGGTCAGGCAACATGGGCCCAAGCTGGGAGGCCTTGAGGATTGGTACCTCCTCTTGGGATGACAAGTGGTGACCAGGACGCTGGCCAGCACAGTAGCTTGGTCAATGAGTACTAGTAAATACCTGACTTCCTCCAGTAACAGGTAGAAGTGCTCCTGGCTATAAACAAACTGTATATGGAGATGCCCCATCCTCCTTTAAAAGTTTCTGTACCCAAGCTAAACTGGGGGTCACTTGACCCTCTTGGAGGGAGTCCTTGTGTTGTAGAAGGATTTGCCTTGGCATTCCTTTACTTGGCCAGTTCTCTAGTCACATTTAAGAGCTGCTCTTTGTTGTTGTTGCTTTTAATATCTCATTTTTATTAAACAAGTCATCTGTGCACATTAAGGAACAGAAACAGATAATCAGATTTTTGTTTGCCATGAAAATTTCTGATATCCCAGAGATAATTATTGAAATTGCATATAAACATACTTGTATACTATTCCATTCAATGCATATTCTATAATCTACTTTTATAACCCCTATTGTTGGCCATTTAGTGGTATGGTTTTTATAGGCTCCCAGGGTCCTCATGGGATTAAGCGCCAGTTTCCTCTAGGGTAGTGGACTTGCTAAGTCACCTTTGATTTAACTGCCTACCCTTCCCTGTAGCATTTCTTCACTTCTTGAACCCTCCCCAGGGGCTGCTTCTCAGGAAATCCCTACCAGTGCACCCATATATAACTTTGGATCTATAATATCCCTCTGTATGCCAGTATCTGACGTGTACACACTTTTCAGGAACAAGTCTCTTGCCTAATGCAGCGTTCCCAGAGGACAGGGCTCCACAGATTTAGTTATGCAACTCAACCTTTGGCCTCCAAGTTTCTCAGCCCTTATTTCTACTTAGTCTTATGCCAAGGCTGACCTATCACTAATGGCAAATCCTTGTTTTTCTCTTTGTCACTTTGTCCCCGAGTTAATACTCTCCTACAGTTCTGCTATCTCCTCTCTGGGCTTTTCTTACCAATAAATCTTTATCAGCCTCTGCTCCTCAGCTATAGCCTGCAAGCCAGGAGGTCTGAGGCCACACTGCAATGGAAGTGAAAGTTTTGCCTTGGGGTTCCCTTTACCCTGCTCTTTTTTCTTGCAATCCTCTCTGGAAAGAGTTTTCTATTAGGCTGTCCCATGAAGTGACATCTCATGCAGGTAGAAAGAAAGAATTTTTAAAGCATTATCAATATTCTTTAATTTTGCTTCCCCTTCAACCTCCCCAAACTTACCAGTTTGAGGGGTCACACTTTCAGAGTCCTGCCAAAGCATACTCTAACATGCACACCTGTTTGAGCAGATATGTGGGCATTGGCTAAGGTCTTGATGTGCCGGATATCACTTCGGTCCCCGTTCCTCCAGCTCTTTACCTAGCAACTCTTTACAGCATATTTCTAACCATCCCATTGGTCCTTCAAGTGAGGATGCAAAACCAGCCCTTCCTCTAAAACCCCCGCCTGAGCCTTCCATTTATAGCAATAAAACCCGTCCCAACCAATCAAACAATTGCTCTGAGCCCTTCTCGCTCACCCCTCCCCTAGAGGCTTCACCCTATATAAGCTGGTATACTTCCTCTAATAAACGTTCCATGTGTTCACCGCCACTCGTTCCTGCGACTCTTCCTTGAGCCTCGCGCGCCCTCCAGACCTTCGAGCCCCCGGGACCTCGGCCGGATCGCGACCGGCCCAGTTCCCCCGTCACTGAGAGGCAGACCCCAAGCGGGAGCCCAGCATCCGCAGCTGAGCCCCCCGCAGTTGGCACCCAACGTGGGGCGCTCTACTCGTCTCCTCTCCAGCCCCGTTCACCGCGCTCGACAGGTAAGGGCCCTGCTCCTAACGGCCCCCCGTTTTCTCTTTCTCGCCGCTCGCCACACTTAAACCTGGCAGCCAGCCCCAAAAAGCTGCATAACAGCCTTACCCAGTCGCTACCCCGTCTTTAACACCACATGATTTACCAGCTTCTACTTATTTTCTCCATAGCCTTAGTGTTTGCAGTAATACTAGCGGAAATTGCCCCAAAAGACTGGAATAAGCTTGAAAGGGTTTTGCTTGCCACAGTATTCCTGTGCGTCGTAGTGTGCATTACCCTGCTAATTTTTCTCCCTAAAAAGGAAAATGGGCAACCGCCTCCCGGCACGCCAAGCACCCCAGGTCCGCGCGTTAGCAGCCCTCCTAGACACTCATAAGTGTAAGGTCTCCGTCCGCCAGCTCCAGGTCTACTGGGACCTTCTACTACCTTTTAACCCATGGCTCACCACGAGCCCCCTCTGGGACACCGGTACCTATGATCGCCTAATCGATCGAGTCACCTTAGCCATGGAGCACGAAGGCAAATGCTTTCCCCCCGGTTTATTGCCCACGCTAATCACGATCCGCTCCTGCCTTCAGGGCTCGCGGCCCCCGTCTGGCAGCACCTCACGGGCGGCCATGTCTGCACAGCACCCGCATAGCGCAGGAGACGCTCATTCTGATTCCGATTCAGACGCCGAGTCTCTAGTCGAGCAGTTAAACAATGTCCTCGAACTCAATCCCCCTAAACTGAGCAACCTCGAGGCTGCCAAAGATGGCGAACTTCCGCCTTCTTCTTCGGCTAAAAACCTCAAGGCTGGCAAAGATGGCGAACTTCCGCCTTCTTCTTCGGCTAACAACAAAGACCGGAACCGCCTCTACCCCGCCATCCCGCCTTCTGAAGCGCCACGTCCCCTTCCTGCAACGGACATATCCGGGGACCTCCCTCCCCCCACCCTTGCTGGGGAAAGTCCCCGGCAGCCATTTTCCGTCTCTGCCCCGCCCTGTCCGCCATCTTATAATAACACCCCACCCACTTGCCCAAACCCATGGCCGCCATCCATACCAGCCGCGTGCGCCGCCGACCCCTGGAACCCCCCCCCCCGCAGTTCTGTGTGGGAAGCCAACCCCAAGCCCCTTGCCTGCACCAACCCCTTCGCACATGCACCGCCCGCTCCCCAGGTGCCAATCTCTTGCTTCCCAATGAACATCCAGGCCACCCCCCAATGCCCTCTCCCTTGGTACCCCTTTAATGCCGAAGTCAAGCGTCTTCGTAAGGCAGTTAAAGAGGATGGTCTTAACAGCCCATATGCTACTCACCTCCTAGAGGAGCTATTCCAACAATTATGTACTCCCTTTGACTGGATCTCGCTAGCGCGAGCCATTCTCACCCCTGGTCAATACATTGACTGGCGAGCTCATTTCCACTCAGAGGCAGAAAAACAAATCATCACCAACCAAGCCTCCGGAATTAACCTCCCGGCGGACGCCTACACTGGGACGGGCCCCTTCGCCCTCCCGGCTCACTACGCACAGGCCCTGGCGGGCTTCTGGCTCTAATTACGGGAGCTAGCTTTACAAGCCTTCCATACATGCTCCGCCGCTAAGCTGGAAAAATTTGCTAAACTTACTCAAAACCGAGACGAGGATTTCGCCTCCTTTGTCTCGCGGGTCACCCACACCTGCGAGCGAAAAGTTGCTGGCGAGCAAGCTCAAATGGCGCTTGCTAAGGAGCTTATCTTTGAAGGAGCGAGCCCCACTTGTAAGCAAACAATCATCCCTATAAAGGAAAAGGGGCTGCATGACTGGATCTTAGCGTGCAATAACATCGACCCTTCCGCCTCCTCTCTAGCCCAGGCCATCGCCACCGCCATGTCTCTCACCTCGGGTTGTTTCAAATGTGGCAAAACCGGCCATTTCGCTAAAGAGTGTCCGGCTGCAAACCCCCCTCCCCACAGGCCCCAGCGCAAACCTCCTGCGCCCTGCCCTCGCTGCAACAAGGGCTACCACTGGGCCCGAGACTGCCGTTCGTCCTCCCGGCAGCCGCCTTTAAACTCCAAAAGGGGCCTGCCTCAGCCCCGCCCCCAAGAGGCGCAGGCTCGGACCAAACCAGGTCCCAAGCCATAATGTGGGCAGTTCCCATTACCACAAACAAGCCTACACGCAAACTCAAAATACTCCACCGCTGGTATACAGGCACAACCGACTCTGGCGCCAAAATTTCGTGCCTGCCAGCACATCTGGCTACACAGTGGGAGCTAGAAGAAGGGCCCTCTGTCATCGGAGCCACGGGCTCCGCCCCCTCCCTGGCGCCGCTCTTCCCTTAAAATGGGAAGATGATGAAGGCCGTTCAGGTACCTTCCGGCCTCTCTTCTTAGCCACTATTGACCAAATCCTATGGGGCCGAGACATTCTAGCAGCCGCCGGGGTAGTTCTCACCACTCAGCCCCCCCAATAATTTGCGCCACTGCTCGCATAACAGCTCCTACACCCACTCCTCTGCAATGGGACACAGAGGAGCCCATCTGGGTGGAGCAGTGGCCTTTGCCTCCCCATAAGCTGGCTGCACTTAAAGCCCTCGTCCTAGAGTGTGGAGAGCCGCCACCCGGGTCAGGCCTAGTGGACGCGCTGCAGCCTGCTCCAGAGTTCCCCCCGCCCATCGAGTGAGCCAAGATGGCGCTCACATCCTGCTTCCGTGTATGACGTACATATCTGCCAACCGTGCCCACCTATCACCACTGTATACGTGGCGTCAGCCCATTGGACCCCGATTATGTATATAAGATGTTACCCGGATGAGGTGGGGAGAATAACCCACAAGGAGCCGTACCTGACGGCCGCATAGAGGTTGTTCCCCCGTGGGGTGTCTTCCCCCGCGTGGAACCTGTATTTGAGAAAGCACGCTTAACCCCAGTAAAGATCTGTACTCATAACCGCTGCGTGTTCCGGACTCGTGTCTTCACCAAGGTTAGTCTGTCTGCGTCTATCTCTCTCTCTCCTTTTTGTCTCCCTTCCTGGCTGGAGACCCTGAGCTGAGTGAGAAGTCACGGACAAGTGGTGGCCCGTACGGGGACCCGCTCTCTCCGAACTTCCGGAGTTCGCAGTGGACTTTCTGCGCCTGATCACCGCGGAAAGGTGAGTACCTATTATTAAGTGGGAGTTAAGGGCCGCGGGCTTTCAGGTAGCCCCGGTGACTCGGGAGAGCTCCCCGAGTGAATAAAAGACAGTACCGACTGCAATCATGGGGCAGTCTGAAAGTTCACCTCTGTTAGCTCCTAAACCGTCCAAGCCAAACAACAGTTCAGACACCTCTGATTCTGAGTCAGATAGTGATGGGACCGAAGGTGCGGATGCGCCTCCGTTAATCGATTGGGAGAGGCCCCCTGTCTCGCCCACGCAGCCCTCCGCCCCGCCAGTGGTCACTGTAGGGGCGCGGCAGTTTCCCAGTGATCCCGGCAAGAAACCTCACCGAGAGCTCCCCCTAGTGTCCGAATCTGGTAATTACGCTGGTCCGCCTTTGCGGAACCCGGAACCCCTTGCAGGCGGGTCGGGGGAGGGGCACCTACAGCTGTATCCCCCACCTGAATACTCAGGCCCTCAAGACCCCATATCATCAACAAGTGGAAGGAGGCATTTCTGGAAATGGGCCCCCTCTTTAACCTTTAGACCTTTCGGTATACTAGGTGCGTACCAACCGCTTAAGCCAGAGCCAGCCCCAGAAATGTACCCGGTTATCATTAATCCCCAGGGTAACAATCAGTATGAAGCGTATGATTACAAAGTATTAAAGGAGTTGAGGCAAGCCGTCCATCAGTATGGCCCCAATGCCCCTTTCACATTGAATTTGGTTGAGAATCTTTCTGCCCTGTGCCATACTCCCGCAGATATATACCAGCTGGCCCGTGCTTGTCTGCCACCGGGCCGATATATAGATTGGAAAGCATGGTTTGAGGAGTTAGCTGAAGAGCAAGCCGCAAAAAACGCGGCGGGGAGACGCGGCGGTTGGAGTGCAGATATGCTACTAGGGAAAGGTGCCCACTCACAAAACCAAACAGGGTTCCCTACAGAAGTCTATGGACAGATCTTTCGTTGCTTCATAGGCGCCTGGAAAAAGTTAGCAGGTCAGGGAGAAGCTCAAGCTTCACTTAGCAGCATACACCAGGGCCCCACTGAACCATTCGTAGACTTTGTAGCCAGGATGCAAACTGCAGCTGAGAGAATTTTCACAGACCCAGGAATAGCAGAGACTGTAGTTAAACAAATGATATTTGAGCAGTGCAATAAAGAATGCAAAGTAATTCTAGTACAAAACAAGGGAAAGAGCTTGACGGACTGGGTTCGGCTGTGCAGGGACGCTGGCAGCCCGTTAACTAGTGCAGGCCTAGCTGCCATGCTGGCCAGCTCCTTACGAATAAATGCAGTGCAAACCGAAAACCCAGGAGCAAAGCCTAGAGGATGCTACCAATGTGGCCGATCGGGACACATAAAAAGAAATTGCCCTAATAAGGACCAACCAACCACCGCCCAACAATTTAATAAGCCTCATGCGACAGCCAGACTCTGTGGCCGTTGCCATAAGGGACCCCATCGCGCAGAAGACTGTAGATCAGCCTTCGATGCGCAAGGTAAGCGCCTTTCTGGCCGTCCTGAGCAAATTCCAAAAAACGGGCAGAGGGGGTCCGCCTTTCCGGTGGGCCCCCTTACTGGCAGTGTGACGACGCAGCACCCGTCCAGCTCCGTGCCTCCCATGGATCAGCAGGACTGGACCTCTGTGCCACCTCCAGGCTCGTACTGACCCCATCTATGGGAGTCCAATCAGTGAGAACCTCCTTTAAAGGGCCCTTACCGCCAGGTACAGTGGGGCTCCTTTTAGGGAGAGCATCTACAGCCCTGAAGGGACTAACAGTGATACCAGGTATTGTGGACCCAGAGTCCACAGATGACACCCGGATTATGATACAATCTCAGCAAGGCACCTTAGTTATTGAAGAGGGTGATAGGATAGCACAGCTTCTACTCCTACCCAGCTTGCATGCACTCCTTCCAAGCAGAAACAAGCAGAGAAAAGATAAGGGAGTTAGGTTTACTGAAGGAGTTTTTGAGGGCCTTCATATGTCCTTAGAGAATCGACCCATGTTGACTCTTAAAGTGCAAGGCCGACCCTTCTTAGGCCTGCTAGATACCGGGGCCGATCGGTCGATTATAAGACAGCAAGAATGGCCCCCTGCCTGGCCGACGTGCAAGGCGGAAGAAACCATTAGAGGAATAGGCCATGTCTCAGCACCCATGCTGAGTGCAACTGCCCTTCATTGGGCAGATGAAGAGGGACATCAAGGTAATTTTCAACCCTATGTACTAGCCTTGCCCGTGTCCCTATGGGGAAGAGATATTCTAGCAAAAATGGACATTACCTTGACCAGTAACTGTTCTCCAACCTCAAAAAGTCTGTTAAAAGGAATGGGATACGTCCCTGGCAAAGGATTGGGAGTCTCATTGCAAGGGTATACAGCGTCCATACAGGCTGCCCCCAATTCTGATAGACGAGGCCTGGGTTTTTCCTAGGGGCCACTGAGGGGAGACTCCCACCCACGCCTATAAGACTCAGGTGGAAAACCAATACTCCGGTGTGGGTGCCTCAGTGGCCCTTACCAAAGGAAAAACTTTCAGCACTCCACGCTCTAGTATCAGAACAGCTAAAAAAGGGCCACGTCATTCCTTCCACATCACCTTGGAACACTCCCGTATTTGTCATAAAAAAGAAATCAGGTAAATGGAGACTGTTGCATGATTTAAGAGCCATCAACAACTGCATGGAGTCCTTAGGACCTGTTCAAATGGGGTTGCCACTCCTCTCGGCCCTGCCAAAACACTGGCCTGTTTTTATCTTAGATCTTAAGGACTGTTTCTTCTCCATTCCACTTCATCCCGAAGACACTCCAAAATTTGCGTTTACTGTGCCCTCTCTTAATCATGAGGAGCCATGCCACCGCGTCGAGTGGACAGTCCTGCCCCAGGGCATGACTAATAGTCCCACCATGTGCCAGCTATATGTTGCTGCAAAGCTGGCCAACACTCGACAACAGTTCCCCCAAGTAAAAATCATTCACTATATGGATGATATTCTGCTTACCCATAAAAACACTGACATTCTCAAGACAGCTCTATCACATTTAGTCCTCACACTTAGAAAAGTCAACCTAGAAGTAGCCCCTGAGAAAATTCAGATGGCAGAAGTTTCCACCTTCCTAGGAGCAAAAATCACGCCTACTCATCTCTCCCCTCAGAAAGTGTCTCTCAGGCTAGATAACATACATACCCTTAACGATCTGCAAAAACTTTTAGGAGATATCAATTGGGTCCGCCCGTACCTAAAGCTGCCCAATGCCAGACTAGCGCCCCTATTTAACTTGCTGAAAGGAGATTCGAACATAACCTCGCCCCGGTGCCTCACTCTAGAGGCGAGACAAGCGCTTAGCCAGGTAGAACAGGCACTCAGTAGCGCTGCTTTAAAAAGAATAGACCCCCAAAAGCCCTTCGAAGCCTGCTTGTTGCCGACAGAATTCCAGCCCACGGCAGTGCTATGGCAACAGGGGCCTTTACTCTGGATCCACCCTGGAATTTCACCTAAAAAGAGTTTAGAGCACTATCCTACAGCGATTGCAGGGCTGGCATTAGAGACCGTCAAAAAAGCCGTGCAGCATTTTGGCCAACAACCAAAAAACCTCAGAGTACCTTACTCCACCCAACAACTTGAAATACTTACTGGAGCTATAGATCAATGGGCCATCCTCCGATGTACCTTTTTGGGAGAAATTGATAACCAATACCCAAAAGATCCCCTCTTACAATTCGTCACCCGTCACCCAGTAATCTTTCCTAAGGTGACTTCATCTAAGCCACTAGCGAACGCTCTCACCGTGTACACAGACGGTTCCAGCTCCGGTTCAGGAGCATATTGCGTAGAAGGAGGTTCTCCTAAAACTGTGTTCTTCCAACCACAGAGACCTCAATGGGTAGAGCTGCAAGTTGTTATCACAGTCCTGAAAGAACTTACCGACCCCCTAAACATTGTATCCGATTCCCTTTATGTAGTGAACTCTGTAACAATTTTAGAAACGGTGGGAATTATAAACCACTCCTCCTCAGTCAGACCATTCTTTCTCAAACTTCAAGAGACAATATATGCCAGACGATGTCCTTTCTTCATAACCCATATTAGAGCCCACACAGGCCTGCCAGGCCCCATGGCACAGGGAAATCACGTAGTGGATGTGGCCACTCGACAGCCACATATCTTCCCTGCGCTGACACCGTATCAACAGGCCCAAGAGTTTCATACTAAATTTCATGTCAATGCAAGCACCTTAGCCAGACGGTTTCACATACCGCGTGCAGCTGCCAGAGATATAGTCAGAGCCTGCAATAATTGTGCAGAACAGAGGGTAGTCCCTTCAGTTGGAGTTAACCCCAAGGGCCTCATCCCGGGGGACATTTGGCAGATGGATGTCACTCATCATCCAGAGTATGGCAAAGCCAAATATCTACATGTGTCAATAGACACATGTTCTCAAATTATATTCGCATCTGCTGAAACAGGAGAGAAAGTCCACCAGGTTATTGCTCATTGCCTCGCCGCTTGGGCGGCTTGGGGCAAGCCAAAAATATTAAAGACAGATAACGGACCTGCTTACACCAGCAAAACCTTCCAAAAATTTTGTGAAAATATGGAAGTACAGCTGAAGCATGGCATCCCGTATAACCCCCAAGGGCAGGGAATCATTGAAAGAGCACATAGGTCCCTCAAAACCTTCCTTAAAAAACAGAAGGAGGGTATAAGCCATGGCCTGTCTCCAAAAGCTCAACTATCTGTGGCTTTATTTACATATAATTTTCTAAATGAAAACTCACAAGGAATGACACCTGCCCTTCAGCACACCGCTCCGAGCCCTCAACATAGAGGCTTGGTGCGATGGAAAGATGTCCTGTCAGGACAATGGCAAGGCCCTGACCCGGTGCTCAGCTGGGCCAGAGGCTCTGTTTGTGTCTTCCCCCAGGAACCAGGACGCCAGCCGGTGTGGATTCCGGAGAGACTGGTGAGAACCGTGACACCGCCCGGGGGCGCCGAGAAACTGCTGCCCGACAAGTCAGCAAGCTTTCGACCTGAACCATCAGGCCCGGTCTCCAGCCCTACTGATGATGGCGACGACCGAAAAGATGACAACAACAGTGCAAGTGACCCTCCGACCGAGTAGAAGAGAAACTAGCTTTAACCCCACTTTTCCCACTACGAGCTACTGTGGGACCAAGTCACCTCATGGTTCTCTTGGCCCAGGTTGACCCCTTGGATTCTTTTAGCAGTGGGACTCTTAGTAACTCTGCTCATTGTTAAATGTTTGTTAGAACGCTTGTTCCAGACGCAGCAACAGCTACGCGTCACCACTATGTTGGCTATGTCACTTGCCCCTGATGCCCCTGGCGACACCCGCACCGTAGCCCTGTCCTCCCCCCCACTGCGTGGCCCGTCACGGCCACTCAAGGCGGGACGCTCGAAAGTAAGGTCTGCCGCAAAGCCCATGGCTGTATCCCAGGTATAAGTGGCGGCACCAGAAGTCATAATTTTGGTCGAAAGAGGGTCTCTAGGCAAAGTCGCGGTCCTGGCCAGACTAGACTTAAGCCATTGCACAGAGACACCTACGACACTCTCGACTCTGGTTGCCGCTCTCCTGCCCCCCTCATAACCCGGTTGCGAGGCGAAGCACTGCAGGGAGGGTCACGTGGTTTCCGGTTCACGGGCCCTCCGGTCTCTATATGAGGAGGCATTCTGGTTGGTGCCTAGCAAGCCTAGTCCAGACTCCCCAAAGCACCAAAACATGTAGTGGACCGTTCCGGCCCACGGGAGCTCACTCATCAATGGAGACACCGGGTCAAAATAAGTAAAAAAGGGGGAGATGTGGAGAGCCGCCACCCGGGTCAGGCCTAGTGGACGCGCTGCAGCCTGCTTCAGAGTTCCCCCCGCCCATCGAGTGAGCCAAGATGGCGCTCACATCCTGCTTCCGTGTATGACGTACATATCCGCCAACCGTGCCCACCTATCACCACTGTATACGTGGCGTCAGCCCATTGGACCCCGATTATGTATATAAGATGTTACCCGGATGAGGTGGGGAGAATAACCCACAAGGAGCCGTACCTGACGGCCGCATAGAGGTTGTTCCCCCGTGGGGTGTCTTCCCCCGCGTGGAGCCTGTATTTGAGAAAGCACGCTTAACCCCAGTAAAGATCTGTACTCATAACCGCTGCGTGTTCCGGACTCGTGTCTTCACCAAGGTTAGTCTGTCTGCGTCTATCTCTCTCTCTCCTTTTTGTCTCCCTTCCCGGCTGGAGACCCTGAGCTGAGTGAGAAGTCACGGACACTAGAGCAGTTAAAAGCTGGTCATATCGAGCCTTCCACCAGCCCTTACAATTCACCTGTGTTCATCATTCACAAAAAATCCACAAACAAGTTCAGACTTCTACAAGACCTGCGGGAAATTAACAAACACATTCTGCCCGTGGGCTCTCCGCAGCCCGGACTCCCGCACCCGGTGGCCATCCCCTCCCACCTACACATAGCCACTATAGACATTAAAGACTGCTTCTTCTCTATCCCGCTGCATGAGTGGGACCGACCGAAGTTTGCCTTCACGGTCCCAATCCCCAACCTCGCCGGTGCGGCCGAGCGCTACCAGTGGAAGGTGCTTCCCCAAGGTATGTGCAATAGTCCGACCATTTGCCAGAACTATGTCAACCTTGCCGTGGCCCCCGTCCGCAACATGGCCCACGTCATCCATTATATGGACGACATCCTTTTAGCCTCAGAAGAGCCTAAAAAACTTCATTTAGCACTTAACCTACTAAAGTCCAACCTAGCAGCTCTAGGCCTAAGAGTCCAGCCAGATAAAGTCCAGCTCAAGCCTCCGTTCTCATTTCTGGGATTCACAATTGGCAAACACGTCACCCCTGCCACCCCAAAACTAGACATTCCAGGGCGAGTCTCCCTTATGGAGTTGCAACGGCTCTGCAGGCAAATTAACTGGGTCTGCTCAGCCCTACCAATCACCACCGCTCAGCTGCAACCTCTCTTTAAACTCTTATAAGTCTGAGAAACGCCCCCCCAGGCGGTGGGGCGGTCCATCAAACTCACATCCAGGGCAAAAATGGTTATTCAAATCATCAACGAGGCTCTCCATGCTTGTCACCTCAACAGGTTCAATCCCAGCCGCCCCTGACTAGCCTTAGTCCTGGCTACCTATGGCACTCCTTCGGGGCTGCTCTGGCAGGAAGGCCCCTTGCTCTGGGCGCACCCTGCTAAAAGCAGGCTCAAAAAAATCTGCCCAGCAGTCCAACTGTGGATTGAACTAGCTACAGACCTAATTACTCTAGCCCTTCAAGTTTTCGGAGTCCAGCCCAACACCATTGTCTGGCCGCTAAATGCTAAGCAGACCAATCTCTTAATCCGTGACAATGCCGAGATGCAAGTCCTTCTAGAAGGGTTCTCTGGCAATTTTGACAATCACTACCCCAGCCACCGCCTACTCCAAGGCATCTCCTAACTTCCTTTTCAAAGCCCTTTTCATCCATTCCCCTCGTCATCACCCTTCCCTAAGGCGGTCACAATATTCACCGACGCATCCAAAGCTAAAATTGCTCTTCTGGCCTTCCATCCCAATAAAAATGAGCCCGAACACTTTACATATACCAATAACCACTCTGTCCAGGTCGGCGAGATCCTCGTGGCGACACACGCTCTCCACATCCACCAGCAACAGCCCATAAACATATTTACTGACAGCCTCTATACCTTTCAAATTTGCCGCGTCATCGTCCACGCCACCTTCTTTCCCGAACCAACCGCTATCGATGACGCTCTAACCTGCCTAAAATGCCTTGCAGAGCGCTGGCAAGCACCTTGGTTCATTGCCTACATCCGCAGCCACTCGGGCCTACCCGGGCCCCTTGCTGCCGGTAATGAAGCAGCTGATCAGGCGGTATCTGTCTCTGCTTTAAATACACTCACTGAGGCCATCAATACAGCCAAACTACTCCACTCAAAGTTTCACTTCTCAGCAACCTCATTGCACCACCTCTGTGGCCTTCCTAAGGCAACCTGTAAACACCTGGTCCGAAGCTGCGCCACTTGTGCGCCGTTTGCACCGCTTGAGCCCCTGCAGCTGCAAGGGGTTAATCCCGCGGCCTTAAACCCAATGCTAGATGGCAAATGGACGTCACGCACGTTCCATCCTTTGGGCGCCTTAAATATGTGCATGTAATCATAGACACCTACTCAGGCATGTGCTATGCCGTCCCCCTCCCAGGGGAAACCCCCAAACACTGCATTAAAGCATTACGCCAAGGAATCCTTTTTATGGGAGTTCCTTGGGACCTCAAAACAGACAATGGCCCCGCCTACCGCAGCGCCTCCTTTGCAGCCTTCCTACGCCTCTACAACATTACCTATCGCTTTGGCATCCCCTACAATCCACAGGGGCAAGCCATCGTTGAGGCCACACACCGCAGGCTAAAAATTCAAATTAAAAAGGAAGAAGCAAACCTCCCCCGGTCCTCACCGAGCGACCTCATCACAGCCTCCCTCATACATCTAAATCTCCTCACATTTGACGAAAAAGGCCTATCTCCCCTACATAAACACTGGGGACCCTCTCTTAAGCCCACAAAGGCCCCGCTGGTTTGCTGGCGCGACCCGGCCACAAACTCATGGGAGGGCCCAGCCCCCCTCCTCGCCCAAGGGCACGGTTTTGCTTGTGTCTTTCCAGAAAATGCACCGCAGCCAATCTGGATCCCCGGAAGGAACGTCAGACCCGCCACGATGACCGAGCAGGCGCCTTTGCCACAGAATGAGAAACCTAGCTCACCAGACTGCCCAGATGTCCCTGGGAGACACACCTCAGCAAAACCAGCGAAGCAACATTGCCACACCTGAACAGCTTCTGCAGCTATATGCGAGGGCCCGCCGAAACTGCCCTCAAACCTCCCCCACCCTCATTCAAATCCTTATTGCCATGCTCGCCCTTGCCTCCACAGGTCAAGCCATCGAACTCTGGGCCGCAGTGCAAAACCCGCCAGGAGTTCTTTTCCTCACACCGGACAGTCCGTTCTTCCCCACTCTACTTCACTCTTCTTGTTCTCTCGGCCTTCCTTGCAATCCCCACCTTTTGCCTACTCAAGCCCCCCTTAATGTCTCACTCACTCCACCCGCTCCCGCTCTCTTGTTCTTCACCGATATCAATGGCAAAAACTCCAATCTTTCCTCATGCCCCCCTCCAGTCATTAACTGCCTCAATATCACCTCTGCCAACATCTTGGAAACCTATCGCCCCACTGACAAAAGCAAAAATTGGACTTCATTAACGCTGCTTGGCGCCTCATGGCCCTCTGCTGAGCACTACCGCCAAAATGGCTCTATGCCATACCTCAACTTAACCTCTTCCCCCACTGAGGGCACCAAACCCGCTGGCACATACAGCTCCCCAAAACATCCATATGCCTCACCCCCTAGCTGGCCTTGTTCTACCCACCACCCGGCTTTAACCCGTGAACACAAATCCCTCCCCATCACTCATCTTACTTGGTACAGTTGTCACTTTCCCACCCCCATCCTTTTCGACCGTGTTAATAACTCCTCCCTGCCTTTTCTACCCAACTCCTCCTTTGCATTTTATGTCCCCATGATTGGCGTTCAGGCCGGACTAGTCGCCTATGCAACCTCCGTTCCCACCTTCTCAGACATGTTTCTATGAGGGGCTTGGGCATGCCTTGACCTCCGACCCCTCATTTGCCTCGAAAACTGCACAATAACAAACGCAACCATAAAACCGCCAGACTCTTCAGCGTCAAAACCATCGATAACGCCCGGCCCCAACATTACTATATACACCCACGTTTTCGTTCAACCGCCTTTCGCCTTCTTGCTCTGCCCCTCCCCACCCTTCCAATACTCCTTCTACCTTGCAAATTTCTGGAACATTTCATTCCCCTACGCCTTTCTAGTCCTACAGCCCCGCCTACTCTGGATTCCTGTCAGTGTCACCACCTGGGTCGCCCCGCAACTCTTTCAGTCCCTGCAGAAACTCTACATAGCAGAGCGAAAAGAGATTTCAGGGTCACCGCCACCATCACGGCTGCCTTCATCGCATCCGTGGCCGCCGCCACCACCGCCGCTGTTGCGCTTACCCAAACCTCCACCACCGCCAATGTCCTCGAAAACATCACCCTAACTGCCGCCCGCACCCTCGGCGACCAGGACGCCAACCTCCTACAACACCATGCTATCTTCCCCCTGCAACACCAAATTGACTTAATGGCGCTAGATATCAAAGCGCTCTACGAACTCGCTTCTTCCACATGTGATGGACGCTACCCCTTCTCCCACCTCTGTGTCACCCCAATACCCGTAAATAGGTCTCAACCCCACCCTACCCTTCGCGATTGGATCTTTACTGCCTATAACGAGTCCTTCTGGAACCGTACCCGCCAGCTCCAAGCCAAAATTCTTACCCTGCAAGAAACCACCGTCCCTAAACTCTTAACCACCCTTCTCTCCAAATTAGCAGCAAAATTCTCCTCACTCTTTCAACCTTCAAACCTAATTTTCTATAGTATTCTACTCCTTCTCCTAATTTTACTCATCCTAATTATTGTGTGTTTAGCCCGGCGTGTCTCCGCTGACTGGCAAAAAACCCAACTACTCGCTCTTGCTACCCTACAACTAATGAGGGGCACCGCCTGCCCGGAGGAGCGCCGCCAAGCTCAGGTATGGTTAGCCAGTGTTGCCCGCCCTGACACCTAATCATCCGGCCGGCGAGGGTCTCAGGGGGAAGTCCATGAGTATGGGTCTGTACTGCCCTTCGCGACACTTCCTGGGAGCCTGCTTCCCTCCTAGCTTTCTGGTCGCTCTGTGCCTGGCAACGCGCCCCTCTACCTCATTTCCCCTCCAACCCTTCCTCCGCAAAATATAAAGAAAAAGGGAGGAATTGCCGGATATCACTTTGGTCCCCGTTCCTCCAGCTCTTTACCTAGCAACTCTTTACAGCATATTTCTAACCATCCCATTGGTCCTTCAAGTGAGGATGCAAAAACAGCCCTTCCTCTACAACCCCCGCCTGAGCCTTCCATTTATAGCAATAAAACCTGTCCCAACCAATCAAAAAATTGCTGAGCCCTTCTCGCTCACCCCTCCCCTAGACGCTTCACCCTATATAAGCTGGTATACTTCCTCTAATAAACGTTCCATGTGTTCACCGCCACTCGTTCCCGCGACTCTTCCTTGAGCCTTGCGCGCCCTCCAGACCTTCGAGCCCCCGGGACCTCGGCTGGATCGTGACCGGCCCAGTTCCCCCCGTCGCTGAGAGGCAGACCCCAAGCGGGAGCCCAGCATCTGCAGCTGAGCCCCCCGCATTGATGCTAATCCTTGTTGAAAGACATTTATTATCTGGGGGGCTTAATCCAAAGACATGAGTTTGTAAGTGGGAATTTCAGGCACTTTCATAGGAAAAGTTTTTAGTGACCCTCCAAATAGCAACACTAACATTCTGGCAAGGGAATGGATGGCTTGGCCCAGGGTAAAGAACCAAAATTCCTCCCTCTCTCCCTCTCTTGAGGGGTGTACTACAGATAACTTTACCAGCTACTTTACTAATATTACTCTGTGATATTGGACAAGTTACTTAGTTTTTCAGGGTCCATTTTCCCATGTGCAAAATGGGAACAGAAAACAGGGAGGACTCAGTCCCAAAGGGCCTGGTGAGGGACGATAGTTCAAGATGTGATTATTCAACCTGCCTTGATATGGAAGCTACTATTTTTATGTTCTTTTAATTCACTACAATAGGATTCAGATGATTTTAGCTAGGAAGGTGAGCATTCCTGGAGAAAGGCATCAATGATTAAAAGCAGGCAAATGTGACCTTTTAACTCAGGAGTGTTTGAAAGAAGAAAAGCAGAACCAAGTTTTTGATAGCAAATGATTTGGGCCCTAGTTTTAATGTCTCCAAAGGTCTAGTGGGAAAGTAAAGAGAAGGATGAGGATGTAGGATAAAAGAAAGGTGATGGAGTGGACTGGAGCTATTGTTACTGGATGGGGTTCCCAGACGCCTGTGATGCTGGGATGGATGGCCACAAAAGCGGTTCTCAGCAGTCCTGGGTAGATAAAGGGAAGGAGTACAGCAAGGGGCATGCATCCCATGCTCAGCCTTCTGGTAGCCTGAAGGCCTTGCTAGCCATCTCCCCTCCTTCCTCTGAGGAAGCACAGCTGATTAGTTAAGAGGATGGACCCTGACTGTGCAGGTTCGAATTTCTGCTTCACCAATAACCAGTTGTGGCAAACAGTATTTTCCAAAGATGTCTACACCTATACATTTATGCTATCCCACAATGTGACTTTTAGTTTGGACATTTTCATGGCCTTAGAATTGTAAACTTGCAATTTAATAAACTCCCTTTTAAAAGCCATTCCATTTCTGGTATATTGAATTCCAGCAGCTTTTGTAAATTAAAACGCTAAGGTACCAACATGAGGTTAACACGAGGTTACCTTCACCCAAGAAAGGTTGATGCCACCCAGAACAGCTCTGTTGGCTGGGAAGTCACGTGGCTGGCATCTACTGGCTGGCATCTGCTGGGGTTTTAAGGTTCTGGACACCTTTCAGCTGGGAAGGCACATGGGGACATCTGCTAGCTTTCTTTCCTGGCTTCTTGTTTAATAAAGCCCCCCCCCCCCCGAGGTCTTTTCCTTCTTCATCTCTCAAGGTCTGTGGCTGTGTGGGCTCTGTTGGCTCTAAAGCTTTTTACAAAATGGCTCCCTCTTAAAGGGCTCCAATAAGCAACCCCACTTGAATGGGTGGAGACACGTCTCCATGGAAACCATCTAAGCAAAAGTTACCACCCACAACTGGCTGGGTCACATCTCCATGAACAAGATCCCATCCAGCAATATTGAATGAGGATTAAAGAACATGGCTTTTCTGGGGTATGCAATAGCTTCAAACTGGCACAGTTTCTTAGCTGCTATGACAAATACCACCCATCAGGTTGGCTTAACAAGAGCAATTACTGCTTCATGGTTTCAGAGGCTAGAAGGCTTGCTTCCTCTGAGGATAGGTACTATTCTGGTTATCTGGCCATATTTGGGCTCCTTGGCTTTCCCATCCCAGGTGATGTTCTCTCCTTTCTCTTCTGGGTTCTGTTGGTTTCTGTTTTCTCCCTGTGGCTTTATCTATAATGCCTCCAATAATGGAATTGAGACCCATTCTGATTCAGTTGGCCACACCTTAACCAAAAATAATATCTTCAAAAGATCCTATTTGCAATGGGTTTACACCCACAGGAATGGATTAAGAAGATATTGGTTTTAATTGTTTCTTGGGTTACATCAACCACAGATGACTGATACTGCTCCAATGATAGAAGTATCTGTACTACTTCTTCATGAATTCAAACAGGGACTTGTGACCCTGATCAAGGCGGTATGGCAGAGGAGATGCTGTTATTTCCAATGCTAAGTTATAAAAAGGATACAGCTCTGCTTGGCTCTCTCTCTCTCTTTAGGGGCACACACCCTTGGAAGCCAGCCATCAAGTTGTAAGGAAGCCTAGGCCACATGGAGAGTCTACATCTGGGTATTCTGGCTGACACCCTACCTAGGCCCCGAGCCAACAGCCAGCATCAATCCCCAGACATGTGAGTGAATGAGCCTTCAGGTGATTCCACATTCCAGTCTTCAAGTTTTCCAGTTGAGGCTTCAGACAGTATCTCTGCTAGACCCTGTCTGATTCCTGACTCACAGAAACAATGAGAGATAAGTGACTATTATAATATCTAGTCACTAAGTTTAGGGGTAATTTGCTATGCAACAATAGATAACTACTGAACTACATGTGATCTTAGCCAGTACTTACTCTCTCTATGCCATTTATAAGATGGGGGCAATAACAATATCCAGTGTGCTGGTAAACCACCTCTCCCAGAAAACAATACAGAACAGAAACCAAAATACCAGTTTTTAGCATTTGCTGCTTTCCATGGGGCAAATGCTTCCACCATGGCCAATTTCAGGCTTTCAATGGTTCAAAAACCAACTGGCAAAATTCCTGATTGGTGCTCATGAGCCAATACAAGCCACCTCTACCACACTACTGCAACATCTATACCTAAGAACAACCTATGAATATATGTAAAGAGTTTAGCCTAGTATCTGGAACAAAGTTAAGTGCTATGTGTTTGTTACAAGAAGGGGTGCTGTCATTAATATTACATGTAGCAAGTTGATCTGCAGGTATCTACAGAGGTGCTCCACCTACAGTGGGCCTCTCCATCTGGCTGCCAATACTGGCCATGCCACCTCTGACAGAACCAGGTGAGCTCTACCCTACAACGCCTGAAGTCACCTAAGAGCCCAAAGGCAGACCCTGGACATAGAGTAGGTGATTTAACAAGTGGAGGACAGCTGTGCAAAGCTCATATATGTATCTCTTGGGGGATCCTGAACTGGGCCAAGCTGGGGTAGTAGTCAGTGATGCCCCATCACACAGGTAGGACAATACTATTTTGATAGCTGTTCAGATGGGATAAGCTTGGGGTATTATAGGAGACCATGGGAGGGGCATTTATCCAACTCTTGGGGAGCCATGGAAAGTGTCTCAGAAGAACGACTGGGAATTAGCCAGGTAAAGGAGAAAGGGAAGGGAATTCCAGGTGGTGGGAACAAAAGCCTGTTGGAGCATACCAGTGTTCATGGCATAATCACAATGGACAAAAGGTGGAAGCAGCCCAAGTGTCCATCAACAAATGAATGGATAAACAAAATGTAGTATTTACATGCAATGAAAAAGTCATAAAAAGGAACGATTTTCTGATATATGCTTTAAAATAGATGAATCTTGATGTTGATATGAAATAAGCCAGATATGAAATAAGCCAGACACAAATAGACAAATATATGCTCTCACTTATATGAGATAGTTAGAATGAGCAAATACTCTTAGAACAATAGACCGAGATTGAATTACAGATTACTAGGGGCTAGAGAGAGTTCTAATTCTTGATAGGTACAGAGATTCTGTTTGGGGTGATGAAAAGTGTTGTGGTGGTAGTACAATATTGTGAATATAATTGATATCATTGAATTGTACATTTGATAGGGATTAAAATAGGAATTTTTGCATTGCATATATTACCACGTGATAGTTTGGAGCTGTCATGTGCCCTCAAAAGGCCATGTTCTTCTAATCCATCCCTTTGGGGGCAGACCTATTGAGGATGGGACGTTTCAATTAGATTGTTTCAATTGAGATGTGACCCAGTCCATCCTAGGCGAGTCTTAGTCCTTTAATAGAATCCTTTATGAGAGAATAAAAGGCAGAAACACCAAGAGAGCTGGACGAGAGAAACACCCCAGAGATGCTCTCAGATGACCCAGAGATGCTCAGGAAGAAAACCACTTCAATCAGAAGCTGAAAGCATTGGAACCTAGGAGTGAAGGACCAGCAAATGTTGCCAACATGCCTTCCCATGTGAGAGGAACCCTGGATGCCAGCAAACTTTCCTCGGAGAAAGTATCTTCTTCTGCCTTGAGTTGGACATTTTCATGGCCTTAGAACTGTAAATTCATAAACGAATAATTCCCCACTGTAAAAGCCAACCCACTTCTGGTATATTGCATTCTGGCAGCTTTAGCAAACTGAAAACAGTAAATAAAAATTATTTTAAAGGAGTTAAGAAAAATGTGGTAGAGAGAAGACATCTCTCTTTTGGGTACTTGGAAACATCAACGTGGCAAGAGTTTCGAGTTTTGCAAAACTACCGGCCTTACTTGTAGACAAAGAAAGCCCAAAAAACTGTTTCAGATTAAGAAAGACTTTACAAACATGACAACTAAATGCAATGCCCACGACTGTGTCCTAGATAGTGGCAGGAGGGAACACTAGAAAAGTCATCATTGGGACAACTGATGAAATTTGCATATGAACTGTATTTTAAATAATTGTATGGACATTAAATAAAATTGTATTGCCTCTTATAGGAGAGTGTCCTTGTTTTTAGCAAATCCATGCTGAAATATTGGGAGTAGAGGGGCATGATGTCTGTAATAAACTCAAGTTTTACAGGAAAAAAAATTCCATATTTAAGACAGGAGTAATGAAACAAATATGGCAAAATGTTAACAGGTCAAGCTAAGCAAAGAGGATAAAGGAGTGCCTTATTCTGTTCTTGCAATTCTTCCAAAAGATGAAGATATTTCAAAATAAGAAGTTTTAAAATTGAGTGGGGAAGAAGAAAGTGTAGGCAAAGAGGTAGAGAGAGGGAAGAGAAAAGCCTGGAAGTTAGTCTGCCTGTTTTATTGGAAGGGACATTGAGTCGTGGAAAGGTGAAACAGCTAGTCAAGGGTCAGTGAGCAATTTGCACGGGCTTTGTGCCCTGGCCGTTACTTCTGAAATCCAAGACTTGGTTCTTTGTAGTAAACTGGGGGGCCCAAGAGGGAAGTGTATGTGTTAATATATGGCCTCTGACGTGGAGAGGACCTCAAGGGTATAATTTCTGCTTGCTGTGCAGGAGCTGGACACAGAACTCCTATTATTTCAAGTTATCATTAATGTGAGTTGTGCCCTCAATTCCCCATGCACTGCCCTGAAATCTGCCGCATATGTTTGTAAAGGTTGATTACATCTTTGGGGTCTTTTTCTAATGTGAGCAGAAGCTATAAAGTTTCAATTGTAGCAGCTCATGGGGACCAAGTATCTTTCCTGGAGAAGGGTTGTGCTTCTGAGATCTGACGTCAAGTCTGGGTGTGTGAACAGTTGGTTGATTTCAGATGACTTGTAATGCTATCATCTCTTAGATAGGAAAATAAGGAGATAATCTTTCTTTCCCCTTTTCAGAGGGAAACTCAAAGAGCAGTGGAATCCTGGCTATTTTTAGGGACCAACTTAAAAAGAGACCCTCACACGCTTTTGGCAGAAGTATAAAAATGGTATAACCACTTTGGAAGACTGATGGTAGCTAATAAAGCTTAATGTATTCTGAATAAAAACAATTCCATGGTTGTACACTTGCCTAAGAGAAATGAGTGTACACATCCACCTAAAGATGTGTACAAAAGTAATCAGAGCAAAAAGAAAAAGGGTGGGCCACGGTGGCTCAGCAGGCAGAGTTCTTCCCTGCCATGCTGGAGATCTGGGCTTGATTCCTGGTGCCTGCCCAAGCAAAAAAAATTAAGTGACCAAAGCAGCTACTTGATAGTAGCTTCCTGAGGTTTGATTGGTGGCTATACCCGGCACATGTCAGCAAAAGCATATGTGACTGACTAATACCGAATAGGGTTGAAACACAGTTACACCCAAGGTTCAGTCTAGGCCTATGCTACAATCCACTAGCCTCAGAGATGAAACCATTCAAGCAGTACGCTGGTATTTATCAGACTCCAATGTATAAAAGACTCACCTGCCCATCTTGTTGAAATTCAGATTTTTATTCAGTAGATTTGGGACAGAGTCCAGGATCCTATTCTGCATTTCCAACAAAACTCCCCAGTGATGCTCCCAGTGCTGGACCAGCTGTGAAGAACAAGGCTTTAGGAGCAGACAGGCCAGGGTGAGGACACTGGTTCTGCCACTTAGAACCTCTGTGACCTGGCCAGGTTCCTCAGCCTCTCTAAACCTTAGTTTCTTCTTTTGTAAAGTATGCAGGATGGGCAAGATGGCCATTTAGTGTTTTTCAGAAAACCACGTTCTTAAATTTAATCCATTCCTGTTGGTGTGGATCCATTGTAAATAAGATCATTCAATACATTGACGACTTGAAAAAAGCTAGGTACCAAACTCATCTAGAAGGGAAAGAGACACCCAATAGCTAAAAAAAATTCTAAAAAAGAAGGATGAAGTAGGAGGTTTAATACTCCCCAATTTTAAAAATTATAAAGCCACAGAGGTCAAAACAGCATGGTACTGGCACAAAGTATTGACCAGTGGAATTGAATCAAGAGTGCAAAAACAGACCACCAAATCTATGGTCAACTGATTTTTGGCAAGGTCCCCAAACCCAATGAACTGGGACAAAATAGTCTTTTCAATAAATGGGCATGGGAGAACGGGATATCAATAACCAGAAGAATTAAAGTGGACCCTTATCTGTTGCAGTAGTTAGATTCAGTTGTCAACTTGGCCAAGTAAAGGTGCCTAATTCTATTGCTGTGGACATGAGCCAATGGCATGTGAACCTCATCTGCTGCTGATTACATCTGCAGTTGGCTAGGAGGCGTGCCTGCTGCAATGGATGATGTTTAACTTAATTAGCTGGTGCTTAAATGAGAGAGCTCAACGTAGCACAGCCCAAGCAGCTCCCCATACCTCATCTCAGCACTCACAGCTCAGTCCAGGCCTTTAGAGATGCAGAAAGAAATCACCCTGGGGAAAGTTGTTGGAACCCAGAGGCCTGAAGAGAAGGCCAGCAGAGATCGCCCTGCTCCTTCCCATGTAAGAAAGAACCTCAGTCAGAAGATAGCTGCCTTTCCTCTGAAGAACTATATGTTAAAACTAAACAAATCCCCTTTTATTGAAAGCCAATCCACCTCTGGTGTGTTGCATTCTGGCAGCTAGCAGACTAGAACACCTGATATCCTATATAAAAATTAACTCAAATTGGATCAGACATCCAAATATAAGAACCAGTACCATAAAGCTTCTAAAAGACAATGTATGTAGGGAAACATCAAGGCCTAGTAATAGGAGGTAGCTTCCTAAATTTTAGGTCCAAACACAAACTACAAAAGAAAAAATGGGAAGTCATCGAAATAAAATTTTAAGCCTCAAAGACTTTGTTAAAAAATGTGAAGAGGCAGCCAACTCAACGGAAAAAATATTTGAAAACCCCAAATTGGATAAATGTTTGAAATTCTGTATACATCAAGAAGTCATTCAACTCAACAACCAAAGAACAAGCAACCCTATTTGAAAGTGGGCTCAAGACATGAATAGGTATTTTTCTGAAGAGCAGATACGGATGGCTAAAGAGCACATAAAGAGATGTTCATTCTCATCAGCTACATGGGAACTGCAGATCATGACTACAACGATATATCACCTAACATCTATAAGAATGGCCGCTATTAAACAGGAAACTACAAATGTTGGAGGATGTGGAGAAACTGGAACATTTATCCACTGCTGGTGGGAATGTATAAAGGAAGACAGTCTGGCTGTTCCTCAGAAAAACTAACGAGTTGCCCTATGACCTGGCAATACCACTACTCAGTATATACCCAGAAGAGCTGAAAGCAGTAACACAAACAGATTTGCACAACAATGTTCATAGCAGCACTATTCACGATTGGCAATAGCTGGAAACAACAGATGAATGGATTAACAAAATGTGGCATACACATACGATGGAATACTATGCAGCTGTAAGATGAAATGATGTCCTGAACCACATGACGAGACAGATGAGCCTTGAGGATATAATGCAGAGTGAAATAAGCCAGACAAAAGAATAGATACTGTATGACAACTTTTATGACCATGGTAAAGGTAAAATCAGAGGCTTGTAATACAGAATATAGGGGGCCTAGAAATACACAGAAGCTTGAGATAGGTGAACAGTTTGCTAATGAGGTTGATCTTAATTGTAAAGGGAATAGACAGAATTGAAGGCTGTTCACTAGCATCTATAGGTAATATTACCATATTGAAGGTGAACATGATTGAAAGGGGTTGTATAGACTCATGTGTCCCACCAGTTAACACTACAAATATAAATAAGTTCTTGCAGGAACTACTGCAAAGGTATGAATCTTGAACAAAGAGTGTATAAGTTTGGGGTATAGGGGGAAAATGCTTTTGCGTGCTATGGGCAATGTTTAACAGGAAAACATTAACAGTACCACAACAATTCCAGGGGTACATAATGGGGGAAGGGACAAGAGTTAAGGGGAGGTTTTAATTTTCTATTTGGTGGGGGAGGTTTTAATTTTCTATTTGGTGAGGGTGTGTTTATTGGCTATCTTTCTCTTGGGAACAATGAAGTCATCTAAAATTGAGTATGTGGATGGACTGTTGACTTTGGACATTATACATGAGGCCCAGCAGATAGAGGTGGCTGAAAGATGCAGACTGAGAAGTAGATTTGCGAACGATGGTGTAAACATATGATTGAATATTGTGGTACTACAAAAAGGAATGAAGTTGTGAGGCATGCAACGATGTGAATGAACCTGTGGGACATTTGGTGAGGCAAAATAAGCCAGAAACGAGAGGAAATCTTGTATGATCTTACTTAGAAAATACTTATAAGAAAATCGCGGCCTAGATTGTAAGCTCTTACAGCAGTAACATTTAATCCGGTCATAATTGTTATTCCTGGATTTTGAAATTCTGAAGTTTCTGGGCTGTTCAATGTATGTATAACCTTGCATTTAGAGATAAAAATGAAGCCAAAGCAGCTAGGAGAGGCCACCCTGTGCATTGTCGTGTGACAGAAAAAACAAGGACCAAGGATCGCTGGAAGCAGCCCCAGAACACCGGTCTTCTGGGAGAAAGAACTACTTTGATTTTATATTTTTCCTAGTCTCAAAACCACAGGCCAGGACTTCTGGAGAAGATGGCGGCTTAGTAAGACGCGCGGGTCTTAGTTCCTCCTCCAGAAAAGCAACTAAAGAAACAGAAACAATACGAAACAGCTCCCGGAGTCACGACAGAGACCAAAAAGACAGCGTACTCCATTCTGGAACAGCTGAACGGGCAGGGAGAATCTGCTGCGGTGAGATACCCAAGGGGCGCGCGTTTTCCTGGCCGGGGCGGCTGGCGACTGGGGTCCCCTCCACGCACGTGGCTCCCCGGTCTGACTGGGAACGTTGGATAGTGGGGCCCTCCCGTCACGCTTGGCGTTTCGGGCCAGCTGGGCAATTAGGACCGGCACTCTCCCAAGCCGTGGCGGCCAGCGACCCCCGCCTCCACACGCGGTTTCCCGGGCCGACTGCCGTGCAGACAGACGAGCGCCACGAGCGCCACCTACTGGGCAGGAAAAGAAAAACAGAGCCCAGAGATTTCACAGAAAAACCTTTCAACCAGCTGGGTCCCACACCCAGGGAAATCTGATCAAATGCCCAGACACCAGCAGAAAATAATGGATGACGCTCGGAAAATTGAAGACATGGCCCAGTCAAAGGAACAAACCAATAGTTCAAATGAGATACAGGAGCTGAGACAACTAATGCTGAATATACGAACAGAAATGGAAAAACTCTTCAAAAACCAAATCAATAAATTGAGGGAGGACATGAAGAAGACATGGGCTGAACAAAAAGAAGAAATAGAAAATCTGAAAAAACAAATCACAGAACTTATGGGAGTGAAGGACAAAGAAGAAAAAATGGAAAAAACAATGGATACCTACAATGGTAGATCTAAAGAGACAGAAGCTACAGCTAGTGAACTGGAGGATGGAACATCTGAATTCCAAAAAGAAACAGAAACTATAGGGAAAAGAATGGAAAAACTTGAGCAGGGGATCAGGGAACTGAATGACAATATGAAGCGCACAAATATACGTGTTGTGGGTGTCCCAGAAGGAGAAGAGAAGGGAAAAGGAGGAGAAAAACTAATGGAAGAAATTATCACTGAAAATTTCCCAACTCTTATGAAAGACCTAAATCTACAGATCCAAGAAGTGCAGCACACCCCAAAGAGAATAGACCCAAATAGGCGTTCTCCAAGACACTTACTAATTAGAATGTCAGAGGTCAAAGAGAAAGAGAGGATCTTGAAAGCAGCAAGAGAAAAACAATCTGTCACATACAAGGGAAACCCAATAAGACTATGTGTAGATTTCTCAGCAGAAACCATGGAAGCTAGAAGACAGTGGGATGATATATTTAAATTACTAAAAGAGAAAAACTGCCAACCAAGACTCCTATATCCAGCAAAATTGTCCTTCAAAAATGAAGGAGAAATTAAAACATTTATAGACAAAAAGTCACTGAGAGAATTTGTGACCAAGAGACCAGCTCTGCAAGAAATACTAAAGGGAGCACTAGAGTCAGATACGAAAAGACAGAAGAGAGAGGTATGGAGTAAAGTGTAGAAAGAAGGAAAATCAGATATGATATATATAATACAAAAGCCAAAATGGTAGAGGAAAATATTATCCAAACAGTAATAATACTAAAAGTTAATGGACTGAATTTCCCAATCAAAAGACATAGAATGGCAGAATGGATTACGACCCAGCAATACCACTGCTAGGTATCTACTCAAAGGACTTAAGGGCAAAGACACAGACGGACATTTGCACACCAGTGTTTATAGCAGCATTATCTACAATTGCAAAGAGATGGAAACAGCCAAAATGTTCATCAACAGACGAGTGACTAAAACTGTGGCGTATACCTACGATGGCATATTATGCAGCTTTAAGACAGACTAAACTTATGAAGCATGTAATAACATGGATGGACCTAGAGAACATTATGCTGAGTGAGTCTAGCCAAAAACTAAAGGACAAATACTGTAAGGTCCCACTGATGTGAACCGACATTCGAGAATCAGCTTGGAATATATCATTGGTAACAGAGACCAGCAGGAGTTAGAAACAGGGTAAGATAATGGGTAATTGGAGCTGAAGGGATACAGACTGTGCAACAGGACTAGATACAAAAACTCAAAAATGGACAGCACAATAATACCTAAGTGTAATGTAACTAGGTTGGAATACTGAATGAAGCTGCACCTGAAATATGGTTTTTTGTTTGTTTGTTTGTGTGTTTGTATCTTTTTTGTTTTTTTTCTTTTTCCTTTATATATATATTATTAGTATTATTATTTTAATTCTCTTCTCTATATTAACATTCTATATCTTTTTCTGCTGTTTTGCTAGTTCTTTTCCTAAATCGATGCAAATGTACTAAGAAATGATGATCATACATCTATGTGATGATACTAAGAATTACTGAGTGCATTTGTAGGATGGAATGATTTCTAAATGTTGTGTTAATTTCTTTTCTTTTTTTTGATTAATAAAAAAATAAATAAATAAAAAAAAAACCCTTTAGCAGCCAAAAAAAAAAGATGTAATGGAGAGGCTGGAGGGAACTGCCTGAAAATGTAGAGCTGTGTTCCAGTAGCCATGTTTCTCGAGGATGATTGAATAATGATATAACTTTCACAATGTGACTGTGTGATGGTGAAAACCTTGTGTCTGATGCTCTTTTTATCTACCTTGTCAACAAACGAGTAGAATATATGGAATAAAAATAAATAATAGGGGGAACAAATGCTAAAATAAATTTAGTCTGAAATGCTAGTGATCAATGAAAGCAAGGGGTAAGGGGTATAGTAGGTACAATCTTTTTTCCTTCCCTGTGTTCATTTTATTTCTTTTTCTATTGTCTTTTTCTTTTTCCAAATTGATGCAAATGTTCTAAGAAATGATGACTATGCAACTAAGTGATGATATTGTGAATTACTGATTATATATGTTGATGTTTTATTTGGTTTGCTAATTTTTAATTAATAAATAAATTTAAAAAAAAAGAAAAAAAAAGAAAAAAAAAAAACCACAGGCCAATAGATTCCCATCATTTAAGCCCATTGCATGATATTTGCTTCAGCAGCCAGGAAGCCAAAACCACCATCTTTCCGGATAGCATGGATTAAACAGAATCAACATCAAGTGCTTAGCACATTTCCTGGACTAAAGTGCTCATTAATTGGTAAACTGTTATTTCTGTTCTTTTTAATAAAGATGAAGGCTGGTATCAGGATTTGGGAAAAAGCAGTCAGGTGAGGTTTGTAGGCGAGGTTTGCCAAGTCTGAAACCAGTGAGCATTTGTTTTATAGCCTGTTGAAAGGGAAAATTCTCACTATCTTCTCCCACCCTATCCCATTAGTTCCTCTCCTTTATTCATCCCCGTGGCAATCATAATCTCGATGAAATGTGTTCTCTTCACTCTTCTTTCTACCCCACATCATCCCAAGTCTAGCAAAACCTAAAGAACTTGGGCAGAACTGAAGCTGGAAGCCAGGCAGGCATTCGAGAGCTGAGGCACAGGCAGAGGTGATGTGCTTGAAGAAACATCTGCCCCACGTAGGCTTTTTCTTATGGGGCAGGACTGGCCCCTGGAAATAGAGATCTGTGGCCCCAAGCCCAGCTGTCCCTCTTTGGAATCTGCCCATGTGTCTTTCCTGCGTGCACAGAGTCCCTCTGGAGGAGGACATGTGGTTCTCAATCTGTGGGGCTGCCAGTTGGCATCTTTCCCAAGAACCTTATTAACTTGTCATCGAAGCAGGTGAAGAAAGGAAGTGTTTGGTTCTGTGTGGTCTGGAGGGTAACTGGACTGGAATGGGTCCAGATTTGGGGATATCCCTCTTCAGTTTGGAGGCGAGAGGGCCATTTGATTGGAGCCGAGTAGATCTGAGGTAGATGGAGCTCTGCATCAGCGCAGAGCTGTTTGGTTCCATTCCATGAAGTGAAATTGTACACAGTGAGTGTCAGGCACCAAAGTCTCACACGTAACCAAACAACTGAACAAAGGCATCGAGAACAGAGCAGGGAGACAACAGAGGAAGCAGTTACCCTGCCCTAAGATAAATGCTTATATAGGCATCCTTAGGGATCTCAGAGAAGAGGTAAAGTCAGGGAAGGTGTGGTGGCCAGCCATCAGAGGTGGTCTCCCAATGAACCATACCGTTTGGCATTCACACCTTCATGTAGAACCTTCCCATATTGAATCTGGGTTGGCCTGTGTAACCCAGAGAATTTGGAAGTGATCCCATGTGACTTCCAAGACTAGGTCATAAAAAACCATGCTGCTCCTGCCATGGTCTCTTGGAACATATATTCTGGAAGAAGCCAGCTGTCATGTAAGGCTATTTACCCTGGGACCACACCGTGATGTGAGAAAGCCTAACCTAGCCATCTTTATTTGCCGATTTGTTAGACTAGTTGGCTTAAACAGTAGCAATTTATTATCTCACGATTCTGGAGGCTAGAAGTCCGAGATCAAGGTGCCTACAGGTTTATGCTTCCTCTTAGGTAGCGAATCCATTCCATGCCTCTTCTAGTGGGTAGCTGGCAATCCATGGCACCCCTTGGCTTGTGGGGGTATAATTCAATCTCTGCCTGTCACATGGCCATCTTTCTCTCTCTTACTAGATCCAAATTTCTTCTCCTTATGAGGATACCAGTCATATCGGATTAAGGTCCACCTCAATCCAGTTTGGCCTCATTGTAACTAATAATACCTTCAAAGATTCTACTTACAAATAAGGTCACATTCACAGGACTGAGGTTTAAAGACTTGAATGTGTCCACTGGGGAGACACCATTCAATCCATAACCCTAGTCACGTGAAGGCATCACCAAGAGAGAGATATGTGACCGGTAGCCAGCTGCTCCACACACCTCAGCCAGGTAACAGCATAGACTCTTCCTTGCATGTGCAGCCCAGCTGAACTTTCAGATAACTGCAGCTATGGCTGCCATCTAATTGTAACTGCACCAGAGACCCCAAACGAGAATCACTCCACTGCACTCAGTCAATCCACACCACCAAGAATAACTGAATGAACCATTTTACTCTGCTATGTTTGGGGTACTTTGTCACACAATAGATTACTAGAAGAGAAGTGTTTCTAAAAGAAAGGGTGCCTGAGGAGGGAGTTGAGAAGTAGGTGGCGACATGGAAATGGGCATTCCGTGGAGCAGGACATCTTGAAAACCACTTAGAAAGGAAAAACACTTAGAAAGCTCAGAATGGGCTATTGAGGATTTAGAAGCAGTTAAATATTAACAGAGAGCAAAAGGCATGGCCGAGAGAAGTGGGAGATGAGCCAAGAGAGGCAGGCAGAGGCCACAATAGAGAAGATTCTGTAGAAGGGTTTCTAAATGCCATACCATGAGTTTTGCAGGACTTTCATATTTACTTACAATTTTGAGATGTGGAGAGGTGAGCTTCACATATAAGTTTCTTCAAGGCTGCTGCTGTTATTGTCCTCAGCAGCTGTGATAAAAACCACTCCAAAGGCTACATAAAAGCAAGAGCTAAGATGGTCCCATTGGCTCAGACAAAGAGGAAAAGGGTTAAGCACTATTCACAGCTCTTCAGCAGCTCTTCCTAAGTCCAGGAAATGTTATGGGCCTGCCCTGGATTCCATCTTAGTAGCAGCCAAAAGCTGCTTTCCCTGAATTGGGGATTTATCCACCAAGTACCTGCCCAACAGAGTTGAGATACTTGACTTAATTTACACCAAAACCAAACAAGGCCTTCCCTGGAGTCTGGGCTACCTCCCACCCATGATCAAATCCTATCTCCTTCCAGGCCTACCTCCAGCTAGAAATGGGAGGGAAGGAAGGAAGGAAGATGCCCACAGCTGCTGCTTCCCTTCTACCATCCCATCTACTTACCCTCTTGGGCCTCCATTTTTCCTACTATAAAATGGGGACAATGATGCCTACTGTAAAATGGGGACAGTGATTGCCATTGACTAGAAATAACTGGATGAAACACTCAGAGTCAAGTCAGCAGCACAGGACCCCAACCACAGGGCACACTCAAACAGCAACTACAGTGACTCTCATCCTTGCCTTGGTGCACTGGTCTTGTACCCGAGCCTGCTCTTGGGGCAACAGATACAGGCTGTCTGAGCTGTCCACGACAGACATCCCTAGTGGCTCAGGTCACTCTGCCCCAGTGGGCAGGCTCAGCCTAGCAGTCTCCAGCACCCATAATGTTAATTAATGGCTGACATTTCCCGAGATCACACTAGGCACAAGTGAGTTTCTTTCATTTAATCCTCACAAAACTCCCGTATATCAGGAAACATTCTACATCGGCACAAACCGAGGTGGATGAGGTTGACTTGTTCAAAGCAACTTAGCCAGGAAGTGGCCGGGGGTTAGAATCTGAAAACCCCAGAGCCTGCTGCTTAACTACTACCACTCTGCCTTCCAGCAAGTTGGTCCTGGAGATGACGGCACCCCCTTCCAGGCCGCAATGGAAGCTTGGGCAAATTACACCTTGGTCTTTGTTCAGACCCTTCCATTAGCATGTCTGATGACTTGGATTTACTAGGAAAGGGCAAAGTATAAAAAAATGAGGGATGGATCCTTTTAATCCCACATCCCCATAACTACCAGCAGAAATCAAGTCTTCAGAAAACTATATACCCTATTCTGTGGCTTTGAGGGATGATATGGATGGGGCTGACACTAATAGATAAGTTCCTGTCCTCATAGAGCCTGTTTTCTTCACCACTGAGCCCTCTGTGCTTAGAACAGCACATAGCATATAATAAATGTGTTGAATGGGTACAGGGCCAACTTCTACATTATGCCCAGTACTCAGTGTCTAGGTCCCAGGGCACTGCTAGGGAACCATGATAATGTTGTAGCTTTGAGTGTTTTGAAAAACAGAAACTATATGATAGTGAATCTAGCCCAGAGTATATTCATCTTTGTACCAATGCAGTCATAAAATATGTACTTTAATATATTTTAATAGAGGAATGGCTCACGAAGAACCGAGTCCCTTAGGCTCACAAGAGTCCTAAGGCACCCTGGGTGGGTGGGCATCAGGTGTAAATGCCTCGAGTCTGGTGCCAGGCAGCACTGAGACAAGGTTCCTTTCTTTCCACCTGTGCTTTAGGAAGCAGAAGGGCAGAGCAGGGGTTTGTGATGCCAGATGAAGAGGGCTCCTTAATTGTCTCATATGCCCACAGCCCTCTATCCCCATTCCATTCCATCCCACCTCCCACCCACTCCCCTGTTAAGGACCCATCTCTCCTGGGTGCCACTGCTGATTGGACCCAAGTGAGCACTTGACCAAGGACAGATGACAGGAGCTGTTTAGGTACATAGGGCAGCCGGCATGAAACTGTCCATCCCAGGGGTGTGGTGATGATGTTCAGTGAGCCACTTTAATCATGTCTCAGAGGATTCAAAGCAGAAACGTGAGGAAAGAATCAGTTTCTAGTGAGAGGAGAAGTTCAAAAAGACACAGACATCTCCAGGGAAAATTGACTGGAATTGAAGCTCCTTTGGCTTTGGAGAGCTGAGTGCTAGTGCAGTCCAGGTGAGACCTGCTCCTGACTCTGATTTCCACATATCATCTTGGCCTACCACAAAGAACAAGGATTCAGATGCCCTGCAAGCAAGCCTTGCAGGAGGCACTTGCCCACTTGGCCTGCAGGAACTATTTCATAGACCCCCATCACCAGAGACTGTGGCCATAGCTTTTGCAGACCCTGTTCCTGCCTCTGCTGGGAGGACACCCACACTCCAATCTGCAGTCCTGTGGTGCAGGGAAAACATCAGAGAAGCCAGACTTCACAACTATCGTTCTGAAGGTGGCGGCACTCCTTGCCAGAAAGGCCAAACCTCGCCCCAGCCAGAGCTCTGATGCACAGATCCGTGGAGCACACAAGGAGGCAAAGGGGCTCTTCTGTGAGGGTGAACAGAAGCTGCTCTGTGGGGTCTGCTCCGAGTCCCCAGAGCATGCTGGTCACAGCCACAATCCAGTCGAATGGGCTGCTGAGGAATAGAGGGAGAAACTTCTAGAGAACATGGGCTCTTTATGGAAAATGCCTCAGGAGCCCCACAAGAATCTGAGGAAAACTAGCAAAAACAAGGTATTAAAGAGCTATGTGGTCTTAAGCTGATGATCACGTCTCAATACCGGAGATGCATCTCTGAGGAGGAACACCTCCATTTGGAGATTGGAGAGGGAACACAAGGGGTTTTACAACAACTCAAGTATAGTGAAGAGCACAGGATTCAACAGAAAGAAAGCCTGAGAGATATGTACACAGAGCTGACCAAGACCTGCCACACGCCCGGCGTGGAGATGCACCAGGCGTGGGAAACATACTAGAAAGAGCTGAACTGGTGCAGATGCAGAAGTCACAGCTGGTGACTTCACAGCTCCCTTCACAGGCCATCCCTGGGCTCCTCGATATGCTGCATGGCTTTCAGAGCGGATAATCCTCTGGGAAAGGACATGGTCAGTGGCCGTCAGCTTTGCTGAAGAGGTTAAGTATGAGGTTTGGAATTGATCATCATAGTCTAAAGACCAAACACTCTCGAAGGACTCCAAAAAGGAGACAAGACTTGGGGACAGACATGAGAAAAGAAGCCCTTGAAGGTCCCTGTATTGGTGAAGAAAGCTCAGTTTGCCAGGTTGAGGTCAGAATGAGCTTCAAGTGCTACCGGGTGAGGCCAGATCACAGGGAGCTCAATAAGCGAGTCCAAAGAGGTTGTGCTTTTCCCTATAGACAAGTTCCCGAGCAGGGAAGACGCATGTACAAAGTGATGTTTAGGAATCTTCATCTGGTGGCTTAGCCAGGATGGATCGTCCGACACAGAGGGAAAAAGACGATTTGTTCAAAGCTAAGAGAACAGCAATCTACTTTTTGTTTTGTTTTGTTTGCTTCTTGCAATCTAGTTTTGAACTCTGGTGGTAGCATCAGCAACGGGGAAAGAGGGGCATTGAGAAGGAGGCACCCACAGGAGTAACTAGAGATAGGCAGGGTGGGAGGCAAGGGCGGAACCTTCTGCAATAAGGACCAGGAAGGAGAATGCTCCGACAGCAACCATGCACGGAAAAACAGTGGCAGAGATTGCTAGGGGTCACTGTATGCTCTTGCCCCTTCTAACCTAATCGAAGAACACAACATTTTTAGCCGGTTACAAGGCTGCCCTAGCTAAACACTAATTTCCCCAGCCTGCCTCGCATTTGGGTGTGGCCACGGGCCTGCTCTCGTATCCCTGCCAGTCAGTGGCCAGGAGCAGCCACAGAAAGATTGCTCTTGGTCCCAAAGCAGTGGTGCATTCAGAGAACAGCAGCTACAACATCCGTGGGTTACTGCAGCAGACTCGAGTGCTGCATGGTTCCAACACCCCGTTGCTCTCCCTCCATCTTTGGTTTTGCATTTTCTGCGCTGGTTCCCTGCTCAGCCAGGGTTTCCGCTAGTGATGGGAAAATGGCTGCACAGCTTCAATAGCTGCTCTCAAGTGGTAAGCCAATGGGAAAGATTGTTTGCCCTTGTCTCAACAGCCCCTGCTTAAGCCTCCTTGTTTCTTATTCGTTGTATTACGTGCCCATATCTGAGCCAATCACTGCATCAGGGGAAATACGACTTACTGACTGGCTGAGATTTAGATTGCAAGCTCTAATCCTACAATTGTATTTGTGGCGAGTTCTCCAAGGGTGCCATGCGTTTTTCCATCTAGCACACCTATCTCGTAGGAATGCTGAGAGAATTAAATGCATCAGTATTTAAAGATGTTCCCTCCCTGCAGACCAGCCAGACTCCACCGTCAGAGAGTGGAGGAAGGTGGGACCCCCAAATGAAAATGGAAAAGGGGGAGTGGACAAGATGGGTACAAGATGCCCTCAGTAATAGTGTTCAAGCGTCCTTACATTTGTTTCACCCTGGGACCCTGTTTTCAAGAAAACATTTTGCTGCGTTACTTCTGCAGAATACATATTGAGAAAATGCTGCACTTCAGAAATAGAAGAAAGGCATTGTATCTGCATAATTACACGTTTTGGTTATTCATTTGGAAATGGGTCATTTAGAGTTCGGGATATTAGCAGGGGGTAAAAAAAAAAAAAAGTCTCCAAATTAAGTGGATCCACACAGTTGGTTGAAACCTCCAGTTGCCCATTCTTGATATATCCTATTTGCAGATCTTTTATTCCAAAGCAGATGGAGAGTTTGCCACATTTTATGAAGTTGTAATAGAAAAGTAATCAGATCTCAAAACAGACCTCAAAACATCTCCCCAAAGTGTCCTTAATCATCTCTGTTGCATCCCAAGTGCCTTGCAACCTTCCCAGGAGAGAATCCATTATTATTGGTCTTCTTTCTCCTCTTATCACTGAGGGCACCCACTGGAAAAGAAGGGTGAGCTTCCCCTCCCATTCTGCTCTAAGGATTAGTGTCTGGACGAGATCCTCACAGAAAAAAAGTAGTTTGGATCTGGCAGCTGTGAACCAGTAGGCTAGAGGGTCAGTATTTTTTAATACTATGTCACAGGCATATGCACGTTTAGAATCACATCTTCATTGATTCTGAGGAGTTACATGAGGATAAAAGCATATTTTTTTAAAAAATTCTTGCACTGTTGTGAGTTTTACAAAGTACAAGTCATAACTATGATTCTTAATGTTCTATAATTTATCTTTGGAAGATGATTATAAGGAAAATACTAACAGCAACTGTTATTTGAGTCCTCTTTGTGACAAATGCTCTTCTGTGTGACATGCTCTGCCAAGCACTTTATATGCATCAGCTTGTTTAGTCTTCACAATCATCCAACAGGGTATGTAATATTGTTATTCCCATTTTACAGATGAAGAAATTAAGACTCAGTGGAATTAAGCAGCAAATTCAAGACCATATAACTAGGAAGTGACAGAGTCAGAATTTGAAATTAGATCTTATTTCAAAACCATGCAACCCCTGGTGAGCTCTGTTTTCAATATATTTACTCCACCACTTACTGGTACCTAAGTCTGATTTTTTGTTGCATTCTGGCTACATTGAAAGGAAGTAAGATAAGAGAAAAATTGCAACTATGTCCTAGTCTACTGCAAACCTTATCTAATCAGAATCCCAGAACTGGGTAATCAGATTAGTACAGCTCAGTGGAGAAGAAGCAGAGGCTGGAGTCGAGACGGCAGGGTTCAAGCCCTGGTTTTGACCTTTTTACTGTTTGGGTGAAACCCTTTGTGTCTTTATTTCCTCATCCATAAAATGTAGTTGATGGTATAAGCATTTCATAAGTTTTAATAAAAATTAAATGGGAACCTTAGTTCCCAATGTTTGGAACTAAGTTCTTAGCCCAGTGCCTTGCACAAAATAAGCACTAACTAAATGCTATTATTACGAATTCGTGTTTTCTGGTGAAAAACAGTTGTGAGCAAGGATGCTTAAGAACTATTTGCCCTCAGAAAAGCCTTAAAGGTTTTAGTAAAACTTGCTTTCCGCCCCCCTCAATAGCCATGCCCCTGCACTCTTAATACAGACACAGGTCTGTGGGAAGGCAGGCTGGAGGATAAAACTGAGAAACAGACCTCAGGGTTTCTACTTCTGCCTTTAATCAAGCTTTATTACTGGGCTGAGTGAACCTAGGGACCCCAGCTCCGTTGTCCTTAGGGTGGGGTCCTCTCCCAGATGTTCTCCTAGCCCACAAGCAGAGTTTCAGAGGCCCATCCCATTAATTTACCTGACACGCCCAGATCAGATATGTTTGGAGCTCAAACTGGGTTCATGGCCCTGCCCAGCAGCTAAACCCTGGCTCTTAGACCTCTGGTTGGAGACACTGCCAGGTGCTGGAGCACATCCTCCAGACCTTGTAAGTCAGGACATCCGAGGAAGAGGATGTGGCCTGCCTTCTCACTGAACGTTCCAGCACCCCAACTTCATCTTGGGGACAGGCAAATGAGACTAACATCAGATGCTGGCCAGGGGCCAAACTGCTATGGATTTTTCTTGCTAGGTTCTGAGGCTGAAGTAAGGGACTGTTCTTTGCTACAGCTGCATCGGCCAACTAAGGAGAAGGCTGCGGGAGGGTATGGAATGGGGGCGGGGGAGTCGGGTCCTTTGCAAGAGCCTTGGTCCCTGGCTAAAGTCAATGGAGGCGAGGACAAGCGTCAGAAACCCAATAATGACTCTCTCCCACTAGCGCGTGTTACGTGAGCAAAACAAGGATGCCTGTGAAGAACCAGCAGTTATGCTCTAGGCAAAAGGGCTCAGGTAGTTTTGTTTTTTTGTTTGTTTGTTTAGTACAGTTTGCAAAAATATCCACTAGTGTCTGGCCTCATGTGGGGAAGGGTTTGACACTTCCAACTGCCTTTTCTTCCGCCGCCGGGGGGGGGGACCCAAGCAGACCAGAACCACATACTCCGTGTTCAGACTGGCCCCTGATATTGTGAAACTTAGCAAATGGAGGCCCACATGTGCTGTGTCTGAATATTTTAAGCTACAAAAAAAGTGTTAGGAACAAGAAAAAAAAAAATCATTCTACTCCCCATCAAGTAATATGCCTTCATAGTGCTCTGCAATGCCAGAACTGGATGTAGATTTCTCAGGATCCTTGGAATTCCGTGCCAGATGTAGTGGAGGGAGCGAGCCGGTCCCTGGTGCCTGCCCATGCTGCCCTTTTCTTCCACCCCTCCTGCTGCACTCTGCCCCGTGAGGAGCCTGGGGTTCTTGCTTGTGGACACTCCAGCCTGCGTGTCCAAGCCCTTCCCTCAGTTTCAAGCAGAACAACTGCCCCTGCACAGATCTCAGACCCAGGGATGTGCACACTGAGGCAGAGCCTCGGTGGCCCAAGGAAGAAAGAAGGGACGAGGCCCACAGTTGTTGGATGCACAACCAGGGCCACCTGAGCAGGGAGTAGTGGGCTCCTAGGCTCCCAGAGCGGAGGCTAGAAGGGGGAAGGCCCAATGAGCACATTCCCTGGCCCCAAAAACTCCTCCTCCCTTGGGCAAGCACGAGGCCAGAGGAAGACCACAGAGGACACTTTGGAGGCCAGAGCAAGACCCCCGTGGCCTGGGTCTAAGGGCTGTTCTCTCCTGATGATAGCACAGCAACTCCAGTCTCATGCCAGATCAGGGATCATACCCATGAGGCGGGGAACTCTGGGCAGACAAGTCTTTGACTTCCCTTCCTCCCAGGGGAAAAGAAAAAAAAAAAAAAAGAAGGCCAAGACAGCAGGGACTGCCCTAGAATCGGGAAGGCAGAGGGCAAGCAGTGGCTGCACGGTGTAAAGCGCACCAACATTGGCCGGCACCTTCACCTTCCCCTTGTCTGGGTCCGAGGATTCCTCCCGCAGGCAGGGCTCGCTTCTGTGTTCCCGGATGTGTCCTAAGCCTCTGTTGGGCAGGACCCCGAGTGTTGCATCCATATTTGTCTGCTCTTTTGTCTGACGAGCTTCTTCCTACATGCCTGAGCTGGCAGCAGCTAGACTGCAAAATGAAGCTCTTGCCCCTTTACAAAGAAGATTCATCGTGTCCTTCTTGCAAAAAGTCACTCCAGCCTTCATATTTTTCCCCCCCTCCTGCCCACCACCCCCTTTTGCGTTTAGTCCTATTGCATATTTTCTAGCAGCCATGAAGGTTGACTGTTATGCAATAGCCCCGTAGACCTGCCTCCCAGAATCTAAACCGTCTGTTGCTATAACTACAATGCTCATAAATTCTGCCTAACTTAAAATTGTGTCTTCCAACTCCCCAAGTAAAGACTCAGAAGGGTGGGGCTAGCTGGATTTTTAACCATAAAGTTGTTGTCTACATCCCCAAACCTTTATATGTTTGTTTTTTAATTGATATACATTCACATATCATCCAAAGTGTACAACCAGTGGTTCAAAATATCTTATAGTTGTGCATTTATCACCTCAAGCTTGTGTGAAAAACAACATATGAAAAAACAATAAGTTTCAAAGGACAAAGTAACAGTTGTAGAACAAATTTCAGGGTTACAATTTCACAATTCTAAGTTTTTAACTTCTAGCTGCTCTAAGAACACCGGAGCCTAAGAGAGTTATCAATATAATGATTCAGCAATCATACTCATTTGTTAAACCCTACCTTCTCTGTATAACTCCACCATCTCCTTTGATCTTTCTCCCACTCTTTAGGGGTATTTGGGCTATGCCTATTTAAGTTTTTCATGTTGGAAGGGGCTCCCGATACTATGGGATGGGGGATGGAACTAGTTGATGTTCTGGAGAGGCTGGCTGGGCCCTCTGCACTTCAGGACTTATCTGGTCTCCAGGGACCCATCTGGAGCTTGCAGGTTTCTGGAAAGTTACCCTAGTGCAGGGAATCTTTGTAGAATCTTATATATTGCCCTAGGTCTTCTTTAGGATTGGCAGGAATGGTTTAGGTTGGGGGTTGGCAAGTTATGATAGGTTGCAGTGTCTAACTGAAGCTTGCATAACAGTGACCTCCAGAGAGAGTAGTCTCTCAACTCTATTTGAACTCTCTCAGCCACTGATACTTTAAGCTTCTTTTCACCCTTTTGGTCAGGAAGGAATTGTTGATCCCCCAGTGCCAGGGTTGGACTCATCCCTGGGGTTCATCTCCCACATGCGGTTTATTTTTAAAGCCACTTATAAGAGGACATGTGTTTCTGCAGACATTTAAAAAGAGCAAGTTTTATTTCTGCAGCTGGAATACATTCTACAATCCCCAGTAACTCGATTTCACTTTACCACCAGGTTCTATAAAAAATGAGATAAGATAGAAGAAGTTTCCGATTTTGAACTAGCCCGTGGCTTTGTCCCCACTGTGTTTCCTGCTAGACATTGTGTCTCTAGTTTGAGCTCCTGTTCTGAAGTTCCATGTGGGAATCAGGTCATGTACAGAAGGCTAAGAGGACCTTGAAAACAGGTACTAAGCCACCGTTACTGAGCGAAAGGAGGCCTGTTCTAAATGAAATAAGGCTGCTGCTCGTTAGTAACAAGGAATCCAGTCACTTCCCCCGATTCCTGCTGCCACTGCCTCTGCTCCAGGACCCCAGCTTCTCCTCCTTGGAATGCCTCAAGAACTTCACTGAGATGACTGTTTTCCCAGCAATATCCATTTTCCTCTTTTAAAAAAAGAAAAGGAAAAAAAGACCTCCATTTAGATTGGGGTGACCATGCTAAAAGCTACCCTCATGGCCTCCCTTGGAGGTTAGGGTGTGTGACGGTTATTTATTACTATATAACAGATTGTTACAAACTTAGAGACGTAAAGAGTACACACCTGTTCTCACTTTCTCTGGGTTATGAATCTGGCACCACTTAGTTAGACCCTCTGCCTCAGGGTTTCTCACTGCCATCAAGGCGTGGGCCACGGCTGAGAGCTCGTCAGAAGACTCACATGGGGGAGCAACCGCTTTCCAAGTTCATGCGCCCAGTGATGGAATTCATGTCCTGGAAGGCTGTTTGACTGCGGGCCTCAGTTCTTTGTTGGCTGTTGGCAGGGGCTGCCCTCAATTCCTTGCTGCATGGACCTCTAAAACGGTAGCATGTGCCAAAGTGTGCAAACTGAGAAGGCAACAGAGTCTGCTACCGAGATAGAGGGTACAATCTCTTATAGCCTAACCATGTAAGGGACATCATATTGTCTCTGCTATATTCTTTGTTTGAGGAAACTTGAATCTAACCAATATTCCATGATGCCATTATCTGAGCTCAGCCATGCTTGAGGTCCCCTCCATCTCTGGACTTTCCAGTTACAGGAACACACTTTTTTTTTTTTAAAGCTCAAGTCTTTTTATTTATGTCACTTGCCTTCAAGCGAGAATAATACGATGGGCCTCAATGAATGGATTTAAAGAAGTACTGAAGCATTAGTGAGCAGTTGCAGAACCCTGAAGTCTCCAGATTCTAGAAATAACACCTAGGGAGCAACAATTTTCCCCATAAAGAATGAGATAGTAAATATTTTAGGCCTTGGGGACTATACAGGCTCTCTTCTACCAAATCAACTCTGCCATTATAGCATGCAAGCAGCCAGAGACAATACATAAATGAGCATGGCTATGTTCCAGTAAGACCTCTTTTCCAAAAATCAGGCAGCAGCTGGACTAGTCCTGCAGGCTGTGCTGACCCCAGTGCCTTAAGGCAGGGGTGAGCAGTGTCACTTGTTTAACTTTTGAGAAGTTTGAGCAGGCTGGTGCGCGTGGGGGATGCAGTTGTATGACTGGGTTAGGTCTCTCCATCTCATTCTGTTCTTCAATCGCCTCTTCTATTCCTGGTCCTTTCAGTGCCCGAGTGCCTTGGGAAGCGAGTGTCCAGATCCTTTGTGACTCGGCCTTAATCCCACTCCGATTCTAAATTGGCCCCAAGTGTCATCGCCCACAGCCTATCTTTGTTCCCTTCACTCATTCACCCTCAGACTCCTCCTTCTCTTCACTAACATTTTATTCTATTCATCTTCCCCCTTCTTCCATCCAGATAGGAAGAAGGAGTTCAAGAAGAAGAGGATAAAGGAAGCTAAGGAGAAAAAAAAAAAAAAAACCCGGGGAGAGCAGGTGGAAGGACCCCCACTCCCACCCCAAGGCGGATCGTGTGTTCAGGCAGGGATTCTCTCTCGACTGGGGACCATTCTCCAGGAGGGCGAGGACCCCATCGCCAGGCCGTGCCAGGCCAAGTCCTAGCAACTATATTCCGCAGACACAGCAAATACTTGAATCAATTAACCAAGCCCTTGCACCTGGTATTCTGAGTGATTTCTCAAATGAAGGCTCATTGATGTTCAGGCTGCTAAAGACTGCTTCCTTAGTTTAGCTCCAGGCCACCAGCAAAGACTCTCTAAGCTGGAGGCAGAAGGGGCAACCCTATCCAATGTAATCTGTTTAAGTGACTTCTTTGAAAAAGGCTTTGTATGTATTTAACACTAGGTCGGCAGCGTTTTAAGCATCTTTCAGAAGTAGCGTCAGGTAGCCTATTGCCAATAGGGACCACAAGAAAATATACAGGGCTTATTTCCTTTCCATGAGCCAAGGCGGGGCAAAAATCAAGGGCTGCTTAGAACTGTCCGAAGGGTGACCAGGCCCTTAAGTTCCAGAAGACACCCTGTTCCTCCTCTCAGGCAACAGTGTGGTCCCGCAATCAGGAACACTCGCTTCCTACCTACCACGCCCCCCATTAGCTGTGTGACCCTGAACAGGTTACATCCCCTCTCTGTGCCTCTGTTCTCTTATCTGTGTGATGAAATAAGCACGCTGGCAGTTCCATTTTATTGTTATTATTGTATTATTATTTTTACATGGGCAGGCACCGGGAATTGAACCCGGGTCCTCTGGCATGGCAGGCAGGCATTCTTGCCTGCTGAGGCACTGTGGCCCGCCCGGGCAGTTCCATTTTAACACAGGGTTAGGTTCTAACATCAGCTGGAACTCATGCACAGCCCTAAATACCCTTGAAAAATGCCTTAAGTCACCATAAAATTCAGCCTATGCGATTATCTACAGCACTGTACGGAGTTTTTCAGGCCCACTAAAGGAGCCAGTGGGAAGTAAGCGTGCAAGTGTCTGGGCCACCAGCCTTCCAGAAAATTATCAAAACCCTGGTGAGGAACAGCAGTGGGGTGGGATGAAGATTTCTCAAGTGTTCTTGTTTGCCTACAGGCCTTTCTACATTCCAGTTTTCATATTAAGCTTCTTCATACATGTTAACCCATTTGTTTGTAACTGGAGAGATCAAAGGGATAGTGGCATTGCATGGGCTGGCACTAGAGTGGGCCTTGGGAAGGCTAAAAATCCCTCAGAGTTGCCCCAGAGATTAGGTGAGAGGTTGTGTCAATGCCTAGGGCAGCGACTTGCATGAAGTGCTAAATAAAAGATGGGTTTGAAACTAACATTATTATTATATCTTTGGAACCTCAATTCAGTCTGGCTTATAGTTATTTGGAGAACAAAGTGGGAATCATCAGTGCTCCCTCCACATGCCAGGATCCCTTTGCAATATTTCTGTGCACCAGCTCCCAATAAGCTCTCGCTCCCCACAGCCTGCACCCGAGTCTTTGTCCTCAGGGGGCTGTAACCAGCTCAGTTTGTGTCAATGAAGAGCTGGGAGTGCCTGGGAATTTATGGTCCACAGGGGTTCCTGGCCCGGATTTGTGTGGAGAGCCGCCTCCCGGGTCTGGCCTAGTGGACACGCTGCGGCCTGCTCTAGAGTTCCCCCCGCCCATCGAGTGAGTCAAGATGGCGCCCGCATCCTGTTTCCGCGTATGACGCACGCGCCCACCAACCCTATCTTCCAATCACCTCTGTATACGTGGCACTAACCTATTGGGTTTGGGCACAGTATATAAGAGGTTACCCGGACAGGGTGGGTGGAGACGACCCGCAGGGAGCTGTACCTGACGGCCGCATAGAGGTTGCTCCCCCGTGGGGTATTCTAGCCCGCGCGGAATTTGTAACAGAGCTTGCAAGCTTAGCTCCAGTAAAGGTCTGTGCTCACAACCGTCGCGTGTCTCGAACCCGTGTCTGTCACTCGAGTCGGTTTGTCTGCGTCTGTCTCTCTCTCCTCTGTCCCCTTCGCCGGCCGGGGGCTTGACGCTGAGCGAGAAGTCCCGGACAAGTGGTGGCCCGTACGGGGAACCTCCTCGAACCTCCCTCCTGCGAGGAGCGCTGTGCTGTCCTTTCTCGAGCTGGTGAGGACGCGCATCCTGAGTTCGCGGCGGACTTTCCACGCCTGATCACCGCGGGAAGGTGAGTGCTTCTTGTTACGTGAGAGCTAAGGGCCGCGGGCTTTCAGGTAGCCCCGGTGACTCGGGAGAGCTCCCCGAGTGGTTAAGGTACAGTGCCGACTGCAAGCATGGGGCAGTCAGGAAGTTCACCTTTGTTAGCTCCTTTAAAGACCCTCTTGAAGCAGCGGGGTATCTCAGTTAAGAAGAGTTCCCTCCTGCGGTTCCTTGACGATGTTGTTACCTTTGCCCCTTGGTTCGCCCATTCCGGTAGCCTCAGCTTGCCTTCTTGGATAAAACTTGGTAACGACATAAATCGGGCGCGCCGGACGGGCCTATGCATGGACCCGATCCTAGTCCCCATCTGGGAAACCGTCCGTGCTTGTCTTGAGGCAGAAGCTGCTACGGGCCTCAGTCCGTTCCCTGCCCTGCTAGAGGCACGGCACGCGCTTCAGGAAACTCGGTCGGCTTCGTCTGCAGACGGCTCCTGTAAGAGTGAGCCGCCACCTCGCAAGCCGCCAGAGTCAAGCACTAGTTCAGACACCTCTGACTCAGAGTCAGATGGTGATGAGACCGAGGGTGCAGACGCGCCTCCGCTGATCGATTGGGGGAGGCCCCCTGTCTCACCCACGCAGCCTTCCGCCCCGCCAGCGCCTGCTGCAGGGGCGCGGCGGCTTCCGGTGAATGGTTTTGGTGATCTCGCCAAAACCCCTCACCATGGGCTCCCTCTGGTGGCCGAATCAGGTAATTACAGTGGCCCTCCTTTGCGAGACCCGGAACCCCCTACAGGCTGGTCTAGGGAGGGGCAGTTACAGCTGTGCCCCCCGCCTGCGTACGCAGGCCCTCAGGGTCCCACGTCATCAAACAATAGAGGGAGGCATTTCTGGAATTGGATTCCTTTTTCAACCTTTAGACCTTTCGGTATGCTGGGTGGTTACCAACCGCTTAAGCCAGAACCAGCTTCAGAAATGTACCCGGTTATTATCAATCCCCAAGGTAATAATCAGTATGAGTCATATGATTACAAAGTCTTAAAGGAGTTGAGGCAGGCCGTCCATCAGTATGGCCCCAATGCCCCTTTTACATTGAATATGGTTGAAAACCTTTCCGCCCTGAATCATACACCCGCAGATATATATCAGTTGGCCCGTGCTTCTTTGCCACCAGGCCGATACATAGATTGGAAAGCATGGTTTGAGGAGTTGGCTGAGGAACAAGCCGCAAAAAACGCAGCGGGGAGACGTGGCGGGTGGAATGCAGATATGCTATTGGGGAAAGGTGCCCATTCCCAGAATCAAACAGGGTTCCCTCAAGAAGTCTATGGACAGATTTTCCGCTGTTTCATAGGCGCCTGGAAAAAGTTGGCAGGCCAGGGAGAGGCTCAAGCTTCACTCAGTAGCATACACCAGGGCCCCACTGAACCATTCGTGGATTTTGTAGCCAGAATGCAAACTGCGGCTGAGAGAATTTTCTCAGACCCAGGAGTAGCAGAGACCGTAGTCAAACAAATGATATTTGAACAATGCAATAAAGAGTGTAAAGCTATCCTGGTACAAAACAAGGGAAAGAGCATGACGGAGTGGGTTCGTCTCTGCAGAGACGCTGGCAGCCCGTTAACTGCTGCAGGTCTAGCTGCCATGCTAGCCAGCTCCTTACAAGTAAATACAAAGAAAACCAAAGACTTAGGAACAAGACCTAAGGGATGTTATCACTGTGGCCGGTCGGGACACATTAAGAGAAACTGTCCCAATAAAGACCAACCACCCACCACTCAACAATATGATAGGCCGCATGCGATGACCAGACTATGTGGTCGTTGCCGCAAGGGACCCCATCGCGCAGAAGACTGTAGATCAGCCTTCGATGCGCAGGGCAAGCGCATTTCTGGCCGTCCTGAGCAGGTTCCAAAAAATGGGCAGAGGGGGTCTGCCCTCGTGGCGGGCCCCCGCCCCCTTGCTCACCATTCGACAACGCAGCACCTGTCCAAGTTCGTGCATCCTCTGGATCAGCCGGACTGGACCTCCGTGCCACCTCCAGACTCGTACTGACCCCCTCCATGGGCGTCCGATTGGTGGGGACCTCCTTTAAAGGGCCCTTACCACCAGGTACCGTAGGACTCATAATAGGAAGAGCATCCACAGCCCTAGGAGGGTTAACAGTCATACCAGGCATTGTAGATTCAGATTTCACAGGCTATGCCCAAGTTATGGTACAATCTCAGCAAGGCACTCTGGTCATCGCAAAGGGTGATAGGCTGGCACAGCTCCTGCTCTTACCCAGCCTGCATTCATTCTTTCCGAGTAGACCCGGACAGAGAGGAGATAAAGGATTTGGATCTACTGGGGAAGTTTTTGAAGGCCTCCATATGTCCCTGGAGTCTCGACCCATGCTAACTATTAAGGTACAAGGCAGACCCTTCCTGGGCCTGCTAGATACCGGGGCCGATCGGTCGATCATAAGACAACAAGAATGGCCCTCCGCCTGGCCAACGTGCAAGGCGGAGGAAACCATTAGAGGAATAGGCCAGATCTCAGCACCCATGCTGAGTGCAACTGCCCTTCATTGGGCAGATGAAGAAGGACATCAAGGTAGCTTTCAGCCTTATGTGTTAGCCCTGCCCGTGTCCTTATGGGGAAGAGATGTCCTAACCCAAATGGACATTACCTTGACCAGTGGCTGCTCTTCAACTTCTAAGCGCCTGTTGAAAGGAATGGGGTATATCCCTGGCAAAGGCTTAGGAGCCTCATTGCAGGGGCGCACAGTGCCTATTCAGGCTGCCTCCAATTATGATAAACAAGGCCTGGGTTTTTCCTAGGGGCCACTGAGGGGAGATTCCCACCCACACCTATAAGACTAAGGTGGAAAACCGAAACCCCGGTTTGGGTGCCTCAGTGGCCCTTACCAAAGGAAAAACTCTCAGCGTTACACACTCTTGTGTCAGCACAACTAAAAAAGGGCCACATCATTCCTTCCACATCACCTTGGAACACCCCCGTATTTGTCATAAAAAAGAAATCAGGTAAATGGAGACTGTTACATGACTTAAGGGCTATTAATAACTGCATGGAGCCCTTAGGACCTGTTCAGATTGGGCTGCCCCTCCTCTCAGCTCTGCCAAAACATTGGCCTATTGTCATCTTGGATCTCAAGGACTGCTTCTTTTCCATTCCACTTCACCCTGAAGATACCCCAAAATTTGCTTTTACTGTGCCCTCTCTAAATCAAGAGGAGCCCTGTCACCGTTTTGAGTGGACAGTCCTGCCCCAGGGCATGACTAACAGCCCTACCATGTGCCAGTTGTATGTTGCTGCAAAACTGGCCGATACCCGGCAGCACTTCCCCCAAGTAAAAATCCTTCATTACATGGATGACATTTTGCTGACCCACGAAGACACAGATCTCCTTAAGACTGCGCTGTCACATTTAGTTCTTACACTCAGAAAAGCCAACCTAGAAGTAGCCCCTGAGAAGATCCAGATGACCGAGATTGTCACCTTCCTGGGAGCAAAGCTTACGCCCACTCACATCTCCCCCCAAAAGGTGTCTCTTAGGTTAGACAACATACACACCCTAAATGACTTACAAAAACTCATGGGGGATATAAATTGGGTTCGCCCGTACCTAAAAATACCCAATGCCAAATTAGTGCCTTTATTCGACTTACTGAAAGGGGATTCGAATATAACTTCGCCCCGACACCTCACTCCCGAGGCTAGGCAAGCACTGTGCCAAGTAGAACAAGCACTCGGTGACGCTGCATTAAAAAGAATAAACCCCAATGAGCCTTTTGAAGCCTGCTTGCTGCCAACAGAATTACAGCCCACGGCAGTGTTGTGGCAACAGGGACCATTGCTCTGGATCCACCCCGGAGTTTCTCCTAAAAAGATTCTGGAGCACTATCCTACTGCGATTGCAGAGTTGGCCTTAGAAACCATTAAAAAGGCCGTACAACATTTTGGCCAACAGCCTAAAAACCTCAGGGTACCCTACTCTTCCCAGCAACTTAAGGTACTTACTGGATGTATAGATCAATGGGCCATTCTCCGATGTACCTTTTTAGGAAGTATTGACAACCAATACCCAAAAGATCCCCTCTTGCAATTCGTTACCCGACACCCAGTAATCTTTCCTAGAGTGACTTCACCCAAACCACTAGTGAACGCACTCACCGTGTACACAGATGGTTCCAGCTCCGGTTCAGGAGCATACTGTACAGAAGGGGGTACTCCCAAAACAGTACTCTACCAACCACAAAGACCTCAATGGGTAGAATTACAAGTCATTATTACAGTCCTAGAGGAATATACCAATCCGCTAAATATTGTATCCGATTCCCTTTATGTTGTGAACTCTGTTGCAGTTTTAGAAACGGTGGGCATCATAAGGCATTCCTCTTCAGTTAGACCATTCTTTGCCAAACTTCAGGAAACAATATATGCCAGACAAAATCCTTTTTACATAACTCACATTAGAGCCCACACAGGCCTACCAGGCCCCATGACACAGGGAAATCATATAGTAGATGTGGCCACTCGGCAACCACACATCTTCCCTGCGCTGACACCATATCAGCAAGCCCGAGAGTTCCATGCCAAATTTCATATCAATGCAGCTACCCTAGCTAAGCGGTTTAGTATTCCGCGTGCAGCGGCTAGAGATATAGTCCGAGCCTGCAGGGATTGTGCAGAACAAAGAGCAGTCCCTTCGGTTGGAGTTAACCCTAAGGGCCTCATCCCAGGAGACATTTGGCAAATGGATGTCACTCATCATTCAGAGTATGGTAAAATTAAATACCTGCATGTGTCAGTAGACACATGTTCTCAGATATTATTTGCCTCTGCTGAGACAGGAGAAAAAGTCCACCAAGTCATTGCACACTGCCTTGCCGCTTGGGCAGCGTGGGGTAAGCCAAAAATATTAAAGACAGATAATGGACCTGCTTACACCAGTAGAACCTTCCAAAAATTTTGTGATAATATGGAAGTACAATTAAAACATGGCATCCCTTACAACCCTCAAGGGCAAGGAATCATTGAAAGAGCACACAGGTCTCTTAAAGACTTGCTCAAAGAAACAGAAAGGGGGAATAGGTCACGGCCTGTCCCCAAAGGCTCAACTGTCTATAGCCTTGTTTACGTACAATTTTTTAAATGAAAATTCACAGGGAATGACACCTGCCCTTCAACACACCACTCCGAGTCCTCCACATAGAGGTCTAGTCCGATGGAAGGATGTCCTGTCAGGACAATGGCAAGGCCCTGACCCAGTGCTCAGCTGGGCCAGAGGCTCTGTTTGTGTCTTTCCCCAGGAACCAGGACGCCAGCCGGTGTGGATTCCGGAGAGACTGGTGAGAACCGTGACACCGCCCGGGGGCGCCGAGGAACTGCTGCCCAACAAATCAGCAAACCTTCAACCTGAACCGTCCGACCCGGCCTCCAACTCTGCTGATGATGGCGGCGACCGACAAGATGACAACAAAAGTGCAAGTCACCCTCCGACCGTTCAGAGAGGGGACCAGTTCTAATACCCCCCACTCTCCCGTTATGAACTTCTTCCTAACTTGCCTTTGCTTTTTTAGTACAGTCACAGTGAGCAAAGGAGAAGAAACCCTCCTTTGGGGCCTATGGCATCACCCCCCGACACTGGCCCCCTTCTCCGCTGGGTCTCCCGCCTCTCCTCAGTTCTACACTCGTAGTCAGTCTCTAAGCCTTCATCATCTGCCTTTAACTACCAACATTTCGCATATGCCTTTTAATAAGTCCTCCCCCTCACCGTATGACCCATCCCAGCCACTCAAGGTGGGACGCTCGAAGGCAAGGTCTGCCGCAAAGCCCATGGCCATGTCCCGGGTATAAAAGGCGGCACCAGATGTCATAATTTTTGGTCTTAGGATGATCTCTAAGGCAGAGTCACGGTCCTGGCCAGGCTAGACTCCGGCCATTGCACAGAGACACCTAGTGACACTCTCGACTCTGGTTGCCGCTCTCCTACCCCCCTCATAACCCAGTTGCGAGGCGAAGCACTGCAGGGAGAGTCACGTGGTTTCCAGTTCACGGGCTCTCCGGTCTCTATATGAGGAGGCATTCTGGTTGGTGCCTAGCAAGCCTAGTCCAGACTCCCCAAAGCACCAAAACATGTAGTGGGCCGCTCAAGCCCACGGGAGCTCACTCATCAATGGAGACACTGGGTCAAAATAAATAAAAAAGGGGGGAGATGTGGAGAGCCGCCTCCCGGGTCTGGCCTAGTGGACACGCTGCGGCCTGCTCTAGAGTTCCCCCCGCCCATCGAGTGAGTCAAGATGGCGCCCGCATCCTGTTTCCGCGTATGACGCACGTGCCCACCAACCCTATCTTCCAATCACCTCTGTATACGTGGCACTAACCTATTGGGTTTGGGCACAGTATATAAGAGGTTACCCGGACAGGGTGGGTGGAGACGACCCGCAGGGAGCTGTACCTGATGGCCGCATAGAGGTTGCTCCCCCGTGGGGTATTCTGTCCCGCGCGGAATTTGTAACAGAGCTTGCAAGCTTAGCTCCAGTAAAGGTCTGTGCTCACAACCGTCGCGTGTCTCGAACCCGTGTCTGTCACTCGAGTCGGTTTGTCTGCGTCTGTCTCTCTCTCCTCTGTCCCCTTCGCCGGCCGGGGGCTTGACGCTGAGCGAGAAGTCCCGGACAGATTTGGACAACCGAGATACAACCCACACTGTGTCCAGCATTCCCCCCAGAGGGGACTTCTGCTTGCTTCCTTCCTGTCCCATTTCCCCAGTCCCACTTCCTAGTAGTCACTTTCACATGAATCATTTTGCAATATGCTTATAGCAGACTGTCTACTTGGATTACTCACACAATGAGGATGGAAACCAATACAGGGAACGGTGAGGGGGAAAAGAGTACAGAAAAGGAGAAGACATTGCAGGCACAGAAGGACAGTTACTGTATGGCCTCAGCTATAGAAAATAAACAGGATATGCAAATGCATTGAGTCAGAAACTAGAATACAGGTTACCAGGGGCTGGAAGGGTAAGGCAAGTGGGAAGTTAGTGCTTAGTTGGTTCAGAGTTTGTTTGGGGTGATGGAAAAAACTTTTGGCACTGGATGACAGTGATGGAGGCTCAACCTTGAGCATTTTTTCCCCCTCGGGGTGCATGGTCTGGGAATCGAACCTAGGTCTCCCGCATGGAAGGGGAGCCCACCCATGCACCCTCAACCTTGAGCATCGTATATTGAAAAGGGATTTTAGGTTGAAAGTAAATTACTATACACACACTCAAAACCATAAAACAATAGAGTGAACCCTAAACAGTGGGCTAAAGTTAATAGCATAATATAGTTTCATCGATTGTAACAAAGACCACAGTAATACGAAGTGTTAATAGGGAAAACTGTGTGTGTGAGAGGGAAGTATATGGTAATTTTGTACTTAATGCATGATTTTTCTGCAAGCCTACAACTGCTCTAATAAAATAGATAGGAAACAGGGAAAGAAGGAAGGGGAACCAGAGAGTGTTGGTGGCATTTAGATATCAGGCATATTTGACCCAGACTTGGAGAGCGGAGAAACTGAGGACCAAAAAAGAGGTAAGTGCCCAAAGTCAACAGCCTCCCTCTGAGCAGAGCCTGGCCGAGTGGCCAGGATTGCACACCCCTGTCCCAGAGAACCAATAGACACAAATGTGGCTTCTGGAGAGCATCCACTCTCCAGGCATCTGTCCTGCCCAGCAGGTTAGCCTCTGTGGCTGGTCCTCACATACTGAGGACCCCGTTTCTGGATGCCCCCAGCCAGGGTTCCAGCATGGTCACATCTAGATGCCCTTGTCATCAGTCCAAGCATGTGAGGAAGTCATCTCTCCTTCCTTTGCCAAAAGGGCATTTTACAGAAAGAGATTCTCTGTCCTGAGCGCCTGGAGCTTTGATGCACACACAAACCTTCTGGGGATTTTGTTCAAAAGCCGATTATGATCCAGTTATTCTGGGGCAGGTTTGAGAGTCTGCAAGCTCCCAGGTGATGCCTCTCATCCATGAGCCACACTAAGTAGCAAGGTTCTAACAGCACACCTTCATTTGCATGGCCTCCTGCTCCCAAACAGGAAGACCTTTTCTCTTTATTCATCATTTAAGGCTCAGCTCAGATGTCACTCCCAATCCTCTCGAGTCTCTCTCATTCTTTCAGGAGAAAAGTCTCTTGCCATATCCGTTTTTCTGTTCTTGTAATATTTAATTAACTTCTTCAGGGTGTAGTTCTTTATGTCCTTGACAGAGCTTCTTAAGGAGCTCTGATTTAGTTTTGTACCCCTTGTAGCACCTTTTATACTTCGTAGCACACCACAGCTTAGCAACTGTTCACCTGTACCTCCAGGTATAGGACTCAGTCCCTAGTGAGCTTTTTATAATCCTCAAATGGTCATTTAAAGTAGTCATTAGCATCCAGAGGCTCAGAAAGGTCGAGTGAAATGCCTGAGGTCACATTGCTATTAAGTGGTCAAATCTATTGAAACCCATCTGTCAACAGCCAAAGCCCAAGTTCTTAAGGCATTTAGTATTTGAATAAGTGTATGGACAGATTTCAGATGAAAGTACTGATTTTGTGTAAAATGCAGTCACGTGAAACTCAGGAATTCACATGCGCTTTGGCTTGAAGTGGGGCCGAATCTTCCCCAACCTCTCCCTTCTTTCAATCCCAAGGTTTCCTTGAAATTCTTACTTGTAATTGAGACCCTGCTAATAAAGGACAGGAAACTGATGCATTCAGCCCCAGCTATTGCACTTTTCACTACCCTCAGGTTTAGTCCTCACAACATCTCGTCACTAAATAGGATCCTCCCTTCCCAGAAAGGGCAGGGGGAGAGCGCCCTGCCTCCCGGAGGTGGAATTGGAGGTGGGTTCTGAGACGCAAAGCTGCCTTTTAGAAAAACGCAGCGGCTGACGTGGAACCAGGCAGCTGTTGGCCTTTATTTCACTAGAGCCACTTATCTCAGATCATCTTCTCAATCACAGGTCCTTAAACAGCTTCTGACAATCAATTCATATTCCAACTGCTGCTGCTGGGAGGCGGAGGAAAAGAATTACCATATTTGCCTGTGTATAAGCCTTTCAGCTGCCAGTGGTTCTCTGGGGGGCGAGCCAAGCTGCCCCTGCAGGAGGGCAGCATGGAAACAATAGTCGACATTACACCCTTGGATATGGCAGGGGCACAGGTAAATCCTTCTGGTGCCTCATCTCCTGGAATTTTTGCCATGTTCTTACCTTATCACTTTGGTCTTCACACTCCAGCCTCACTGACCTTTCCGTAACTAAAGTTCACCAAGTTCTTTCATGCCTCCTGACCTCTGCACTTGCTGTTCCTGTTGGCTGAAAAGCTCATCCCTAGATGTTGCATGGAGGGCTCCTTTCCCCCGCCAGGTCTCAGATCCCAGGTCACCTGCTCAGAGAGACCCTTCCTAACCCACTTGTTGCTATCGGCCACCTCCCACTACCCCATTACCCTGTTTTGTTTTCTTTACTATCTGAATGAGGAGATCAAGACCACACATGAATATAAACTCCCAGAGCACAGGGTCTTGTCCTATGTACATAGTCAACTCCTAATACCAAGCCTGGCAATTGTAGGTGCTCAGTATAGCTTGCTGAGTAAATGAATGCAGAACCCTATGTTTTGAAGATGAGGAGATGGAGGTTCAGAGAAGTTAAGCGACCCGCTCAAGATCACACAGCAGATAGGTAAACCCTGATACATCTCATTCCAGAGACAAAGAAAGTCTGCAGCTGAACCACCTCCCTGTCTGAAGGAATTGTGCCCAGGGTACCTAAGCACGAGTCCTTATTTTACTATGTATCCCATTTTAACATGTGGTCTCAACCGAGTAAGTAGGTGGCAAGAGTGGCTTCCATTTATTGTATGGTACCAGGTGACTGACACCATGTTAATAGCTTTCTGTGTGTTGCCCTATTTAGTTTCCCTACATATTTTCACTCCTATTTCACTGCTGAGACAATGGAGGCCCTAGAGGCAGGTCTTGTGCATCATATCAGAGCTAGGCCGTCAGTGGTTAAGGGCAGGGCCTGCAAACCCTCCCCGCTTTTGCAGGTGTAGGATTTCCCTGGGGATCCTGGGCTTTCTGAGGAAGCGAGACCATTGCTTTCAGGCCCCAGTTTGCTTCTAATGATGGGCGTGGAGCAAGTTCTCTTTACCAGAGTCAGGTGGGAGGGAGGTTCAGCATAGAGGGGGTAAGGGAATGGGTGAGCAGAGCAGCATCCGTAACCCGGGCTCAGGCCATAGCTCTGCTGCTCACAAGTCATGTGAGGTTAGGTCAGTCTTCTCTCTCCGAGCTGCAGCTTCTAGAACATTAGCTTGCAGGATGATGGCGAGACTGAACGAGGTGGAGCACGGAAGGGCTTGGCACTTGGGAAATGCTCAGAAAGGGGAAGTTATCTAGAATCGGAGCAGAAGCCGGGTGGCTTTTAGTTCTTACTGGTCTTCAGGGAGTTCTTAAGGCCTGGGTTAAGTGCGCCTCTGTCCCCATGGCTTAGCGCCTCCATCAGACATTTCACGGTATCCCTTCGTTTTGTGCTTCTGTCCCTACTGCTCAATTCCCTACTCTGAGCCAGCACCTGACACACAGTAGTCCTTCCATATATATTTGGGCAAAGACTTGTCAGATGGAGGAATTGGCTTGGATAAGGACAAAAAGTGACAAAGAAGCATGCAAATCTGGAAGGGTGTTCGGCTTGAGTGGGAGTAGATGGGAGGATGAGGCCAAAAAAGGTGTTTGGGGCCATATGCAAAAGGCAATCTGAGACCTACCAAGGAGCTTCACGGAGCTATTCAGATAGGGGTTCAAGAACATGGACTCTCCAGCGGCTGAGTGAGGATGGATTGTGGCCCGAGGAGAGCCGATAGAAACAATGCTAGAGGCAGGGCAATATTCAAGTTATTTAACCACTGGTACCAGACCAGGAGAACACCTAGATCATGGACATCAGCCAATCAGAAGGGTCTTGGAGGATATCTGCTGCACTAGCCATTAACACTTTAGTTGCTAGATTGTGGCATGTGGCAATCTAGGGGTTCCTAGAGAGAGGTCAGAGTGGCTATAGTAGGAAATGGGGAGTTGGGGATTCAAGATAGTGGACATTTTCTGACAGATAAGGAAATACTGCAATATCTTAACAGTGCTAACGGCCATATTGATGCATGCATGCTGATGGTCAGCCCTAGCTAGTGCCTGGGGAGGCTCAGGTAGGCTTCAGAGAAGTCATGCAGGCACACACAGTGCCCTCCTTGGTTCCCACTTCATCATAAGGAAGCTATCCTCAATCAGAACTTGAGGGTGGGGAGGGGATGGGAGGGGGTGGTGTAGTGGTGGTGTCACCCTAAGGTCAAGTTACCTTCACCTGCTCACAGCAGAAGCCTTCCTTCTGAAAGCAGCTCCTCTGTTTTTGTTTCCCTTTGGGGAAATATCTTCCTCCCACACTTAGCCCACCTGATCTTTCACTACTGACAGTGATTGGTTAAGCAGTGTGGTTAGTAATGCCGATTGGCCCAATGAACTTCTAGCAGCAGGAAGTGTCTATTGGGAAAATTAAATTGGGAGGCTCTAAGCCCAGAGGGAGGCAGTCTCAGAATGAAACCAAGTCAAGACAAAATGGAACAGAATCAGTCCCTAATGGAAGAGCTCAAGTCCCTAGATCAAGCTATACCTGAAGCCTATGACTAGGCTTTTAAGCCAATGAATTGGCTTTTTTCCTGAAGCCAGTTTGAATTGAGTAGATTAAGGATGTTCTATTACTTAATAATCAGATTATCCCTCCCCTGAGGATTAGGAATTGAGTTACAGACCAGAGCCCATTTATACTAGTTTAGACTAAGGTGCCAGGTTAGAGCAGCCAAGTGTTCATGAAAGCAGAAATACCAGAGAGAGTAGGGCAGAAAGGAACAAAGATGAGAAATGGGACAGATGAACAGGGAGAGGTAAATATGAGAGAGCATATAGCCTCAGAGAAAGGTCTTTTCTCTACTGGGGGCTTAGTGGCCCCCGATTTGGAGAGCGCACAGAGCTTGGCAGTATTTCCTACCCCAGTTCTTAGGTCCTTGCAAAACAACTGCTTCTTGAGCTTAATTTAATTTGAGATATTTCACTTCCTTGCCCCAGAATAATTCACAACCTATCCAACAGGTGACTGTTGTAGGAGAAAGGGGTGAGGAGGAGAGGGAGGGAGGAGGGGGGAGAGGCAGGGAGGACCGGGCAAAATGGAAACTGGGTCCCAGAAAACCCAGTAAACCTCTTCCGGGTTCTATAACCAAGCTTGGTACAAATACCGCAAGTTTCTCTCTTCGAGCCAGAAGTCCAGAGATTCAAACGGCCAGAATCTCAGGACGCTACCCTGCAGGGAGGGACCCTCAGTGCTGGCTTATCCTGGGGATTAAAGGTTTCCCTTGTAGTTGTTCGTGCCCCAGGTCAATGTCCTTTACGTTGTCCTGCTCCTTCCCACCCCACTCACTGGCCATTCTTAGGCACAGTTGGCTTCAATCTTTCATTCGCTCACTGGATAAAGACCTAGTCTCAGCCACTGAGCCTCACTGTTGGCGTGTACCTGAAAGCTTCTTATCAAGGTGCTTGCTGCTCTCTGCCAGGAGCGTTCTCTGGTCGCGAGCATGCATGCAGGGGCTGGGGGTGGGGGGCTGGCTAGAACACCGGGGTGTTAACCCCCTCAGGAGCAACCAAAGTTGGGCTAGAGCTTGTGAACAAATACTCCAGCTCCTTCACTCCAAAGAACAGCCCATGCTACTCAATCTCTTGTAAGCCTCAGGGGAGTGGAGGCCCAGTTGCCCACAGTGGTAACCAGCTCATGAACGCCTTCCCAGCCTCCCTTCCCCCACTCCCTTACGGGTACTTCCTGGGATCACACCTCAAATAGTTCATCCTTGTTTCAGAGTCTGAGGTAGCCCAGCTTCAGTCAGGCTGATTTGCATTCGCCTGGATTCCTGCCTGACTGCTCCCCAATCCACTCTGCGGTCAAAGGAGCTTTCCAAAATGCTAAAGTAACCTTGTCGCTCCCTCCGTTTCAGCCGCTCATGGCTCCCTATCGCCCTTGGGTAAAGCTCCAACCCCTTATGTAGGTGACAAAAGGCCCTGCGTGGCCCAACACAGGCTTTCCAGCTCCAGCTCGGTCTCCAGCACCACACTGCTCTCTTCGCTCTCAGTTCCCCCCTTACGTGATGTTTGGAAGTTTTCCTGCTTGCAGTGCTCGCCTATCATACCTGAGTCTTTCTCGATCTTTCCCCCTCCTCCGGAGACCCTCTTTCCCACTCTCTTCTCCCAACACCTTAGCTCAATTCCGCACTGACTTGTGGCTTTTAAGATCTTAGTTCTTCCAAAAAGCATTCCCTGACCGTCATGACCGAGGCCCTGCTCCCCCAGCCCCGTGCACTTGCCCTCTTCAACCTTGAGCCTGGCTGCCTCCCTTCTGCCCCTCCTTTTAAAGCAGTGGGTCTTAGCCCCTGATTCCCTATGAGGAACACCTGGGAACCCTGGAAAACTCCAAACACCTGGGCCCCACCACACACCCATGAAATCAGAATCTCTGGCGTGGAGTCAGGCAACAGCTTATTTTAAGAGCTCTCCAGGTGATTCCAGTATGCAGGCAGGGTGGAAACTACCTTCTGATGGTATCCTCTCCATAAAGCAAGGGCTGGTCTTATGTATTTCATCTCCAGTCCCTGGGACATAGTAGGAGGTTGCTGATACATGTTGGTTGTGAATGCTGATGACAGTAGCTAACGTGGCTTAGTTGTGTGCCAAGTCCCGTACTAAAAGAGTGAATGAATAAATGAATGAGCTAATGAATGAATGAAAGGCCCACTCACAGGCATCTGCCAACTGAAGGCTCCAAAGAAACGTCTGTCCCTTGAGATGGCTAATTGTCTAAGAGACAGGAGATTAAGAAGTCAGCTAGCCTGGGGCACAACCGTGGGTGGTCCCTACTGAGCTGCCAAGTCACCAGCACGTAGCAGACACAGAACTGGAAGCAAGGGGAGAGGTGGGAGGTGGGGGCTGGGCAGTAGCAGGAGAAGGGAGCCAAACAGGCTCCTCATTAGAAATAAATGTTTTGAGGGGGAAGATAGGGAGTGTTTAAAATACATGGATTCCGGGGTTGCAACGAAGAGTTGCAACCCCAGAATCGGTTGGGTCCAGACCCAGCATTTCAGGAGAGGGGTGTTAAGAGGTTGCAGGGTCTGGATTTGCAGCTCTCCTTCCAATGAAAATGCACTGGAGAGTACAATAGAGAGGCTTGAACATTTTCTCCCAGCTTCGTTGGCAAGAATGAAAATATATGGTTTAATAAAAACAGCTGATTCAATTTCAAACAAGTGGCTTATACCCACCCCTAAGTGGCTGCTGTTAAAACCAAGACTCCTGCCCGGTTCTAAATGAGGCCTAAAATGTGGGGTGGGGGAGGGAAGAGGCTGATTTGGGGGCGCTCCTGGATTTGTGGTGAAGCATGTTTCAATCTGAGTTGTTTTTGTTTTAATGGAGTCAAAGCAAGGTCTTGATGCTGCTTTCATTTTTCTTCTCTTGCACAAAGTCGGCTCTAAATGGCATTCACTATAATGAGGTTCCCCCTTGCGCGCCTGGGTGGGAGGGCCTGGGGGGGGGCGCCTCCAGTCAACTGGCTGTAGTCCTGGGAGCCGCTTCTCTGGCTCTGAAGTGGTTCATAGGGCCGCTGCATCCTTTTGTTCGTCTCCATGGCCAGAACGAGCCCAGACGGAGAGGGGGTGGTATTCAGAGCCGCCCCAGCCCCAGCTGCCAGTTCCCTGGTTATCTGAATTGAAGAGGTCAGAGGTTAAGTGAGAGATCAGAGTCCCCGGGTCAGGGAAAGAAAAACAAATCCCCAGGGCCTTTGGCTGCGCTCTTGAAGCGTGTAGGCTGTGCCCTCAAGTACAGATGGGGGAATATTTTATACACGGCCCTGTCCTTTTCTGTTACCATGTAAATTGATTGATTTTTTTTTTCCTCCTTTAATTGAGTTAGGGGAATTTCATGGAGGGAAAACAAGGATTGCATGGGTATTTGAATTGTGCTGGCAGCCCAGGAGTAACAAGCTGGGATTTCCATTTCCGGCCTCAGGAAACCATCAATAATTGTCTGCCTCAGTTTCCCTCTTTTCAAGGGGGGGAGCCCAAGAAGTGACAAAGTGAAAAGGGATTTGAGAGGCACCATGAACTTCTTCAGAAACCCGGTGATAAAATCTGCTGGTTTGAAGGACGAGGCACATTTAAGTGCTTGTTATTCTCTGGTTCTAATAAGCTCCTCATCATTAAGGCTCATCAATCAGGAAGCAGCTGAGTCTCTACTGGGTTCTTAGCCCCGTGCAAAGAGTTGTGAGGGTTACTGAAGGGTAAGACAAGATAATGCCTCTCAAGGGGCATTTTAGGTTGTTTTAGAGCCAGAAAGACCGGTTCTTCTTGGCTCTCTGACCGGTCCTGGCCATGTGACCCTGGGCTAACTTCTCCAAACCTCAACCTCCTAATCTGTAACATGGGAGTGGTTTTCTGCCCTCGCCCTTACTACGTCCGTGCACGGCAGCCCCTTGCCTGCCCTTGCAGGGGCCAGAGGTGCGAGGAATTAATACCAGCCCCCACTGACATACTCAGCCTTCAGCTGATATCTGATGGGAGTTGACAATTAAATACCACTGCTCCCCACTCCTTGGATGGGATAACTGCCGTGCATGTGCTGCACATTTCCCAGAATTTCCTCATAGGGATGAAGCTCCAGTTGCCCTGGGGTGGAGAGGGGGTGAACTTGCCTGATAACATGCCTTTCTTCTTTTGCTTTTTTTCTCTTAATGCAATCTTACTGAGATATCATCACATACCCTATAATCATCCAAAGCACACAATCAGTGGCTCACAGCACTATCATATAGTTGTGCATTCATCACCGCAATCAAATTTTGAACATTTTCATTACCCTCTCCCCCAAAAAAAAGAAAAATAAAAAAACACCCAGAACATTCTATACTCCCTTATCCCCCACCACTATTTATTTATTTATTTATTTATTTATTTTTCCTCATTTTCTTACTGTCTGCCCATACGCGGATAAAGGGGACATCAGTCACAAGGTTTTCACAATCACATGGTCACATCTTCAAGAATCAAGGCTACTGGATTACAGTTCAACAGTTTCAGGAATATCCTTCAAGCCATTCTAATATACTAAAAAATAAAAAGGGATATCTATGTAACACACAAGAATAACTTTCAGAATGACCTCTTGACTCCATTTGAGATCTCTCAGCCACTGAAACTTTATTTTGTTTCATCTCTCTTCCCCGTTTTGGTTGAGAAGGCTTTCTTTCCCACAATGCCAGGTCCAGGCTCATTCCTGAGAGTCATGTCACACATAGCCGGGAGGGCAGTGGGTTTACTTGCCGAGCTGGCTTGGAGAGAGACCATATCTGAGCAACAAAAGAGATTCTCTGGGGGTGACTTTTAGGCATGATTATAAGTAGGCTTAGCTTTTTTGGCAAGAGTTAGTTTCATAAGAGCAAGCCCTAAGATAGAGGGCACAGCCTATTAAATTGGGTGTCCCCAGTGCTTGTGAGAGTATCAGGAATTCCCCAGATGGCAAAGTTTAATATTTCCACATTTTTCCCCAGTCCCTCAAGGGGACTTTGCAAATACAGCTTTTATTTTCTGCCCAGATTACTCTGGGATGCATTGGAGCATCACACTAACTTTATAAACCAACAAGGATCCCTATTCAAGGTTCCATATAGCACATCTTTTATTGGCTGCCTCCCATTCCTGTCTCACCTCCCCACTCTTTTGTCCATGTTTCCTTCCATTCCCAAATAAACCATGTGTACTACAGTCCCTGCCTCAAGCTCTACTCCTGGGGAAACCTAGGCAAAGGGGATTATAAGAAAAGCACCTTGTGGTTATTGGAATTACTGAGCAGTGCTAGGGCTATACAGAACCTGTAGAGAATGTGGTAAGCCCTCACATAAATGGTAACTGTTATTAAGACTCTTATGGTTTATCTGAGAGGCAATGCTTTACAAGAAGAAAGAAAGGTGGTGTGTGATTGAGTGGCTTAGACAATGGATATTTTAGACATTCAGAGGAGGAAGTGGAGAGAGCGCCCAAAAGACAGGACTGCAGGAATGCTTAGCTGGGGGCCTGGGAAGAGCAGGGTGGGGGCAATGTAAGCAGCTGTGCCCACAGGGTCTTTAGTACCTCTTAACTGGTTGTCTTTTTCGCTCTGTGCTGGTTTGAAAGGATGTATGCCCCCTAGAAAAGCCATGTTTTAATCAAAATCCCATTTCATAAAAGTAGAATAATCCCTGTTCAATACTGTATGTTTGAAACTGTGATTGGATCGTCTCCCTGGATGATGTGATTTAGTCAAGAGTGGTTGTTCAACTGGATTAGGTGACGACATGTCTCCACCCATTTGGGTGGGTCTTGATTGGTTTACTGGAGTCCTATGAAAGAGGAAACATTTTGGAGAAAAAGATTCAGAGAGAGCAGAGCAGAACGACACAGCTACAAGAAGCAGAGTCCACCAGCCAGTGACCTTTAGAGATGAAGAAGGAAGACGCCTCCCAGGGAGCTTCATGAAACCAGAAGCCAGGAGAGAAAGCTAGCAGATGATGCCATGTTCACTGTGTGCCCTTCCAGATGAGAGAGACGCCCTGACTCTGTTCGCCATGTGCCTTCTCACTTGAGAGAGAAACCCTGAACTTCATCGGCCTTCTCGAACCAAGGTGTCTTTCCCTGGACGCCTTTAATTGGACACTTCTATAGACTTGCTTCAATTGGGATATTTTCTCGGCCTTAGAACTGTAAACTAGCAACTTATTAAAGTCCCCTTTTTAAAGGCCATTCTGTTTCTGGTATACTGTATTCCGGCAGCTGGCAAACTAGAACACGCTCTCAATACACCTGGATGTTCCCTCCTTGGCACTAGTGTTAATCAAATACCTGTTTGGCAAATGATCTGAATAATGTTCATCTTTCTTGTTAAATTAATAAGACTCACATACATTAGGCCCAAGATAGAAGAGAAAATAAATAAATGAATGCATGAACAAATGAATGAAGGGTAGGCAGAGTCAAGCAACTAAACCTGGCTAGGCTGGAAGCAGGTTGGAGCAGATCAGAGTCCTAGTGATGGAACTAGCTTAGAGTAAAAAAGGAAGTGTAAAAAGGGAGGCTCAAGGCAGATTCAGGAGAGTCTTGAATGCTGATTTAGGAGTCTGAGCTTTTATTTTCTGAGTAATTGGAAGCTATTCAATTACTTTGGTCTTTGAGCTAGAAGAGGATGCCACAGGAACCTTTTTTTTTTTTTTAGGAAGAATCTTCCAGCAGCTGCCTGGGCTGTAAAATTGAGTTTTAATAACACTACACTGTGGGTTGCTGTGAGCTTAAATGAGATAGTATATTGGAGATGCTTAGTGCAGTGCCTGCCATATAGTCACAATAAGCACTGAATAAATGTTTGGTAGAGCTGTTGGTTCTTAAGGTTGTTAGGGTAAATAGAGAAGAGCAGAAGGCCATAGCCTGAGGCCAAGGTTGAGGGGCCCACCTTGACAGGAAAGGAACAGGTGAGGAAAAAGCAGGTGTACTGAATGCTGTAATGTTCTGCTCAGATCCCCTTTTAGGGAAAGGCTTATTCCCTCAGCTGCTGGGAATACTGTTGAAATATCCTCTTGCTTCATCAAGCCCCTTCCTCCTTCCAGGGATGAACTTGGACTCTGAAAACCTAGCTCTTCTGCTCACCTGTGAATGGCTGTTTCCTCTCTTGAGCTCCCCACAGGGCTGGCTGAGGCCTTTGCTGAATGAGATTGTCTGAACTTCTCCCTCTGTCAACTCCTGCTTCTTGCCCTCCCGTCCACCGGTGGTGGAGTTGAGAGCACTCCCTAATCATCTCCAACTCTGAGTCGGCCTCCCAGGGAAGCCAACCTGCAACAGGGAAAGTAGGTAAGAGAACGGTGTGTGCAGGCCTCCAGAGGAGAGAGATCCAGAAGGAAGAAGTGGGCCGCAGAACCCAACGCTGCCATGAGACCAAACAGAGCAAAATCTAAGAATAAGCAATTGAGTCTAGCAACTAGGAAACCAGCAGGGGTCCCAGAACCAGCAAATAGAATTAATGCGAGAGGCTGAGACTGACGAGGTGAAATGAGGACTGCAGGTGCAGAGTGACTAGAAATTAGACCAGGAGAAGATGTCCTGAGAGGTGGTAAGGTCCTTAAAGTAGCCTCCTCTTCCAGTGCGTTTCATTCCACCCAATTGAGGATTCTCGTCAGAAAACCCTCTCAAGAAATTTCAAATATTTCTTACTTGTGACATTTAAAAACAGTGCTTTGGTTTTGCAGGATTTAGGAGGTAAGCCTCAGAGACCTTATTCCTCCAGCATGGAAAAGTCTGTGGCAATCCTGATACTAGGCATTTTGTAAAATGAGAATCGTGCATCAGCCCAGCCAACAACCTCCCACCCTCCCCTCTCCTCCACCAGCAATTCAGAGTCTCTCTCTTTGGAACCCAGATTCCCCTTTAGGGAAAGCCTCTTCCTTTTTTGCTCCCTTGACATTCATTTATCAGTTCCACAAATATTTATTGGAACCAACAAAATTGCATCAACTCAAAAGCAGCTCATTGGAATTCTTTTCTTCTTGCATTTCCACAACCACTCCCTTGGACTGGACAAAGAAAGCGTGGAATAAATTCATAGCCCAGCAGCTTCCCAGCCGGGCTGGCCCTTCCCATCTGCTTCTAGATCACCACTGATTCTACACACCACTGCATCCGCAGCTCAGCCCGGCTCTCCTCCCTGAAGACACTTACGTAAGGGCAGCCCTCCTACAGCCTTTTATCTAGGTTTAAAACAAGGTCCAGATGCTTCTACGCTGCCTGTGGGAGTGTAAAGTGGTACAACCACTTTGGAAAGCAGTTTGGCAGTCTCTTAGAAAGTTAAGATGCACACCTACCATATGATACTAGGTGTTTACTCATGAAAAATGAAAGCATATGTCTACGCAAAGACATGAACACAAATGTTCACAGCAGCTTTATTTGTAATAACAACAAACTGGAAATAATCCAAATGCCCATCAACTGGAGAGTAGATCAACAAGCTGTGCACATCAAATAATAAAAGGGATGATTACTGACGCTCTCAACAATATAAAACTCCAGAAAATGTGAACTAGTCTGTAGTGACAGAAAGCAGATCAGTGATTGCTCACATGAGAGGTTGGGAAGAGGTGGGGAGGAGGGATTTAAAGAGGTAAAAGGAAGCTTATTTGGGGGGTGGATATGCTCATGATCTTGCTTGCGGCTACAGTTTCATGGTTGTCTGCATATATTAAAACCCATCTAATTGCACAGTTTAGATATGTGCAATTTATTGTGTGTCAATTGTACCTCAAAGCTGTTTTGTTTTTTTTTTTAAATCCAGGAGAAGGAAAACAATGTGGCACAAAGAGTAAAATCTCTCTTATGGAGAGAGTTCTTAGTTATGGGTTTGACATGGGTTGAAGTTTCAGTCTCTTCTTGGATCCTCAACCAGGAGGCATGTCTGTGGAATCATCTTTCTCGTTTTGGAACTGAATGAATTTGCTTTCTATTTGAGATTTATGCTCTGAAAGAGCCAGCACAGAGTATTTAGGAAATATTAGGTTTGAAAAACTGAACCAACAATAGAATTGAGGATAATTTTTAAGAGAAAAAAGTGCCCATCCATATTAGTTAAAATCCTAGAGTTTTCAACCTGGTCAAAACCAAATTGGGTTTATTTCTATCTGCAACTCTTTTCTTGAATGTTTAGAAGAACTCATTTACTCCTTTCAAAATAAATGTATATTTATGTTACTTTAAATGGAGGCATGGCATCCATCATATTGAACCATGATTTATTTAGCTTCTTTATTAACCCTCTTGTTGGACATTTAGGTTATTTCCAAAGTTTTAATGTTATATATCACAGCAGACAATGTGATCAAGAGCAATTTGGTCAAAAGCAGATTAATTAAGCTGTCAGTGTTGAGTTCACTGATGGTGAATATTTAGTCACTGTTTTTAAAAAGAGGAAATTTTTGTGTGCCAAGGGGAAATTTTGCTAAGATGATTGTGCAATTTTTTCCTGTATCTTTGAGAATATTTTAAAAATTAAGAAAATTTTAAACATTTTTGTTTCTGCAATCAATTGGAATTTCCACTTGTAATTGTTTAAAAGGGAACTAACCTAAATAACTATTACCTAAAAAACGGAAACAACTTAAATGTTCATCATTTCATGCCTTATGGGAAGCACTCAAAATCTAAGACAATGTGCACTATTGATTAGAAAATTCATTTTGGCCCCATTTGTTAAACAAAAACTTTTAGTAAAATAAATATGGGTACAAAGAATCCATTATTAAAAATAAACTTTCCTTCCTTCCCTGCAAATAAAATTCCCATCTTAACCCTGTCCACATTGAAGAAAGGGAACAAAGCAGCCCGTGATGTCCAGGAACTGTCTCACTGATGCGCACAGCTAAGCCATATTGTTCTGCTGGATAGAAGCAATCTCACAGCACGTCCACATCAGACAAGGTCATTCTGATACCAAGATAAAGTGAACACAAACAAGGTCACTGTGCAGCCCACAAAATACCAAGCGTCCCCCTCTCCTAGTTAATATGTGGGACAGCTACTTCATCAATTAGAGCTTTATCTTCCCTTTCCTCTCTCTTCCCTGTAAGATTTGTTGTGTTACAGAAATTGCCCCTGCTTTCTGGCAGCACCTAGAGCAAGCCTCACTTTCTAACAGCTACCCCCAAATTACTCAACCAAAGCCCAGATCCCCTACAATGGGTCCTTTCTAACACCGTCTTGCTGAGACTCCCCACAGTTCCCTGTGCAACAAGTAAGAAACCCAACCTCTCCAACAGTAGGTGCGCTCCTGGTGGTCTTGGGCTGGAGGGCTTTGATACGTTTCTCTTCTTTGACTCATTGTTTCTTTTGTTTGTTTCTCTCTTTTCAATAGCAACATCGTCTCTCTATAAGCCAACAGAAAAGAGACATGCAGAAAGGAGAGAGCACCAGTGATCCCACCTCCACACACAACCACCCTGAACATATTGGCGAAGACCTTCTCTGATTTGTTTTCTGTGCACATGGTATCCCAGTTTGTAACCTGACTTTTTTTCAATTTACAATATATCATGACCATCTTTGATGTAAATAGAGGCATTTCTAGCATATGACATATAATGATGAGCATTATATGCTTGCGCTGCATTTAACCAATTCCCTATTGATAGACATGAAACTTTTCTGCTTCTTTTTAATATTAGCAGCACAGACCCTGCTTAGTTGGCTGAAATTTTAAATTCGAAATTTAAAAAACAGAAAAAATAAACCCCCAAATTTCTGAAAAATATTTAAATATTTTGTATCTAAAGATGCAAAAGGTCATACATCTGCCCCACAATCTATCAAAATTACCCATATCCATGACTGGAATATTTTTTCCAACCAAATTGTCATCATGACCAAACTGCCATCAAAACCAGCCTATTAGCAACCAAATCAAACAGAGCCAGTGAAAACAAGGCCATGATAGGCCATTCTTGTCACTAAATTTTTGCACACATCTGGAAATATTTCCTTAAATTCTCAGAAGTAGAATTGCTGAGTCAATATGCACATTTTAATACTTGAGATCTATATTTATGCCCTTGAAATTTTGTTCCAATTCATGAATTTATTAGAGAAGGTTTTCAAAATATTTTTAAATTAATTTTTAAATTTTAAAAAATATAATAAATTCAAGCATTCTTAACATGATCATTCCGTTCTACATATATAATCAGAAATTCACAGTATCATCACATAGTTGCATAGTCATCATGATCGTTTCTTAGAACATTTGCATCAATTCAGAAAAAAAAATAAAAAGACAGAAAAAAATTCAGTCATACCATACCCCTTCCCCCTCCCTTTCATTGATCACTAACATTTCAATCTACTAAATTTATTTTAATATTCCCCTATTATTTATTTTTATGCCATATGTTTCACTCGTCAGTTGATAAGGTAGATAGAAGGAGCATCAGACACAAGGTTTTCACAATCACACAGTCACTTTGTGAAAGCTATAGCATTAATACAATTGTCTTCAAGAAACATGGCTACTGGAACACAGCTCCACATTTTCAGGCAGTTCCCTCCAGCCTCTCCACTACATCTTGACTAACCAGGTGATGACTATTTAATGGGTAAGAATAACCTCCAGGATAACCTCCTGACTCTGGAATCTCTTAGCCATTGACACTTTATTTTCTCTGATTTCACTCTTTCCCCTTTTGGTCAAGAAGGTTTTCTCAATCCCTTGATTCTGAGTCTCAGCTCATTCTAGGATTTCTGCCCCATGTTGCCAGGAAGGTCCACACCCCTGGGAGTCATGTCCCATGTAGACAGGGGGAGGGCAGTGAGTTTGCTTGTTGTGTTGGCTGGAGAGAGGCCACATTTGAGCAACAAAAGAGGTTCTCTGGGGAGAAATTCAACTTTCCCAAGTTGAATTCTTGATATTCTCACAAGCAGTGTGGACAACCAAAGCTATAGGCTGAGCCCCCAATCTTGGGGTTTGTTCATATGAAACTTAACCCCACAAAGGATAGGTCAAGTCTACTTAGAATTTAGGCCTAAGAGTCACCCCCAAGAGAGTCTTTTTTGTTGCTCAGATGTGGCCTATCTCTCCAGCCAACACAACAAGCAAATGCACCACCCTCCCCCTGTCTACATGGGACATGACTCCCAGGAGTGTGGACCTTCCTGGCAACGTGGGACAGAAACCCTAGAATGAGCTGAGACTCAGCATCAAGGGATTGAGAAAACTTTCTTGACCAAAAGGGGGAAGAGTGAAATGAGACAAAGTGTCAATGGCTGAGAGATTCCAAACAGAGTTGAGAGGTTTCCTGGAGGTTATTCTTATGCATTAAGTAGATATCACCTTGTTATTCAAGATGTAGTGGAGAGGCTGGAGGGAACTGCCTGAAAATGTAGAGCTATGTTCCAGTAGCCATGTTTCTTGATGATGATTGAACAATGATATAGTTTTAAAATGAGACTCTGTGAATGTGAAAACCTTGTGTCCAATGCTCCTTTTAGCTACTATATCAACAGAAGAGTAGAACATATGGAATAAAAATAAATAATAGGGGGAACAAATGTTAAAATAAATTCAGTTTGAAATGCTAGTGGTATATGAAAGCAAGGGGTAAGGGGTATGGTATGTATAATCTTTTATTTCTCTATTATCATTTTATTTCTTTTTCTGTTGTCTTTTTATTTCTTTTTCTGAATTGATGCAAATGTTCTAAGAAATGAAGAATATGCAACTAAGTGATGATATTGTGAATTACTGATTATATATGTTAATGTTTTAGTTCATTTGTAAATTTTTTTTAATTAATAATTAAATTTAAAGAAAAAAGAGGTTCTCTTGAAGTGACTCTTAGGCCTAATTTTCAGTAGGCTTAGCCTATTCTTTGCGGGATTAACTTTCATATGAACAAACCCCAAGATTGGAGGCTCGGCCTGTTGCTTTGGCTGTCCCCACTGCCTGTGAGAATATCAAGAATTCTCCACTTGGGAAAGTTGAATTTTCCCCCTTTCTCACCATTCCCCTTAGGGGACTCTGCAAATGCTTCCCTAGTCACTGTTCAAATCACTCTGGGATTTATCTGGACATCACTCTGGACAAACCTACAAAAGCTCATGCCCTACACAAGGTTCCAAGTACTATGGTGTTTGATTAAGCTGTCCATATAAGTTATATTAGGAAATGCACTAGTCAACATATAAACTTTGTGCCAAATAAACATTTTTTGCTTGTCACACACATATGTTAAAGTTTTAAAATATTAATTACCATCTGTTTTCAACACCCTGCATTATTGACATTCCTTTGTTCTTCCTCATGCAGAAACATTTTTAAATTTCCACATTTAGTCACTATCATTATACACTGTAGGCATTCCTAGATTATACCATCTCAGTCTTTATCATCTATCTTTCCTTCTGATTTCATTCGTGCCCCCAGGCCTCCTCCCTCTATCATTCTCACATTCAGCTTCATTCAGTGTTCTAACATTATTCTATTACAGTTAGGTAATATTGTGCTGTCCATTTCTGAGTTTTTATATTCAGTCCTGTTGCACAATCTGTATCCCTTCAACTCCAATTACCCAATATCTTACCTTATTTCTATCTCCTGATGGTCTCTGTTACCAATGAAATTCTCCAAGTTTATTCACTAATGTAGTTCATATCAGTGAGACCATACAATATTTGTCCTTTTGTTTCTGGCTAATCTCACTCAGCATAATGTCCTTAAGGTCCATCCATGTTGTTACATACTTCATAACTTTATTCTGTCTTACAGCTGCATAATATTCCATCGTATGTATATACCACAGATTGTTTAGCCACTCGTCTATTGATGGACATTTTGGCTGTTTCCATCTCTTCGCAATTGTAAATAATGCTGCTATAAACATTGGTGTGCAAATGTCTGTTTGTGTCCTTGCCCTCATGTCCTCTGAGTAGATACCTAGCATTGGTATGGCTGGGTCATATGGCAATTCTATACTTAGCTTACTGAGGACCTGCCATACTGCCTTCCACAGTGGTTGTACCATTTGACATTCCCACAACATTGGATAAGTGTGCCTCTTTCTCCACATCCTCTCCAACACTTGTCATTTTCTGTTTTATTGATAATGGCCATTCTGGTGGGTGTGAGATGATATCTCATTGTGTTTTGATTTGCATTTCCCTAATAGCCAGGGAAGTTGAGCATCTTTTCATATAACTTTTGGTCATTTGCATTTCCTCTTCTGAGAAGTATCTGTTTAAGTCTTTTGCCCATTTTGTAATTGGGTTGTCTGTCTTTTTGTTGTTGAGTTGAACAATCTCGTTATATATTCTGGATACTAGAACTTTATCTGATATATCGTTTCCAAATATTGTCTCCCATTGTGTAGGCTGCCTTTTTACTTTCTTGATGAAGTTCTTTGATGCACAAAAGTGTTTAATTTTGAGGCGTTCCCATTTATTTATTTATTTCTTCAGTGCTCGTGCTTTGGGTTTAAGATCTAGGAAACTGCCTGGAAACCGCCTCCTATTATAAGATTTATAAGATATTTCCCTACATTTTCTTCTAACAGTTTTATGGTCTTAGATCTAATATTTAGGTCTTTGATCCATTTTGAGTTAATTTTTGTATAGGATGTGAGATATAGATCCTCTTTCATTCTTTTGCATATGGATATCCAATTCTCTAGGCACCATTTATTGAAGAGACTGTTCTGTCCCAGGTGAGTTGGTTTGACTGCCTTATCAAAGATCTAGACAAGGTTTTTGAGCACCTCCTATGTGTCAGGCTCTGTGCTAGGACTGGAATACAGAGACAAATAACTTTCATCCTTGGCTGCAAGGGGCTCATGGCCTGATTCAGTTGTCTTTAAGCCTAGCTCAGTACCCAACAGGAGGCACTAAATATTTATAAAATGAAAAAATGGATGAATGAATGAATGAGTGAGTGAGTGAGTGTATATCGCTTGGCTTTTGCTATATTTCAGTTGGCTTTTGCTATGTAACAAACTGCCTTACTGGCATTATTTTTCACAATTCTGTGGATCAGTTGGGTGGTTCTTCTTTTCTGAGCTGGCTTGACTGATTGTGGTCAGCTGGTGGCTCAGCTGGGCCTGCCTGACCTAGGATGACCTCACTGGCATCTCTGGCATTCAGCCTGGCAGTTGGCCTTGAAGGGCCTCAGCTGTGATGCCTCAGCTCTGTGCCACATGGCCACTCATCCTCCAGTTGGTTAGCACAGGTTTTTTCACATGGGGTTCCAAAGAGCAGCAAGAGAGGGCAAATGCAATGGCACAAGTGCTTTGCAAATCTCTGCTTGGGTCCCATTTGCTATTGCTGTGATGGCCTCATCAGGTCTCATGGCCAAGCCCCGAGTCAGTGTAGAAGGGTACGGATTTAGGGAGGGGAATATGGCAGCCTTTTCAGCAGTCTATTTTGAAAGGAGTGCTTCTGTTTCCAAGCTTGCAACCTGTGTCCATTTACCTAAATGTCTGTCTGGTTCATAGCTTCTGAAATTACACCTTGGACTTTTCACTAATATGTGTTTAGTTGAACCTTCAAAAAATAACCTAATGGGTGTCTGATTCTGGCGGCCAGGGTAAGAAACTGTTTCTGGGAAGGCTGAATGTGGGTCTTAAATGCATGATCTGTGTTCTGACCTTTATCTTAACAAGTGCAGAGAATGATAACTCGGTGCTGCTGGACCACCAGTGACTTATCTGATCTCTCCTCACGCACACCGAGAAAGGTTGGGTCATTCCTCATCCCCCGTCACAAAGCCAGTTGGCACCACTGGCCTCACTGTTCCACCTGCTCAGCATTTGGGAGGTGATTTAATGTGAAATTCCTTAGCATCAATTAAAAATTTGCCTCAGGAGAGCAATATGAGTGACCACTTGGGAAGAAAAAGGGGGCCGCTCACAAAAATCTTTGTGCAGATTTTTCAAAGCACGGTTGACGGCATGTTCCCTTCGCTACCACTTCTAGTCTGGAAATCGCTGCCTCCTTTTAAACACATGTGGCATGTTCGAAACAGGATAAAATAGTTGGTGGAAATCTCTCGCATTCTTTACTTGAGAGGGCACGGAGGTTAATTTGGGAAATAGTTCTCTAATGGAAGCCAGATTTGGGGAAAGTTAGAAAACAAATTTAAAAATCATGTCTCTGGTGTGGGTTAGAGGGACACGTTTTGGTGATGCTGTGAGCCCCTTGTGCACGGGCTGTCGGGTTGGGTAGGCCAATAGGGTCATCTTAATACCAGCAATTATTTCTTCCTTCTTCCTTTTGGGCTCAGGGTTCAGAAGACTGTCCTAGGGATATTGCCTGGATTGTTGGATTTTGAGAGGTTTTGATGATATTATATGGAAAAACATTCTCTGGAAACACAGATCACCAGGTTTAGCTTCTAACCTTTCCCTTTCCTATCCAGCCCCACTTCCCATCCTATAAGCACCACAGACACACACAAACAAACCCAGCACTGCTACTGCTCTGTTGTCACTCCAGGAAGGCTATAGAACAGTGCTTCTTAAATGATTTGGGTAAAGGGCCAGTTTTTTAGACTTCCAATGCAGACCAATACTTTCATAAAATAAATAATTAGAAGCTTTCTCTCTCTCTCTCAACATATATATGACATAAATAATGCAAGACCAAAATTTTTAGTATTATATTCAGAAGACACCAAAGTACTCAGTTAAGTTGCTACAGAAGTTTCTGAATACTTCCTCCCAATTTCTATATTTAATTTGTTGGAAACTGGCAGCAAACAGTTCACAGCCTGGCAAAACATCATTTCAGTGGTAGAATGAAGTGCCTAATAGAGGCTCATTCATTCAGTTATTCTTCCCGCATCTATCCTTGTCTCTGCTCCACACAGGGACCCTGTGAAACACTGCCAGTTAAAGATTAGATTAAGAGCCCATCCCTGTCTGCAAGGAACTCTTGGTCCAGGGGCGGACATGGAAATAAGCATGCCCTAATAGTGGGGTGAGGCTTTTACTCGAACAGCAGAGGCAAGGGAGGGGCCCAGGGGAGAAGCAGCTCATCCAAGTGTAATGGGTCAGGAAAGACCAGCTGGAGGAGGGGGCATCTAAGCAAAGTCCAGAAAGCAGAGGAAAAATTTGTTTGGTGAAAAGAGGGGGTTGGCAGGATAAGGGGGTGGAAAGAACTACTTTCCAGGCAGAGGAAAGGGCATTTGCAGAGGCCTCAGTGGATCAGAGGCACGGCAGGCAGTGGGGTTCACCTGGGTGTCGAGTCTGATGAGGGGGGAGAAGAGGCCGGGGAGCTGGAACATGGGGTAGGGGTGGGGTGGGGAGGGCTCTGAAGGCAGAGCTAAAGGACACTGGGGATCCCCCAGAAGGCGTTCGGTAGGGAAACTCCCATGACAAGGTGTGCATTTTAGGAGGCTCCCCAAGACTGGGGTGTGAGAAGTTGGAGGGAGCCAAGACCCAAGGCAGAAAGGCCAACCCAGGGCTGCCTCTGTCCTCAGCCCTGAGATATGGCCTGGGTGGGCTTCAGCGCTGAGGGCCGGGGGAGAGGGACCTGGTGGGTCCAGGAGACAGAGCCGGCCTCCTGAGCCCAGAACAGTATTGGATCTGGGCTTCCCAGAGCGGGGCTCCAGTTAAGGGTGGGGTTGACCAAACCTCCAGGCAGCGGCTTCTTCCCCATCAGTTTAGTGCCATTCAGAAGCCACCACGTGGCCAAGACCCATCGCTTTCCTCTAGGATTCTTATTAAAAACTGTTAATATCCCCTTCACCCAAATGAGAGCAAAGTTATAAAGGTCTGATCAAAAGGATTCACTCACGATGCAAATGTACTAAGAAATGATGATCATACATCTATGTGATGATATTAAGAATTACTGATTGCATATGTAGAATGGAATGATTTCTAAATGTTGTGTTAGTTAATTTTTTTTAATTAATAAAAAAAAAGGAAAAAAAAAAGGATTCACTCCACACTACATTGGGAAAAAGAAAAAAGATCAGGACAATAGACTTGCAATCCTCAAAGCTGTAACTGGGCCTCTTTTTAATTTTTAAGCAACTGCTACAACTACCCAAAGATGAGTGCTTGATGTCATTAACTTGTGCCATGGGCTTATCTCCACCTCTCGTTCCTAAAAGATGCCTTGACCAAAGAGAAATTTGTTTCACGCTGAAATCACACAGCATACTGCCGGGCATCAGTTAAATGATGACTCTTGTGCAGATAATTCATTCTGTGTTTATGAGGGAATTGAACCAGTTTGCTGATTTCTTTTAGATACGAGGACAAAGTTTGGGAGTGTCGAAGTAGCTGGAAGGAAATGGGAGTGTGGGGTGGGGTGTGGTCTCCAAGTTCGGCCCCTGTCTCCCCTCCTCCCTTTGGGCAGCATCAGGGTTTTTCCATGCTTCACACGACCCAGGAGAGCCAGGGTTTGGGGAATGGAGCCTGACGCCACAGAGCTCATCCCTCTGCTATAATTGTTTCAGGAGCAAATTCAGTTCCTTGAGGAAATTCCTTACAGTCAGTTCACAAACTAGAGCTGGCACCGCTGGGGGGCCATGGGTTGGAGAGGGGCTTCTCTGCTAAACCTAAGTGATGGGCCTGCTATGTCTCTCTGCAGCAGGATTTCAATGCCTCATCGCCCATCTGCAGCAGAAAGGACCTTGATTAGATTTTATCCTTAAAAAAAAAAAACACGAATTGCTTGAGGACCTCTTCTTGTTTCATGTCTGTAGCTCCTGTCTCTAGATTTATGGCCAACACAAAGCAGGTGCTTAGTAAAATTCTGACTAGGTGATTAGATGGGTCATAATTTCTCTGACTGTTGCAAGTTCATTTCCCTGATTTTTTTATTTTTCCCCACCTGTAGGGAACAGGGATCGTGTCTGTCTTGATGAGATTTATTTCCCCGGTACCTCACCCAGTGCCTGGGCCCCTGGGGACACTATATAGAAACTGGTTAAATGACCGAATGGGTGGGTGATGGTGTAGCAGATGCTGCTGCTGTGCCAGGCCGCCTGCCACCTGCCAGGGGGCCTTTCTCTGGTTGCCCCTTCTCTCCTGCCTGACACCCAGGGGAGCAGCCCCATCTCATGGCTGAATGGTATGAGAGGGCCCCAGCTCTCACATGAGACATGTCCCACATGGCTCCCAGAGTCCCCCGCAGGGATTACACTCCCTTTGCTCTCACCAGTACTGTCTCCCTGGGTTCTCTCTGTGGGCTGCTCTGTTCCCTGCCACCCTTCCCCTCTGGAGTTTCTGGGGATCACTTCCCGGACAAACTGCTGGTATTTGAATCTTTATCCCAGTGTCTGCTTCTGGGGGAACTGAAATTGAGCAAGATGGACAAGTTCTCATGTGCCAGTGGTGCCAACCCACTGGAAAGGGCGGTACACTCCTCCCTCCCAATGTTTTCAGCAGCAAAATTTCAAAGCAAAGAAAAATTGAAAGGATATGTATATTTCAACTAGTTTCACCAATCAATAACATTTTTTTCCCACAATAGCTTTATCTACCTACCTACCTATCCATCTAAAAATGTCCTTCAGAGTCTTCAGAGGAAAATAATTAGAAGACAAATATGCCTCTCACAAAATTGTGATGCATTGTATGTAAATATATAGTTTTCCCACCATTTGAAAATAAGTGGCAGACTTCCTGATACTTCCCATGTAAATCTGCTAGCATGTATCTAACAGAACAAGAGGCATTCTCTTAAATAACCACAAATTCCATTATCACACCCAAGAAACTTAACATTGATTCAACAATATTATCTAATACTCAAATTTCCCCAGTAATGCCCTTTATAGCTGTGGAACAATGTACCTTTATATGTGCCAATCAATAATTCCTCCCCTCAAGGGGCCTAACAGTGATCTATGGATATAGGGACTATCCATTAAATTCAGATATTGAACAGAATGGAATGGATTCCCTAAGACCAGAGGTGGAGAATTTTAGTCCTGGGCTGCTTCTGGCAGAAGGGCAAATATCAGCCACGGCTTGCAGGGCTCTCTGCCTCCCAGTTAAAGTAGCAGAAAGTGCAGAGCTGGGTCCCTTCACCAACCCTGGTTCCTTCACAGACAACCCCCGCTCCCCACCCCCCCACCTTCAAACCCTTTCCCAGAGAGCCCCATACTAGGAAGAAGCAATTCCTCCCATCGAGAGCGTGTAGCTCTCAGCCCAGTTCCTAATTTCTGATGATCTTACCGGGAACAGACTTGGAATTTTGTTTTAATTGAAAGGAAGAGAAAGGGCAACCCAGAACGGCGGGTGGAGAAATCCAAGGACCATCCTTACTATTCAGTACTGATCACAGAAGTTGTGAGACCCAAGGCAAAGCTTGTTCAAAAATTACCGTTTCATAATGATGACAGCAGAGCATTAAACTAGGTGTGCGGGGTCCTGGGGGCTGCACGGGCCACCCGTGAAGCTGGGTCTTTGGTATTTGTGTCTTGCGTGGGTTCCCTGAAGGCCTTTCTGCACTTAAAGACTTACACAGAAAGCTGGGAATGCTGGCCAAAGCCTTGTTGGTCTTTTGGCACACCTGAAGGAATTAAAACTGAAAGATTTAACTCGGCTCCAAGCAGGTCAGTGATTATAACCCATCATTTCCTTAGGAAAACAGCATCCACAGTTCTTATCAACGCAGCCACAGTTATCACATATTTGCTGTCACCTTGTAGGATGATGTCAGGTCTGAGGGGTATTTCCTGCCTTGACCTTGCTCCTTCTGTCCTCAAAGGTTCTTGTATACTGCGATCTCCCTCATTCTTTAGGCTGGTTCCGCATGAGCCCATTCTTCTCCCCTGTTAGGACACGCTGCAGGCTGCTCCATCCCATCACGCCCACCCTGCAACGCCACGTTTCATCTGGATATTTTAGGAGAGGCTGGGAGACAAACAAACGTTATCATTAGACTTGCAACAAGACACACCCGGAACGGCAGCCTTCTTCCTTTCCCAGGCTGTCTCCTGGAGTTGTTTTCTGGCCACTGGCAGATGTCTACCGCATCTGGGAGTGATTTGCCTCTCAGAGTCAGCTGAGCTCAGGAAAGGTCGGCAATTAAGCCCAGAAGAGTGAAAAGGAACAAATTCATAGCTAATAAATGAGTGATAGCCGAGACTGGTAGGAGAGGCTGGGCAAGCCTAGAGAGCTACAGCAGAAAAATAATCCCATCCTGCAGAAGGAGTGGCATCCTCACCACCTGAACTCCAACTGAGAGACCAGAGAGTTCTCAGAAGGATCCAGAAGATACAAAGGAACAGGGCACAGGCAGAAAGGAAGTGGGTGGAGGAGAAGGAAGCAGGACAGCTGTTACTAAAAGGTCATGCGCACAGCAATTAGCTTGCTGCTCCCCAGGCATAACATCAGGACGAAACATTGAGTCCACCTGTTTCTCAAGCACCGACCAGGGCCATGCTGGTACTCCAAGGTAGACTCAGAGGAGCCAGCCAGAATCGCTGCCCTCCAGGTTCCTGTACTCTAGGAGGGTGGGGAGAGGCTAGCCTAAACCACACGAATAAGGAAACCCAATAGTAAATCTGCCAGGTAATACAAGTTTACTGCTACCTACCAGTGCTACCCCGAAGAGGATGGGCACAGAGGGTGTGGGAACAGATAACAAATGTTTAAAATTTAAAAAGGAGGGGAGGAAGATGACTACCTGCTTCTCACCTGGATGGAATGCCAGGCCTCCGTGGGGCAGAAGGCAACCAGACGTCTGGAAATGGAAGCAGAACTCGTTTGGCAGCCTGAGGCCTGGGGAAGAATTCCTGTCACTTCCCAGACCTGCTCCCAGGGCATGCTCTGTGTTTGGGTGCTGGAGCTGGCTGGGTGCAGAGCCAGGAAAGATGGAGGAAAAGGTCCCTGCACTTTGGTTAATCATTGCTTGGTTTGCTTTTTAGTCCTGTGCGTATACCCCAAGCCTCTTCTGCTCTTCACCTGGCCTTTGCAGGTGACCAAGTGGGCGTGGATCCCGAGAAACGGAATTTCTGCTCAGTGACACCAAGGAGCCTGAAGCACTAGGGACCCTTCTTAGCTTTGTTCCTGGTGTGGTGCTCTAAGCTCACTGCTCAAAGTGGGATAAGCAGACCAGCATAAACTGGGAGCTTGTTAGATTTACAGAATCGTACACCCCACACCAGATTTTACTGAATTCAAACCTGCATTTTTAACCAGATCTCCTGGCAATTCAGGTGCACATTCAAGCCTGAGAAGTGCTGGGTCAGAGCACAGTCTTACAAATCAAATCGACCTTCCAGGACTGTGTGCCCTTGGACAAAGCTGTGTAGCCCCTCCGAGCCTTAGTTTCCACATCTGTAAAGTGGGCATAAAACACTAGAATCTATCAGATCAGGCTGCCTTCAGCGTTCCATACCATGACCCACGTGCAGCTCTTAACCCAGAGTCCAGCAGAACAAGTGTTTAAGACATCGTCATTATTAACCTGATTATTCTCTGGCCATATGAGTTTGAGCCAGTCACTTTATCTTCGTCCAGGGTTGGGCAAAGGGCACTGTTTACAGAGCCCTTGTGTTAAGTTCTTGCTTCATCATGACCCATTTTCCTTGGCTTAATAATTGGTAGAATCACAAAGGGCCAGAAAGAAAGCTTGCGATGACCTCAGAGCCTACCCACTTTGCCCCTGAGGAAACCAACGCCCAGGACCGCCTTGCCCGGGATCACAGAGCCAAGGGTTGGCTGAGCCGGGTGAGAGGAGCATTGCCGAGCTCCCAGTCCAGAAACTCTCTGCCATAATAAAAACACCAATTACTGTGCTTTGAGCACCTACCAGGTGCCAGGCACTGGGCTCAGAGTTTATCAAAAGAATCATTTCATTGAACCTGCACCACAACCTTCCATTTTAAAGACAATGAAATAGAAGCTCAAAACTAATGTGCCCCAGCCCGAGGTAAGCTGGGCTGAACTGTGTGGAATCTGATTTGCTGACTCCTCTGCTCCCTCCGTCACCGTCCCCTCCTCCCCCCCCTGCCCGTCCCCCCTTCCCCTACCCTTACTCCCCCCCCACCAGGTGCTGTAAGCGCCCTGCAGGAAAGGCAGGCAGATGCGTGGGCGCTTCTGGGTATGGAATGTTCTGTTTCTTGGTCTGGTGATGGATGCAGGAGTATTTATTTTGTTACTACTCTTTAAACTGTACAAATGTTTTCACACATACATGTGTTATACACCCACAACTTAAAAACAAATAAGAACGAATAGAAGGGGGATTTGCTCAGGTATTTTGAATTCAACCCTGGAGTGGTCTCGGGCCGGAAGGAAGGGACTGGGGCTTGACAAAAGAATAGGAAAGCACACACACACACCAATTTAGGGAGTAGCCTGGGAGCCATCCCTTGTGGTTAGTTAGCACTTTATCTCAGGATCAGATAAACTAGTACTTTGGAAGGCCTGAGGGGGCAGGGAGGCTTGGGGTGGGGTGGGGAGGCTCATGTTGGAAAAGAGGGGTGGCAGTGAAGGCTGGGGGGTGGAGGGGAGAAACAGTTTTCTAAAACTAGGCTGTGAAGAAAATGATTTTTCCTTTGCCTCAAAACTTCTGGGTTAGGGTAGGCAGGTTAACTTGTTCTTCATTGGTTTCCCAAAATATCAGTGGAAAATATGTATAATTACATTAATGGCAGAGTCATTTATGATAGTGAAAATTTGGAAACCACCTAAAAGCCCAACGACAGGTATGAATTTAATAATGTAGGGAGCCCCCATATGAGGGCATATTCGATGGCCATTAGCCGTGACGTCCGTCATCAGGATGATGGCAGCTGCAGCTGTGACCTCGCTCTGGTCATTCTCACGGTACATCCCCACCACAGACGACAGAACAGAGGTTCAGAGAAAGGCAAAGTGACTTCCCTCAGCTATGACATGGCACCTTCAACTGAAAGAGCAGTTTACACCGTCTGTGTAGTATTGCAGTATTATAAAACATGTCCAATAATGGGGAATTGTGAAATAAGTTGCATCACATGTGAGGCTGGCTACCTGACGGAAATTCTGCAGCCACCACACACGATGGCATAGATTGCCAATAGTTGACAGGAAAGATGTGCACGGCGTGGTATATTTAAAAGAAAAGGCTGTATTTGCAATAAAATTCCATATATAGAATCACACATATAGCAATAGTTTACACACTAGGGACAATTTTGCCCCTCAGAGGACATGTGACAATGCTCGGAGACACTTCTGGTTATCTCACTGGGGGTGGAGTGGTGCCTCTGGCAACTAGCACACACGAGTCCCCCCACAACCAAGAATTATCAGCCCCAAATGTCAATAGTACTGAGGCTGAGAAATTATATCATACACATACATGCAGAGAGACAAAATTTAAAAGGAAATATTTCTTGACATTAACCTTGTTTTACTTTGGGTGCTGGGTTTTTCTTTTTTTCTCCATATCTAGATTTTCTAACTTATTTTTTTAAGTAAGGAGCGTGATTAAGTATGGGGGAAAAGGAAAATTATATAGTTACAACTGCCTTAGAAATGGTTCAGTTAAACACAAGCAGCCGAGGGGAGGAAGGTTTGGGAGGGAAGGATTTCCAGGGGTTCAGGTGGATGCCATATCAAACCCGGCTTCACGGGACGATTTCCTTCTGATTGTGAAGCTGGACTAAACGCTTCCGTGTTGAGGGCCCTGGGGGAATGTGTTCCCGCCAGGGTGGGGCCAACCCCGGAGGAGAGCCATCCCCCTCAGGAGAGCCCTCCCCCCGGCAAGAGAGCCCCCCCACCGCCCATGCGCAGGGAGGTCAGGCCCGAGCGGAGCCCCAAGATGAACTTTCCGTGGGGCCGGCCGGTGTCGTGCGCTCACAGGGAGTCAGGCCCAGGCTTTGTGGCAGTTATTAATGACTGGGCTCTCAGTCCCCTCACCTGCTCCTCATGCTGTTAGATGGCTCTGTTTGCTCTTTGCCCTTTTACAGGCCAGTAACACTGCAGACTTGGGGCGGTGCTGTAACCACCTGGGTCATGGCTCCTTATGAGAAATAAAGACATAAGACAATAGTGCCACAGCTTGAAAACAGAGAGGCTCCAGCAGCTGCTTAGCAACTCTTGTGTAAGCTCCCTCCCAGCACCGAGCAGCAGACATAAACCATCCCATAAAAAAGCGGGCATGAGGGGCCCAGACAATGGCTGGAAACCTTCAGAGAACCTCTCAGGCAAGTTTTCTGAAAGCATGGATGCAGGACCAGACAGGGAGAAACAAAGGGCCACCTCCAGAGCCACCTCATAAACCCTGGCCTCTCATTCAAGGCAAGACCGTGTCTCTGTGCCCAGCCCTTTACTAAAGTGTTCCAAAGTTTGAACCCCACCAAAGGCTCCAGGGCTGAGTGTGGGTCAATTGCACCTCCCCGCCCCACCCCCCACCCCCACCAAGATCCCAACCCCCGACCTTCCCATCCCCTGACCCCACTAATTATGGAATACATAAGAGCTATGCTGGGCTCCTTCTCAAAGCCTCCTGGAAAAATCTCTTATGGTCCAGAATTCTCCAAAACAGTGCCACGTGAGGCAAGAGGCTCTGGACTAAACTGAGTCCTGGACATGTGGCCTTTGATCAAGATGGCAAATAGCTTCCAAGTTCCATGAGGACCCTGAAGGGTTAGGGGAGGTTGTCTGGCTTGCTGTGCTGAGAAGCTCCCTGTACTGGGTTGACTAGTGTTTCCCCAAAATTCCCATACCCCTGGAACCTCAGAAGGTGACTTTTTAGAAAACGGGGTTTTTGCAGATGTAATGACTTATGATGAGGCGAGACTGGATTAGAGTGCGTTTTAATCTAGCATGACTGGTGTCCTCATTAAAAGAGGGACATTTGGACACAGTTACAGAAGGAAGATACCATGTGAAGAGGGAGCAGAGTTTGGAATGGTGCAGCCACAAGCCAAAAAACTCCCCGAGCTACCAGAAGCTCAAAGAGGCAACGGAGTCTTTTCCCTTAGAGGCTTCTGAGGCAGCATGGCCCTGTCAACAACTTGACTTCAGACTTCTGGCCTTTGCAATTGTGAGAGAATGCATTTCTGTTGTTTTAAACTACCCAGTTTGTTGTTTGTTATTATGGCAGCTGGAGGGAACTAATGTAGTCCCTGAGACTATGTCCGGGAGAGTGGGAATGAATCGTGTTGGCATAGCCTAGCTCTGTCTGACATGGGTGTGTGCATGAAGAGTGGTGGTCCTAGTGCTGTCCCCTTACTGTTTTACATCTGGCCCAGACTATCCACTCGTAATTACCAATTACATCAGCGGCAGTATTTTCACAGATTACCAGCATCCACAACTTAATAACCTTGGGGAGCTGTCAAAATGCACATCCCTAGTCCCCAGAACCTGCATTACAATACCCTTTGGGGATCATAAAAAAAATGCAAGTTTCTAGACCCTACTCTGGAGCTCCTGATAGAGAGTATCTTGATGATGGGCATAGGAATCTCCACTTTAACAAGCACCCTTGTAATGCACACCAAAATCTGAGAACCATTTACCTAGAAATATTGTTTCTACCAGGACGTCACACCTGGGAACACCCTTAAAATCACCATTCTAAGTTGAACTAGGTTGAATGTAAATGTTTGGAAACTGATGGGAGCATCTTCTTGTGAGTGTAATCAATAGCGCTGAATTGTGGGTGAATGCGGTGAAAAGGAGACAAAGTTTAGAGTCATGTTTGTCAACTGTGGGAAAGCTAGAGGTTGAAACACGGGAATGTACAATAACACAGTGAATCTTGTGGTGGGCAATGACTGTGATTAACAGTATAATATGAAAAAAATTATTACATGAACTAGAACAAATGTATGACACTCTTACAAGGAGTGACTTATAGAGTGGTTTATGGGAGAAAATGGACTTATCGCAAACTATGGACTATAATTAACAGTGATATCTTAATATTCTTTTATCAACAGTAACAAATGTACCGCACCAGTTCTAAGGCTCAGCAATAGGAGGGGATAAGGAGTATGGGATGTTTTGGGTTTTCTTTTATGCTTTTATTTTATCTTATCATTATTTTTTGGAGTATCGAAAATGTTCTAAAATTGATTGTGGTGATGATTGCACAACTATGTGATGAAACTTGGAGCCCTTGGTTGAATACTTTAGATGAATTGTATGGTGTGTAAATATATCTCAATAAAATTACATTAAAAAAGCATTCTACATTAGGTTATGGTGGTTTAAAAATATGTCAACAAATTCTACGATCTTTCTTCCTTCAGAAGGTGGAGGCTAATGCCCATCTCCTTAAGGGTGGGAGAGACTTAGAGAATCACTTCTAATAAACACAATGTAGAGGGTAGGATGGTGTATAACATCCAAGATTATTGCATAAAAAAGCATTTAGGGGCAGTGTGATGGTGGCTCAGTGGCAGAATTCTTGCCTGCCATTCTGGAGACCTGGGTTTGAGTCTCGGTGCCTGCCCATGAAAAAAAAATTTAGGCTTTCTCATCTTGGCTCACCTGCCATGTTGTGAGGACATTCAAGAAACACTACAGGGAGGCCCATGTGGCCAGAAACCAGCCATGCGAGTGGGCCTTTTGGAAGTGCCAGTCAAGCCTTCAGGTAATGGCAGCTCACCTATTCTTTTGACTGCAACCTCATGAGTGTCCTTGAGCCAGAATCACTCCACTCAGCCACTCCTGAATTCCTGACTCAAAGAAACTGTGAATTAATAAATGTAGGTTGTTTAAAGCCTCTAAGTTCTGGAATAATTTGTTATGTAGCCATAATAACTCATGCAAGAACGAAAAGTCAGTTTCCATTGATTTCTTACAGGGTCACACTGTTAACCTAGTAAGCTACCCCTGAACAGGTAAGCTTAACTTCTCCAAGAAGGTGGCTTTATTTTCCTCTAATGAGTCCTCTGGACAGAGCTTCCAGGGCTCAGGACTCTGCTGAGAGGCTGTCCCAGGCCATCCCATCCGAGCCCCAGTCAGGCTGTCGGTCATCCCGACACTGAGGCCCGGCACTGTGTTTTCCCAGAGAAGCTTTGTTTGATGTCCCCCCTGTGTGTACACAGCCTCTGCCCTACCTCCTGGTGTGGGCTCTGAGTCCTTAGAAAAGCTTACAAAGCCTTGAAATTTCAGCTCCAACCTCTTCCCAGCCTCATCCTCTACCGTTTCCCTACTCTAACCACAGTGAATGCTCCCCAGTCCCCTCATAACCCAAATATATGCCCTCCTCTAGAGCCCCCCACAACTTCTCTGTGTCCCTTCCCCGTGGTGCTGATCATTTCTCCTCTGCTCCACCAGCGCTTTGTACACCCCAGGAATGGTGTAACCCTTATTTCACATTGTGGTATTTTGGTTTGGGGATCTAGGTCATCGTTCCTTTAAAGCTAGGGTAGTTTGAGTTCCCAAATACCTGCGTGTAGAATTTGTTTTGTTTCTTCTTTAAATCAGCCCAGTGACTTTCAAATGATAGATAGAGTTTTCGTTTCCTTGGGCTGCCGAAACAAACTACCACAAACTTGGTGGCTTAAAACACCAGGCATATAGGGTTTCATCATTCTGGAAACGACATGTCCGAAGTCAAGGTGTCAGCAGGACCTTGCTCCCTCTGGGGCTGCAAGAAAAGATCCTTCCTTGCCTCTCCCCTGGTTTCTGGTTTTTGCCAGAAACCTAGGTGTTCCTTGGCTTGTTGCTGTATCACTCCGATTTCTGCCTCTGCAGAAATCACATGGTCTCTTCTCTGTGGTGTGTTCCTGTGTGTCCAAATCTTTCCTTCTTATTAGGACACCAGTCATTGGATCTAGAGCCCACCCTAATCCAATGTGACTGCAGCTTAACTTGATTACATTGACAAAGCCCTTTCCCAAAGAAAGTCACATTCTGGGGTTCCAGGAAGACATGAATTTTGAGGGGACGTTATTCAACCCACTATAGATAATATGCCTAAGAACTTCTAAGTGCAAGGTAATATAAACAACCTGAATTTATATACAGTTCTGTATTTTTTTTATATACTTGAAAAGCCTAGAGCGATTTGACTTCCATGGTTTGTACTTTCTGCCCCTCTTTTGAACGCAATCCTTACAGTGACTTCACTGTCATCACTCAGCTAGAATCGCAGAATGCGAGCGCTAGAAAGAATATTCAAGATAATCCAGGCTGCAGGGGTGTAAACCTCGCTGGCAAAGTGGGACAGAAATCCTAGAGTGAGCTGGGACTCAGCATCAAGGGATTGAGAAAACCTTCTCGACCAAAAGGGGGAAGAGAGAAATGATACAAAATAAAGTGTCAGTGGCTGAGAGATTCCAGAGTTGAGACGTTATCCTGGAGGTTATTCTTACTCATTTTATAGATGTCCCCTTTTTTGTTTAAGGTGTATAAAAGAGGCTAGAGGGAAGTGCCTGAAGCTGTAGAGCTGTGTTCCAGTAGCCATGTTTCTTAAAGATGATTGTATAATGATATAACTTTTGCAGTGTGACGGTGTGTTTGTGAAAACCTTATATTTGATGCTCCTTTTATCTACAGTATGGACAGATGGGTAAAAGTGGATTAAAAATGAATAATAGGGGGAACAAATGATAAAAAAAATAGATAAATGGGGAAAAATGTACCTATTGCAAACTATGGACTACAGTTAAGAGTAATATTTTAATATTCTTTCATTAACAGTTAACAAATGTACCCCACCAATACTGTCGGTCAATGGGTGGGGGTGGGGGAGGGATAAGGGGTATGGGAGGATTTGGGTTTTATTTTTTATTTTTATTTATTTATTTTGCATGGGCAGGCACCGGGAATTGAACCTGGGTGTCTGGCATGGCAGGCTGCCTGCTGAGCCACTGTGGCCCTATTTTTTATTTTTATTTCCTTTCTGGAGTAATGAAAATGTTCCAAAATTGATCATGGGGATGTATGCACAATATGTGACGATACCATGAGCCAGTGATTATATACTTTTGTGTGGTATGTGAGTATATCTCAATAAATCTGTATTAAAAAGAAAAGAAAAACAAAATAAATGAAAAAAACTGGAAAAAAAAGATAACCTAGGCTAGTTCTTAAAATTCGGGGGTTACTTAGTCTCCTGAACATCTGATGAAAACTATGGACATTCTCATTAGAAAACTGAGGCCCCTTGGAATTGCTACATAAATTCTAGTTTCAGAATATACCTGAAGAAAAAAATGGATTTTAATCCAGTTAAAATCCATTTTACAGATGAGAAAAACAAGGTTCAGAAAAGGTAAGCAAACTGGCCAAGAGTTCACAGGCCCTTTTGGAAGAGCTGGGGCTAGAATTCAGATCTCTTTACTCTCACATCTCTGGTTCCTTCTCAGGCCAGGCTGTGTCTCTTGCAGCATCCTGGATCTGTGCCATTGTATTCATTTCCTGTGCTGTCATAACAAATCACCGCAGACTTGGTGAGTTAAAAGAACAGAAAGCTATTCTCTCCCAGTTTTGGAGACCGGAAGTCCGGAAATCAAGGTGTTGGCAGGCCATATCCTCTCCCATGGCTCTAAGGAATCACCGTTTGCCTCTTTCTGGCTTCTGGTAGAGACCAGCGATCCTGGGCATTCTATTAGAGCTGCATCACTCCAGTCTCTGCCTTTGTTTGCACATGGCCTTGTCCCCTGTGTGTCTGCCTCTGTATCTCTTTTCCTCTTATCATAAAGACACGAGTCGTATTGGGTTAAGGGCCCACTCCACTCCCATATGCCCTCATCTTAACTATTTATATCAGCAACAACCTTATTTCCAAATCATGCCATATTCTAAGACATTGGGGGTTAGGAAGTCAAAATATATTTTGGAGGGGCATAATTCAACCCTTAATAGCCAGTCCAGCCTTTGCTTGGTGATGTCCAACGATAGAGAATCCTTACTTCACAATTCTAACCTGCTTGACATTTCTCCCAAGTTTGGCCTGTTAAGCCATAGCCTCTGCCCTGGGACCGTATCATCACCCAACGACTTTAGGTAGGGGGAATGTTATTCCTTCCCAGGTCTCCTGAAAGGGGCAGATTTAGGTCCAGGTGTTCTAACCACATTGACATATGTGAAATCCAGGCAGAGGCTGCAAGCTGAGCTGAGGTTGGCACATTAGACCAGTCAGGATTTATAATGACAAAATTCAAGACAAAAATGGAGACCAGTAGTAAGGCAGAGAGCAAAGAAATATGGGCTGAAATAAAGTTGGAAAATTGTTCCCAAAATAAACTGACCGGAATCAGACTCAAACCAGATGGTTAAGGACACAGGAAGCTGTGGTTGACTATAGGGAAGATGAGAGATGTGAGAAATGAGATGGCTAAGAGCCAACTGATTCTCCCAGGAAGCTAAATTGAATTAAAGATTGGATACTTCTACCTTTTAAAATAGTACGGTTAGATGTGACTGGCTGGTATCTGCTAGAATAGTTTTGCTTTAAAAATTAAAAACAAAACAAAAACACCCTAAGTCCTTATAACACCTAAGAGGAATTTAGTAGGTTTATAACTTAAAGATAGAGTGTACATTTGATTTCAGGAATAATTTGATCAAGGATATGGCTACTTCTCTGTAAATTTCTCACCTCTAACCTTTGTGCTGGTTTTGTCCTCAAACTGGCTTCTTTCATGGTGTAAAATGTCGACAGCTGCCCCAGAACGCACCTTTATTCTATACAAGAGACAGCTGGGAACTTTTTCTCTCCAGTCACTGAACAAAAGTCCTAGCCATCATGCTAATTATACCTGACCCAAACACTGTGGCAAGGGAGATGGGATTATACTGATGGGCTCGGGCCGACCACAGCCCATCTGGAGCCAGTGCTGGAGCTGGACCGGGTCCACGCACGCCCCCAGCCACCACGCTGCAGGGCTACGCAGATCAAGGCCAGGGAGGCACCCACAGGGCTCACTCGTGGATTTAAGAGGGCTGAAGTGCTATCTGCTAATTTGGACCACTTTCTCTTTCTCAAAGGCCCTAATTTGATATGGTCCACACTTGATTTACAGAGATTTCTTTTGAGTCCTCCTATAGGCCTAAATGAACTCCTCTGAGTCTTGCCTGGTCTTCTTGAGAGTTTATGAACCTGGCACTGAAATAGGATTTGAAGTTTTCTAATCCAACTTCTTATCCCCATTTTCTAAAGAGGCATTTCCTGACTGGATTGAAAATACAGTACTCTTTCCCTCACCCAGTGGAAGGGTCTACAGCACAAATTTTAGAAGACAGATTTGATCTAGTTCTGTCACATGACAGTGGGAAACTTACTTCATTTGCTTGAGCCTCAGTTTCCTCCTATGCAAAATAGAGACACAGAAAATAGTGCCTACTTTATAGGATATCGTGAGGATTAAATCTCTATTAGTTTCTTAAAAAATTACCACAAATGTGGTGACCTAAGATAACATTAATGTGCTCTCTTACAGTGCTTACAGAATAGATACCTCAAATATACTCGATGACTGTAACAGTCCATTTTTTTTCTATGTAACAAGCCACCCCAAAGCTTATTAACTAAAAACAAATACTACTATTGTTATGTTTTTAAACGGTAGCCGACTGAAAAATCAGAGGAACTGAGTCCCCGTTTAAAAAAAGTTTATTGTGCCGGGGCGAGGTTCCCCCGTCCAGGTGCTCAGGGTGCGGGCGGGGGAAGTCGCGCCCCCCTGGGGGCGGTGGGGCTAGATACAGGCTAGCTAGTGGGGGTGCTGACGATGCCTACGGGGCCTCCTGTGGTAGGTTAGGAGTTTCGCGTGCTTTAGGGCCGGGGGCATAACTACGGGCCGTGTGCAGTGGGCATAGGCACGGGCTGTGTGCAGTGAGGGTCCTTTGTTTGTCAGGCCAGGTCCTGACTGGCTGAGTTTGAACAGCTGGATGCCCGGATGTGCACTAGTTTTAGTTCGGGTGGGGGCCTTCCAGCCAGAGGCTACCGGGCCAGGCCTTACACTTATTTAGCTCTAGATTTTGTAATCAGCAATTTCAGTTCTTTTGGTCCAGTCTGGGCTTGGCTGATCTCAGCAGGGCTCACACATGGCCTGGGGTCAGCTGGAGACTGGGGCTGGCTGGTGTATGCAGGGTCTCAGCCGAAATGATGCGGGAGGTCTCTGCCCCAGGCTCTCTCACCTCCCAGCAGGCTAGCCCAGGTTTTGATGGCACATTTGGGGAAGGGAGAAACAAGCGTAAAAGTTGCGAGACCTCTTATGTCCTAGGCTTAGAACTGACCCAGCTTTTGCAATCCAGCCTGATGACAGGGAGGAGGAGCGAAGGGAAGATTGGAGGTCACATCCCAAAGGAATAGTTATCCAAGGAGACTTTTTCCCCTGGAAAGTTCTCCAGCAAGGGAGGCAGTGAGGCTCATCCTGTTCAGGAGTGGCCCTGGGGTAGCTAATTTATGCTCACTGAGAAGGACAGCACATTAGCATATTTCTTCCTCTATGTGCTAAAATGCCAAGCCCCAAGATCTCTATTATAAATGACACAATTAATTCCCTGGCAAGAAAAAGTCAAGCTCACCAACCTCTCTTCTCTTTTTTCAGAAGCTAGTAAGGACAAGCAGGGCAGTTGCACCAATGTGCGAAGTGACAAAAGATATATAATATAAACATGAGAAATTAAGAGAGGTCATTGGAATACTAAATTCCTATAAAGCAAAGGCTTCTTTTTAATGTCATTAGCAAATATCAATGGAAAAAAAGCAGGATATAAAATAACTGATCCTGCTTCATAACAATCTAGAGAGAAAAATGTTTACATAGATACGCATAGAACAACTGGGAAGATCCATACACTACAATATTAATGGTGGTTGGTCACTTTTTACTGGAATTAGAGGGGATTTTTATTTTCTTTTTCTACTTTCCTGAACTTTCCCAATTTTCTATAATAAGCCTTAACTACTTTACTAATCAGGAAAAAATATATATACAGATAATAATAAAAAAAACCCACAATGGATCCTAATTGCTTTAACATTTAAAAACAAAGTCCTATGTTATTTGCTTGTGTTGTTAATGGCATTTGCTGGAACTGGGGCTTCTGTATTTTTCCTTTAAATTATCCTGGGACATTAATTTGCACATTGGGGTCATTAATGCTTAATTTCAAGTTTATCAAATAAGATGCATTAATTATTGCAAGCTCCTTCCATTTGTATCCAATCTCTCACTTCTCTAGGTGCTCAAGAGCTCAAGCCCTTTAGAAAGCAAGAACCCAGAGGCCATTACACTGACTATTTTGCACAAATGACTGTATGGAACTGTGATTTAATATTTTGCTCTTGGCTTTTATCAAGGGTCGACATACAGAACAAGCCTGCAAAGAACATTTCTGTATCTTTTGTAAAACTGCTGCAGAAGATTTAGTTATATGGTTCATGGAACTTTCTATGGAGATCCCCTCAATAGATTTCCCTTGTGCGTGATATAGGGAAGTTTGGTTTTCATGATACACTGGCATGCTTCCTGTTAGGAGACAGTATGATGAGATCATTTATCTTGTTTTCTTTCTGCATTTGCTGCTGGGAAGTGTAGAATCAAATCTGATGCTCAAGTAAGGCGACTTCCTTTAAGCAACACTTTCTAGCTTTGTGAATAGTATCACCATGTATCCATCTGGATGAAGCCAGAAACCCCAGGTAACACTCTAGAGTTTTCTGTCTTCTCACCGCAATTTCCAGTCCTGCAACTTTTTCCTCCCTCCCTCCAATCTGTCCACCTCTCCATAGTTCTTTAATCATCTTCTTTGTTCAGCCACCATCATTTCATGCTTAGATTGCTAATGTGGTCTCCTAAACACTTAGGGTCTATTTTCCTATCCCTTGAATCTGGGCTGGTCCTGTGACTAATAATATGCAGCTGACTGAACGTGGCTGACTCGGTGTTTGGCCAAGCAGCCTTATATGCTTCCATTCCCTGTCTTGGAACCCTGCTGCTGCTGCCATGGGAACAAACCCAAGCTAGCCTGCCGGGTGACAAGGCACAGGCCCCTCCATCTCTCGGATCAACAACCTGTTGTGAGTTCAAAGACATGTATCTTAGATTTAAGCCATGTTAGGCCAGTCAGCCCAGACAACCCGCTGCTAAATTCTACAGAGGCCAGAGCAAGCCCAGAGGATCAGCGAGCTTGGTCCAAATCAGCAGACACGCCTAGTTTAACAGACTTGGGAGCAGTAACAAAGGCTTATTGTTTTAAGCTCCTTCCTACCAGCTAAGGTGGTTGCTGACAATACTCCTTGGTATCTTTCCTGGAAGCTGACCCCAGGTGACACCCTCTCCATGCAACACAGGAGTATGAACAGGTAAGCCTCCTGAGGGTAAGGGGCAGTCTGGTCTGTTTCTCCAGCAGTTTAGGGTACAAACTTCAAATCCACTTTGAAGGACAGAATACTGTGTGCCTGAAGTTTTAGGTGACCAAAGCCCTCTTACATCCTTCTCATCTTCATTCTAATTCTTCGAGCATTTCTTTTCCAAAAACAAAACCCAAACCAAAATTTAATTTACTTCATTTTCACTGGACTCTACTCAAAGAATCCACATTTTGCTTGCATTGGGATCCTTTAAGCTAGCCCAGTGATTGGCTCTGGAGTCTGCTGGTAACTGGCTTCTCCATGACCTCCAGCAACTTAACCTCACTGAGCCTCAGTTTGCTCACTTGTGAAATGGGTGCTGTCATTCTCTTTCCAAGGATTGTGAAAGTGTCTTCATTCATTCATTCTATGAATATTTATTGAGGGCCTCCTAGGTGCCAGGCATTGTTCTAGAACTGGGGACATACCAATGAACAAAAGGAAGGGGGAAAAGTCTCTATCCTGTGAAACTTATATTCTACCAGAGAGAGACAATAAACAAACAAACAAAAACAAAGAATAAAACAGAGAATTGAGTAGAGTGGTTGAAGATAAGTGCAGTTATGGGAAATAGAGCTGCGTGAGGGGGATTGGGAGGGTGGGGAAAGGGTGGTAGTAGGAGGCCTGTTTTTAAACAGAACCCTCAGGTGGTTGCCTATTAAGAAAGCAATATTTGAGGCAAAGCTTGAAGGTGGTGGGAGTTTGCCTGCAGATATCCCGGCAAGGGCGTCCAGGTAGGGGGCATGAGCAAGGCAAAGGCCCCTAGTTGGGAATGTGCCCAGGTGGGGGCGGGATGGGGGGAGGGTTGTGGAACCTGTATGTGGCTGGCGTGGGGTACTGGGGAGGAGCAGGAGAGGCCATCACCGAGGAAAGACGCTGGGCAGACTGTTGGGGGCCCTGTAGGCTGGGAAAGTCCTTAGGTTTTACCCGGGGTGAAATGGGTAGCCAATGGAGGGCTTGGAGCAGAGAAGTAGTTTGTAGTTTGTTCAGCACAGGGCCTGGAATAGAACACATGCTCAGCACAATCTAGGTTTGGAGCAGGGGTTGATTTTTAAGTTATCTACCCTCCATGTTTCTGTCTAGAAGGAGACAGCAAGGCCCCTGGGAGAAGTATAAGCTGTGGGACCTGTTGCCTTGCCAAAAGGGCACCTGTACCTTCATGTGGCTGATAAAGCCTGCCCCTTTCCATACCCCTTGGCTGGTAGACACAACTCTAGGGGAGCAGGTAGGCAAACTCCTTAACGGCCACGGAACCTCCCGGGAGGACAAGAGAGCAGATGCCGGTTACCCTCTAGAGGTATTGCAGTAGAAATCTCAGTAAATGACAACAGTATCGCCTGAAGTCAGCTACCAGGAAAGATGCCAAGGGCGCTCAAGGGGAGCATCCTTAGGGGAAGAGGGAGTGTCGGCTATCCTGTGAGTTTAAGGTTAAGCTCTAGAAACTTAGGACCCAGATCTTGGGTACTCTGGGCCAAGTTGACTGTGAAATTGCCTCTAAAAAGTCATGGAGACCCATAAGGGTGCCTGGATCATCCTGGGCTTTGCCGGGCAGGAGCCAAGGAAGCAGCACATTCGGCAGGACCAATTTTCTAGATTGATCCTACGTGGAAAACAACCTGAAGCCTGGCTCTGCTGCAGCTGGTCAGTTTCTCATCCTCTCCGGCCTGGCACTTGGACACAGGCTTGATCCCTTTGGCGTGTGTGATGGTTAGGAAGTTTTACAGACTCCAGGAAAGATCAAGTTCTTAAAGCAAATCTATTCCTGTGAGTGTAGACTTGCTGTGGATGGGGCATTGTGGTTAGGCTATTTCAGTGGAGGCCTGTCCCAGGGGAGTCTTAGTCCTCTTACTGGAGTCTTTTATAAGACGATGAAGACAGAGAGGAAGAAGCTGAAAGGAAAAGGACACAAACACACAGACGTTAAAAGAGAGAAACACACAGAAGCTCAGAAAGAAAGCCACAGACGAGCAGTCAGAAGCTGAAAGCAATAAAACCCAGGAGAGAAGGACCAGCAGACACTGCCATGTCCTCGCCTTGTGACAGGAGTCCTAGGTCAGCAGCCACCTTTGTTCAGGAAGAAGGTATTGTCCCGTCAATGCTTTGATCTGAACATTTTCACAGCCTCAGAACTACAGACTTGTAAGCTAATAAATCTCATTCCATCTCTGATCTATTGCATTTTGACAACACTAGCAAATTAAAACAGAGTGGTAACACCTGGAGGGATTCATGAACAACAGGGAGGCAGGGGAAGAGCAAAAGGAGAGAGAAAAGTAATGGGCATGCTGTTAATTAGACAGGTGTAGCTCGGAGGCAATAATGTAAATAGTAAGAACTGACATGACCTTATCTGAGCCCTAAAGTGCTGCTGAGGTCAAGGCAGTGAAGCTGACCCTTGCTTCTTTCACTATTATCTGCCTTCTTTAGTGTGCCTGAGGGAGCCTCATCATTGCTTTATTACACGGTCGCCCACCTCTGTCATGGGGTCTCCAAGATTCAGCCCCTGCTTTTGGCCAGGCCACAGGGACCTACTGAGGTGGCACAAAGTTGGGAACCCTTGCCCAGGGGAGCCTCTGACTCTCACTAACCAAGTGACCTTGGTGAAGTCATTCAGGAATAGTTAGCTTCCAGAGCTCTTAAAGCAGCACTTCTTAAGCTTGGATATGTGTGTGAGTTCCTGGGGCTCTACTTCAAATGCAGATTCCGATTCCTCAATCTGAGATGGCACCCAAGAGTCCTCCCTGGAACCAGCTCTCAGGGGATGCTGAAGCTACTGAAGGTGAGGATCCTAGAGCGCCTCTAATGGAGTGTTTGCAATGCTGGCTGCACATTAGAATCACCTGGAAAGTTCAAAAGAGCTACAATGTCAGACCCTACCCATGCAAATATCCTGATTTAATTAATTTGGGGTGGGGTCTGGACATTGGAGGCTTTACAAGTCTTCTGCAGTTATTCTCTTGTACAGTCAGGATGGAAAAGTGTGAATTCAGTCCATGTTCCTCATTTTGTAGGGCTTTATTTAGGGGCACATGTAATTTATTGTCCAAGTTGGAATGCATTTGGGATGTCACATGAGAGGAATCACATGTAATAATCATGCAGGTTCAACAGGCATGAACCAGGGCTGTCCTGGGCAAATCTGCACAGGTGTGTGGCCAACTTAACCATAGACCTGGTAGCGGCACAGCCCTGCCCAAGGTCATAGAAGTCATTTGTGATGGAGCCTGCATTTGTATTCAGGCTTCTGCCTCCCAAATAAGTTCTCATTTCACTTTGTCATAATCGTAATTAGTCTGTGAAATGGGAATGAGGAGGCCGATTTTATTGAACCTGATTTAAGGTTACCATGAAAATAAAAGGAAACCAAATCCAGGTAATTGTGCTTTCAAGAGTTGAGCAGCTCAGTGGCAGTGGAGGTGTTCTTAAGGTTGTGAGTCTGTGGTTGCCAGAGCCAGCCTAGGATCTGCCCCCCTTAGAGTAACTGCAGCTATTTGAAAAGTAAATCACACACGGGCTTATTAGTAAAATAACCTTGACAAAGTGGAGAAGAGGGGGAGATGGAAATCAGAAAGGCATTTAATAGAGATGCATACCATGTCCTGGCTCTGAGCAGAGCACGTTCTTCTGGTAAGGGAAGATAAGAATCTCAGAGTGCCCCACAAGCTAAATGGGAATCAATACCGTTGCCCCTAAAAATAATGAAGTTAGTGTGATATGTAAATAGGAGCCTGGTATATTTAAACCATGAGGTCATTTTGCACTGGGCCTCTCGGGTCTGAGAATGGTGTGAGCACAAAGGGTAGACGTGACATTGGGATTAAAACTGTGGGGGGAGAGGCTGGTGGAAGGCCATGGATGACGTCTTTTCCAACCTATGTTTTTTTTGTTTTGTTTGCATGGGCAGGCACCGGAAATCAAAGCCAGGTCTCCGGCATGTCAGGTGAGAACTCTACCTGTTGAGCCACTGTGGCCCACCCCCAACCTACACATTTTGCAGATGAAAACCCAGCAATGGAAAGTGAGTTAGTCAACATCTGGTTATTTTCTGTTGGAACTAAGACTGAACTTAAGATCACTCCAAATCACTCCAATATCTAGTCCCCTATGTACTGATGGCAACAGAAATACTGGTTAGGACTTACACAATAATAACAATCGCAAGGCCATTGTCAAATCCCCAGAAAAAAACTAAGCATGATTCTCTTTTGTCATCTGTTCAATAATCTCCCATTTGTCTCAAAAGTTAGATTTTTGTGGTTGGTTTGTTCAAATCAAGAGCTAAATATCCCCCCTCCCCCCTCAACGCTCACAGATATTATAATTGGTTAATAGGTCTCATAACTTTTAATCTATAAGTTTTCCCTCCCTTTTCTTGTGTCATTCATTTGTTGAGAAAAGAAAACCTGGGTCTTTGATAGAAGAACCATGGAAAGAGAAAATCTGGTTTTGTCGAGTTTGCCACATTCTGGATTTAACTGGTGGTATCTTTGTGGTGATTTTTAACATGTCCCTCTATTCCCCATGTCTCCAGTACACTGGTTGTTAGCTCTAGAGGCCTGGTTAGGCTCAAGTTCAGTACTGGAATCCTTTGCAGGTAGTGCCATGTACTTCCCATGATGTCACATGAAGGGAATATAATGTCATGTCAGGTTGTATTTATCAGATACACACCGGTATTTAAAAGTGAAATGACTGCTTTACAAAACTCCAGAAAAAAAGTAGTGGGGAGGGCAGAGAGATGAATCAGTATCCCTTTTAGTTTATGGTATATTGGAGTGGCTAGAGGGAAGTACCTGAAACTGTTGAACTGTGTTCCAATAGCCTTGATTCTTGAAGATTGTACAACAATATAGCTTTTACAATGTGACTGTGTGATTGTGAAAACATTGTGTCTGATGCTCTTTTTATCCAGGGTATGGACAGATGAGTAAACAAATAAGGAAAAAATAGATAAATAATAGGGATAAGAGGTTTAAAAAAATTGGATAGATTGAAATACTAGTGATCAATAAGAGGGAGGGGTAAGAGATATGTGATGTATGAGTTTTTCCTTTTTATTTCTTTTTCTGGAGTGATGCAAATGTTCTAAAAATGATCATGGTGAGGAAAAGACACAACTATGCAATAATATTGTGAACCATTGATTGTGTATGGTGGATGGACTGTGTGTGAACAGTTCTCTATAAAAATATTAAGAAAAAAAAAAGAATGGCAAAAGATGGTCATTGAAGCTGGGTTATGAGTCCATGGACTTCATCGTGCAGTTCTCTCTACTTTTATTGTGTACCTTTAAATTTCTATAACAAAAATTAAAGAAAATGAAAGACTGCTGTGGAATGCCCCTAAGAAGATGTGGCAGATTCAGTTGGTTGCTTCTAACCTAGGACTCGCCCCTCCCACCCTGTTTTTTTCTCTTTCTCCAAAGAGCCCCAGTTTCTTTCAAACTGCTCTGTGCCTGGTCAGGCATGGAGGCTGGCTCCAGCCCCAGGAGAGAAGCCAGAGGTTCTGTGCCGCAGCAGCCACCTGTGTGCGCCAGTTTTATGAGGTGAGCCACGCAAAGCGTTCTGCAGGGGAAATGCCACGTATGTGTCTGTTAGTTTTCATAGACTTTCATCTTTGCAACAACCCGATGCGATTATCATCACCTCCACTTTCCAGATGAGCGTGAGGCTGGGAGAAGTTGCATAGCTTGCCTGGGTCATTAACTGGGAGGCTTAGGTCTATGCTTTAAACAACAGATTCCCCATTTCCAGTGTTCACCACGTCTCCTCTCCAGGTTCAACCAAAATTTGTAATCAGGGGACAGGCATCTAGGGAACAATGAGACAGCGTTTTTGACATTGGAATGCCGCTGTACTGTAGGGAGACACTGTCCACATTTTTCTGATTACAAGAACCACCCAAGGTGCTTGTTAAAATGCAGATTATAATAGAGAAGTGGTTGGATGAATAGATAGAATGATAAAGCAAATGTGGCAAAACATTAAAAGCAGGTAGATCAGAAGATCTGAGTGGCAGGTATGTGGAGTTCTCGGGATGGGTTTTGTATTATTTTTGTGACTGTTCTGTAAGTTTGAAGTTATTTTAATAACATTTAAAAAGGAAAATGTAGATTCTAGGGAAAAGGCCTGATGATTTACATTTTTAACAAAATGCTCCCTTTCCCCCGTGTAATTCAAACAATTACCTCATGGTACTGAATATAAGCCATGGCACAGCTGATTTATTAGATCTATGTGGAGAAAGGGATCTTAGAGCTCCATTAATGCCCGATTCCTCTGAGCCACTGGGCAAGTGAGTCCTAATTGCAGATACAGTGGATGCATTTGGAGGCTGTCCAGCCAGCCCAGCACAGCCCCCGGGAAAGGCCAGGCCAGCCTGCTTGTACCTTGAACAAAACAAAACTTGCCTCCCTGCCCACAGTTGAGTGGATACCTGACCACACTGAACCCAACAAGTCCTTTCTCCCAAGAATTTTAAATAAGAGCAAAACTTCCGGACCAGCTGTTGCTGAGCACCAGAGCTATCAATGCATGTGAGATTATAGTCAGTGCATGCAGAATCATGGGGGTGGACAAAACAAAAGTCTTATACAAGAAGTCAGTTGAGGGAGAGGAAAGGAAGGGTATGCGGGGAAGATACAAGAACTCAATTGAGGGAGAGGAAAGGAGGGTATGCGGGAAAGGAAGAGGCAAAGAAAGGCAGGGGAAGGGTGTGGGGAGCTAGAACAGCAGTGGAAGTGGAGAAGTGGGAGGAGGGGAGAGAAAAGGAAATGAGGGTGCAGTGGTTTGAATAGTAGCCCCCCAAAAGACATGTCCACATGGAACTTCAGGATGTGACCTTATTTGGAAGCAGGGTCTTTGCAGAACTACTTAAGGATCTCGAGATGAGCTCATCCTAAATTATTTGGGTAGGCCCTAAATCCAATGACTGGTGTAAAAGAAAGGGAGTTTGACACCCAGAGACACAGGGAGAGGGGCCTGTGAAGACGGAGGCAGAGATGGGAGTGATGCATCCACAAGTAAAGGGGTACCCGGGATTGCTGGCAACTACCAGGAGAGAGGAATGGGGTGGTTTTTCCCTCAGAGCCTCCAGAGGGAGCAGACTTCAGGTTTCCAGAACTGTGAGTGAGTAAATTTCTGTTGTTTTAAGCCACCAAGTTGGTCATCATTTATTAGGGCAGCCCGGAGAAACTAATATAGGGCAAGAGAGAAAGGACAGGGAGGGACGGGGACAAAAGGAAAAGTGAAAGAGAGGGAAGAAGACAGAAATGAAGCAGTGATGCAGAGAGGAGCAGTGGAACATGCCCCGTCTCTGCCCCATGCTGGCGTAGCTGCCCCAGTCCATCCACATGCATCTGAGGATGCAGCCTGCATCCTGAGATTACGCTCCTGTGTCCCACCCAAACCACCTTGAAGGTGCATCTTCTCCTCACACCATGGCCTACCTGCCCCCATGGCGAGGGCTGCAGAGCTGAGACTGGTGCCAGGGATAGGGCAGGGGCCGCCAGCAGCTGGGGGCCCCAGAGGAGGTCATGGTGGCTGAGCTGTGCCCCTGGGAAGACGGTAGAGGAGGTTGCATGGGTGGCCCACTGCTCTTTGCCTAACGACACAGCAGGAAGGCTTTGGGTCCATTCTCCACATGGTGGCCCGTGGTTTCCTGGGGGAGTGGTTTCCCAGAAGCATGCTGTAAATGTGGATAAACCACCTACTCCTGTCACCTGGCCCACCAGTGGCTGCCTCTAAGGGTCCAGGCCTCGGCAGGGTGGATGGTGAGTGGGAATTCTTTCCTTGCCTGCCGGAAGGCACCAGAATAATGTCAGTGAGTCCTCAGGGTCTTACAGAGACAAAGGCCCCTGTGGTACATTAAAGTCTATACCCCAGTATAGACTGGCTCTTAATCTTAATCCCATTCCTGTGGGTGTGAACCCATAGTAAACAGGGCCTTGTTTTGGGGGGGGGGAGGGGAGGGGAGGGGTGCAAGGGCCTGAGTCGAACCCAGTTCTCCTGCGTGGTGGGCAAGCATTCTACCACTGAACCACCTGTGCACCCCAAAACAGGACCTTTTAAAAGATGTTTTTAGTTAAGATGTGGCCAATTGGATCAGGTCAGTTCTTGACCCTATTGCTGGAAGCCTTGTAACCAGAAGCTAGATGTCAGAGGGAACTTGGAAGAGGAAGGAGAGGCCAGTGCCATGTGCCTCGCCACGTGACAGGGAAAGCCCAAGACGGCAGGACCGCAGGCAGCCAGCCCCAGGTCTCCACAGCTGCCGGCAGGAAAGCATCCCCTTGCTGAACACCTCCATTGTAGACTTCTAGCCTCAAAGCCTTAAGCCCGTAAACTATTTGTCACAACAGATCAGGAACACTACGACAGCCCCCCTCTCCCTTTCTCTATGATGCAGTGTTACTCTTTAGTCTCAGTAATAGCAAACACTTTTGAAGTCCTTTCCATGCATCAGGCACTCAGCTTATTTTATAGGCAAGCTCCCTATGAAATATAAGTACTCAAGGCTGTGATCCTAACTAGAGGGAGAAACTGAGGCAGATCAGGACCAGGGGGTGGTAAATCCCCTTCCAGGTCACCCATAGATGAGGGCCACTCTCAGGATTCCTGCTCAAGTGTGTTTGACCCCAGGGGACCGTGCCTTAACCACAGCTCAGCAGCCTTTCTCTGGGACAATTCACAAAGCTTTGTCGCACCCTGATTGTTATCTAGCAAACAATGCTAGATATTTAGCAGGATTTTAGGGAGGAGAATGAGTAATTTAGCAGTTTTCAGCTTCTTAGCCCCGAGGTGCCTTCCTGGATCTACCCTTATCTAAACCCAGATATCTCCACGGGGAGCCTTGGGAGAAACAAAAGAAATAGCAGAGGAAAGCGTGAGGAGAGGAAGGTTGAGGAAATTTTCAGTTCACTCTAATGTGAATGTCTGCAAAACAAAGCCCAAGGTAAGCTTATTTATTTCCTTCCCGTCTTTCTGTCCATTCTTCCCCTGACTTCCTTGGGTGTGCATTAGAGCTCACCACCCAGCCCTTGCAGTCTTCCCGGCAGCCCAGAGCTCCCACCCCACCCTGGGTTCATGGACTGCACCTGAGCATTGAGTCAGGTCAGCTGGGCTTGAGCTCTGGCAGCTGCAACCTGCTTTCCTGGGCCCTGGGCAGGTAGGTCAGCCTTGCCTCTCCTGGCTGCACTGTCCTCATTTGAGGAACTGAGACAATAATATGCATCCCAAAAGCTGTACTTTAAATGTGTGCAGCTTCCTGTCTGTCAATTATTCTTTAATAATTTCATTTTTAAAATACGACGGTCTGTCGTGTAAGGATGCATACTTAGGTACCGCCGGCAAAGTCAACAAGAGTTTGCTGTAGAGGGAGGGAGAAGATTGACTTCAACAGGACCCGGTGGCTTCTGGGGTGCTAAGACTCACTTTGACCTGGGGAGTGCTTAGGCAGGTGCTGGTTGGTAGTGCTTTGTTAACCCCCATGTGTATGTTTTTGGTGTTTGCCTATACAAATGTTACGTTTCACACCTTTAAAAGGGCTAAAAGTAATCAAGTTTGTTGAACAGGGTAGTCAGACCATACGTTTGACAACCTTACACATAGTAAGTGTGCAGTGAGCAGGGACCCAAGGAAGGGCTCAGAGGGTGGTTATGCCAGGACCCTGAGAAGCCCAAAACAGAGAAAAGGGAGTAGAGGATGACTGAGGGAGGGAGCCGGAGGTGAGTGTGGGATGGGGAGGAAGAAGGGAGGAGAGGCAGAGAGCTGGGGACAGGGGAGGGGTGGAACAGCGATGGGGTGGGGAAGAGAAGGGAGGGTGTGATGAGAGGCAGAGGTGCAGGGAAAGAGGACGGAGTGGGGGTGGCTGTGGGGTGAGGAGGGGTGAGAAAGGAGTGGGGTGTTATGGGTGGGGAGGAGTAAGGGAGTGAGGGGTGGCTGTGGGATGAAGAAGAGATGAGTTAGTGCCAAATGCATGGGAAACTGAGACATTTATTAAGAATCATCCAATCTTGAATAGGGCGTGCGATCTTGTTTATTTTCCAGGTTAAAGTGATGCCCTGATATATCCCAGAGTAATTTGGGCAGTGAATAAAAAAGCATTTGCAAAGTCCCCTTGGGGGACTGAGGAGAAAGGAGGAAATACTCAACTTTCCCATTTGGGGAATTCTCAATATTCTCGCAAGCAGTGGGGACAACCGAATCAATAGGCTGAGCCCTCAATCTTGGGGTTCGCCCCTGTGAAACTTATTCCTGCAAAGGAGAAGTTAAGCCTACTTATAGTATGCCTAAGAGTCATCCCCAGAGAACCTGTTTTATTGCTCAGATGTGGCATCTCTCTAAGCCAAGTTAAGGCAGGTGAACTCACTGCCCTCCCTGCTAAGCAGGACATGACTCCCAGGGGTGGGAATCTTCCTGGCAACATGGGACAGGACTCCCAGGCTGAGCTGGGATTCAGCATCATGGGATTGAGAAACCCTTCTTGACCAAAAGGGGAAAGAGAGAAATCAGACAAAATAAAGTGTTAGTGGCTGAGAGATTTCAAATAGAGTCAAGAGGTTATCCTGGAGGCTATTCTTATGCTTTATATAGATACCCCTTTTTAGTTAATGATGTATTGGAGTGGCTGGAGGGAAGTACCTGAAACTGTTGAGCTGTGTTCCACTAGCCTTGATTCCTGAAGATAATTGTATAACAGTATAGCTTTTAGTATGTGACTATGTGATTGTGAAAACCTTGGGTCTGATGCTCCTTTAATCCAGGGTATGGACAGATGAGTAAAACAATATGGATAAGTAAATAAATAATATGGGAGGACAAAGGGCAAAATAAATTGGGGAGGTGAAAATACTACTGGTCAATGAGAGGGAGGGATAAGGGGTACGGGGGTGTATGAATTTTTTCTTTTTTTTTTATTTCTTTGTCTGGAGTGATGCAAATTTCTAAAAATGGTCGTGATAAATTGAGTGTACACCACGTATGGACTGTATGTGTGAAATTTTGTCAATAAAAATATTTTGGGGCTGGGCAATGGTGGCACAGTGGCAGAGTTCTCATCTGCCATGCTGGAGACCTGGGCTCAATTCCCGGTTTCAAAAAGAGAAGACAAAAAAAAAAAAAAAAATCGTGCATATCCCAGCCCCAAGAAGCTATTCTGATGGTTCTTACAATCCTTGTTTGTTCACTTATTCCACAAATACTAAGCACCTGCCCTGTGCAGGCACTGTGCTAGCTAAGGAGATACTAGAGTAACACAACAGAGCTCTTCCTGCTGCTTACAGACTAGCAGAGGAGTGCAGAGCCCATCCACCTGGTAAGTGCAAGGATAGAGGAAGTATAGAGTGCTGCCGGAACCCATGTGAGGGTCACCTCAGCTGGTTGGTGTTTTGGAGGGAGGGTTGGGGGTGGGGGCAGGCAGAACTGATTATCAGTAAAGGCTTCCTGAAAGGGGCAACACAAGTTGAGCCCTGGAGTTGCTCTGGTATAGCACATTCCATGCAGGGAAATGGTATGTATAAAATCTCAGAAGTGAAAACAAAGGTGATGCCTTTGAGGAACTGTAAAAATAGTAGCATGTTGAGAAAGAGAGGAACTGGGAAAGATAGGCTAAAGTCAGTTCATAAGGCTCTTCTCTGCCCTGGTAAGAGTTTGGATGCAATATTAAAGTGAATGGGGAGCCATTGAGGAGGCTGAGCAGAGGTGGTTTTTTTTGGCAGGTTTCCATCTTAGAAGGAGGTATGGTGGCTGGCATGTCTGTTAGAAATAGATGATTGCTCTAGGTGAATGATGCCAGCCTCCAAATGCTGGAGCAAGAGCTAGTCTGTGTGGAAGTGCCTTCACCCTTTCACTGCTTATTTGGTTGGAGGACCAGGAAAATCCATTTTTGCTCACTCTGAAGGACAGAATTCCTGATTATTAGGAAACCAGGTCTTAGAGGAACAGAGACTCACTTTTACTGCCCAGAACTCCCTGCAGGGCCTGGCCAAAGTCTTGCATGTAGTAGGAGCTCAAACAATGCTTGCTGACAAGCTTCTAAGGCCACCTGCACCTAGCTTTAGTTCTCATTAATTTCTAGGGCTGTGATGGGCTAGGGAAGTAAGGCTTGTATTTACATAGAACACTGCACTGTTGAAACCTGTGTTAGTTTACAGGCTGCTGAAATGTGATATACCTGAACTGGAACAGCTTCTAAAAAGGGGACTTTAATAAGTTACAAATTTACAGATCTAAGGAAGTGAAAGGGTCCAAATTAAGGCACCAACAGGAGGTTACCTTCACTCTAAAAAGGCCGATGGGTCAGCTGGGTAGTCACATGGCAGGCATCTGCTGGTCCCTTGCTCCTGGGCTCTGTTGGTTTCAGCCTCTGTTCCTATGGGGTTCCTCACTTTGCTTCTCTGTGGCTGATGATAACAGATAATCTCTCGACTCTGGAATCTCTCAACCATTGACAAACTCTTGTATCAAAGATGTAGAATCATCTTACAGGAAAGAAGGACCAAATGACTGGGATCGTGATTCTGTCTATCACAGGAGTCCAGGGTAGGGCCCAGGACTACGCATTTTTAACAATTTCTGCAGGTGAATCTGTTGCAAGAGGTCTGAGGGCCACACTTTGAAGGCCTCTGGGCTTCCATTTATTAAGAGAGAGAAAGTCCTGGGTCTGTACAGCGTTTTCAGTATGCACTATTGGGCAACTTCCTGCTTTTCTTCCTGACACCTGGACCTTCACTTTCAGTGTTCCCGTTCTCATTTTTCTAGCTCTCTCCTTAGAAGTCCTCAGAGCCTGTGTGCCCTACATTTGGGCCCCCTAGTCTTGGTTCTTTCTCCCATATCCCCAGCTCTATTTTCTGCTAAATATACAAATAAATCTTGTTTCAAAAAATAATGCATGTAGTGACTATGGATCGGCATTTGCCATGTTTTGAAAGTACTGGTCATATCTTGTCCTCTAAAACTGCATGTAGCTATCTCAAGTATGTTCATTTCCTCTGTGAAAACCATAAAAATCAATAAAAGACAGGAAAACAATTTTTAAGAATATAATTCTTACTAAATTTCATCTGGTTAATTTTTTTTTCTTTTGGCATGGGCAGACACTGGGAATTGAACCCCGGTCTCCGGCATGGCAGGTGAGAATTCCGCCACTGAGCCACCTTCGCACCACCCTCATCTGGTTAATTTTTAAAAATAAAAATAGAAAAAACAGAAATGTAAAATGCCTGTGTAAATGGGTATGCATGAGTCTACATGTTGACTCTGAGGAGATATTTTAACCAGGCTGTTCTGGTAACCCAGAACTCGGTGAATGATGAGAATTTCAGGCACCCTAACCAGTTGTATTGATGGTGATGGCTTGTATCCCCCAGCCACGCTCCTAGGCTGACCACCCAACTCTCTGCTCCGTTGAGTTTATCTCTGGCATTGTAGTATTCTACCTGGTCTTATAGTAGTCTTTTCATGAGATCCTTGAGAGCATAAGCTTTGTATTCTTCTTTCTATCCTCTGCATGCAAAAATGCTTCACAAATCAATGTGTGCTTGTTATTTGAATATTATTGTAACCTACATTTGGAGCATTTTAAATAGTATTTTGGACATATTAAGTAAAATAAATTATTAAAATTAAAATACTATTTAATATTTATTAAAATGATTAAATCCAGTTTCCTTTTACTTTTTAAAGTGTGGCTACTAGAAAATTTCAAATTATATCACGTGGCTTGCATTATATTTCTACTGGACAGTGTTGCGTTGGAGAAGCTCAACAGTTTCTCAATATCATTTTCCCAATTACATCTGCAAGTTTTCTTCACATCCCTGAAGTCATTCACTTGGGCCTGGAAACAGAGTCATTTCAAAGAGCAAACGAACATCTGACAGTAGTCACAGCCTGTGACTCCCTTGGAGTCAGTTTTTTTCTTCCAGTTTCTCTTGTGAGGAGGATGCCATCAGCCAGCCTCCCATGGGTCAATCCTGCTTGAGCCAAAGCATCATCTCTGTCTATAAGCAAAGGTTCTTTTCAGTCCCAGTTGGCTAAGCGGGTCTTGTCCTAAGCCCTCAAACTTGATTCTGGGATGACTTCTTAAGTAGGGTCAGCAGGCAGGAGCAATGTTGCAGGAGAGGAACAGTTTAAATGACGCACACTTGCCAGGAGAATGGACGCTCACGGTGGGGTGGAGGTGTGACAGCCAGGAGATACAGGGCCGCTGGAGGACCTGAACGTGCTCAGTCTCGAGCTGGGTGCTAGTTATATAGGTGTGATTGCTTTATGAAAAGTCATCAAACTGGGTACATTTATGATTTGTACTCTTTTCTGTAGGTAGGTTAAAGATCATGAAGAATCTTACATAAGGTCAATGAAATATGAATAAGAGTCACAAAAAGGTAAGGAAAGAGAATTAAAGCCTTGTGAAAATAAGTCTCCAGAAGTTTCTTCGGTGACCAGGTATTAACCCTCCACTGTTTCATTTTTTTAAATTCAAATATGATAAATAGAATAACATATACAGCACTTACTGACAGACATATAAGATGACCTCCACGGTCCCCTGTGTTTATGCCCTTGTGTGATTCCCTCCCCTTGAGTGTGGACAGAACCTGTGACTTGCTTCTAACCAATAGAACATGGCAAAGGTGACAGAATGTCCATGAGTATGTGTATGTGGTTAGATGCCTGCCTTCTGTTGCCTCTATCCCTTGCTGGCTTTCAGGAAGTAAGTGGCCATGTTGGTGAAGCCCACTTGGCAAGGAACTGTGGGCATCCTCCAGCCAACAAACAGAAAGAAACTGAAGCCCTCAGTTCTAAACCACAAGAACCTAAATTCTGCCAACAACATGAGGGAACTTGAAAGCAGATCCTTTCCTAGTCAGCCTCCATGAGACCTCATCCCTGGCTGACACCTTGATTGCACCTTGGTGAGACTCTAAACAGATGACCTAGCAAAGCTGTGCCACACTCTTGACCCACGGAAACTGTAGAGTAATAAATGTGCATTGTTTTAAGCTGCTAAGTTTGTGATAGTATTATTTCACAACAATTGTAAAATTAATGCTGCACTAAGTAAAAAAATGCAACCCAGCACCTGAGTAGTAGTGGGGTCAGTTGAAGTTTGTTAAATGAAAGAACCTGAAAATATGGACTTCCTAAGTCTCTCTCTCCCCCAATGGGCCTTGGGGCACCCTTCACAGATGGTTTAGTATGTAAGGAGAAAATCTCTTTGAAAATACCTTTTAAAAAATGAAGTTTATATATATTGTATTATAGAAATTTCGGTACAGATTAGCAAAAAACCATAAAATCCCAATTTCTTCAGTCAGTGTATATCAATTTTGTAATACACATAAATAACCATTATCAAAATGCACAAAGATGGCATTGATTTTGTGTATTTGTTTTAGTTTCTTAGGCTGCTCAAGAAAATACCATGCAAAGGGATGGGTTAAACAATGGGAACTTAGTGGCTCACGGTTTGGAGGCCAGGAAGAAAAAGTCCAGATCAATTGTCATCCAGGCAATGCTTTTTCCCTGAAGACTATGATTTTCTGGGGCTGGCTGGCAATCCATGATCCTTGGCTCCTCAGTCTTATGGCAATGCACCTAGCCTCTTAGTTCTCTTCCAGATTTCCTTGTACTACACCTTCCTTCTGCACCTTTCTCCATCTGTCTGATTTCATTCTGCTGATGAAAGCCTCCAGTAACAAGATTAAGACCCATCCTGACTGAGGAGGGCCACACCCTAACTGAAGTAGCCTCATGAAAAGTCCTACTTATAATGGGTTCACACCCACAGGAATGGATGAAGTTTAAAAGCATGTTTTTTCTGGGGTGTACACAGCTCCAAACTACCACAGAATATAAAAATGATACTTACTCATTGAACACATTTTGGAAAACATAGAACACTAAAATGAAGAAATAAAGTTACCAGTGATCCCACCCACAAAGATAATCCTTGTTAACAATATGTGATATGTCTTCTATGTATGTATGTGCATATAATTTTTCAAAATTAAAAATGGGATTTTACTGTTTTCACTTAGCAATGTATCATGAGTGTTTTGTCACATCACTGGATATTATTCTACATCATTTTTATTGGCTACATAGTGTTCCCGCATAATAGCTACATAATTGCTCTATGTATGTACCATTAGTTGTTTAACCAATCCCATATGGTTGGATATTTAGATGGTTTCCAATTCCTTCCTATTATAAATGAAACAGGAATCAATGCACTTTTAGTTAAATCTTTATGTATACCCATGGCTTTGTATATTTCTTTATGTATATACAAAGATGTATACGCATCTTTATGTACACTTCATTGTTAGAAGGCAAATTGAAGAATGTATCAAAAGGAGCCCCTAAAGCTTAGCCTTTGTTCTAAGCTGTGCTACAGCAGAAGATAGAAAGCCGAATATTAGTTGAATCTGAGATCTTGGAAGCAACTGCAGCTTTGGAAGTCTCAGGGTTCAAGGAAGCAGTGTTAGTAGAGAGCCAGGGAGTTCTCCAGGGTGCCCTGCTTTGTGCCTTGATGATATGTGTTTGGGACGCAGTCTTCAGCCCCTTTGGAGAGCTGTCATGGAGGCTGATGATCATCTTACAAAGCAGAGGAAGAACTGAGCAGGTCCTTACACTAGTATCACATTCTGTGGTTACAGGAGGAAGTAAGGGCACCAAAGAAACCAGGAACCACATGGCCAGGTGTGTGGGAACTGGAGATCTTGGGTGGTGTCACAGAGATGGTTTTTGGTCAAGTTATTGGCATACCCAAATCTTGCTTTAGACCACTCTTGCCTGGGAAATATATGGGTGGAGAGAAGGAAGCTATAGAATATACTGTGGTGGGCATTTGTTGGTTTTGCCTGCCAGCATTCACTCTCCATTCATCTGGTAACAGGATCTTCACTTTCTTTTGGTTGTCAGCCCTTACTTACTCTTTGTCTAGGGGTGAACAGAACCCAAGCCTGACCAGTCTAGCAGTGGACTCACGAGAGACTTGTGATCCATACCTGGCCTGTAAGAGGCTAATCAAGACTCTTGTTTAATCTATGAGAAAAGAAGGGCTCCATTTATTTTTAGTGGTTGAATGGAAACCTTGAGCTACTTATGATGGCTGTGACTCCCAACCAGGAATGAAGAGAAGTGTTAAGGTGAGAAAAGGAGAAACACGAGTCTTGATGAGATTGCTAAAGCTCCTGGGACCAGCCTTGATAAATGCTACTGAAGCCATAGCATCCTCTTTATCTCTCCCCCTTTTTTTCTTAAGCCGATTTGAATTGGGTTCTGTTTCACTGGCAACCAGAAGTGTCCTGAATGAAATATCTTATTTAAGTGGCGTCCCAATCCTGCATCTCCAGTGCCAAACTCTGGTGAGCTATGCTTCAGAATCTCTCTACCTGAGTTCATGTGGCACCTGTGACCTAGAACCAAAGCAACCCAAAGGTGAACTTCTCATCACTGCAATGAGAGGGAAGAACAGAACCCACCCATCATTGAGAAAAGAGAGAGAGAGAAAACATTTATCCAAAGCTAGATGAGGGCAGCTCCATATGGGAAAAGCAAAAATGTCTGAAAAGACATACATGGCTGGGGTCTTCCTTGCCTTCTTGGTTAGCCACTTGGAAGGAGACAAGGAAAGACCGTACCCACTTGTACATGACATTTTTAAAATTAATTAAAAAAAATTTTTTTAAATACCAAAAAACACCAAAGAATGCAAGCATTAGTAATTTTTAATCATTCCGTTCTACATATATAATCAGTAATTCACAATATCATCACATAGTTGCATATTCATCATCATGATCATTTCTTGGAACATTTGCGTCTATTCAGAAAAAGAAATAAAAAAAAAAAGAAAAAAATTCATACATATCATACCCCCATCCCTCCCCCTCACTGATCACCAGCATTTCACTCTAAATTTAACATTTGTTTCCCCTATTATTCATCTTTATTCCATATGTTTTACTCATCTGTTGGTAAGGTAGATAAAAGGAGCATCAGACACAAGGTTTTCACAATCACACAGTCACATTGTGAAAGCTATAGCATTATACAATCATCTTCAAGAAACATGGCTACTGGAACACAGCTCTACATTTTCAGGCAGTTCCCTCCAGCCTCTCCACTACATCTTGACTAACAAGGTGATATCTATTTAAGGCATAAGAATAACCTCCAGGATAACCTCTCGACTCTGTTTGGAATCTCTCAGCCATTGACACTTTATTTTGTTTCATTTCACTCTTCCTGTTTTTGGTGGAGAAGGTTTTCTCAGTCCCCTGATGCTGAGTCTCAGCTCATTCCAGGATTTCTGTCCCACGTTGCCAGGAAGGTCCACAACCCTGGGAGTCATGTTCCATGTAGACAGGGGAGGGTGGTGAGTTTGCTTATTGTGCTGGCTGGAGAGAGAGGCCATATCTGAGCAACAAAAGAGATTCTCTTGGGGGTGACTCTTAGGCCTAATTTTAAGTAGGCTTGACCTATCCTTTGTGGGGTTAAGTTTCATATGAACAAACCCCAAGATTGGGGGCTCAGCCTATAGCTTTGGTTGTCCCCACTGCTTGTGAGAATATCAAGAATTCAACTCAGGGAAGTTGAATTTTCCCCCTTTCACACCATTCCCCGAAGAGGACTTTCCAAATACTTTTTTATTCACTGTTCAAATCACTCTGGGATTTATCAGGGCATCACTCTGAACAAACCAACAAAATCTCATGTCCTACTCAAGGTTCCACTGTACATGACATTTTGAACTTGATGAATACTTTATTGTTGGGGACAGTAGCTCATCAGGTCTTTGAATAGACCCAGATACGATCCCTACTTCATGGGGTAGGAGGCTGGACATTATAAACCCCCTTTAGCCAAACAGCTTTATCAGCAAGAGGGCAGAACAAAATAGGGGTCAGAACACATCATCATGGAGGGCACATGACCCAACTTACAGCAACTCAAGAGGACAGTGAGGCTTCTTTCCTCAGAGCAGAATATATGGAGAAGGCTCCAGAGTCATTGTCTTGGTTCATCTCTCCCAGCCCAGGTTGAGAGAATATATAATAAATAACTGTGTCTCTCTGCATCTGTGGGAGCATGTACGAATCTGCAAATGCACAAAACATGACACCAAGCTTCGATTCTCTTATACATTTCAATTTCCTCCCTACACTCCTCTCCTTTTCCAAGCAGTCTCTAATTGCCTGTACTGATTGTGTTACCTAGGCTACAGCTGTTTTCTATTAGTCTCAGCCTCCCTTCAGCCATCAAATGTGGGGTCCCATCCTGGAAGGTCAGCACTAACCAGCGACGTGTCAATCACAACCATTAGATGATGCACCTAGCAAAAGGTGAACTTGACTCTAGATCCTCTCCCCTGTCTCATGGCAGACCATTGGAAAAGCCCAGGCTGGCCATTCATCTCAGGTTGGAAAGGTGGAAAATACTTTGCTTTATTGAGTCATGTTCCCTTGCTTTGTTTACAGAGCTTGTTTTCAAAGTGTGGTCTTCTGGCTAACAGCATTAGCAAAGGCTGGGAACTTGTTAGTAGTTCTGCAGTGGGAACTGAGAATTTGTCCTTCTAAGTCAGAAGCTCTGGGGGTGGGGCCCATCAATCTGTGTTTCATGATGGGCTCCAGGTGATTCTGATTCACAGGGAGAGACGAGACGCAAACCTTTAGCTCCAACTCTGACACTTTTTAGCTCTGGGACTGTGGGCAAAACCCAATGTCCTTCTCCTAGCCTTTGTTTCTGCATCTGTAAAGTAGAATGACAATCCCTACCTCACAAGGCTGTTATGTGGAGTAAATAAAAGATGTGAAATCATATTGTTATAGCTCTAAATGTAGTAAACAATCACAACTGCCAAAATGCGGAAACAGCTCAAATATCCATCACTGGAAGAATGGAGCAAAAAAATGTGACATATACATACAATGGAATATTATTCAGCAGTTAAAAGGAATAAAGTTCTGATATATGAGACAATATGGATGAACCTTGGAGACACCATGTTCGTGAAATAAGCCCAAAACAAAGGGCAAAAAATATTGTATGATCTCACTGACATAGAAAAATTAGAATATGAAAATTTAGAGTCAGAAATTAGAATACAGGTTACCAGGGGCAAGGGTGGGGGTGAAGACTAGGAAATTGATGTTTCATTGTTACAGGGTTTCTGTTTGGGATGATGGGAAAGTTTTGGTAGTGGAAAGTGGTGATGGTGGCACAACATTGTGAGTGTAATTAACACCACTGAATTGTATACCTGAAAGTGGTTAAAATGGGAAATTTTAGATTGAATTTGCTACCAGAATAAAATTAAAAAAGAAATAGAACAGAAGAGGGTGGGCCACGGTGACTCAGCAGGGAGAGTTGTTGCCTACCATATCGGAGACCCAGGTTCGATTCGTGGTGCCTGCTCATGTAAAAAAAAAAAAAAGAAATAGAACAGTAGAACATGGAGTGAAACTTAATGCAAACTATGGACTACAGTTAATAATATAATTATAAAAATACTGTTTTTTCCTAGTGCGTGCCCATTAAAAAAAATTGTTTCATCAATTGTAGTCAAGGCCTCATACTAATGCAAAATGTTACTAATAGGGAAAACTGTGCATGGGGGTTGGGTATTTTGGCACTCGGTGCTTTCTGCATGATTTTTCTGTAAACCTACAACTGTTGTAACAAAAAGATTATTTAAAAAATTAAACCAAACAAAAAATTTGTAAGCAAAATGGGCTTGAGATCCCAAGCTCAAGTACCAAGAAGGAAATCCACTATATTTTCCTTCTGGTGATTGGTGTGGGGCAATATTAGAGGAAGAACTCACCTCTCCAACCATTACTGGCTCTGACTTCCCCTTTAATGTTTACTTCTCCATCTTGGTTTACTGCACATGCTCTTTCCATGTGCATTGCTCATCCAAATCCTACCCAACCCCAACGCTCCCCATACTTTTAGCAACTCGACTCAAGGCTGTGTGTGTCACACTTTGCTGAAGAGTTGGGACAAGAAAGGATTACTGCACAACAGAGCAAACACCTTAAAACTGAATATGGGGCCTTCCTGTTCATCGGAGTCTTTGTATCATTCCCACCGCTGAATCTGGTCACAGTGGTCTCCAGTCTCCCCATCTTGCTACCCCTCCTCTCTTTTCCCCAGCTTCCAGCCCCAAGAGGTACTTGTAAATTTCCTCTGCACAGCTCTTCAGCTGTCTTGTTGCCTCACTACTACCTCTCCCTTGCCTTGTCTGGAGAGGTAGCCTTCAACAGCCTAAATGTCTCCTCAAAGGGTTTTGCTAAACAAAAACACTTGTCTCCTGGGAAAGAAATTCTGCTATGTTTTTCTTTTTTCTTTTTTCCTTTTCTTCTCCTCACTATAAGAGCAGAACTGGGCATTGGCTTTAGCAGTATATGGTGCAGAGTTCGTCTTAGCTTTTTGCTTGCTGTTAGTTGACCTTAGAGGGGTTATCTCATTCGTCCCTAATCAAAGGGTGGTCCAGGAACCTGCAGCATCAGCATCACCTGGGAGCTTATTAGGAGATGCAGAATCTCAGGCCCCACCCCAAATCTACTGAATAAGAACCTGCAGTTTAACAAGAGTCCCATGTGATTCCCTTGGGCACTTAAGTCCGAGAAGCCCTGTTCTAACATCTCTGAGTCTCAGTTTCCTTATTTGTAAAATGGAGATAATATTTCATGGGGTGCTATGAAAATTACATGAGATAATGTATGCAAACTCTAAGCATGGTGTCATGGAAATAGAATCTCTGATAAATGGTAGCTAATATTATTGGCTATTAAGTTGCAACAGCTCTATGGATGCATTAGGAACTGTTATTCTAGACAAAAAACATAACCTTTCAGGATGCTGGGATCCGCAGAGTGCAGTGATTGCTCTGTGCTGGGCTGGGTGGAGGGAGGGGGGCAGGTAGGGGAGCAAGCCCTGAGGTTTCAGGACTTCAGAGAGGAAGAAGGGAGGAGAGACCAGCCCCGTCCTTGCTAAGGAAAAGACAGAGGCTCATGCACGTTAGGCTTTACAGACCCACATCTGTGCATTCTGGTGTGCCAGTGTGTGCATGTGTGGGGGCGGAGATATGAAGGTGGGGGGGTGCAAAGCCACTGGATCAATGCAGTTTATTGTTTGGGCATGACATGTTTACTCATGGCAAGTAATTGAAAACATCATGTGCATGTTAAAAATGCATGTAGAGAGAGTACATACAGGATGATTCTGTTTATTTTAAGTTCTAGAACGGGACAAAACTAAATTAGGGTGATAGAAACCAGAACATTTGCTGCCTTCTTGTGGGGGAGGACATTGAATGGAGAGGGGCATGAAGGAACTTTCTAGGGGTGTGGTAATGTTTTATATCTTGATTGGAGAGGTGGTGATATGGGTGATTACACTTGACAAAATGCGCTACAATGAATTAGCCAATTTTAATCCGTTGGGAAAAAAAAAGAAGTTGGGGACAGGAGGAAGAGACCTCAGACCTCACCCCCAACCTCCCAACCCCCCATCCATTATCCTGGTGCTGGAATTAACCAGACCCCCAAAATGAAGATTCTCTTTGCCCTAAGCCCAGCTTTAGCCAATCGCCTACTGCCTGGGGAGAGCAAGATAATGCTCAGGGCCAGTGTAGACTGCAGCAGGGGTGAAAATTCTTCGATTTCCCCAAGGGTCTCCAGGCAGAACTTCCAGCTGTATTGGATTCCAGCTCAAATCTCGAAGAGAAGTTGTCTTAGAGGGCATCCACTTGAATGTTGTCCTTTTACATTGTACCTGTAGGTCCCAGGTCCCAGAGCCTGTGGCCACATTTCTTGGCTAGAAAGTTGCTCTCCTTAGTTTCCCCTGTAGATTCAGAACATTTCTTGGGGTACTGCTTTGCATTTTTGGGGATAGAGTGCATCAGTCTGTCCTCTCTGGGTCGCTGGTCTTGCCCCATCCCTCCATAAACTTGGCCTCAGGAGATGACCACCTGAGGTGTCTTTTTGCTGTCTTCCAAAAGTTACTTTCATTACTATGTGCACCTTGACCTGGAAAGATCAGTGAGTTTCCTTGCTCCCCTCACTCCTGAACCAAGGTCCTTGCCCAACTCCCCAGAGCGCCCTGGAGACCCTTGCTTTAAACTTACTCAGGCCCGTTTCCACTTATATCCATCAGGCCTCACTTCATCCTTAGAGTCTCAGCCCCCAAAAGAAAAAGTGTTCTCCTCCTTAAGTCCTTATTTCCTGTTATAGGATTACCCTCCTCCCTGGAGGGCTGACAATGGGGTCCTCTAGCCTATCCGGGGAAACTCAGTGAGAAAAATTACAGAGGCTCAGATGCTGCATTATTCACCCTCTCTCCCTGCCCCACCCCACATACTTGCAAGAGCACAGAAAAATGAAATGACTTCTCTTTCAGTGGGTAATGACAGAGCTGCCACCAGAATGCTGGGCTCCTGACTTTTAGGCCAATGCTAGTCAAAGCCCAGCCTGGGACTGGGGCTGAAACCCAGGCTCCACTGGAGAACTTGCTCTGCCTGCTACTCTCCTGTATGACTCTGGCAAACCACTTAATGTCTCTGCAGCTCAGCTTCTTGACAGTAATTGGGGACGATAATAGTTACCTACTTCATAGGGATATTCAATGGCTCAATTAGTAAAAAGCTTCTAAAGTGCTTGAGTCCCATTATTACTTGTAATGGAGTATGTCTGCCAGTGTTGGCCAACATGTTGGCTCTTGGTGGGGACTGCTTTTTCCAAGGAAGAACCATAAAGACACACACCTGAATACAAATAGTAATAGAGACCAATTCTCCTAGGTGTTTCCAAGCCTTCCTTGTCATTTGACTTCTAAAAGAAGGCTTTCTACTGATGATTATGCCTAAAGGTCACCCACAGAGAACGTTTTTTGTTGCTCAAATGTGGGCTTTCACTCTAAGCAACTCTACAGGCAAAGCCACTGCTTCTCCCCTATATGGGACGTGACTCCCAGGGATGAGCCTGGCCCTGGCAACGTGAGAGTGAGAAAACCTTCTTGACCAAAAGGGGCAAGAGAAATGAAACAAAGTCAAGTTTCAGTGGCTGAGAGATTTCAAATAGAGTCAAGAGGCCACTATGCATTATATAGATTATATATGGAGTAGCTAGAGAGAAATACCTCAAACTGTTGAACTGTGTTCCAATAACCTTGATTCTTGAAGACAACTGAATAACTATAGAACTTCTAAAGTGTGATGAAGGGATTGTGAAAATCTTGTAACAGACACTCCCTTTATCCACTATAAGGGCAGATGAGTACGAAAAAATAAAAGGCAGAAAATAAATCACCACTAGGGGTGTATGTGGAACATGGGATATTTAGCTGTTCTTTTTACTTTTCTGTAAAAAAAAATGTACAGAGCCCCCATTTGAAATGATGGAAATTTTTTGTTAATGGATGGTGGTGATGTTTGCATGACATTGTCAAGATAATAAATAGCACTTAAATACAAATCTGAATGTGGTTAAAAGCGGAAATGCCATATTGTATATATAATACTAGGATAGAAATTTTTAAAAATCCATGAAACTACTCTATACAGCAAACCCAGTGAAAAAGTTAAACCATGGGCTATAGTTAATAGTACAATTATACAAATGTGCTATCACCGATTGTAACAAATGTACCACACCAATGCAAGGTGTTAATAATAGGGTGATATATGGTAATCCTGTATTTTATGTATGATTTTTCTGTAAATCCATAATTTCTCTAATAGTTTTTTTTTTAAAGGAGGCTTTGATATGGAATTCTCAACTGAGAAATTTTTGCCTCCCAAGGTGATTCTTGAATTTATAGTCATGGATACATAACCCAAGTGATGGATTCTCAGACAACAAATTGGGACATGAAAATGATAGTGAGGGGCTATCTCAGATACTCAGAAATAAAATTAGGCTGAGAGGCGCCCAGAATGAGAATGAGGGCCTGTAATCCTGTATAGCTTAACGTAATGCTGGAGTATATTAAGCACATAATAAAAAAATATTGGCAAAGTCCCTTGAGGGATGGGAGAAAAAATACGGAACTATTAATCTTTACCATCAGAGAATCCCCTGATACTGTATCAAACATTGGGGGTACCCAAATCAATAGGCCAAGACCTTGATCTTGAGGCTTGTTCTTGTGAAGCTTATGTGGGCAGCAGAGAAGCTTAGTCTACCTATAAGGATTCCTAAGAATTTCTTCCAAAGGACCTCTTTTGTTGCTCAGTTGTGGCTTTTCTCTCTAAGCCCAATTCTGCAAGTGAAATCATTACCCTCTTACTATGTGGGACATGACATCTAGGGGTGAAAGTCTTCTGGAAGAGTGGGATATGACTCTCAGGAATGAGCCTGGCCCTGCAAAATGGGATTGACAATGCCATCCTGACCAAAAAGGGGAAAAGAAGTATAACAAATAAGCTATCAGTGGTTGAGAGAGTTCAAATAGAGTCAAAAGGCTACTCAGGAGCTCACTCTTATGTAAGCTTCAGATAGACATTGTTACCTATCATAACTGCCAAATACCAACAGAACCATTCCTGCAAACCCTAAAGAATACCTAAGGCTTGACTACCTGAAGGTGGGGCCAAGATGCTGGCTTAGCAATGTGCGCACTTTAGTTTGTCCTCCAGAACAACTACTAAATAACCAGAAACAGAACAGAACAGTTCTTGGGGCCATTTCAGTGACTGGACACACAGCATACCCAAATCTGAACCAGATAGACTGGCTGCAAGCCTCTCCAGAACCATGAGTTCCCCAACCCGTGGCAGCCAGTGCCCCTCCCCTACAGGCTGCTTCCCACAGGGGAAAGAGACTTTTACCAGCAGCAGGGGCTGAGCCCAACTAAACACCAATTGTGGAATTAATTAACAAATTCTGACTACTAAAAATAGGTCCCCAGCTCAGGTGAACCTGGTCAAAGTGGAGGTCGCTCGTTTTTGCCCTGGTGCCAAGGGGGCAGGGCTGACAGAAAAAGAAAAAAAGAAAAGAAACAGAGGTTTTTGTGGCTGTGTTTCTACAAAGGCTTGATTGCCTTTGGATACAGTGACAGGGCTTCTCAGGCTGCAACTGCTCCAGGCATAGGCAGAAACAAGCTTGTTTGAGGGCTTGTCTGGAGCCTGTGCCTTCCCCAGGGGAGGTGTGAAACCCAACTCAGGTGGAATCCCTTCCTTAAGGAATTCAGACACCAGGGCTTGGTAATTTGAAACCATTAAAACCAGCCTACAACCTCTCCTCTCTCTCCACCACACCGCCAGCAGGGAGAGTCTGCCAAAGTTAAAGGTACCGCATCATCTTATGCTGGTGTGACCTGCAGGCACACAATCACCACATACTGGGCAGGATAAGAAAAACAGAGTCCAGAGACTTCACAGGAAAGTCTTTCAACCTGCTGGGTCTCACCCTCAGGGAAAACCGAAGCAGGTGACTCTTTCCTCCTGATAGGAGGCCAGTTTGGCATGGCAAAATCCAGCTGGGGTCTATGATACCTATGTAGACCCTCCTAAGGGTGGGGAAAAAAGGCACTGGACAAGCAGGGCAAGAAACAAGAAAATAAGAACTGAAAATTCTCCTCTGTTAAACAAAACCTAAGCTAGAGGTCCAGATAAAGCTGAACTGAATGTCAAAGAACAGATAGACAACAAATTCATCCAGCAAGAAGAACCTAGGTAAAAGAAGTGAAAGCAATCTCCAGAATAAACTAATTAAGGTAATTAAATGCATAGACACCAGCAAAAAAATAACAAATCACACTAGGAAAATTGAAGATATGGCCCAGTCAAAGGAACAAACCAACAATTCAAATGACATACAGGAGCTGAAACAATTAATTCAGAATATACGAACAGACATGGAAAACCTCATCAAAAACCAAATCAATGAATTGAGGGAGGATATAAAGAAGGCAAGGAATGAACAAAAAGAAGAAATCAAACTTCTGAAAAAACAAATCACAGAATTTAAGGGAATGAAAGGCACAGTAGAAGAGATGAAAAAAACAATTGAAACCTACAATGGTAGATTTCAAGAGGCAGAACATAGGATTAGTGAACTGGAGGATGGAACATCTGAAATCCGACTAGAAAAAGAAAACATAGGGGGAAAAAATGGAAAAATATGAGCAGGGACTCAGGGAACTGAATGACAATATGAAGCACATGAATATATGTGTTGTGGGTGTCCCAGAAGGAGAAGAGAAGGGAAAAGGAGGAGAAAAACTAATGGAGAAAATTATCACTGAGAATTTCCCAACTCTTATGAAAGATTTAAAATTACAGATCCAAGAAGTGCAGTGTACCCCAAAGAGAATAGATCCAAATAGACATACTCCAAGACACTTACTAATCAGAATGTCAGAGGTCAAAGAGAAAGAGAGAATCTTGAAAGCAGCAAGAGAAAAGCAATCCATCACATACAAGGGAAGCCCAATAAGACTATGCATAGATTTCTCAGCAGAAACCATGGAGGCGAGAAGACAGTGGGATGATATATTTAAATTACTAAAAGAGAAAAACTGCCAGCAAAAATTTCCATCAAAAACGAGGGAGAAATTAAAACATTTTCAGACAAAAAAATCACTGAGAGAATTTGTGACTAAGTGACCAGCTCTACAAGAAATACTAAAGGCAGCACTAGAGACAGATATGAAAAGACAGAAGAGAGAGATGTGGAGAAGAGTGTAGAAAGGAAGACTATGAATAAAGGTAAAAAGAAGGAAAATTAGATATGACATATAAAATCCAAAAGATAAAATAGTAGAAGAAAGTACTACCCGTGGAGTAATAACACTAAATGTTAATGGATTAAACTCCCCAATCAAAAGACAAAGGCTGGCAGAATGGATTAAAAAACAGGACCCATCTATATGCTGTCTGTACTCAAAGGACATGAGGGCAAGGACACAAATGGACATTTGCACACCAATGTTTATAGCAGCATTATTGAGAATTACCAAGAGATGGAAACAGCCAAAGTGTCCATCAACAGACGAGTGGCTAAACAAACTGTGACATAAACATATGATGGAATATTATGCAGCTATAAGACAGAATAAAGTTGTGAAGTATGTAACAACATGGATGGACCTTAAGCACGTTATGCTGAGATTAGCCAAAAACGAAAGGGCAAATACTGTATGGTCTCACTGATATGAACTTGGATAATTTAGGTTAAGAACAGGGGTCATCAGAAGATAGAAATAGGGTAGATATTGGGTAATTGGAACTGAAGGGATACAGATTGTGCAACAGGACTGATTGTAAAAATTCAGAAATGGATAGCACAATACTACCTAACTGTAATACAATATCAACAAATCAAAGCAGAAAAACCACATGATCATCTCAATTGATGCAGAAAGGACATTTGAAAAAATTCAACATCCTTTCCTGTTGAAAACACTTCAAAGGATAGGAATAGAAGGGAACTTCCTCAAAATGATAAAGGGAATATATGAAAAACCCACAGCTAATATCATCCTCAATGGGGAAAAACTGAAAACTTTCCCCCTAAGATCAGGAACAAGACAAGGATGTCCACTATCACCACTGTTATTCAACATTGTGTTGGAAGTTCTAGCCAGAGCAATTAGACAAGAAAAAGTAATACAAGGTATCAAAATTGGAAAGGAAGAAGTAAAACTCTGTTTGCAGATGATATGACACTGTATGTTGAAAACCCCAAAAAATCCACAGCAAAACTACTAGAGCTAATAAATGAGTACAGCAAAGTGGCAGGTTACAGGATCAACACTCAAAAATCCGTAGTGTTTCTATACACTAGTAATGAACAATCTGAGGGGGAAATCAAGAAATGAATTCCATTTACAATTGCAACCAAAAGAATAAGATATTTAGGAATAAATTTTTAACTAAAGAGACAAAAGACCTACACAAAGAAAACTACAAGAAATTGTTTAAAGAAATCACAGAAGACCTAAATAGATGGAAGGGCATACAATGTTCATGGATTGGAAGACTAAATATAGTTAAGATGTCAATTCTACCTAAATTGATTTGCAGTTTCAATGCAGTACCAATCAAAATCCCAACAACTTATTTTTCAGAAATAGAAAAACCAATAACCAAATTTATCTGGAAGGGCAGGGTGCCCTGAATAGCTAAAAGTATCCTGAGGGAAAAAAAATGAAGTTGGAGGTCTCACGCTACCTGACTTTAAGGCATATTATGAAGCTACAGTGGTCAAAACAGCATGGTACTGGCATAAAGATAGATATATTGACCAATGGAATTGGTTAGAGTGTTCAGATATAGACCCTCTCATTTATGGACAATTGATCTTTGATAAGGCAGTCAAGCCAACTCACCTGGGACAGAACAGTTTCTTCAATAAATGGTGCCTAGAGAACTGGATATCCATGCAAAAGAAAGAAAGAGGACCCATATCTCACACCCTATGCAAAAGTTAACTCAAAATGGGTCAAAGATCTAAACATTAAGTCTAAGACCATAAAACTGTTAGAAGAAAATGTAGGGAAATATCTTATAAATCTTATACTTGGAAGTGGTTTTATAGACCTTGCACCCAAAGCAAGAGCACTGAAGAAATAAATAAATAAATGGGAACTCCTCAAAATTAAACACTTTTGCGCATCAAAGAACTTCATCAAGAAAGTAGAAAGACAGCCTACACAATGGGAGACAATATTTGGAAACGACATATCAGATAATGGTCAAGCATCCAGAATTTATAAAGAGGTTGTTCAACTCAACAACAAAAAGACAGACAACCCAGTTACAAAATGGGCAAAAGACATGAACAGATACTTCTCAGAAGAGGAAATAGAAATGGCCAAAAGGCACGTGAAGAGATGCTCAACTTCCTTGGCCATTAGAGAAATGTAGATCAAAACCACAATGAGATAACATCTCACACCCACCAGAAAGGCCATTATCAACAAAACAGAAAATGAAAAGTGCTGGAGAGGATGTGGAGAAAGAGGCACACTTATCCACTGTTGGTGGGAATGTCAAATGGTGCAATCACTGTGGAAGGCAGTTTGACGGTTCCTCAAAAAGCTGAATATAGAATTGCCATATGACCCGGCAATACATTGCTAGGTATCTACTCAAAGGACATAAGGATAAGGACACAAATGGACATTTGCACACCAATGTTTATAGCAGCATTATTTACAATTGCAAAGAGATGGAAACAGCCAAAATGTCCATCAACAGATGAGTGGCTAAACAAACTGTGGCATATACATATGATGGAATATTATGCAGCTGTAAGACAGAATAAAGTTATGAAGTATGTAGCAACATGGATGAACCTTGAGGACATTATGCTGAGTGAGATTTGCCAAAAACAAAAGGACAAATACTGTATGGTCTCACTGATATGAACTGACATTGGTGAATAAACTTGGAATATTTCGTTGGTAACAGAGACCATGAGGAGCTAGAAATAGGGTAAGATATTGGGTAATTGGAGCTGAAGGGATATAGATTGTGCAATAGGACTGAATATAAAAACTCAGAAATGGACAGCACAATACTACCCAACTGTAATACAATAATGTTAGAATACTGAATGAAGCTGAATGTGAGAATGATAGAGGGAGGAGGGCTGGGGGCATAAATGAAATCAGAAAGAAAGATAAATGATAAAGATTGAGATGGTATAATCTAGGAATGCCTAGAGTGTATAATGATAGTGACTAAATGTACAAATTCTAAAAATGTTTTTGCATAAGGAAGAACAAAGGAATGTCATTACTGCAAGGTGCTGAAAATAGATGGTAATTAATATTTTAAAATTTCACCTTATGTGTGAGACTAAAGCAAAAAATGTTTATTTGGTACAAAATTTATATTTTGACTAGTGCATTTACAAATATAACTTATGTAGATAGCTTGATTGAACACTATAAGTACTTGGAATCTTGGGTAGGACATGAGATTTTGTTGGTTTGTCCAGAGTGATGCCCCAATGAATCCCAGAGTGATTTGATCAGTGAGTGGAAAAGTATTTGCAAAGTCCACTTCAGAGAATGGTGAGAACGGGGAGAAATTCAACTTCCCCAAGTTGAATTCCTGATATTCTCACAAGTGGTGTGGACAACCAAAGCTATAGGCTGAGCCCCCAGTCTTGGAGTTTGTTCATATGAAACTTAACCCCACAAAGGATAGGTCAAGCCTACTTAAAATTTAGGCCTAAGAATCACCCCCAAGAGAGCCTCTTTTGTTGCTCAGATGTGGCCTCTCTCTCCAGCCAACACAACAAGCAAATGCACCACCCTCCCCCTGTCTTCATGGCACATGACTTCCAGGGGTGTGGACCTTCCTGGCAACGTGGGATAGAAATCCTAGAATGAACTGAGACTCAGCATCAAGGAATTGAGAAACCTTTCTCGACCAAAAGGGGGAAGAGTGAAATGAGACTAAGTGTCAATGGCTAAGAGATTCCAAACAGAGTTGAGAGGTTATCCTGGAGGTTATTCTTATGCATTAAGCAGATATCACCTTGTTATTCAAGATGTAATGGAGAGGCTGGAGGGAATTGCCTGAAAATGTAGAGCTATGTTCCAGTAGCCACGTTTCTTGATGATGATTGAATAATGATATAGCTTTCACAATGTGATTGTGTGATTGTGAAAACCTTGTGTCTGATGCTCCTTTTATCTACCTTGTCAACAGATGAGAGGAACATATGGAATAAAAATAAATAATAGGGGGAACAAATGTTAAAATAAATTTAGTTTGAAATGTTAGTGATCAGTGAAAATGAAGGGTAAGGGGCATGGTATGTATAATCTTTTTTTTCTGTTTTTGTTTTATTTCTTTTTCTGTTGTCTTTTTATTTCTTTTTCTGAATTGACGCAAATGTTCTAAGAAATGATGAATATGCAACTATGTGATGATATTGTGAATTACTGATTATATATGTAGAACGGAATGATCATATGTTAATGTTATTGGTTTTTTGTTGTTAAATTTTTTTAATTAATAAATAAAAAAAGAAATAACTTTAAAAAAAAAAAGAATACCTAAGGCTTTATATGAGATTCTATAAAGGTTCCATGGACTAGGATTATTTTAAAGAAACCTACAACTCCAAATAGGTCCCTGGGCCAGATAAGTCCTGAAACCCAGATGGCACAGCCTCTCCAGAGCATCAGCTAGTTCTATTCCCCCATCCCATATTATTGACAGCCTCTTTCAACATGAAAAAGTTAGAATGGGCATAGCTGAAATACCCCTAAAGATGGGATAGAAAGATGAAAGGAGATGGTGGAGTCATACAGAGAAGGTAGGGTTTAACAAATGAATATCATTTCTGAATCATTATATTGATGTTTCTTTTAGTCTCCAGTTTCTTGGAGCAGCTAGCAGTAAAACCCTAAAATTGTGAAATTATAACCCATACCAGACTCTGAAATCTGTTCTATAACCAATTGTTGCAGTGTGCTTTGAAATTTATTGCTCTTCTTAAATACGTTATTTTTCACTAAAAAGAAAAAGAAGTCAATTGGGATGATAAATGCACAGCCATGTGATGATGCTGTGAACCACTGATTGCGCAGTTTGGAAGATTGTATGGTGGGTGAGTATATACTATATAGCAGTAAAAGTGCATTGAAATAAAAAAGCATAAAATTGGAAAAGCCAAAATATCTATCAAGAAGATGGAGTATGATATACATTATAAAATACTAAAATACTAAAATGTAATACATACATTTTCATTAATGTAAAAAATACATTAATGAAAAAGAATGAGAGAGATATGTATTGACATGGAAAGTTCATTAAGACACAATGTTCAGTTTCTTAAAAGTTTGAAAAAAAAGGTGAAAATACATGTAACACTTATGATACTACTGATGTTAAAACACACAGCACACGCAGTCTCACATATACCCACACAAATACCACATAGTGTATTTGTCTATAATATTTGTGTATTATGTAAATGTATAGAAAAGGTCTGGAAGGATACTAACCAAACTGTTAACTGTAGTTTGGTGGAGTGCATTAGCTTTAACTGTAATGTTTCATTTCCATGTATTGTTTGTGTAATGACAAATTAATAAAATCAGAAATAGAATTGTAAAAATGGGCTGAAAAAAGCCTGGTTTTTTTCAATACACCTTTAAAGGTTTTTAAGTTGTTTCATATCTGGTCAAGTTGAGATTTTTAAGAACCTCATTTTTAATTAATAATAAAAGTTTACAGCTTGGTTTTTTTAAAAAAAGTCAACAAATTGCAAGCACCTGTTAATAAAGGTCTTAAATTAAAAAAAAAAAAGGGCTGAGAGTTGCCAAAATTCATATTCAGTGGTTGTAGTTAGTCATCTCTGTTAGTAAAGACACAGGTTAAGCTGCTATAACAAAAGAGATCTCAAACAGTCCTGGTTTATACAAGATATAATTTCTCTTTCATGCCACAGTTCATAAGTAGATAGCAAGTAAGGACTGGTAGGATCAGTCTGTTCTTAAACAACTGCTTTCTGCTTCTGAGTCCAGTTTTCACCAGCTCACAACCAGTAGGAAGGGGTAAAGGACCAGGGAGTCCACATCCATTGTTTCCTTAGGACACAATTCAGAAATGATGCCTTCAGTACTCTTTATAGCCCATTAGCAGAAACGTAGTCTAATGGCCACATCTAGCTGCAAGGGAGACTGGGAAATGCAACCTTTATCTGGGCAGTCTTTACACTAGAAGAAGGAAAGGATGGACATAGGGGGAAAGCTAGCAGCCTACCAAACCAAATGTATAATGAAGAGTGTCAAAATACCCAGAATTCCAGATGACTTACTCATTGGGAATAATCACAGGAATAAAGCCAGTAGGTGATTGTAATCTACTAAGGAAGAGTCAAAGCTGATGATCAGACTTGATGGAAGAAAATGTGGGGAATCTGGTCACATGCCACTGAGAACTTTTAACCTCTTTGAAAGACCCATTCTTAGAAAATAATTCTCACCTGGGCCCTATAAGCTGCCCAACGAGAGGCCTTCTCTCCCCTAGAGGCTGGAGGTCCTAGCTCTTGATCTTGACTCATTATTGGAGGGTGAAAGAGGAGAAGGCTGGAGGGGGTTCTCCCAGAGCTGAGGACTAATCACTTGTTGAGGGTGGAACTGCTCTATATTTTGTTCAAAAAGAAGAAGGAGGAAAAGGAAGAGCAGGAGCAAAAAGCAGAACAGACCCTCCCTTGTACTTCAGAGCCCTTCTAGGCTGACCTGCAAATATCTGGAATAATGTCATTTACCTTTTCCATGAGCAATGATAATCTTATTAGTGGATTACAAGACCCTAAGAAGGGAGAAAACGCAGCAGAAAGTAAGGTTTTCTAGCCTTGCTGCCATTTGGGAGGAAACTTCCTGTTTAACCCCTGAGACTTCGGGTTAACCCCTGGACATTTTCAAAGACCAAGTTCCCCTCAGAGTCGAGCCTCAGCCCTTCAACCTGTCAAAATTAGACCGGGAAATGCCAATCTGAGAAATTTATTGAAAAAATAAATTGTAGAGTTGAGCTGGGGGAAGACACAGAGACTGAATGAGAGAGGTGCACTTTTTATTATGAAAAATGTAACAAAGAACCCATCTACAGGAATCACCAATTCCTGGTCAGTCGTATGTGGGCTCCCACCTTCTTCCTGCCTTCCCCTTTGATTATTTTAAAGTGAACACTATCATCATATCATTTCATCTGCATATATTTCAGTATGTATCTCTAAAATATAAGAGCTCTTATAAAAGTTATAACCATAATATATAGTCACAATACATAATCATACTTAAAAATGAATAATAATTGCTCAATATAACCAAATACCCAATGAATGTTTAAATTTCTTCTGTCTCTCTCTCTCTCTCTCACACACACACACACATACAATTGACTTGTTGAAATCAAGATCCGATCTAGGTGGTGCAATGGTAGTTCAGCTGTAGAATTCTCACCTGTCACACGAGAGACCAGGGTTTGATTCCTGGCCATTGCACTTCACAAAAATAAAACAAACAACAAACAAAAATTCAACAAATGGTGCTGCAATAATGGATACTCACATGGAAAGAGAATGAAATGTGCCCCTCACTACACAGCATACAAAAAGAAAAAAAGAAAGATCCAATCAAGGTTGTATATTATATAGAGAGAGTTTACAATGTGACCATGTGATTGTGAAAACCTTGTGGCTGACACTCCCTTTATCTAGGGTATGGAGAGATGAGTAGAAAAGTAAGGACAAAAAAATAAGTAAATAATGGGGGGGGTAAGGGGTAAAAAAATTGGGGTAGATTGTATTACTAGTGGTTAATGAGAGGGAGGAGTAAGAGGTATGGGATGTAAGCGTTTTTTTCTTTTTATCTCTTTTTCTGGAGTGATACAAATGTTCTAAAATTGATCATGGTGACGAATACACAATTATGTGATGATTTTGTGAGCCATTGATTGTATATTTTGGATGGACTGGATGGCATGTGAAGATACCTCAGCAAAAATATTTTTAAAGTATTTGCTCTCTGAATTTTTAATAAATTTGCTACTCTATACATATGTAGAATGGAACAATTTCTAAATGTTGTGTTAGTTAATTTTTTTAATTAATAAAAAAATTTGCTACTCTATAAAATAGAGTATTGCAATGCATTTGCAACAGATAATTTACAACAAATTTAAGTGTGATTTTCTTATTTAAGAGAAGATCCAATCAAGGTCTACTTGTTGCATTTGGTTGCTATGTCAGATGACCTCTTAACAATCTCTAGGTTCCCTCTCCATCTATTTTTTTCCCCCTTAATTCCATAAATATTCTCAAGATCTGGATTTACTGGCTTCATCCCAGTAGTACAGTTTGCATGTACTCCGTCCCTGCATTTCCCGTTGCTTAGTTGTTAGATGCTGAGGCCTTAGATCTGGCCTCCTAGGTGCATGTTCTTGTGCCATGAGAACCATCACATCTGATGGTCTCTCATTTTTTGTGACATGGGCAAACTTTTATCATTTGCTAGAGCCATTATTCAGTAGGGGTTTGCAAAATATAATATTCTCATTCTCTTATTCCTTCCTTACGATGGAATGTTTCTATAGCCAAACATTTCTCTCTTCAGCTGCTTGGTGACCCTGAGGGAATAGTCCATGTAGAAGAGTTGGGATAAATGCTCATCTCCTTCCCCTTAGTTACCAGTTTTCAGAATAATGGATTGCTTCCCAATCATCTTCCAAAGGGGCTGAGAGTTTGTTTTTATTTTGTTTTATGTTGTCATCCTCACAAACACATCTAGTTTTGCATACGTGATGTGACTCAAACCTATGTATATATTATTCTCATTGATGATCAAATTGTCCCATTGTTAGACAGTAAAGCTTCTATAAGTCAGCTCCTGGGTCCTTTTGACATGACCCCATTAGTCTTTAATAACTTCCTTGCTTTCTGATATGACCAGATGTCCAGACTTATTTTCTATATTTCTTGCCCTAGACCTAGAATCAGCCATTTCTCCAAAGAACCTGGTTTCTTTTAGTGATAAGTGCTATTTAGAAAAACAATTTAGGCAGCTCAACTAGGTTTGAAGAAAATATTTCTTTTCATTTTGGGGAAAAAGTATAAGCATTGCAAAGATAATTTTAATTCAGGGACCAAATGAAAAAATTGGAACAAGGACATTCTAGAGCAGCACTGTCCAATAGAACGTTCTGTGATGACGGAAATGTTCTAACCTAAGCTGTCTACTATGGCAGCCATTAAATACAGTTGGCTTTTGAGAATTCACAATGTGACTGGTACACCAGAAGAACTGAACTTTTAATTTGATTTGGTTTTAATTATTTTAAGCTTAAATTTTAATAGCCATATATAGCTAGTGGCTACCTTACTGGACAGCAGAGGAAATCTAGAATCTAGTGATTAAATTCAACAACTATCTGTTAAGCACCAACTACATGGAAGATATGGTGAAGGAACTGAAAGAGAAAGAGCTGAGGAGTCCCTATTGCTTGTGAAAGAATCTTCTGATATGGCATCATAAAAGAGTAGGATAAATCCCCTAATGATTTTAATGTAATCAAATGGTAATTGCCAGACAAGTAGCAATGCAATGAGAATTCTGAGAAAGGAAAAATATTTTAAAAACCCATTTGGGGTGGTTAGAAGTTTCCCCATGGTTTCAAATTCTCATCATCATCATCATCATCATCATCAGCAGCAGCAGCAGCAGCAGCAGCAGCAGCAGCCCTTTGTTTATTGAGTACTTGCCCTCGACCCAAAATTTCACATATAGTGATTTACTTAATTTGATCCTAATAACTTTATAAAGTAGGCGTTTTTAATCCCTTTACAGATGGGCAAATGGAAGCTTCAAGAGATTAATTAATGACTTTCTCAGGGTCCCAGGGTTCCCATGTAGAAGGGGAATTCTAAATCCAGGTCTGTTCACCCCAGAGCCCTTGTTCTTTACCACTACATTGAGCTTCCAGAGCCCAGATGTTTCACAAAGGCCTTTTAAATGTGTCTCTCTGTCTTTGTTTCTCAGGCTCCTCCTTAATGAAGACAACTTTACTTTTGCATCTTAGAGAGCCCACTTCCAAAGGAAGCTGGTCTTTAAAATAAAACTTCCTCTGGTGGGGAGGGAAGAGCAAAGGAAAGCACATGGTGAACTGCAGAGTCCATGGATGACAAATGATTCAGTGTCCTCCCTGATGCTCAGGTGAGGCAGTATATCCTCTAGGCCCTTGCTTTAGCCCTCCATCCTTTCAGCCTCTGGGTTCTACCATTCCTACTGCTCATTCTGCACTCTCGAATTCCTTTCCAAAGCCTTGTAACCACTTTCTACTCCTCTGCCCAACCCAATGAATTGAACGCTGTGGTGCTGTCTGTTTGGCTCTCTCCTAGTGCTGACTACCTCTGGACACTGCCTTTCCCATTTCCCTTCCTGTCAACCTTGGCTCCAGCCTTGGATCTAGCAAAAGTTCTTAGAGTCTGGTCTTGGTAGAAAGCCCCAGGCCTTTGTTGTTTCAAGGGGCCAGGTGGAACAAAGAATTAATTCATTTCTTGCCAATGTTATTTTCTGTAAGGCATTGAATTTCAAACAAGCCATTTAATGATTGTGGGTCAGATTACCAGGCTCTAACTTTCCCTGTACATCACTGCTTATGAGCTCTGTGTCCTTGGGCAAATAATTTAACCTATCAAAGCCTCATTTCCTCATCTGTAAAATGGGTGTGCTGGTTTGAAACTGTTATGTTCCTCAGAAAAACCATGTTCTTTCAATCCTGTTCCAGTCTTGTGGGGCCAGACCTGTTGTTTAGGGTGGTACTTTGATTAGATTGTTTCCATGGAGATTGACCCACTCAAATGCAGGTGTATCCTTTTGATCAGATTACTTCCATGAAGATATGACAGGCCCAATTGTAGGTGTGATCTTTTGATTAGATGGAGATGACTCTTTCCATTCAAGGTGAGTCTTGATTAGTTTATTGGAGTCCATTAAAAAGGGAGATGTTACTACTTCCGGGTCAAGATGGCAGCTTAACAATGTGCACATTTTAGTTCGTCCTCCAGAAAAACTACTAAATAACCAGAAACAGTACAGAACAGCTCCCGGAGCCACGATAGTGACTGCACACACAGCGTACCCCAGTCTGGATCAGCTGGACCAGCTGTGAGCACCCCCCCAGAACCATGCATTCCCAAAGCTGCGGTGGCCAGCACCCCTCCCCCACAGGCTGCTTCCCAGAGGGGAAAGGAAAGGACTTGACCAGCAGCAGGGACTGGGCACAATCAAACGCCAATTGTGGAACTAATTAACAAATTCTGACTACTAAAAATAGGCCCCCAGCTTAGGTGAACCTGATCAAAGGGAGGTTGCTCATTTTTGCCCCGGAGCCAAGGGGGCAGGACTGACAGAAAAAGGGGGAAAAAAAAAGAAGGAAACAGAGGTTTTTGTGGCTGTGTACCTACATAGGCTTGACTGCCTCTAGATACTGTGGCAGGACTTTTCAGTCTGCAACTACCCCAGGCATAGGCAGAAGTGAGCTCTTTTGGGGGCTTATCTGGAGCTTGTGCCTTCCCCAGGGGACGGGTGAAGCCCAACTCAGGTGGAATCCCTCCATCAAGGAATTCAGACACCAGGGCTTAGTCATTTGAAGCCATTAAAACCAGCCTACAACCTCTCCTCTGTCTCCACTATGCCCCCAGGAGGGAGAGTCTGCCAAAGTTAAAGGTACCACATCATCTTATGCTGGTGGGACCTGCAGTCAGACAAGCGCCACATACTGGGCAGGATAAGAAAAACAGAGTCCAGAGACTTCACAGGAAAGTCTTTCAACCTGCTGGGTCTCACCCTCAGGGAAAACCGAAGCAGGTGACTCTTTCCTCCTGATAGGAGACCAGTTTGGTCTGGGAAAATCTGGCTGGGGTCTATAATATCTAGGTAGACCATCCTAAGTGTGTGTGTGGGGAAGGCACCACACAAGCAGGGCAAGAAACAGGAAAGCAAGAACTGAAAAATTCTCTTCTGTTAAACAAAACTTAAGCTAAAGGTCCAGATAAAGCTGAACGGAATGTCAGAGAACAGATAGACAACAAATTCATCCAGCAAGAAAACACTAGGTAAAAGAAGTGAAAGCAATCTCCAGAATAAACTAATTAAGGTAATTAAATGCCTAGACACCAGCAAAAAATAACAAATCACACTAGGAAAATTGAAGATATGGCCCAGTCAAAGGAACAAACCAACAATTCAAATGACATACAGGAGCTGAAACAATTAATTCAGAATGTATGAACAGATATGGAAAACCTCATCAAAAACCAAATCAATGAATTGAGGGAGGATATAAAGAAGGCAAGGAAAGAACAAAAAGAAGAAACTGAAAGTCTGAAAAAAACAAATCACAGAACTTATGGGAATGAAAGACACAGTAGAAGAAATTAAAAAAATAATGGAAACCTACAATGGTAGATTTCAAGAGACAGAACATAGGATTTCTGAACTGGAGGACAGAATATCTAAAATCTGACAAGAAACAGAAACTATAGGGAAAAAAATGGGAAAATATGAGCAGGGACTCAGGGAATTGAAAGACAATATGAAGTGCATGAATATACATGTTGTGGGTGTCCCAGAAGGAGAAGAGAAGGGAAAAGGAGGAGAAAAACTAATGGAGGAAATTATCACTGAGAATTTCCCAACTCTTATGAAAGATTTAAAATTACAGATCCAAGAAGTGCAGCATACCCCAAAGAGAATAGATCCAAATAGACATACTCCAAGACATTTAATAATCAGAATGTCAGAGGTCAAAGAGAAAGAGAGGATCTTGAAAGCAGCAACAGAAAAGCAGTCCATCACATACAAGGGAAGCCCAATAAGACTATGCGCAGATCTCTCGACAGAAACCATGGAGGCGAGAAGACAGTGGGATAATATATTTAAATTATTAAAAGAGAAAAAATGCCAACCAAGAATTCTATATCCAGCAAAACTGTCCTTCAAAAATGAGGGAGAAATTAAAACATTTTCAGACAAAAAAATCACTGAGAGAATTTGTGACCAGGTGACCCACTCTACAAGAAATACTAAAGGGAGCACTAGAGACAGATATGAAAAGACAGAAGAGAGAGGTGTGGAGAAGAGTGTAGAAAGGAAGACTATGAATAAAGGTAAAAAGAAGGAAAATTAGATATGACATATAAAATCCAGAAGGTAAAATAGTAGAAGAAAGTACTACCCATGCAGTAATAACACTGAATGTTAATGGATTAAACTCTCCAATCAAAAGACATAGTCTGGCAGAATGGATTAAAAAACAGGACCCATCTATATGCTGTCTCTACTCAAAGGACACGAGGCCAAGGACACAAATGGACATTTATACACCAATGTTTATAGCAGCATTATTAACAATTACCAAGAGATGGAAACAGTCAAAATGTCCATCAACAGACAGTTGGCTAAACAAACTGTGACATTTACATAAGATGGAATATTATGCAGCTGTAAGACAGAATAAAGTTATGAAGTATGTAACAGCATGAATGGACCTTAAGGACATTATGCTGAGTGTGATTAGCCAGAAACAAAAGGACAAATACTGTATGGTCTCACTGATATGAACTGACATTAGTGAATAAACTTGGAATATTTCCTTGGTAACAGAGACCATCAGGAGATAGAAATAGGGTAAGATATTGGGTAATTGGAGCTGAAGAGATACAGATTGTGCAACAGGACTGAATATAAAAACTCAGAAATGGACGGCACAATATTACCTAACTATAATACAATTATGTTAAAACACTGAATGAAGCTGCATATGAGAATGATAGAGGGAGGAGGGCTGGGACATAAATGAAATCACAAAGAAAAATAGACGATAAAGATTACAATGGTGTAATCTAGGAATGCCTAGAGTATATAATGATAGTGACTAAATGTACAAATATAAAAAATGTTTTGCATGAGGAAGAACAAAAGAATGTCATTACTGCAGTGTGCTGAAAATAGATGGTCCTTAATATTTTAAAATTTCAACTAATGTGTGAGACTAAAGCAAAAATGTTTATTTGGTACAAATCTATACTTTGACTAGTGCATCTCCTAATATAACTTATGTAGATAATAGATTGAACACCTTAAGTACAATGAACTTTGTATAGGACATGAGATTTTGTTGGTTTGTCCAGGTGATGCCCTGATGAATCCCAGAGTGATTTGATCAGTGAGTGGAAAAGTATTTGCAAAGTCCCCTTTGGGGAATGGTGAGAATGGGGGAAAACTCAAATTCCCCAAGTTGAATTCTTGATATTCTCACAAGCAGTATGGACAACCAAAGCTATAGGCTGAGCCCCGAGTCTTGGGGTTTGTTCATATGAAACTTAACCCCACAGGGGATAGGTCAAGACTACTTAAAATTAAGCCTAAGAGTCACCCCCAAGAGAACCTCTTTTGTTGCTCAGATGTGGCCTATCTCTCCAGCCAACACAACAAGCAAATTCACCACCCTCCCCCTGTCTTCATGGCACATGACTTCCAGGGTTGTGGACCTTCCTGGCAATGTGGGACAGAAATCCTAGAATGAGCTGAGACTCAGCATCAAGGGATTGAGAAAACCTTCTCAACCAAAAGGGGGAAGAGTGAAATGAGACAAAGTGTCAATGGCTGAGAGATTCCAAACAGAGTTGAGAGGTTATCCTGGAGGTTATTCTTGTGCATTAACTAGATATCACCTTGTTATTCCAGATGTAATGGAGAGGCTGGAGGGAACTGCCTGAAAATGTAGAGCTGTGTTCCAGTAGCCATATTTCTTGATGATGATTGTATAATGATATAGCTTTCACAATGTGACTGTGTGATTGTGAAAACCTTGTGTCTGATGCTCCTTTTACCTACCTTGTCAACAGAAGAGAGGAACATATGGAATAAAAATAAATAATAGGGGGAACAAATGTTAAAATAGATTTAGTTTGAAATGCTAGTGATCAATGAAAGGAATCAGTAAGGGGTATGGCGTGTAAAAATTTTTTTTTTCTGTTTGTTATATTTTTTCTGTTGTCTTTTTATTTCTTTTCCTGAATTGATGCTAATGTTCTGGGAAATGATCATGATAATGAATATGCAAATATGTGATGATATTGTGAATTGCTGAGTGTATGTGTTGGGAATGTTTGTTTTTTGTAATTTTTTTAATTAATAAAAAATTTTTAAAAAGATAAATGAGAACAGAGCTTGGCATAATGAATAAAATTACTTACAATGAAAGACAAAAAAAAAAAGGGGGGAGATATTTTGGAAAAGCAGAATTGCTTTAAAGGCAATGTAAACACAGACATTTGGAGATGCTTAACATTGTGATAGAGAGAGCAGACGCCTAGACATGAAAGTTTGGAGATGCAGAACCCAGCAGATGTCACCATCTGACATGAGATGGTGCCTTCCTATGAGATGCTAAGCAAGCCAGAACAGGGATTTGCCCCAGAGAAGCTAAGTGAAGGCCCACAGATTGTCAGAGAGGAAGCCACTGGAATTAGGAGCTGGAAGCAACATAATTGGGAACAAGAACCAGCAGATGCCAGCCACATGTCTTCCCATGGGACAAACATCAGCCTTTCTTCAGAATCAAGTTGTCTTTTTCTGGATGCCTTAGTTTAGAAGTTGTTAAGGACTTAGAACTGTAAACTTGTAACTTAATAAATCCTCTTTATAAAAGCCATTCCATTTCTGATATAGTTTATTCTGGCAGCATTAGCAAAACTAAAACAATGGGGATACTAACAATACTTACTCCATAGATTTCCTACTAGGCTTAGATGAAAGAATGCCTATAAAGCTCTCAGCACAGCAGTTGGAATGTCATAAGCACTTCAAAAATATTGGCCATTAGCAATGATTACACCAATAATTATATCTGGTCCTGGGTTTGGGGAAAAGTTGGAGCAAATGACTTTATTATTGAGCCAAATTCACTTATCCCATGTGTGCTAAGAGCTCTGAAATAGACCATGAGAGTCTGGACTCTTGACCTTGATCTTTTTACCTGATGGGTGTGGCCTTGGGCAAGTCAGTTAACTTTCTGGATTCTCAATGTCCTCATCTGTAGAGTGGGAATTATATCCTGCTGGCCTGCCTCCCCTGGCCTTGGTACCGCCATTTCCTCTGCACGGGTGGTTCAGCAGTGGCTCTCTGTGTGGCTCCCTCCCTCCCCACATCCATGTCTCTGCTCAAATGCCACCCTCTCAGCAGACCTCCAGTGACACCCTGGCTGAAATGACCATCACTGTCACTAACTACAGCTCTAACTCTTCATAGCATTTGTCACTACCTCATATCTACCTTACATGTACTCCAGCCTGTCCCTCCCTCTCCCCTCCCTCCAAAAATTCAAGTTCAAGGAGGCATGGGGTTTAGTCTGGTTTATGCATTGCTGCAGTCCCTACTTCAAGGATGATACCTAGTACGTAGCTGACTCACAAAAATATCTGCAGAATGAAAAACGGTTTAAGTCTTTTCAAAGAGTACAGATCCCTAGAGCCAGAAGGTATTTGTGTGTGTAGCAGATTCTGGGGCATCTGGAAAACTATATGAAAGGACTGTAGATCGAAATCGCCAAGTTAAAGAATCTAAAATATTTAGCTTTGCTGATAGAAGCATCTTTTTAAAACCATACCCTTATCCTGTTGATTTGTGTTGGACTTTAAGGAACCCTGCCAGCCCCAGAAGGAGACCAGGCAAAACTGCAAAAAGACAACTAGCTCCCCAGTGCCCGTAGCCACTCCTGTGACATTTTCCTCTCTGCCTGGGCCCTTCCTGCACCCTGGATCATGGACAGTTCTTCCCTCAGGCCATGAGAAGAGCCCCTAGGAGTTGCTTAGGGAAGTCAGATACACATACCATGGGGTGAGCTTGAAGCCAGCCACACCCGGCCAGAGATTCTGAGTTTTAGGGCTAATCCCTGATTTGTAATGAGAAGTTTCTCCTGTCATTAACTGCCATGTATGAGTAACAATTTTAATCATTAACTTGGTTAATTTTGCCAATAACCTCCCAAAGTTGAACTTGTGTCCCTACTTTATTAATGGAGAATTGGAGGCTCTCAGGGCTTTGTAACTTGCCCAGAATCAGACACTTGGCTGTGACCTCAAAGCCAGCTCCTAGCTGTCCCTGCAGTCCCTTCTGCAGCTGGCCAGTAGAGGTGAGGCGCGCAGAGCAGGGGGCTGGGAGCAACTGCACAGTCCTTCTCTTTGCTGTTCTTGCTCACAGTAAGCGAATATGTTTCCAAAATGCTGCTGGCAAATAATTTCGAGGGTTTGGCCAGCCTGAAATAACCAATCTATTTAGAGGTTTCAAGACCAGGCAGCAGAGGCTAAATAAGGTAAAGTGTCTGTCAAGAACAGAGGCCCAGGGAAGAGAATAGACTATTAAAATACTCAGGGCTTATGTCATGTTTTTCTTTACCCAAGGCTCTTTAAAGAGGGTCCTACAAATATAAATTATTATGGTCTTCATCTTAGAAGACAGAAATTCTGATACCAGAGCAGGTAAAATATACAAAATAGATTTTGTATATTTCATATTATATATTGTTACATATTACATATCATATAATATAAATTGTGTATTTTCAAACCATATTGTTATTTATCATAACTACATGACACATGACTATACAACTTTGGGAAAAGTTGGTTTATTATGCATAATTTCGGAAAAAAATATAAAATTCTTAGACAAAACTTCACATCCAGATTATGGCTATAGGGATTCTTTTCCTATGGAAATGTTAAGCTTTTGATACTAATAGCAGTTGTCACTTACTTAGCACTTATTATAAACTAGGAAGTGGACTTTCCTCCTTTTTTACACTTAATCTTCACAGCAGCTCTACTCCCATTTTCCCATTTTTATTGATGAGGGGATAGAAGTTCAGAGAGATTAAACAACTCATCCATAGTTCCCCAGCTGGTAAGTGTAGAGTCAGGTTTTGAGCTGGGTCTAAAGACTGTCCAATCCACAAGGGTCAGGAACGTGTCACTTTTGTTGGTCAGTGTATTCCCTGGTGCCCAGCACACCCATAGTGGGTGCTTGAGAAATACCATAATGAAAACCGAAAGCACCAATGCATGTGCTCCCGACTCGTGCTGAAACGCCGCCTCACTTACCTTGCTCCCCAGCTGCCCTCATCATCGTGCTCTTGGTAACCAAATGACAAAGGATGTTAGGAATGGGCACTCTTTCTAGCTAAAGTAGGATAAATTAGAGCTAGGTGTATTCTTGCTGTTCTCATGATCTTTCATCAGTTTTTGACTTGGCAATGGAGGGCGGAGAAGGAATGACTAGACCGTGTGTGTCTGCATCTCTGTACAAACTGGCTGGAGTGGAGAGTGTATGTGCATGAATGGTCCACTTAGGGTGCGTCTGCCAGCAAATTCTCAGATATGTCCCTGCTGCCACTCTGGTTGAGAAGGAACTAACTGCGCTCTTTGGAACTACAGTATCTGCTAACTCTCAAGGGAGGAAAAGAGGAAGTGACAGGGCAGCTTCCAGTGCAAGACAGAATGGCAAAAATTCGACAAGAAACACAAGGCCCTGACTGGTTTTAGTTCCTCCAACCTAAACCAAAAGTCAGCAAGTATCATCAGAATCTTATGGAACTGGAAATTAGAAGATCAGAGTCCAACCCTTGCTTTGCCACTAGACTTCAATAAGTCATTTCTCTGCTTTGGGCTTGATTTCCTTCACTGTAAAATAAACAGTTTAGATTAAAACCCTACCTTAGGGCATTTAGAGTAGTGGGTATGATTGACAGGGTAGGTGTGCTGGTTTGAAAGGAAGTATGCCCCCTAGAAAAGCCATGTTTTGATCAAAATCCCATTTCATAAAGGTGGAGTAGTCCCTATTCAATACTGTATGCTTGAAACTGTAATCACATCATCTACCTGGATGATGTGATTTAGTCAACAGTGGCTGTTAAAGTGGATTAGGTGATGACACGTCTCCACCCATTTGGGTGGGTCTTGATTGGTTGATTGGAGTCCTATAAAAGAGGAGATATTTTGGAGAATGAGAGATTCAGAGAGAGCAGAGCAGAATGACATAGTCACGAGAAGCAGAGTCCACCAGCCAGTGACCTTTGGAGATGAAGAAGGAAAATGCCTCCTGGGGAGCTTCATGAAACAGGAAGCCAGGAGAAGAAGCTAGCAGATGATACTGTGTTCTTCATGTGCCCTTCCAGATGAGAGAAGAACCCTGAACATGTTCACCATATGCCTTTCCAGATGAGAGAGAAACTCTGATTGTGTTTACCATGTGCCCTTCCACTTGAGAGAGAAACCGTGAACTTCATCAGCCTTCTTGAACCAAAGTATCTTTCCCTGGATGCCTTTGATTGGACATTTCTATAGACTTGTTTTAATTGGGACATTTTCTCAGCCTTAGAGCTGTAAACTAGCAACTCACTAAATTCCCCCTTTTAAAAGCCATTCTGTTTCTGGTATCTTGTGTTCCAGCAGCTAGCAAACTAGAACAGTAGGTATGTGGTATTTTTGATAAAAATAGCAGTTGATAAGTGGCATTTGTGAGTGTTTGTGAGAGAGGGAGAGAGAGAGAGAGAGAGAAAGCATACGAGAGAGCTGGTGTATTAGTATCCTCTAGGGAAACAGAACCAAAAGGAGATAACTGTAAATATTTTAAGATTTTATAAAGGTGTCTCACACAACTGTGAGGATGCATGAGTCCAAATTCCATAGGATAGGCTGCAAGCTGGCAACTCCAAAGAAGGTTTTCAGTGGATTCCCCAGGAGAAGCTGCCTGGCTGAAGTAGAAATGAAAGTTCTCTCTTCTGACTACTGAGATCATTACTTCTCCTTTTAAAGCCTTCAGCTGATTGGATTAACTATCTCTTATTGCTGAAATCTCTTCCTTTAGTTGATTGTAGATGTAATCAAGCATAGATACAATCAACTTACTGGTGATTTAAGTCCACAAAATGTCCTCACAGTAGCAGTTAGTCAGTGCTAGCTTGACCAGACAACCGGCATCATCACCTGGCCGAGCTGACACATGAACCTAATCTTCACCCTTGTCAACTTGGCAGCTGTACAGGCCACCTTAAACCACAGTTAATCTCCAGATAAAAAACAGTAGCAGACGTATTTTTTGCCTAACAATACTCAGCTGTCCTGTGTACAACTGGAAACACGCTAATTCTCTCCACAGTAGAGTGCAAGTCCTTGGGTAATATTCACTTTAAGCTTGATATCCTATGACAGATTTTACGACATGAACAATACAACTTATGTATATGATAAGGGGATAAGATACAGAAGAAAACAAAAATTTTGCTTTATGTACAAATAAAAACATACTCATAACAAATCAAGGAAGAAATATTAATACCATTACAGTCCTTGTTTCTGTAACCGGTCATGTGGTCGAAGTTCATATTTATCACTATCTTCTTCTACTACCCATTCCAGGTTCCCTTTGCCCTCAGCAAGTACTTCAGCTGGCCATGGTTCTTTGCCTGGTAGAGTGATCCAAATCTTCATTCCCTGAAGTTTCTGGGCCATTGGTAATCCTGCCTGGACTGGGTTGTTGCAGTTTTCCATTGACTTTAATCACAGGGCATAGTAGTGCTAAGAGATGGCCAACTGTATTCCAGGAAAACTCTTCTTTACCTCCACTGTGTAGTTGCAGTCCTATTTCCCCTTAATAGTCAGGATCTTTCACCCTACTATACTCTTCTCTGCCTGTTGATTCCAAAGATGAGAAGCCCAAAGTGGCCAGGTGGCTGTCTTAACTTCCAGTTCAATGGAATTGCTGTTGTGTCTCCTGTTGGAAGCACTACTGCTTTTGAAACTGACACATGTAGACCAGCAGAGCTTAAGGTTGCAGGGACAGTGTATAAATTTGTTAAATACTGCCAGAATGCAATATTCCAGAAATGTAACAGCTTTCAAAAAGGAAGTTTATTGTTAAAAATTTATAGTTCTAAGGCCATAAAAATGTCCAAACAAAGGCATCCAGAGAAAGATATCTTGACTCAAGAAAGCATAATGGGTCCAGAACACCTCTGTCAGCTGGCAAGGCCTATGGTTGGTGTCTGCTGGTCCTTTGGTTTCTGGTTTCGAACAGCTTCCCTGGGGGCATTTTCTTTCCACATCTCCAAACATCTGGGTCTCATGTTGGCTCTGAGTTTTCTCCAAAATGTTTCCCCTTTTAAAGGACTCCAGTAAACTAATCAAGACCCATCTTGAATGGCCGAAATCATGTCTCCATCTAATCAGAAGGTCACACCCACAATGGATTATGTCACATCTCCATGGAAGTAATCTAATTAGAAGGTCGCACACACACTTGAGAAGTCAATCTAATCAAAGGTTTCCACCATAAGTAATAGGTCTAGCCAACAGGATTGGATAAGGATTAAAACATGGCTTTTCTGGAGTACATAATGCTTTCAAACCAACACAGATAGGAATAAAAAATTGTCCTAGTGGATCACTAGGGGTAACAGTGAGTGATGCCATTTCCATTTCCATGCCTTGATTCCTGAACCCATGAATCCTGTCTATGAGAGAAACAGCACCATAGAGTGGACACTGATTCAGAGCATACACAGCCTGCTGGACAAAATTGTCCCAGCCCTGCAAGGTATTGTCATTTAGTTCGCACTGTAATTGGGTCTTCAAAAGGCCATTCCACTGTTCTCTTAACCCAGCTGCCTCTGGATGATAGGGAACATGGTAAAACTAAAGAATTCTATGAACATGTGCCCATTCCTGCACTTCATTTACTGTGAAGAGGATTTCCTTGATAGAAACAATGCTGTGTGGAATACCATGACGAGGGATAAGCCATTATGTAAGTCCACAGACGGTAGTTTTGACAGACATTGCATGCAAGGAAGTCAAATCCATATCTGGAGGTTGTGTCTATTCCAATTAGAACAAATTGCTGCATCTTCCACAATGAAAGTTATAATAATAACTTTCTGATATAATCAACCTGCCACCAGGTAGCCACCAGGTAGCAGGCTGATCACCTTGGGAAATGATGCCATATCAGGGACTGAGTGTGGGTCTCTGCTGCTGGCGATTGAGCACTCAGCAGTGGCTGCAGCCAGATCAGCCTTGTTGAGTGGAGGTCCATGTTGCTGAGCTCACTCAACCTCCATCCCTACCACCATGACCACTTTGTTCATGAATCCATTAGGCAATGATAGGAGTGGCTGGGGAAAGAGGCTGACTAGTATCCATAGAACAGTCATCTTATCCATCTGATTATTAAAGCATTTCTCTGCTGAAGTCACCCTCTGGTGAGCATTCACATGGGACACAAATTTTTTTCTATTTATTGCCCACTCAGAAAGGTCTATCCACATACCTCTTCCCCAGACCTCTTTGTCGCCAATTTCCTAATCATGTTCCTTCCAAGTTCCTGACCATCCAGCTGAACCATTAGCAACAGCCCATGAATATGTATACAAATGCACATCTGACCAGTTTTCCTTCCAAGCAAAATAAACAACCAGGTGTACTGCTCGAAGTTCTGCCTACTGGGAGGATTTCCCCTCACCACTGTCTTTCAGGGCCATTCCAGAAAGGGGTTGCAGTGCTGCAGCTGTTCACTTTTGGGTGGTTCCTGCATATTGTGCAGAACCGTCTGTAAACCAGGCCTGAGTTTTCTCTTCACCAGTCAACTGACTATAAGAAATACCCCAAGAGGCCACAGGTTTGGTTTGAGAAAGATAAGGTAAGGTGGCAGAAATGGGAGCCATGGGCATTTGGGCCACTTCCTCATGCAACTTACTTGTGACTTCAGGACCTGCTTGATCTCTGTCTCATATACACCATTTCCATTTTATGATGGTGTGTTGCTGTACATGCACAATTTTATAGCTTGGTGGTTCAGACAACACCCAGCTCATGCTAGATAGCTCAAGTCTCATGATAACTTGGTTGCCTATAGTTAAGAATTCATTCTCTACATAAGCCCACCAGCAGAACAGATGTTGTTTCTGAAAAGAAGAGTAGTTATCTGCAGAAAATGGCAAGGTTTTACTCCGAAATCCTAAAGGCCTGCATTATGATTCTACTATAGGGGCCTGCCAAAGGCTCCAGACAGCATTTGTATTTGCCATGACACTTCCAGCACCATTGGATCTGCTGGATCATATAACCAAAGTGGCAGAGCAGCTTGCACAGTAGCCTGGACCTGTCGCAGAGCCTCCTCTTGTTTTGACTCCCACTCAAAACTAGCAGCTTTTCTGGTCACTCAGTAAATAGGCTGTAGCAACACAGCTAAATGAGGAATATGTTGTCTCCAAAATCCAAAGAGGCTAACTAGGTGTTATGCCTCTTTTTCTGGTCATAGTGGAGGTGGGGGGTAGGGGCGCAGATGCAACAGTTTATCCTTCAGCTTAGAAGGGATATCTCAACATGCCTCACACCACTGGATGCCTAGAAATTTCACTGAAGTGGAGGACTCCTGTATTTTTGTTGTATTTATCTCCCATCTGACATGTAAATACCTTATCAATAAGTCTAGAGAAAGTTGCTACTTCTTGCTCACTAGGTTCAATCAACATGATGTCATCAATATAACGGACCAATGTGATATCTTGTGGAAGGGAGAGATAATCAAGGTCCCTGCAGACAAGATTATGACATAGGGTTAGAGAGTTGATATACCCCTGAGGTAGGATGGCTAAGGTACACTGCTGGCCTTGCCAGCTGATGCAAACTGTTTCTGGTGGTCCTTACTAACAGCTATTGAGAAAAAAGCATTTTCCAGAGTAATAGCTACATACCAGGGGATATGTTGATTTGCTCAAGCAATGATACCACATCTGGAACAGCAGGTGCAACTGGAGTCACCACCTGGTTAAGTTTACAATAATCCACTGCCATCCTCCAAAGAACCATCTGTTTTCTACACAGGCCAAATAGGAGAGTTGAATGGGAATATGGTAGGAGTCATCACCCCTGCATCCTTCAAGTACTTAAGAGTGGCACTAATCTCTGCAATCCCTCCAGGAATCCAGTATTGTTTCTGATTTACTGTTTTGCTATGTAGGGGCAGTTCTAGTGGTTTCCACCTGGCATTTCCTACCATAATAGCCTTTACTCTATGAATCAGGGAACGTGTGTGGGGATTCTGTCAGTTGTTAAGTATGTCAATTCCAATTTTGCATTCCCAGAACTGGGAAAATAACCACAGAATGGGTCTGGGAACCCACTGGACCCACTGTGAGATGGACATGAGCTGAAACTCCATCAATCATCTGACCTCCATAAGCCACTACTCTGACTGCTGTTACTTCTGAGGGGATACTAATAATCCCGGAGATATTTGATCATTTCCTTTTCCCCAATGCACAGTGTTCTAGTTTGCTAGCTGCCGGAATGCAACACACCAGAGATGGATTGGCTTTTAATAAAAGGGGATTTATTTTGTTAGTTCTTCAGAGGAAAGGCAGCTAACTTTCCACTGAGGTTCTTTCTTACGTGGAAGGCACAGGATGGTTTCTGCTGGTCTTCTCTCCAGGCCCCTGGGTTCCAACAACTTTCCCCGGGGTGACTTCTTTCTGCATCTCCAAAGGCCTGGGCTGAGCTGCTAGTGCTGAGATGAGGAATGCCGAGCTGCTAGGCTGTGCTACATTGTGCTCTCTCATTTAAGCACCAGCCAATTAAGTCAAACGTCACTCATTGCAGCAGACACGCCTCCTAGCCAACTGCAGATGTAATTAGCAACAGATGAGGTTCATGTACCGTTGGCTTATGTCCTCAGCAACAAGACTAGGTATGCTCACCTGACCAAGTTGACAACTGAATCTAACTAACACACACAGTTACCCTGGTAAAAGGCTGTAGGTCTCCTTGAGGAAGTCTGGGAGGAAGATTAACGGTATAAATTTTTTGGCAGTGTAAAATTTTTGAGACAGTGTAAACTGTCTCAAGGTTGAGAATTGATTAAGGGGCTGTGACTCTTTGTTTCTGTAATTCACATTAGACTTTCGTTCACTTGACCTAGAATACTTCAGCTTATATAGATCAAGTGGGAATTTAGTAGACTACCCCTCTATTTTATTTCTAGATACTCCATGATCTACTAGTCTCTGTGAGTCAGATATTTTGACTGCTGCTTTGAGTCTGCTGTCCATTATGGTAACCATATCCACCTTGTCTTTGAAGATTAAGTGCTGCCACGCGGGTCCTGATAACTCAGGATCCGGTCATCCCCATTGTGTTTAAGGATTCCGGCTCAGTGACAGCAGTTCCCACAGTAATATCTGACCTACAGAGAAGGGCGACCACAGAGCTCTTCAGGGATGATGGAGCTAGTCTCAGGAATTTATTCCTCACAGACCTAGTGAAATGTCTGCCCTCTGGACATTCCCGAGGTATGTGAGCATGTCTTCCTTGATAAATCCACCCTAACATTCCCATCGCTCTGAGTCTCTAGATCCCCTCGTCTATAATATGCCAGGGAAGTTCTGGCAATTCAACCTCAGGTAATGCCGCCCACCTTTTGACCCTTGTTTCAGCCAACCACCCAAACTGTTAAAGACCTTTCTAATGCCTCGAGCATTGAATGCAGGATCTTTACTTAGTGGGCCCATATCAATAAATTCAGCCTGATCCAACTTTATATTCCTGCCACCATTATCCCACACTCTTAATATCCATTCTCACACATATTCCCCCGATTTCTGTCTATATAAATTGAAAAACCCATGCAGTTCTTTTGGAGTATAGCATACCTCCTCATGGGTCACATTTTGTACCTCACCTTTCTGGGCCCTCTTGGGACTTTAGTTATAGGTCTGGCAAAAAGACAGAGAGGGCAGTCCACGAAAAGAACTGGAAGTATCTTTCAAGCCAATTACCTCAGGGCAGTCCATTGTAGTTTCATCTGGTGAAACAGGACTAAGCTCTCCAGAGGAATGAGGGTTTTGTTTTTTTTTTCAGGGAAGATGACTACAGGTTTAATCAGGCACTGTAGAGTTAATTTCTTCAGGGTGAGGTTGGATGGCAGATTCCTCAAGGCAGGCTGGAGTTGGGTAGCTGTCTCTTCAGAACAGGCTGGAGATTGGGCAACTGTTCTCTCAGGATAGACCATTACAGGTTTATCTAGCAAAGACTCAGTAGAATCTAGGGTTTCAATGTCTCCACTGCCATCATTATCAACCCATATGTTCCCATCCCAACTTCCAGGATCCCATTCCTTTCCAATCAATGCCCTTATTTTAACAACAGACACCATGCATTGTGAATCAGCCACTCACACAATTAGACTCTGGGTCTGGTTTTCAGAGATCTCAAGTCCACAGCCACAGGAAATAAGATTTTCTTTCAGAGTACACATAGAAACTTTTACATCTTTCATATGGTGTTTAAGTTGCAAATTTGAAGCCTTCAGCTCATCCCTTTCTTTTATAACTATATCCTGTATATCTAGGAACAACCAGCCAAATTCATCATACCTTTTAACTCCACAAAACTCTTTCAAGGTGTCAAAAACACTCTTACCTAGAGTCTTGCCTCTTAAAAGCATATGAGTAGCAGTATCCATTGGTGATATTTTGTGTATCTCTATTGTAACTCACACCATGGACTGTCATCTTGATTATTGAAAATAGAGTCGTTAGTGCCTTAAAATCTAATCAGAGTAGAAACAAATTACAAAACCCGTTTTCAAGATTCTGTTTCTCAAAAACCACTCCCAGTACCAAAGCAGTATTAGTCAGGGTTCTCTAGGGAAACAAAACCAACAAGAGATATCTGTAAATATTATAAGATTTTATAAAAGTGTCTCACACTACTGTGGTGATGCTGTTGTTCAAATTCCATAGGGCAGGCTGCAAGCTGGCAATTCCGATGAAGGTTTTTGATGAATTCCCTGGGAGAAGCTGGCTGGCTGAAGTAGAGATAAAAGTATTTTCTTCTGACTCTGAAGTCAACACTTGTAAAGCCTTCAACTGATTGGCTTAAATATCTCTCATTGATGAAGACCCTCTCCTTAGTTGATTGTAGATGTAATCAGTCATAGATGCAATCAACTGACTGATGGTTTAAGTCCATAAAATGTTGTCACAATAACAGGTCAGTGCTTGCTTGACCAGTCAAGTGAGCACCATGGACTGGCCAAGTTGGCACATGAACCTAACCATCACAGCTGGGATGCTAAGTTTATTCAAAGCTTTCCCATCCAATGAGAAACTGTCCCACCTAGACCTCAGAATGATAATGAAGAACCTCTTCATTCCAAGTCACATGATAAAAGAAATCAGGTTCTGCTTAAAAGAAATCAGAGGTAATAGGAATAATATATTTTTAAATAACGTCTGATGTACCTTGCTTTAGATATTGTAGGTTCAATGTACCTTACTTTTGTAAATGGTAATATGGTTCCTTTACCTGTAGCCCTTCCTCCAGTAGATTGCCCCAGTAAATGGGAGATAGTTGGCACCTTAACAGAAAGTGTTACAAGTGTTGTTATCAGAGTGCAAATTAAAGGAAAAGCCCTCTGGCACTGGGAAAACAGAGCCCCTTCTCAAGAAGGTTCAAATTGGAGTGGGTGCCAGGTGGGTGAATTAGAAATGACCAGGAGAGGTGTCCAGGTAGATGTGCCTGAAATCAGGAGACTTCCCTTAGGGGCCCCAGAGTATTCAGCCTGGACAGTAGAAGGGGCTAAAATCCTGAGAGAACCAGCAAACCAGAGACTTGGGGCTGGGACCAGGAGCTCATGAAGAAAGTTGAGCCAGAGGAGACTTCAGCAGAAGGTCAGCAGTGTGTCTTCTAAAACATCAGGCAGAACCAGCCACTCATCAGCAGGTACTTGCAAAGGATGTGCCTCAACAGACAGGAAAGGTCCCTCTCAGGAGGGCAGGGAATTTCTGCAGATAAGCTGTTCCTTCACTACCTGAAGCTACTGAAACTTTCCCCATATCCATATGCCATCCTTGTTGTTGTTGTTTCTTTGAGATAAAACATACATAAGAGAAATACACAAATACTAAGTATATAGTTCAATGAATGTTTACCTATGTATACACCTAGGAACCCACCACCCAAATTAAGACATCAGCACTCTAGCAGGCTCTAAGTGCCAGTTAATACCCTTGCCAAAGTTAATCACTTTTATCCTCTCCCCATACATTAATTTTTTAACTTTATATAAGTGGAATCATAGAATGTATACTTTGTGTTCACTGGCTCTTCATTGTGATAATTTGTAGTAACATACCCCAGAAAAACATGTTCTTAATCTCAATCCATTCCTGTGCTGTGAACCCATTATATATGGGATGTTTAGATGAGGCTAATTCAACTAAATCAGGATGAGTCTTAATCCTATTCCTGGAGGCTTTATAGAGAAGGCCACAGAGAAGCTTCCAGGAGCAGCCAGAAGCTGGAAGTCAATAGAATCTGGATGAGAAAATAGAAGATGTTGCCATGTGCGCTGCCATGTGATGGAAAAGCCAAGGACCAAGGATCACAGGCAGCCAACCCCAGAACACTGCAGTCTTCAGGGAGGAAAGCATCACTTTGTGGATGCCTTGATTTTGGACTTTTCCTAGCCTCAAATCTGTGAGCCAATAAATTCCCATTGTTTAAGCCAATCAGTTTTATGGTATGTGTTTTCACAGCTGGGAATCTAAAAGAGTTTTTGTACTGGAAAGTGAGGCACTGCTATGACATATACCTGAAAATGTGGACACAGCTTTGTAATTGAGTAATGGGTGGAAGCTAGAAGAATTGTGAGGTGCTTGATAGAAAAATTGCTTTGAAGAAACTGTTGGTAGAAGAATGGATGTTAAACAGAATTCCAGTGAAGACTTAGAAGGAAATATGTTATTGGAAATTGGTGGGGGGGGTAGTTAATTTTTGTTATAAAATGGCAGAGAACTTGGTGAAATTGAGTTCTGGTGTCAGATGGCACACAGAACTTGAAAACAATGAACTTGGATATTTCATTGAGGACATTTCCAAGCTAAGTGTAGAAGGTGCAGCCTAGTTTCTCCTTGCAGCTTATAGTGAATTGAGAGAGGGAAGAGCTAAACTGATATTCAACTGTTAAGCACAAGGAAACCAGCAATTGATAATTTGGAAAATTCTTAGCCTATCCAGATAGTGTTCTCTGAGTGTAGGGCCAGAAGCATCTCTATGATCTTGAGCTTTCAAGAAGTGAGTCTCCAGTGAACAGGGTTCATGTGAGGGTTTAGCCGAGCAGCCCTCTATTAAAGTGGGTGTGATTAAATATGGATCCAGTCAGATATCTCAGAAAAAGTCAGGATTGGAAGCACAGTTATCCAGGAAGGATCTGTGGAAAGTTCTATTGTCTGATGATTTGGGGCGCACTTGCATTGAACAAAAAACCGATAGGATTTTGCAAAATTTGTATGAGCAGAACCACTGCCAGCCTGGAATAAAAGGGACAGAGAAAGGAAAAATTGAAGGAAGAATTATTTCAAGAGCAGAACCATGGAAGCAATGGTGGACCAAAATATCTCCTTGGGCCAAGGGAGTAGATCCATCCACGTGTGTGAAAAGCATGAATCTGTCCCTGAGCTTGGAGGCCTTGTACCCTATCGTTCAGGGAGAGTGCCACCATCCAAATGCTTATAGAGCATGGGGTGTGTCCCAGTGTTCATGGAGAGCCTGGCTGCCATCCCATAGCTTGAAAGGAGTGGGGCTGTGTTCTAGTTTGCTAGCTGCTGGAATGCAATATACCAGAAATGGAATGGCTTTTAAAATAGGGGAATTTAATGAGTTGCTAGTTTACAATTCCGAGAAAATGTCCCAATTAAAACAAGTCTATAGAAATGTCCAATCAAAGGCAATCAGGGAAAGATACCTTGGTTCAAGAAGGCAGATGAAGTTCAGGGTTTCTCAAGTGAGAAGGCACATGGCAAACACAGTCAGGGATTCTCTCTCAGCTGGAAGGGCACATGGCGAACATGGCATCATCTGCTAGCTTTCTCTCCTGGCTTCCGGTTTCACAAAGCTCACTGGGAGGTCTTCCTTCTTCATCTCCAAAGGTCACTGGCTGGTGGATTCTGCTTCGTGGTGCTACTCTCTCTGAAGCTCTCATTCTCTAAAATGTTTCTTCTTTTTTTTTTTCTTTTTTTTTTTTTATTAATTAAAAAAAGAATTAACAAAACAATTAGAAATCATTCCATTCTACATGTACAATCAGTAATCCTTAATAACATCACATAGTTGCGTATTCATCATTTCTTAGCACATTTGCATCGATTTAGAAAAAGAAATAGAAAGACAACAGAATAAGAATTAAAACAATAATAGAAAGAGAAAAAAAAAAAAAAAACCTATACCTCACATGCAGCTTCATTCAGTGCTTTAACATAATTGCATTACAATTGGGTAGTATTGTGCTGTCCATTTCTGAGTTTTTACATCCAGTCCCGTTGTGCAGTCTGTATCCCTTCAGCTCCAATTACCCCTTCTCTTTTTTTTTTTTAATTAACGGAAAAAAAGAAATTAACCCAACATTTAGAAATCATACCATTCTACATATGCAATCAGTAATTCTTAACATCATCACATAGATGCATGATCATCATTTCTTAGTACATTTGCATCGGTTTAGAAGAACTAGCAACATAACCGAAAAAGATATAGAATGTTAATATAGAGACAAAAATAAAAGTAATAATAGTAAAATCAAAACAAAAACAAAACAAAACAAAACAAAAACCTATAGCTCAGATGCAGCTTCATTCAGTGTTTTAACAAGATTACTTTACAATTAGGTATTATTGTGCTGTCCATTTTTGAGTTTTTATATCTAGTCCTGTTACACCGTCTGCATCCCTTCAACTCCAATTGCCCATTATCTTACCCTGTTTCTACCTCCTGCTGGACTCTGTTACCAATGACATATTCCAAATTTATTCTCAAATGTCTGTTCACATCAGTGGGACCATACAGTATTTGTCCTTTAGTTTTTGGCTAGACTCACTCAGCATAATGTTCTCTAGGTCCATCCATGTTATTATATGCTTCATAAGTTTATCCTGTCTTAAATCTGCATAGTATTCCATCGTATGTATATACCACAGTTTGTTTAGCCACTCTTCTGTTGATGGAGATTTCGGCTGTTTCCATCTCTTTGCAATTGTAAATAACGCTGCTATAAACATTGGTGTGCAAATGTCCGTTTGTGTCTTTGCCCTTAAGTCCTTTGAGTATATTCCCAGCAATGGTATTGCTGGGTCATATGGCAATTCTATATTCAGCTTTTTGAGGAACCGCCAAACTGCCTTCCACAGTGGTTGCACCATTTTACATTCCCACCAACAGTGGATAAGTGTGCCTCTTTCTCCGCATCCTCTCCAGCACTTGTCATTTTCTGTTTTGTTGATAATGGCCATTCTGGTGGGTGTGAGATGATATCTCATTGTGGTTTTGATTTGCATTTCTCTAATGGCCAGGGACATTGAGCATCTCTTCATGTGCCTTTTGGCCATTTGTATTTCCTCTTCTGATAGGTGTCTGTTCAAGTCTTTTTCCCATTTTGTAATTGGGTTGGCTATCTTTTTGTTGTTGAGATGAACAATCTCTTTATAAATTCTGGATACTAGACCTTTATCTGATATATCATTTCCAAATATTGTCTCCCATTGTGTAGGCTGTCTTTCTACTTTCTTGATGAAGTTCTTTGATGCACAAAAGTGTTTAATTTTGAGGAGCTCCCATTTATTTATTTCCTTCTTCAGTGTTCTTGCTTTAGGTTTAAGGTCCATAAAACCGCCTCCAATTGTAAGATCCATAAGATATCTCCCAACATTTTCCTCTAACTGTTTTATGGTCTTAGACCTAATGTTCAGATCTTTGATCCATTTTGAGTTAACTTTTGTATAGGGTGTGAGAGATGGGTCTTCTTTCATTCTTTTGCATATGGATATCCAGTTCTCTAGGCACCATTTATTGAAGAGACTGTTCTGTCCCAGGTGAGTTGGCTTGACTGCCTTATTAAAGATCAAATGTCCATAGATGAGAGGGTCTATATCTGAGCACTCTATTCGATTCCATTGGTCGATATATCTATCTTTATGCCAATACCATGCTGTTCTGACCACTGTGGCTTCATAATATGCCTTAAATTCAGGCAGTGTGAGACCTCCAGCTTCGTTTTTTTTCCTCAAGATGTTTTTTAGCAATTCGGGGCACCCTGCCCTTCCAGATAAATTTGCTTATTGGTTTTTCTATTTCTGAAAAATAAGTTGTTGGGATTTTGATTGGTATTGCATTGAATCTGTAAATCAATTTAGGTAGGATTGACATCTTAGCTATATTTAGTCTTCCAATCCATGAACACGGTATGCCCTTCCATCTATTTAGGTCTTCTGTGATTTCTTTTAACAGTTTTTTGTAGTTTTCTTTATATAGGTTTTTGTCTCTTTAGTTAAATTTATTCCTAGGTATTTTATTCTTTTAGTTGCAATTGTAAATGGGATTCGTTTCTTGATTTCCCCCTCAGCTTGTTCATTACTAGTGTATAGAAATGCTACAGATTTTTGAATGTTGATCTTGTAACCTGCTACTTTGCTGTACTCATTTATTAGCTCTAGTAGTTTTGTTGTGGATTTTTCCGGGTTTTCGACGTATAGTATCATATCGTCTGCAAACAGTGATAGTTTTACTTCTTCCTTTCCAATTTTGATGCCTTGTATTTCTTTTTCTTGTCCAATTGCTCTGGCTAGAACCTCCAACACAATGTTGAATAATAGTGGTGATAGTGGACATCCTTGTCTTGTTCCTGATCTTAGGGGGAAAGTTTTCAATTTTTCCCCATTGAGGATGATATTAGCTGTGGGTTTTTCATATATTCCCTCTATCATTTTAAAGAAGTTCCCTTGTATTCCTATCTTTTGAAGTGTTTTCAACAGGAAAGGATGTTGAATCTTGTCAAATGCCTTCTCTGCATCAGTTGAGATGATCATGTGATTTTTCTGCTTTGATTTGTTGATATGGTGTATTACATTAATTGATTTTCTTATGTTGAACCATCCTTGCATACCTGGGATGAATCCTACTTGGTCATGATGTATAATTCTTTTAATGTGTTGTTGGATACAATTTGCTAGAATTTTATTGAGGATTTTTGCATCTATATTCATTAGAGAGATTGGTCTGTAGTTTTCTTTTTTTGTAATATCTTTGCCTTGTTTTGGTATGAGGGTGATGTTGGCTTCATAGAATGAATTAGGTAGTTTTCCCTCCACTTCGATTTTTTTGAAGAGTTTGAGGAGAATTGGTACTAATTCTTTCTGGAACGTTTGGTAGAATTCACATGTGAAGCCATTTGGTCCTGGACTTTTCTTTTTAGGAAGCTTTTGAATGACTAATTCAATTTCTTTACTTGTGATTGGTTTGTTGAGGTCATCTATGTCTTCTTGAGTCAAAGTTGGTTGTTCATGTCTTTCCAGGAACCCGTCCATTTCATCTAAATTGTTGTATTTATTAGTGTAAAGTTGTTCATAGTATCCTGTTATTACCTCCTTTATTTCTGTGAGGTCAGTAGTTATGTCTCCTCTTCCATTTCTGATCTTATTTATTTGCATCCTCTCTCTTCTTCTTTTTGTCAGTCTTGATAAGGGCCCATCAATCTTATTGATTTTCTCATAGAACCAACTTCTGGTCTTATTGATTTTCTCTATTGTTTTCATGTTTTCAATTTCATTTATTTCTACTCTGATCTTTGTTATTTCTTTCCTTTTGCTTGCTTTGGGATTAGTTTGCTGTTCTTTCTCCAGTTCTTCCAAGTGAACAGTTAATTCCTGCATTTTTGCCTTTTCTTCTTTTCTGATATAGGCATTTAGGTCAATAAATTTCCCTCTTAGCACTGCCTTTGCTGCATCCCATAAGTTTTGATATGTTGTGTTTTCATTTTCATTTGCCTTGAGGTATTTACTAATTTCTCTTGCAATTTCTTCTTTGACCCACTCATTGTTTAAGAGTGTGTTGCTGAGCCTCCACGTATTTGTGAATTTTCTGGCATTCCGCCTATTATTGATTTCCAACTTCATTCCTTTATGATCCGAGAAAGTGTTGTGTATGATTTCAATCTTTTTAAATTTGCTAAGACTTGCTTTGTGACCCAGCATATGGTCTATCTTTGAGAATGATCCATGAGCACTTGAGAAAAAGGTGTATCCTGCTGTTGTGGGATTTAATGTCCCACATATAAATGTCTGTTAAGTCTAGTTCCTTTATAGTAATATTCAGATTCTCTATTTCTTTATTGATCCTCTGTCTAGATGTTCTGTCCATTGATGAGAGTGGGGAATTGAAGTCTCCAACTATTATGGTATTTGTGTCTATTTCCCTTTTCAGTGTTTGCAGTGTATTCCTCACGTATTTTGGGGCATTCTGGTTCGGTGCGTAAATATTTATGATTGTTATGTCTTCTTGTTTAATTGTTCCTTTTATTAGTATATAGTGTCCTTCTTTGTCTCTTTTAACTGTTTTACATTTGAAGTCTAACTTGTTGGATATTAGTATAGCCACTCCTGCTAATTTCTGGTTGTTATTTGCATGAAATATCTTTTCCCAACCTTTCACTTTCAACCTATGTTTATCTTTGGGTCTAAGATGTGTTTCTTGTAGACAGCATGTAGAAGGATCCTGTTTTTTAATCCATTCTGCCATTCTATGTCTTTTGATTGGGGAATTCAGTCCATTAACATTTAGTGTTATTACTGTTTGGATAATATTTTCCTATACCATTTTGCCTTTTGTGTTATATATATCATATCTGACTTTCCTTCTTTCTACACTCTTCTCCATACCTCTCTCTTCCGTCTTTTCGGTTCTGACTCTAGTGCTCCCTTTAGTATTTCTTGCAGAGCTGGTCTTTTGGTCACAAATTCTCTCAGTGACTTTTTGTCTGAGAATGTTTTAATTTCTCCCTCATTTTTGAAGGACAATTTTGCTGGATATAGGAGTCTTGGTTGGCAGTTTTTCTCTTTTAGTAATTTAAATATATCATCCCACTGTCTTCTAGCCTCCATGGTTTCTGCTGAGAAATCTACACATAGTCTTATTGGGTTTCCCTTGTATGTGATGGATTGTTTTTCTCTTGCTGCTTTCAAGATCCTCTCTTTCTCTTTGACCTCTGACATTCTAACTAGAAAGTGTCTTGGAGAACGCCTATTTGGGTCTAATCTCTTTGGGGTGCGTGGCACTTCTGGGATCTGTAATTTTAGGTCTTTCATAAGAGTTGGGAAATTTTCAGTGAAAATTTCTTCCATTAGTTTTTCTCCTCCTTTTCCCTTCTCTTCTCCTTCTGGGACACCCACAACACGTATATTTGTGCGGTTCATATTGTCCTTGAGTTCCCTGATACCCTGTTCAAATTTTCCCATTGTTTTCCCGATAGTTTCTGTTTCTTTTTGGAATTCAGATGTTTCATCCTCCAAATCACTAATTCTATCTTCTGTCTCTTTGAATCTATCATTGTAGGTATCCATTGTTTTTTCTATCTTTTCTACTTTGTCCTTCACTTCCATAAGTTCTGTGATTTGTTTTTTCAGTTTTTCTATTTCTTCTTTATGTTCAGCCCATGTCTTCTTCATGTCCTCCCTCAATTTATCGATTTCGTTTTTGAAGAGGTTTTCCATTTCTGTTCGTATATTCAGCATTAGTTGTCTCAGCTCCTGTATCTCATTTGAACTATTGGTTTGTTCCTTTGACTGGGCCATATTTTCAATTATTTGAGCGTGATCCGTTATCTTCTGTTGGCGTCTGCGCATTTAGACAGATTTCCCTGGGTATTGGATCCAAAAGTTTGGAAGATTTTTCTGTGAAATCTCTGGGTTCTGTTTTTCTTATCCTGCCCAGTAGGTGGCGCTCGTGGCACACGTTTGTCTGCGGGTCCCACCAGTAAAAGGTGCTGTGGGACCTTTAACTTTGGAAAACTCTC